>NC_084828.1:134091387-134716387 GCF_033115175.1 Lepus europaeus
AAGTATTTAAATAATCACTCCTTTAATTATCCCTTTAGTAACTTAAACCTAAACTTCAATTTTACAATGAACACTGAGTTGTGGCATTTGGCCTAGCATGTAAGGTGTCATTCCATATTGGTGAGCCTAGGTTTCACACCTGCCTCTAGCTCCTGACTCCAGCTTCCTAATAATGCAAACCCTGTGAGGCAATGGTGATGGCTTCCACCCATGTGGGAGACCTGGATTGAGTTCCTAGCTCGTGGCTCTGGACCCCAAGATTGTAGGCATCTGGGGAGTCACCAAGAGATAAGAGCATTCCCTCTCTCTCTTCCTCCCTCCTTCTGCCTTTCAAATTAAAAAAAAAAATTATTTTATTATTTCTTCCAACTTTTGTGTAAGAGAATATTTTTACAAAAATGATGATAAATAATTGCTGATTATTCTGAGAATGTCTGAATAATTCAAAATCACTTTTTTCCCAAAATTGCACATCACATAAAATGAAATGCCATATTTTCACATCACTTATTACAGAAAATAGAATTCTATGTTTTGACAGGTATATCGACTATTATTTCCCTAGGAGAGTCAAGATCCTATTCTGAGAATTTTCTTAACTGTATGTACTATTATTGATCTTTGTTCACCGAAAGGATCAAAATATCAAAATAAGAAACAGGAGGAGCCAGCACTGTGGCATAGCGGGTAAAGCCGCTACCTGCAGTGCCAGCATCCCATATGGGCTCCAGTTCGAGTTCCAGCTACTCCACTTCCCATCCAACTCTCAGCTATGGCCTGAGAAAGCAGTAGAAAATGGCTCAAGTCCTTGGGCCCCTGCACCCTCATGGGAAGACCTAGAGGAAGCTCCTGGCTCCTGGCTTCGGATTGGCGCAGCTCCAGCCATGGTGGCCAATTGGGGAGTGAAACAGTGGATGGAAGACCTCTCTCTCTCTCTCTCTGCCTCTCCTTCTCTCTCTGTGTAACTCTGACTTTCAAATAAATAAATGAATCTTTAAAATAAAAAGAAACAGAAAAAAACAATTTTAAATAATAATTATATTATCAACTATTAGTATATACTATAGTTTCTATAAAAAGAAACCTAAAGAGCCTGTTTGCAAACATAATAAATCATTAGATCTTCTTAAAGACTAAAACCTCAACTCATAAATTTTCAGGTCACTAAATATTTTTGATATGTCTGCATCACCTAGACAACACAGTTCACATTCTCCTGATGCTGTTTGACATTGCACAACTCATAAAACTTAATCCAAGCCAAATCCTATTTTGATGGATTAAAATAAATGAATATTTTCAGAGATTAAAATAAGTACACAATATCTGCTTTATAGTTTCTATCCTTATTTCCACTTAATAATGGTAAGTGTTTACAATGTGATGAAATCATTCATTTGTCTGTACTATTTGAGAATGTCCATGACTTGTGAGAAAGTTTCCTGTTTAATTAAAGTATATCACACAACCTCAGAATTTCTCTTCGTTATTATGCTAAGAAGCATATGGAAATTTGAACTCTGAGATGTTACTGATTCATTCTGATGCTAGTGCATTTTCCTTCCATCTAAGCATTTCCTGTGGCATGAATTTGGATAGCTTTGTACCCTGGAAAAGTCCGTTATTATAAGAAGCATATGGTTTTGACTCCTGAACTGTATAGGAAATGAGAAAACTCAATTCTCCAAACAAGTGGTTGTAAACATTTGGTGCAGCCCTAAGCTACAGAGAGAGATAATTACTGGGTCTGTCTGGTTTTTGAAGTATCTACCTCAATTGTAGTCACTTCCTTGTTTTGCATTTATTTTTTCAGCAGTGGAAGTTAAGTCTTCCTGTAAGATTCTTAGAAGTAAAGCATATATTCAGGTCCAGCAGCCACCTAATTTTGAGCACAGAATGTCAATACGAAGGCAAATAACAAACAAGTTGATGATACATTCCGCAGCAATGCTCATGTCTGAAAATATGTGCTTTCTTAGTCCAATCTTCTACAATCATAAAAATACCCACTTTCACAAATGACATGTACTACATCCTTATTTAAAAAACTAAAAATGAGGGGCCAGTGCTGTGGCATGGCAGATAAATCCATAAAAGTTTTGAAAAAATAGTAAACATCCTGTATTTGTTAAAATACAGACTCCAGGGTGGAATGGTTCAGAGATATCTTATAACCAGAGAGTTTTGGAACAGATACAGAGCCACAAGGGGGAAGAGGGACTACATTAGTATGTGTGATAATATTTCTTCCAGTTTTAATATTCTATGCTCCATATTCTTTTGATATACACAAAGCTTACTGCTGTAGATCTAGACTTTAACATTAGCATAGATAAAGAATAAGAGAAACTTGAGAGAACGGGAGAGAGGAACCAGGCACAGAAAATTTTGTCGTTAATTCCATGAAGTTATCAATTAGATCTCACTTTTTCAGGAAGACATGTTCCTGAAAGTAATGAACTCACAGAAAGAACAAGTGCAAACTAACCACCTTAACTATTCTCTACATATATGAACAGTCTTTGACTTACTATAGTTCATTGTAAGATTTTTTGAGTTTACAATGGTGTGGAAGGAAAAACACATTTAGTGCAAACTATACTTTGACTTTTTAAAATTTAATAACTTTTCTGGGCTAGCCATTTGTATGGTACAATACTCTCTTGATTCCAGGAAGTGGAGACCTGCAGCTGCCAGTGAGTCCCCATCACCAAGGTAAAGAACTGTTATTCTATAGTATATGAACTGCCTTAATAAACTATCATGTTCAGTAGACAAGGTGTATCAAATGCATTGCTTAAATTGTTTTAAAGATTTATTTATTTACTTGAGAGGCAAAGCTACAAAGAGAGAGACAGACAGAGTTCTTCCACCTAGTGTTTCACTCACGAAATGGCTGCAATGCCAGGGATGAAGTGGGCCAAAGCCAGGAGCCTGGAAATCCATCTGAGACTCCCACATAGATAACAGGGGCCCAAGCACTTAGGTATCTTCTGTGGCTTTCTCAGGTGCATCAGCTGGGAAATGGATCAGAAGTGGAGCTGCCAGGATGCAAACCGGCGCTCGTATGGGATGGCTTCACCAGCTGTGCCACAACACTGGACTCTTAAATGCATTTTTGACTTATGATATTTTCAATTTGCCATGGGTTTATCATAACATAAGTCCCTTGTAAGTCAAGAAACATCTTTACACCATTAATTATGCACCTTTTCAACATCTTTTCGCCTGCTGATGAATAGGCAAGCTGCTAATATGTGTGTTTGTTTATGCTCACTATACAGCATATTAGCTATTGCATGTTTAAAGTAATTGTAAGACAAGTTTGGATTTTGCAAAATTAAATATTTTTGAAAGCACAATTTGAAAACTTTGGCCTGCTTTGTTCAAAAAAAAAATCCTAACCAAAAAAACAAAACAAAAAAAAAAAAAGAAAAGAAACAAAAAAAGAGAACAATTAAATCTTCATATTTTTTTTGACAGGCAGAGTTATACAGTGAGAGAGAGAGACAGAGAGAAAGGTCTTTCTGCTGTTGGTTCACCCCCCAAATGGCTGCCATGGCTGGTGCACTGCGCCAATCCGATGCCAGGAGCCAGGTGCTTCCTCCTGGTCTCCCATGCGGATGCAGGGCCCATGCACTTAGGCTGTCCTCCACTGCCTTCCTGGGCCACAGCAGAGAGCTGGACAGGAAGAGGAGCAACTGGGACAGAACCCGGCGCCCCAACCGGAACTAGAACCCGGAGTGCCGGCGCCCCGCAGGCGGAGGATTAGCCTATTGAGCCATGGTGCCAGCCTGAGAACCATTAAATCTAAATGTGAATCACAGTAACAATTCTGTATTTCTCAAATTATCCTAATCCTAAAGGTAGTCAACATCAACCTGCAAGAGTAAACTGAAGGAATTCTTATCAAAATTTAATGTGTATACAAATTACTGGCAAATCTTGTTAAATTAAATACTCATTTAGTAGATCAGTAGGAGGGTCCAAAAATATTCGTTTCTAAATAGCTCTCAGATTATACTAAAGCAGAATAACAATTCATGAAACATCCTTCAATTAGCACTGAACAATAGCTCCAAAGTAGAACATCTCCCCTTATCCATATTCACAGAATTTATAGGGGTGAAAGGTGGCCCTGAAGAAAGTGTATCATGAAAGCCTCTGTCACGAAACTCAAAAAAGAAGTCCAAACTGGGAGGAAGTGCTTTATCGTTAGAGTTTTCTTTGCTTTTGATACATTCAACTTTATGGATCAGTAAGACATTTATCATTTTATGCAGTGCTTATTAATGCCATCAATAGCCATAAACACATCACACATGGGCACAGAATGCAAATCATTAATTCCTATACTTTATAATTTATTTTTGTTTTTTTATTTTTTTTTATTTTTTAACTATTTTTATTTATATAAGGTGAACAAGTTTCATGTATTTCATACATACAGATTTAGAAGCATAGTGATACTTCACACCCTATCCTCCCTTCTCTTTCCTTTCTTATCCTTTCTTTTAATTTTTACAATGACATATTTTCAGTTTATTTATTTTTAAAAAGATTTATTTATTCATTTCACAGATAGAGTGAAAGACGGAGAGAAAGGTCTTCCATTCCACTGGTTCACTCCCCAAATGGCTGCAATGGCCAGAGCTGGGCTGATCCCAAGCCAGGAGACAGGAACTTCTTCCACATCTCCCACGTGGGTGCCGAGGCCCAAGTACTTGGGCTGTTTTCTACTGCTTTCCCAGGCCATAGTAGAGAGCTAGATCGAAAGAGGAGTAGCGGAAACACGAACTGTTATGCATATGGGATGCCAGTGCTGCAGGCAGAGGCTTAGCCCACTATGCCACAGCACCCCTCCACTCAATATAAAATTCAACAAATAGTAAGAAAAAAAAGCACTGTTCTTCAACAATAGAGACAAGGGTCATAAACAATAATCAAATCTCAAAATGTCAATTTTGCTCATACACATTACATTTTTATACTCTATTATATACCACAGATAAGGGAAAACACATATTTGTCTTTTTGGGACTGGCTTATTTCACTATTTTACTACAAATCTTTACAACAAATTACTTGAAAAACACACATTAAAAAAGGGAATAAGGGTAGGGGTGGAGGCCTATTGGATTAAGCCACTTCTGAGCAATGCCAGTCCCTGCAGCTAACTTCCCATCCAGCTCCTTGCTAATGCACATGGGAAAGCAGCTGAAAATGGCCCAAGTGCTTGGAACCCTGCTACCCATGTAGGACACCCAGATGGAGTTCCAGGCTCCAGGTTTTGGCCTGGCTCAGCCTTGGTCATTGCAGCCATTTGGGTAGGGAACCAGGGCATGGAAGATATAAAGCTCTGTATGACTCTCTATCTCTGTAACTCTGTCTTTCAAATAAATAAATATTAAAAATATAAATATAGGCCGGCGCCGCGGCTCACTAGGCTAATCCTCCGCCTTGCGGCGCCGGCACACCGGGTTCTAGTCCCGGTCGGGGCACCGATCCTGTCCCGGTTGCCCCTCTTCCAGGCCAGCTCTCTGCTGTGGCCAGGGAGTGCAGTGGAGGATGGCCCAAGTGCTTGGGCCCTGCACCCCATGGGAGACCAGGAGAAGCACCTGGCTCCTGCCATCGGATCAGCGCGGTGCGCCGGCCGCAGCGCGCTACCGCGGCGGCCATTGGAGGGTGAACCAACGGCAAAAGGAAGACCTTTCTCTCTGTCTCTCTCTCACTGTCCACTCTGCCTGTCAAAAAAAAAAAAAAAAAAAGTGAAAAAAAAAAAAAAAGAAAAAAAAAATATAAATATATAAAACAGGGAACAAGATCAGTACGGAAATGGGAGTGAAGTAAAACTAGGTAGAAAACAAAGGTCATACAAGTCATGAGGTTTGATTTTAAAAAAATTCACATGGGGCCAGCACTGTGGTGCAGCGAGTTAAAGTCTTGATCTACAGTGCTGGCATCCCATATGGGCGCTGGTTCAAGTACCAGATGCCCCACTTTTGATCCAGCTCTCTGCTATGGCCAGGGAAAGCAGTAGAAGATGACTCAAGTGCTTGGGCCCCTGCACCAATGAGGGAGAACCGGAAGAAGTTCTAGGTTCCTGGCTTTGGATATGCCCAGCTTCTGCAGTTTGTGGGCATTTGGGGGGCGAACCAGCAGATGGAAGATCTCGCTCTCTCGCTCTCTCTCGCTCTCTCTCTCTGCCTCTGCCTCTCTGTAATTCTGCCTTTCAAATAAATAAATAAATCTTTAAAAAAAAAAAGAATCCACACAATAACCTTTTTATTTCTTCAATGAACATTATTATTAAAAAATATATTGCTAATATAAATATTAGTAGTAACACTATTAGTAATAAATAAATATTATTAATAAATGTGTGCATATTAAAGGATTGTAAATTGGGGGGCCAGCGCTGTGGCATAGTGGGTAAAGCCACTGCCTACAGTGCCAGCATCCCATATGGGTGCCGGTTCAAGTCCCGGCTGCTCCACTTCCCACCCAGCTCTCTGCTATGGCCTGGGAAAGCAGGAGAAGATGGCCCAAGTCTTTGAGCCCCTGCATCTGCATGGGAGACCTGAGAGAAGCTCCTGGCTCCTGGCTTCAGATCAACACAGCTTCGGCCATTCTGGCCGATTGGGGAGTGAACCAGCGGATAGAATATCTCTCTCTCTCTCTTTCTTCCTCTTTCTCTGTATACCTCTGACTTTCAAATAAGTAAATAAATAAATCTTTTTAAAAAAGGGATTATAAGTTGGGAAAATAAAATTTAGCAAATGAATCAATATGTAATAATAAAAATCAGTGACATTATATATATTTTTAGTGACATTATATATTAAGAGCAGTTAAAACATATTTGTGCTGATTATAATTATTTACAATAATTATTGATTGCTGAGTGTAAATGGCATACATAATTTCCATCATAATTTTAGCATAGTGTTAAGGAATGTGTAAAAATTTTAAACTGAAAAAGCTTTCAGATTGCACAATGGAAGAGAAATGACTGAAAAACATTGACACTGGTGGCTTATTAACATAGTAATCTCTCTCCAGTGAAAAAATAACTTCTTCCCTCACCTGTCTCGCTACTCCTAGGCCTTCTCTTACTTTCCCATGAACAAATTTCTCGGTGAAATGGTCTATCATTGACATCTCTTTTACTTCTCACTCACTTCTTAACCATCTCAATTCTAGTTTCTATCCACATCTCTCTGTAAAAATTGCTTTCATAAGTTTTTTCCATTATCAATTTACTAATTGTAGACTATCACCTTGAAAGTGCTCTACCTTCTATTTCAATGAGAGGAGAACTACAACTGGAATAAAAAAATAAGATAAATTAGAAATTAACAAGTTGGTACAATCTTGAGTCCTAGCTGGAGTTAAAAATTATAAGTCCTATACATGCTTACATGCTAGCATCCTATTTTATTCTATATTCCATAAAACACAGAATAGCCACAAAATTATTTAATGAAATACAAAGCTCAAAGAATAGCTTGAGTTATAAAATTCATAACTCAACCTTGTATTTACAAAAAAATCCTTAAATAAAATCATTACTTGACGAAGGCAGAGATAAATATTGTATTTACTTTTATATTAGTGAAATAAAGAAAATGGATTTTTTCTTTTGGTTATTTAATTATGCTTAATTGATGCATGTGTGCCAAATTCACTTTTTCATATTTTTTCTGTTTGAAGAAAGACTTCCATGAGCGTGCTTGCTCAATGCTCCAAACCCTCAGGTTTCAAACATGAGTATTCTGGAAGAAATATGAATATAAGATGTTTTTACATATAATAATGATCAGAATCTTCTATTAATTAAGGAAATATTGATTTACAGCAGCTCAAGTGTAAAACCCAATATCTGCTATAGGAAATACTAAGATAAATAGGACATAATTCCTCTCCTCAAGGCAGAGTAGGAGATATAACATCATAAGGATATAGACAGTTACAGTGCGAAGTTCAAAAACATCTGCAAAAATAAATAAAATCTTAAAAAAAAAAAGAAAGAAAGGGGCTAGCATTGTGGTGTAGCAGGTAAAGCCAACGCCTGCAGTGCTGGCATCTCACATGGGCGCCGGTTCGAGTCCTGGGTGTTCCACTTTTGATCTAGCTCTCTGCTATGGTCTGGAAAAGCAGTAGAAGATGGCCCAAGTCCTTGGGCCCCTGCACCCACGTGGGAGACCCGGAAGAAGCTCCTAGCTCCTGGCTTCTGATCGGCGCAGCTCCGGCCGTTGTGGCCATTTGGGGAGTGAACCAGGAGATAGAAGACTTATCTCTCTCTCTTTCTCTCTCTCTCTCTCTCTCTCTCTCTCTCTCTGCAACCCTGACTTTCAAGCAAATAAATAAAATCTAAAAAAAAAAAAAAAAAACCTGCAATATATCACAGAAGCTGTAGGTAATAACAGGAAGTGAGACTGAGCAAGGTTTCTTTACAGAGCACTGTGGACACTAATGTCAGATGATCCTTTATTGGGGAACAGGGGTGGAGAGAGCTGTTCTGTACATTGCAGGATGTTTAGCAGATCACTGGTCTCCTCTCACTAAATTACAATAGCAACTTCCTCATGCCCCAGTTTTGACACTCAAAAATGTCTCCAAATACAGCCCCAAAATCATTTGAGAGAAAAGATTGACTCCAATTAACAAACCCTAGGCTACAAACATTCTGGAAGTGGGAGCGTCCGGAAATAGCAGACCAAATCGAGCTTGACATAACGAAGGTGAAGAACAAAGATCAGGCTTCTTATGTTAGATCATCCCAGGGAAAGGAAGGGTTTGTTTCAGGCATTGTTACAGATTCTTTACATCCAAGATCTAATATGTATCTAATCACAAATATTTGAAATACAGGTTATCCCTGTTTCACAGAGTTAGGAGCTGTAGTTGATGATTTTGTAACTTTCAGCATTCACAAAGGTCAGCAGTGGTAAACAATGAATACGCCCAAAAATGGGCAATGAATAAACAAACTGTGGTCCATCCACTAAATGTGGTTTAATGTAATCACTGAAAATTATAGTGACGTGGTTAACATTTTAGTATAGGTGCTGCCGAAGTGAGCACAGTGATTAACCTTATAAAAATATACTTTTGCTAAAACATTCAATTACAAAAATAAGTTATCAGATTTTAATATTGGAGTGGGTATTGTGGCACACATCAGGTTAAGCTTCCTTTTGGAGCACCCATATCCCATACTGGAGTGCCTGAAAGTGTAGTCCTACCAGCACTTCCAAACATGCTTCCTGCTAATGCACACTCTTAGTCAGCAGACAGTGGCTCAAATCCTTGAGTCACTGCCACCCACGGGAGAGACCTGGATGGCATTTCTGGCTCTTGACTTTGGCCTGGCCCATTCCCACCTATTCTAGGCATTTGAGTAGTAAAACAGTGAGTTGAAGATCACTATCTATTTATTTGTTGTTTGCCTTTCAAATAAATAAAAACAAGTTTTTAAATTGTAATATCACCATAGTTATATCTAAGCAACAATTATAAATACATAGAAAAATGTGCAAAAATGACAGCTGCATGCTATCAGTCATTGAATTAAGGTGGTGGTACTATCATTTTTTTGTGTGTGTAGGTAATATTGATGAACTTAAAAGAATATTTTAAATAGACATAAATTATTTAACCATAATTTTCTATTTTTTTCTTTAGTTATCTCTATACAGAGATGCTTCAGCCAGCCTCAATAAGCGTGACAGCTTATACCGGTGCTCTTCTTCTCCTGACCTTGCAGAATTAAGTTCCCCTAACTCTTGAAGTGTGTCATAACCATGTGGCTTGATTCAGTAAATGAAATGTGAGCAGAAGTAACATGTCACTTCCAGGTGGAGCCATATAAAAACTGACTGGTTTCCCATTACAGCAGTGACAAATCTTGAAGCTTCCGATTGATTTAAGCAGATCCATCTCCCATTCCCAATAGCCTACAGTGATGCAATCTTTGCTATTTTAAACAGTTGAGATTTAAAAGTAGCTACTGCAGCAAAACCTGACATATCCTGAATATTATAGTGGTTCATCTCTGTGTTTTGCTATTACAGTAAAATTTTCCCAAAAATTCAACCAAAGTCAAATAGCAATATGTCTTATTTAAATATATATGTAATTAGAAAAATTTATATTTGCTATATTCATCAACTAGAAATTTCAGAAATACCAGGAACTCTGAGATGCACAAGAAAGTTATTGGTCTTGTGAAATTCACAGAGTAATGTATTCAAGGGCTACAATCTTGATTTCCTCACTATCAATAAAACCAAGTGAAACAAAACCCTGGCCTCCTCCAATGAGCTGATTGTATAGGCAATCATCATTGTACAGACCTAATCTGGAACGAATGTTCATAAATCCATAAATGCTAGTATGTACTTATCTTCCCCTTATTACTAACACATAGCAAGGCATTGAGTTGCTGAGAAATAAGAATAAGACATAAAAAAATAAAGCAAGTAAGTTTAAAGAAACAAAATTCTCCAAGACAAGTTGTGGTCAAGTATTTTTCATTTTGGTAAAACACTAAGAATTAGAAACTGGACCAAAATTAAAACCTGTTCATTGTGACCCTGCTTAAGTGCAGCAAAGCAATTTTATGACATATTGCAGGAGCCATCCGTTGTGGTTCATACATAATTCATTTTTCATATCAATGAAAGTGTGTTCCAAATTATCCCTAAGATAAGGGCATCCTCACTTGTATTCCATTAGTTCTCTCAAATGGAGAAAGGGACAGTGGGTCCTTATGCCAAAAATCACATTCAGTCCACAGGCGCAGTATCAGTGCAATTGCCTGATAGCAATTGCATAGTGTAATGTTTATGTTCACAGTGTACTGCTCATATGTTAAGACATACGTTGCTGCGTGTAAAATGCTGAGCATAAAGAACACCAACACACAAGAATGAACACTGTTAGGAAGGGTTGATGAGGATATTCTTGTAGAGTTACACGAACAAAATCTTTAAGTTAGCCTCTTGAATGCTTTCAAGTTTTAAATTGTCCCTGTCAGAATAAAAATTAAAAAAGCTTCTTAGAGATTTTTTCATTTTCTTCAAAGCTTTTTAAAAACCTTTTTATAAAATTAATTTTATACTTTTCTCCAGAGGCTATGTTTATGTTTATATGAATGCTTATAATATTCCCATAGTGCCTAAATGCATGGTCTGTACTCAAAAAGATTTGGATGCGTTTAATTGGATTCTTCATCTTCAAGATGGTCGTTCTCCCTAGTATTTTTACCTCAATTTCAGAGCCTCTTTTACTGAAGGACATGTTGTATGGAATACAATGTTGCTTGAATAGAGCATAAGATAAAGGATAGAAGAAGGATTAAGTTCCATTCTCTTTATAAAGGTGCTTAGTCTTATTTACTGACAGAAATCGAGATGGTTCGAATAATAACATGCAAAATACATTTAGTGAATTAGAAAACCAAGAAGATTAAAAAATATCAGGACTGGTGTTGTGGAGTACCTGGTTAAGCCGCCTCTTATGATCCTGCATCCTATACCAGACCACAGGTTCAAGTCCTGGCTGTTCTGCTTATGATCCAGCTTTCTGCTAATCCTCCCAGGAAAGCAGAAGAAAACAGTCCAAGTGCTTGTGCCCCTGCTATCCTTGTGGGATACCCGAATGGCATCCCTGGCTCCTGGCCAAGCCTTAGCCATTGCCGCCATTTGGGAAGGGAACCACGGGATGGAAGATCTTTCTCTCTCTCTCTTTTTCTGTAACTCCCTCTCTCTATCACTCTGCCTTTCAAAATAAATAAATATTTCTTTTGAAAAATTTTAAATAAAGAATAAATATTATAGTCAGAACATATGGTTCATATTGCAAAATATCTAGTTTAATTCTGAAGTTTGTAACAAACAGCACAATAAAGAAACTTATAAAGGTGTATAGCTCTTATTATTAGTTGAAATTACAAAGCATACGAATTCCTCACAAAAAATCCTAATACTTAGGCTCTAAATTCTAAAGGAAATTATATGTGATTTAATCTGGGATCCCAGGAGTTAAAACAAAATTAACATTGTTGTTCTTTGTGATCTTTTTCAATGTAAACTAAAGGCAGAGAGAGAAATTTCACCAGATTTAAGTTAACATGAAAGAATCTTGTTGCTGTTCTTCAGACTAGATCTGCTTATAAAATGTAGGAGTTTCCACAGGAGAGAATGGAAGACAACTCCTTAGACTAATGTCACTTAAAATATCACTTCCCACAGTTAGACTTTGGAGGTGACCAAAGCAAGATCATCAGCTTTAGAAGCAAGGAGATCTAGATTGTCCTTCTATTTGATATTGGACAACTTATTCCACTTCTTGAGCTTTAATTTCTCTAGAGGAGTTAAGCAGATAAGGAATAGAGGCAGAATATAAAAACTGTATGAGATAAGTTCTGCAGAAGGTATTGCTTGATGCAGGATGAACTGGACAACTCCCATTGCTGTTTGAAAAAGTATCGAATCCCTTGGATTCCAGATGAGCAGGTAGAACTGTTACAAATTTAATAATAACTTGAAAAGTTTATCCAATATTCTCATTCTATGGAATGACCATCTACCCCCCTCATGGGAGAAAGAAAAATCCAAAACTTTCCTCAGGAAGCAACTATGGTTCAATTTCAGTAGTTATACAGGTACTCAATTAAGAGCTTAGATTTTTTTTTTCCACATGATAGAACTTATCCAAATACCAATTGGAATTATATAAAGTAGGCCTTCCCATTGCTCAGGTTAGTCTCAGAAAACCCTCAGTACCACTTCCAATGGAAAGTGATTCTTAGCCATTTACTTTTCCATTAAAATGCCAGAGTTGGTTAGCTGCAAATATACCCATATCATTGAACACATGGACTAGGTACAGAGACATTTCATATTCACTGCCTTAATTTTAGGAATATGTTATTAACAGGGAGTAACTTTTATTTTTTTCTAGTTTATAATGAGTCAATCCTTCTGGAAGTAAATCCTATGGTAATTTGCATTATGGAGCCATCAAACCAGATCATCAGCAATAGAATGATACCCTTACCACTAAGGATGAGCAATGAAGGTCATTCACTTATTAATGTCAAAATAGCAGCATACACATGAAATAGAAATGAAAAAAAAATCTCTATTTTCTCCCACGAAATATAAATATTTGATCTTTAAGTCACAGAATCACATCCTTTACAGATATAAGAAGCATTAATCAGAACAAATTAAGTGATACCATTGATTTCATACTGACTCATTTTATAGAATCAATCATAAATTGTATCATTTTTCTACAAATGCAAAGAGTTTTTCCAAAAGACCTCACAATCTTTCTTCTAGTTAAGTCCATCCAAGATCAGTGTATTTGATAATGTTTTATTTCGGAATAAAGCCAGCATCACAAGAAATGTAAGCAAGAGACCAAAAAGGTCACATGTTTCATGTGGTAATTTTTTTATTTCTTTCTTTATACTGGTTTTTCTGTTTGGCTCCTTATGCATGTTTTAATCTGAAATTATTCTCATTTCCAGCCCTCTCCCTCTACCCTTTCCCCCAAAAAGAAGCACTTAAGTGGAGTAAATGGCCCAAACATCCCAAGGGAAATCTTTTCCACTTTAATCTATGTAGAGAAAAAAAATTGTACATCATCTGCTGGTGGCTCAGCAGCCTGTGAACTGTGTTGGTAAGCCTAGTCCTGTTGCTGTTGGCAGAAATAATCATGCTTTGTATTTATGTAATACCTTTCTTCTGTGGAGCTTGCAAGATATTATGTGTCCTGCACCACTAATCTTCGTAAGAACCCCATAGTTATGGAATAAATTGAAGAGGGGACTGTATTTTAATCTGAAAGATCATGAAATGGGGAAAAAATGATAAAGAACGATGCTGAAAACAGCTGATCTTGTTAAGGGTGTATGGAAATGTTGTGGGGCCAGACTATTCCTCGTCACACTACATGCACCATTTTCCATAAGCGAATCTTTCTTTCAATCTAGAGGGAGAGCCATGACTGAAAGCTGAAAAGAAGACTCAGTGACTAAGCAGCAGAGTGGAACCTCAGGGCCTCTGCATTTTCTTTTTAATTCTGTTCCTAATTTGTGATGTGACCCCAAGAAACCTTTTGCCCTCTTTAAGCCTCAATTGTTTTACTTACAAAATAGTATTGTGCAAAGCATGTTACTCTGCATCCTGGTTCTGGCTTCCAACACTCTATCTTTTGTAGTGTCCTTTAATTAATTTGTTCATCTATTCACCAAATATATATTGAACATCTTCTGTGTTTAAGGCACTGGGCCGGATGCTTGAGACTGTAAAAGAAATTAAGACATTATCCCAAGCTTTGAAATAGAAGCAAGAGCTCTTACAAGCACACACATAACTACATTATAAACCAATATATGTTAAGTATCATCAAATTGCTCAAATAATACACCTAATAAATTCTGAGGATTTGCTTTTGGTTGGAGTAGTATAAAAAGCACTAAATAAGACGTAAAACCACATTCATAGATTCAGTTCTGCTACCTACCAGTTTTCTATAAAATCTATTAAATAATAGTAGAATTAACAAGGCAGTTATGATAGAAAAATATTGTGGGGGAAAGCATCTTGTAAATGTAAATTTATTTCCTTTTTTAAATTGCAACAGAATAGATTTGGAATACTTCAGGTAACTGATATTCATAAGGATCTGTGAATAATAAAGAATATTTCAACTGGTGGAGAATGTTCTGAACAGAAAGAATGCTTGAGCTAGGACAATGCTTCCTACATTAAGAAATAACTAAGAAGTCACAGGATTAGACTGGTGTCTTGGAATTTCAGGTTAAACCACCACTTGTGATACCAGCATCCCATATGGGCCCCAGTTCATGTTCCAAGTGTTCCACTTTCTATCCAATTCCCTACTAATGTGCCTGGAAAAGCAGTGGAAGATAGCACAAGTGTCTGGGCCCCTGCCACCCACATGGGAGACCCAGAAGAAGTTCCTGCATCCTGGTTTCAACCTTGTCCAGTCCTGGCTGTTGCAGCCACCTGGAGAGTGAACAAGTGGATGGAAGTGCACTCGCTCTCTCTTTCCCTCTCCCCCCCCCCCACAACCACCTGTAACTCTGCCTTTCAAATAAATAAATAAATAAATCTTAAAAAAAAAAAGGAAGTCACAGGATAAAAAGTAGTAGTTAGGGGAGCAAATACCTTCCTAAGGGAAGAAATTAAAGAAATGAAAGGGAAGAAATTAAAGAAATGAAAAACTGTTTGTTTCAAATGTTCCAAATATCAACACAGTCTAAGGGATGATGGTGGTTGATCTGTGACTGAAATGAACTAAAGATTTGAGTCAGTAAACTGATTCAGAAAATTTGAGTCTATCCTTGAATAAGTCCTGCACAGAAATAGTGATGAGAACACAAGGCAGGGAAGAAAATTCTGCAAGATTCTTCAAAATAGGGAAAGATAGGGAAGAAAGCCCAAAGGATGGTAGCAAGATAGTAGATGAATACTTAGAAGATCTAAGTTACATAAAAGTTGGAAGAAATAATAGAAAATATTTTTATTGTACAAAATTTCACAGCTTAATTATAGCAATTCTTTGTTTAGCGTCATCCTAAAGTAATGATATTCAGCAAGCAGCCTCCATTGTATTATTTTTATTCTAGAAGTCTTAGGAGTCATCATCCAAGCCAAGAACATTCCCCATAACTCAAACTTGGGACAGTGTAGCTGGCAACCCTACTCCATAATCAATGACTTCCTTGTAAACACATTGATCTGATTTTCTCTTTCTCCTCTCATTCTACTCCAACACACACTCACATGTATCCACTTTGAATATGTCAAAAACAGTTCAAACCCGGAAAAAATTTAGAGTGTCTAGCCCTCAAGCACAGAATTTTTTGCTATCTACCATGAAATTTGATGTAGTGTTCTATTATTTCATCCATGTTTCATGAACAAATACCAATAAGTGGAAAATATCTTAATGTATAAACTCTGAGCAGATTCACAGTGACAAAAAAATTACCTTCTTTCCACTATTATGAAGTATGCCTTCCATTCTACTATGAGGTTTAAAAATTGATGCCTGCTAACATAGATCATCATGAATTTTGTTCTTGGGTCTAAATTGATGAAAAACTAGTATGACCCATGCCATTTTGCAACAAATAAAACACTTAAAATATGTTCTTTAAAACATTGCATGATTAACTAATGAGCTCGGAATGAGAACTGCTGCCTTTTAGTTTGTTACTCATTTTGTTTTTCACCTTCTGACCTATTTTTCTTTCTTCTTTTGATAACTGGTTTGCTTTTGATCAACAAGAGTGAATGTTCAATGATCAGAATGCAAGTCTTACTTCAAAGATCAGCACAATTTTTTGATGACCAGTCTGATGAGTAGTAATTCAGTATTAACTGGTCCATTTAGTTATTTTATATAGTGCTATATACATTTTCCTCTGTAAAAAAAAAAAAAAAGCTATCCAAAATTTAATCATCCAACTATGTATAGAACTCCAACAGACTATCAAAATATAAGTGTATATATTATTTATAGTGACCAGACTTCATATTTCAGGTTTTTAAATGATCTAATTTCTAAACCAAGGCAATGTTTAATTCTCAATGGCACTACATCTAACAATACATTTATGAATATGGTTTAATTTTTCTCAAAATTTGCATGATTTTACTTTGGAACCAATTTGAACTTAGCTCAAATTCAGCTCTTTATTACCTGTGTGAGGTTGTGTATAACCCTCTAAGCTTCCATTTACTCATTTGTAAAATGGAGATAATTATGTACAACTGTATTTATTTATTTTTTGACAGGCAGAGTGGACAGTGAGAGAGAGAGACAGAGAGGACAGAGAGAAAGGTCTTCCTTTTTTTGTTGGTTCACCCCGCAACGGCCGCTGCTGCCGGGCGCACTGCGGCCGGCGCACCGCACTGATCCAAAGCCAGGAGCCAGGTGCTTCTCCTGGTCTCCCATGCAGGTGCAGGGCCCAAGGACTTGGGCCATCCTCCACTGCACTCCTGGGCCACAGCAGAGAGCTGGACTGGAAGAGGAGCAACCGCACGCAGAGGATTAACCTATTGAGCCATGGTGCCGGCCAATAGAAGTCTATTTTTAAATAATTTTTATTTACTTGAAAGGCATAAAGACAGAGTGAGAGAGACAGAGACAGACAGAGAGCAAGCTTCCATCCCCTGGTTGATTTTCCAAGTGCCAAAAAGCGGCTAAGACTGAACCAGGCCAAATCTAGGAACCTGGAAGCCTTGGTGGTTGTATGAAGAGAACATGTATCTATATGCTACTGTATACTGCAATAGGTACATATCAAATGATAACTGTTATTGCATAATGTCATGATAAGAAAATCTCATGAGAAAAAAAAAAAAAAAAGAAGACCTAAATGAACGATCTCTGCAAGTGAGATCCCAGTGGAAAGAACAGGGCCATCAAAGAAGGAGGTACCTTTCTCTGAAGGGAGGAGAGAACTTCCACTTTGACTATGACCCTATCGGAATAAGATCAAAGTCAGCGAACTCTAAAGGCTTCCATAGCCATGGCAACTCATGACTAGAGCCTAGGGAGATTACTGACACCATGAACAGGAGTGTCAAATTGTTAAGTCAGCAACAGAAGTCACTGTGTACTTACATCCCATGTGGGATCTGTCCTTAATGTGTTGTCTAATGTGCAGTGATGCTATAACTAGTACTGAAACAGTATTTTTACACTTTGTGTTTCTGCGTGGGTGCAAACTGATGAGATCTTTACTAATTATATACTGAATCGATCTTCTGTATATAAAGATAATTGGAAATGAAAAAAAAAAACCTGGTGTTAAATTGGAAATGGCATAGAAAATTAATTTTAAAAAAAAATATTATGTAGGATCTCTGTCTTTAATGTGCTGTACACTCTTATTTAATGCTATAACTAGTACTCCAACAGTATTTTTTTTTCACTTTGTGTTGCTATATGGGGGCAAACTGTTGAAATCGTTACCTAATATATACTAAACTGATCTTTTGTATATAAAGAGAATTGAAAATGAATCATGATGTGATTGGAAGGGGAGAGGGAGCGGGAAAGGGGAGGGTTGTGGGTGGGAGGGAAGTTTTGGGAGGGGGAAGCCATTGTAACCCATAAGCTGTACTTTGGAAATTTATATTCATTAAATAAAAGTTTAATTAAAAAAAAAAAAAGAAAGAAAATCTCATGAGAGACTTTGGTATTTTTTTGTCTCTTTCCTTTTGCCTCTTTCCAATTTCCAATTGAGATGATAATGGATATGCATGTATACAGGTATATGTGTATGTATGCATGTGTATATGTATTTACATATATATGCTCATTTTTTGGGCAAATATGTAAGAAATGGTATAGAACTACATGGTAAGCTAGAAATTTATATAATATTTTATACATTCAGAGCAGTGCTTGATTTCTATCTGTTGAGTTCTGGTCTTCACAATTATCTAGTTTAATATTCTTTTATAATTACTTTTTATTTTTTAAGATTTATTTATATATTTATTTCAAAGACAGAGTCACAGAGAAGGGAGGTAGAGAGAGAGAGAGAGATCTTCAATCTGCTGGTTCACTCCCCAAATGGCTGCAAAGGCCGGAGTTGATTCAACCTGAAGCTGGGAGCTTGGAGCTTCTTCTGGGTCTCCTATGTGGGTACAGGGACCCAAGAGGGTCCCAAGGACTTGGGCCATCTTCTCCTGCTTTCCCAGGCCATAGGAGAGAGCTGGATGGAAACTGGAGCAGCCAGGACTTGAACCAGTGCCCAAATGGGATGCCAGCACTGCAGGTGGCAGCTTTACCTGCCACATTGCCAGCCCCTATAATTACTTTTTAAAATTTCAAAACATTGCTTAAAGATTAGTAAAATTACAAAGAAATACATATAATAAAAAATTCTGTATGTGTGTTCAAAGAAGGAAAATTGGCAAAATGTTGACTTATCTAATTGGAATAGTTGAAAAATTTTTTGGTATTGTTCTTTCTTCCTTTACTATAATGCAAAGTTTTTCTTTTGAAAGCATATAACCTTTTTAAAATGAAAAAATAAACCTGAAATAATTAATAAAATATTTATTGTCTAAATTTAGCATTGTCCACAAATGGTACATTTAGAAATGTCCCTTGGATTTGCACTTGTGCTCATTCCCCCGTTACACTTTATGCACCAACTTTCCCGAGTAAATCTTTCAATCTAAAAGAACCATGACTCAAGGCTGAATAGAGAAAAGATTTGGTGAGTAAGCAACAGACTGCAACTTCAGTGCTTGTGAGTTTTCATTCTAATTCTGTCCATAATTTGTGATGGACCCCAAAGAATTTCTCAGCCAGTTTCTGCCTCATACTTGGCTTATAGGATGGTGGCATTCACTGTTACTCTTCACCCTGATTCTGTCGGTTTCTGAGCAAGGCTTTTGTATGTAATTTTTTGCTGGTTGTTCACAATTTGCCTTTTAGAGATGATCTTCTCTCATTCAGAACCGGGTATGCAAATATGTAAACAGCTATCAAATAGACACCTGTAAAACTGACTAATAATTTAAGCAATATCAGGCTTATATTCCGTTTTCACTGGAAAAGAGTTTCAGATTGGTTGATACTTCCTTACAGTACTCTACATCCTACAGAGATCTAACAGTAGTTACAATCCCAAGAGCATTTCTAGCAATAATTAATTCCATCTTGCCATGTCTCATTATGCCCAAAACTTGTTAAAAATTTTGAGGAAAATGAAAAATAGCTCTTCCTGTCTTGGAAGAGAAGGGCTTTATTTCATATGTTCAGTCATCACCTACCACAACATGTTTAACAAAATTCTACTTGATATTTTATAAAAGGCCCACAATGTGGAATTTTAAATTAAAATTTGAGGGTGATTCAACATGAGATTTCATCTCTTCATTTTTCATATTGAGTTGAAATTCATATACCCAGTTTACTATAATAGAAATGGCTCCCAAATCTCATAGTTTGATAAATAAACTTTGAGGAATAAATCCACAAAGTTTCAAAAATGGCGCATATGACAACCATAGCTGTTGCCTGACTAGAACTGAGTAAGAAATTAGAAGTCAAGGCCCGTCCCTCGAGTATCAGTCATGTCATCAGAATCCTGGTGGGGACAGGATAGACCATGACCATTGCAGAACCAAAGAAAGACATAGTTCTGGCAGAGAAATAGTTCTTTTAAGTCCTTGACCAAACTTAGGGTCTGTGCCCTATGATGAAGATATTGGTTATTCAGAAATCTTACTTTTACCGACATATATAATATTTGGTTTTCATTTGGAAATTAAGATATACTAGTCCACATTTGTAGAGCAAATAAAAAAAAGAGGAAAATATTAATTGTTCTGTAACTTGGACACCCACAATTTGTAGCAAAGTGAGAAGCCAAATATTAATTCTTTATTATATAGATTTGAGATGTTGAATTTTTAACTATCCAGAAAACTATACACATACACATACACATACAGCACAGACTCTCCTCCTCATTTCCAACTTCCTAAATGTGCTCACTACATTCGCCAGGCAATGGCAGGTTGCATCCTGGTATATGTGCTCTAAAAATACTAAGTACTGAAAGCCAATTGCAACTACTACAATGCATGCTGAGATCTATAGTTTTTTTTAGATATCTGTTAGTTCAGTGTGTTAAAGACCAAAATGGAGAGGGATAGGAAGGCACCTCAAGGAAAGCAGAACTTTATTGGGTAAAGTACTACTAGATTAGAATGCTAACTTATCTTCTAACATCAGATGTTAAAGAAAACCCAACTACCACTGTAACAGGCAAGAGCATCAACAGAGCTATGCATGTTCAAAAATCCTAAGTGAGGCTAGATCTTGCCTCATTAACAAATAAACAAATGTAACAGCTCAGTTATTCATTTGTTCAACAAATATGCTTTGTTGAACCTGTTTCATGTAGTCAGCACTGTGTCAGGCACTGGACATGGAGTGAAAAATCTCTTTATGTTTATCTCTTTATGTTTCTAATCAAATATGTGAGGCAGATATTAATAAAAAATGAAACACATATATTTATAGACTACTATCAATATAAACCAAATCATGGAATATCAACCTGTTGTGGTATCTTAGATAAAACTTTATAAAAATTCATTGCTATTATCATGTAGGTAAATATATTTTGGATTTATGTATTCATAATGCAGTATAAATGTAAAAAGATGTGGTCTCTAAAAAAGAGACTGAAAGTCATAATAAGACAAGAAGGCTAAAAGAAGAAATATAAACAATATGCAAATTATGAAAGAACATTAAAGATGTCATGGCAAATAAAAAACCCATAGAGGAGAGACAGCAGAACTGGACTCATATCAAGAAAACGAAGTTCAGTAATATGTGGGACAAGATCAACAAAGATGTCACAAAATAAAGAAGAAATTAATGGAGAGATGAAAATTATTTAAAAAGGTTATGGTTTTGGAGAGCACAGAACAGAGAACTAATATATGAATGACTTGAATTTCTAAAACACAGATCTCAGAAACTAGAACCAAAATAATAATTTAAAAGGGACAGAAGGGCCGGCGCCATGGCTCAACAGGCTAATCCTCCGCCTTGCAGCGCCGGCACACCGGGTTCTAGTCCTGGTCGGGGCACTGGATTCTGTCCCGGTTGCCCCCCTTTCAGGCCAGCTCTCTGCTGTGGCCCGGGAGTGCAGTGGAGGATGGCCCAAGTGCTTGGGCCCTGCACCCCATGGGAGATCAGGAGAAGCACCTGGCTCCTGCCTTTGGATCAGCGCGGTGCGCCAGCTGCGGTGGCCATTGGAGGGTGAACCAATGGCAAAGGAAGACCTTTCTCTCTGTCTCTCTCTCTCTCTCACTGTCCACTCTGCCTGTCCAAAAAAAAAAAAAAAAAGAGGGAGAGACAGAAAGGGTGGAAAGGGAGAGTATTCTAAACTCTAAAATTCTTGTTTAGCTAACATCATACCCACAATGATGAAAGACTGAAAGCTTTTCTTCTAGAAAAACAGCCAGGAGTGTCATAGACATTTGGGAATAAACCAATGAATGGGAGCTTTCTGTGTATATTTCACTCTCTACATCTCTAATTTTCTCAAGTACTGTATATAAATGGCAGCCAGAAAGGAAAGGAAGAAATAAAACCATCTCATCATCTCTGTTCACAGATGGCATGTTCTTTAAAAAAAAAAAAAATCATTTATTTATTTGAAGCACAGAGTTACAGAGAGACAGAGAGGGAGATACAGAGAGAAAGATCCTCCATCCACTGGTTCACTCCCCAAAAGCTGCAACAACCAGGGCTGGGATGGGCTGAAGCCAGAAGCCAGGAGCCAGAGATTCTTCTGGGTCTCCCACATGGGTATAGGGGCCCAAAGTCTTGGGCCACTTTTGCTGCTTCCTGAGGCTCATTAGCAGGGGGCTAGATTGGAAGTGGAGCAGCCAGAATGTAAAATGGTGCCCATAGTGGTATCACAGGCATGGTTTTACCCACTAAGCCACAACATCTGCCCTGTGACATGTTCTTATATGTAATAACACATAAGGAATTCACATTCTCACACACAGAGATACACACAAAAGTAAAGCTAATAAATTCAGGGAAGTTGTAGATATAAAATCAACAAACAAAAATTTCAGTTGAAAAAAGCAAAAATTCACTTGTTATTAACAATTAAAAATGAAAATTAAGAAAATAATTCAATTTTCAATAACATCAAAAATAAACAATTATATTTAAGAATAAATTTAACCAAAGAAGTGCAAGATTTGCACACTCTAAACTATAAACAATGCTGAAAGAAATTAAAGATCTAAATCATTGGGAGGATATTCTGTGGACATAACTGTAAGACTTAATAGTGTCAAGATGATAATACTACCAAAACAATATACAAAGTCAGTACAACCCCTATCAACATCCCAAGTATGTGTTTTGCAAAAATGGAAAAACACATCTTAAAAATTTAATGAAGGTGGGCATTGTGGTGCAGTGAATTACTGCAGGAGGGGCCAGTGCTGTGGTGCAGTGGGTTAAAGCCCCAGTCTCCAGCAACAGCATCCCATATGGGTGCCAGTTTGAGTCCCAGCTGCTCCACTTCTGATCCAGCTCTCTGCTATGGCCTGGGAAAGCAGTAAAAGATGGCCCAGGTGCTTGGGCCCCTGCACCCACGTAGGAGACCTGGAAGAAGCTCCTGGCTTCTGGCTTTGGATCAGCTCAGCTCTGGCCATTGTGACCATTTGGGGAGTGAACCAGCAGATGGAAGACCTCTCTCTCTCTCTCTCTCTCTCTCTCTCTCTCTCTCTGGCTCTACCTCTATCTGTAGCTCTGTCTTTCAAATAAATAAAATAAATATTTAAAAAAAAAAACTGCTAGAGACAACCACAGCCCATGTTGGAGTGCAGATTTGAGCCCCAGCTGCTCCACTTCCTATCCAGCTTCCTGCTGATGCATACCTTAGGAAACAGCAGGTGATGGCACAAATACCTGGGTTCTTGCCACCCATGTGAGAAACCTGGATGGAGTTCTAGGTCCCTGGCTATGGTCTGGCTCAAGCCAGACTGTTGTGCCCATTTGTGGAGTCAAACAGCAGATAGAAGATCTCTCTTTCTTTCTCTCTTTCTCCCCCATCCTCTGTTCTGCTCCCTCTATCTGTCATTTGTCATTCTACCTTTCAAGAAAATGAATACACAAATATCTTTTTTAAAGAACTATTTATTTGCATGTAAAATTCTTTATCTTAAATTGAGGAGGAAATGGAGGTTCCAGTTTATATATATATATATATATATATATATATATATATATATATATACAATATATAAATTTTATATAAATTGTATATATATATAAAATTTCACTTCTGATTGTGGTAATAAGATATATATAGCCTAACATGATTTTGGAAAGTTAAGCATACAAGCATGCATGAAATAATTAAAAACAAGTTACCTGTACTCTTTCCCCATCACTGGAGAAGAATGACAGATTTCATGGACTAAGTTTTCTATCTCTTTCAGTCAGTCCCTAACCCCAGCCCAAAGCTGCTAAATGCTTGAATTTCACCTCCACACTGCTTGGCTCATTTCAGCAACTCTCCTCACTGTCTCCCTTTCCCAACTACTGAAACCTTCCACAATGTAGCATACTCTGTCTCTCTTGATATGTCACAGCAAAATCCTGTCCCACCTCCATTGGTTTCCCAAAGATTCCTTTCACCTTCTTGCCTGGTTTTTCCTTGACTCCTCTCTTCAAGGTGGATTTCCCAAGTAGTATTGTTTTTTCTTCCCCTCATACTCTTTAGTTGATTATAAGTGAAGTACAGATCTCTCTCTCTCTCTCTCTCTCTCTCTCTCTCTCTCTCTTTCCTCTGCCACCTACCACACTTTATGACTTTCAAACCATTCTCCTTTCTTCACTTTTCCCTGAAACCCACAGCTTGCTAACTTGTTGTGGTTCATCTATCAAATTCATACCATCCTTCTTTTGCTGTTAGGATTCACAAATAGTGGTCATTCTCTCCAACATAACTCATACTCAGTTTTGGCAGTTTCTCTATACAATCAGGCATTCTGTCTCAGATCCTGGACTCTCTGTTTGCTGATCTTATCTTCTCCAGTGATCTCACCATCTACCCTTTCTCAGTCACCTTCTCCAATGGTCCCACACAGACCTGCACTGTCCAATATATCAGATACTGTGTGTACCAGCCTCACATGCTATTGAATACTTGAAATGTGGCTAGTATGATGGACAGACTAAATTTCAAATTTTATTTAATTCTGATTAATTTAAATATGTTTTAAAATTATGTGTGACTTAGTTATTGAAAAGCTTTTAAGAATGTCTGGAAAAAGTTGGGCATGTAATCAACTTTTACAATTAAAATTTTATAAAATTTAAATATTCATACAGAGCAAATATTTCCAATACAAAATGAACTTCATAATTAAAATGTGTGCTAAGTCTAAATACACACCAGATTCGAATACTTAGGATGCAAAAGCAGAATATAATATGTTCCACTTACAATTCTTACATTGATTACATGTTGAAATGATAAGTTTGAATATGTTTGGTTAAATAAAACATATTAATTAAATTAATTTTATCTCTTTATTTTTACTTTTTATGTAGCTACTAGAACATTTAATATTCCATATGTGTCTTCTATTGTATTTCTAGTATCATTACTAGTTGCATACTGTTCTTACTAGACCTTGTAATAAGCAATAACTATACCCTAATATCAATTTCAAAGATCTCACTCCTTAATTACAAACTATCTTTTCAACTAATATCCCGACTCTTTTCATTAACCCTACCAGAACAATCAACTACCAAGATAATGCTCCCACCTTACACAGTCCCTCCTCCATGTCATCAGTTCTCCCATACTAAATGTAGGCTCCATGCTCCATCATTGTAATTAGTGAATGAATGAAAATTGAGACATGCAGGTATTTTATAGCTAGCTTCTGTGTTTTCTCTGATAAGCATTTTTTTTTTTTTGGACAAGCAGAGTGGACAGTGAGAGAGAGACAGAGAGAAAGGTCTTCCTTTTCCATTGGTTCCAATGGCCACTGCGGCCGGTGCACCGTGCTGATCCAAAGCCAGGAGCCATGTGCTTCTCCTGGTCTCCCATGCGGGTGCAGGACCCAAGGACTTGGGCCATCCTCCACTGCCTTCCCGGACCACAGCAGAGAGCTGGACTGGAAGAGGAGCAACTGGGACAGAATCCAGCGCCCCTACCAGCATTAGAACCCGCTGTGCCAGTGCCACAGGCAGAGGATTAGCCTATTGAGCCACAGCGCCAGCCACTGATAAGCCTTTTCTAATATTTTATTTGAGTCCCTCAAAAATACCATGAACTATTTACAAAATTTATTCTCATCTTACTGAGGAAACAGAGACTTTAGAAGTTTAACTTGCCCGATATACTAGAGCTAAAAGTACCAGAGCTGGGGCCCTAACCAAGATGTGTCAGACTGCAGAGATGTTCCTATTCAGAATCTTTAGATCTCCTGTTGTACCATACCAAGATGGAAAGGGAAATAAGAGATAAGTTTGCACCTTTAAGCAATTGTCATCTCTGTTGCTTCTGAGTCCTTTGTCTTTTGCCTGTATTTCACCCAGTCTTTTTTTTTTTTAACCCAGTCTTTTTTGATCCCTGCCTTCTGCCTCTGATTCTGACAGCGGACTTTACATATGATTGAAAGCTGGGCTTAGATCTCTTTAAAGTGCATTCTCCATAATGTACTGCCTCAAACAACTACAACAGTAAATCATTTATTTAGCCATCCGACAAATTCATTGAAAATTCATAATTCATTCTATTTATCAGACACTGCTGTAGTTGCTGGCAATATAGCTATAAAGTAAACTAGAGATGATCAGAATGTGAAGGGTCACATAACAAATATTTTAGGGATTGTGTGCCAAGGGACATAACTGCAGATGTAGGTATTCATATTATCAAAGAAGGAAACAAATTCCCCTAATATTTTACTGATAGCATTCAAAATATAGTAATAAAACATAAGTACACGGCCGGCGCCATGGCTTAACAGGCTAATCCTCCGCCTTGCAGCCCCGGCACACTGGGTTCTAGTCCTGGTTAGGACGCCGGATTCTATCCCGGTTGCTCCTCTTCCAGGCCAGCTCTCTGCTGTGGCCTGGGAGTGCATCAGAGGATGGCCCAAGTCCTTGGGCCCTGCACCCACATGGGAGACCAGGAGAAGCACCTGGCTCCTGGCTTCGGATCAGCACGATGTGCCGGCCGCAGTGGCCATTGGAGGGTGAACCAACGGCAAAAAGGAAGACCTTTCTCTCTGTCTCTCTCTCTCTCACTATCCATTCTGCCTGAAAAAAAAAAAAAAAACACACCATAAGTACACAATCTGGTGCTGTGGCATGGCAGGTTAAATATCACTTGGGATATCTGAATCCCATACTGGAGTGCCATTTCAAGTCCCAGTTACTTTGCCTCTGATCCAGCTCTTCTCTAATGTGCCTGAGAGGGCAGCAGATGATGGCCCAAGTACTTGGGCTTCTGCTACCCATAGGGGAGACCAAGATAGAGTTCCTTGCTCCTAACTTCAGACTGGGCCAATTTTGACTGTTGTAGCCATTTGAAAAGCGGACCAATGGAGTGAAGATTCTCTCTGTCTCTCCTTCTTTCTTGTAATTTTGCTTTTCTGTAATTTTTTTTTTTACAGGCAGAGGGAGACAGAGAAAAAGGTCTTCCTTTGCCGTTGGTTCACCCTCCAATGGCCACTGTGGCTGGCTCATCACGCTGATCCGAAGCCAGGAGCCAGGTGCTTCTCTTGGTCTCTCATGCGGGTGCAGGGCCCAAGCACTTGGGTCATCCTCCACTGCCTTCCTGGGCCATAGCAGAGAGCTGGCCATAGCAGAGAGCTGGCCTGGCTAACCGGGACTAGAACCCAGTGTGCCGGCGCCGCAAGGTGGAGGATTAGCCTATTGAGCTGCGGCGCCGGCCAATATTTTTTAAAAATTGATTAATTTTCTATGCAATTTCCAATTTAAAACCAAGTGTTTTTTTTTTTCATTTTCAATTATCTCTATATGTGGAAGATCAATTCAGTATATACTAAGTAAGGATTTCATCAGTTTGCACCCACACAGAAACACAAAGTGTAAAATACTGTTTCAGTACTAATTATAGCATTACTTCACATTGGACAACACATTAAGGACAGATCCCACATGAGACGAAAGTACACAGTGACTCCTGTTGTTGATTTAACAATTTGACACTCCGGTTTATGGCGTCAGTAATCTCCCTAGGCTCTAGTCATGAGTTGCTGAGGCTATGGAAGCCTTTAGGGTTCGCCGACTTCGATCTTATTCCCACAGGGTCATAGTCAAAGTGGAAGTTCTCTCCTCCCTTCAGAGAAAGGTACCTCCTTCTTTGATGGCCCTGTTCTTTCCACTGGGATCTCACTCGCAGAGATCGTTCATTTAGGTCTTCCTTTTTTTTTTTTTCCAGAGTGTCTTGGCTTTCCATGCCTAAAATACTCTCATGGGTTCTTGAGCCAGATCCGAATGCCTTAAGGGCTGATTCTGAGGCCAGAGTGCTACTTAGGACATCTGCTATTCTATGAGTCTGCTGTGTATCCCGCTTCCCATGTTGGATCGTTCCCTCCCTTTTTTATTCTATCAGTTAGTATTAGCAGACATTAGTTTTGTTTGTGTGATCCCTTTGACTTTTAGACCTGTTAGTGTGACCAATTGTGAACTGAAGTTGATCACTTGGACTAGTGAGATGGCACTGGTACATGCCACCTTGATGGGATTGTATTGGAATCCCCTGGCACGTTTCTAACTCCACCATTTGTGGTATAACATTTTTTAATTGAATGAGCTAGTGAATATTTGGTGAGTATAAGATCTGAGAACTTTCAGGATAGTATTTTATTAATTCACTAATGTAAAAAATATCTACAGGTAAATATAACATGTCTAGAAATTTCCTCATTCTTAAAGAATACATGAAAATAACACAAGGCAAGATCAACTCAAGATGGCTTGGAGAGGGAGATTAAGATGGCAGACTAGGGGGGGAGCTGCTGCT
This sequence comes from Lepus europaeus, assembly GCF_033115175.1. Classification (NCBI taxonomy): domain Eukaryota; kingdom Metazoa; phylum Chordata; class Mammalia; order Lagomorpha; family Leporidae; genus Lepus; species Lepus europaeus. Next base: position 134,120,024 of record NC_084828.1, read on the forward strand.
CTAATCTAAGAGAAGATACTTTTTAAAAAGTGGAAAGAGTACAGACTTAGGGAAGAGTTAGGGAGAAAACAGCAGAGGAAACTCTATGCAAGTTGGAGGGACACAGTGGACCTATGTGGAGGGCTAGGACACACACAACTCAGGACCCCAGAAGCCAAGAGCAACCACAACAGCCTGGAGAGTGAACTGAGACCAGACCGCAGCAGCACAAGCCACTGGTGTAAAACCTGTAGGAAGAGCATAGAGGTAATCTGGCTTAGAGCCCCGTGTGGGATAGTAAACCTGCCAAACTGGAGGAGAAAAAACAAAATGAGGGTGGGGAGCACATTTTCTCTCTCCCCAATCACCCTGAAACTGCATCCAGTAACAAGCTGATACAGAGAAGGTGCCATTTTGGACATACATAACACCTGACCCACCTCATGTCCAAGACCAGCAACCAGAGAAGCAGAGACTCCCAGTCTAGTGGGGAGAACAGACAGGAGGCTAGATGCTCATGTCTGTGGGAGGCTTGTGTGCCTGGGCTGTGAAAACACTGAGGCTGCATGGGAGGACTCAGGGTATAGTTGGGACTTTGGGCAGTCACTGTGGGAGGCTCTACACAATCAGGGCTCCCTGGTTTTCTGGTGAGGGATATTGCTGGGGAACCTGAGCTTAAAGTGAGGACTGAACAGATCCTTTGTTTGGATCTGGTAGCAGAGCAGACAAATAATATACACACTGGGGCTAGTGTCCAGGTAATGGTCTCCTTTGAGGAGAGGAGCTCAGCTGAGTCTATGCCAACAGACAAGAACAAACCTCCCCTCTGATAAAAAAGAGAGAGAGAGAGAGTTACCATGCCAAACCTGGTGTGTCACCTGAGACACATGCTTCACCCAGGAGCACTGAACAGAGCTCCTTGGCCACACCCACCACATTCCTCTAGTTATTCCCTGGAAGCAGACACTCCACTATCCACACAGACATAGTCCAAAGATAAAAGCCAACACAGCAAAAAAGCAAAGAAGAAACCAACAAGAATCTCCACAAATGCTGAATAACAAATGCACCAATTCAAGAAAAAAAAATAAGGAAGACAACCTGATGCCCCCAAAAGAACATAATACTTCAATATGAGATTGTGAAGATGATGAGATTGAAGAAATGCCAAAAAATGGAATTCAAAAATTTAATCATAGGATTACTTAGAAGTAATCAAAAGCAAATGCATGAATTAATGAAATACATGCATGATATGAAATAAATTTCTTACACCAAACTGAAATCTTGGAAATGAAGAATTCAATAGAACAAATGAAAAATGCAGTTGAAAGCCTTAACAACAGAATCAGTGAAGCAGAAGAAAGAATATCCAACTTAGAAGACAAAGTACAGGAAATTGCAGTCAGATCAAACACAAGAAGATGAAATTAGAAAACTAAAAAACATTTGTGGTAATCTACAGAATACTATCCAATGACCCAACATAGAGACTCTAGGAATTCCTGAAGGCATGGAAAGTTCAAAAGGATTTGAAGATCTTTTTAGTGAAATAATAACAGAAAATTTCCCTAATTTTGGAGAAACAATGGGACATACAAGTACAGAAAGCATATAGAATTCCTAATAGACATGACCAGAAAAGATCTTCACCACAACACATTGTAATCAAACTCTGCACAGTAAAACATAAAGAAAAGATTCTAAAATGTGCATGAGAGAAACACCAGATTACTTTCAGAGGATCTCCAATTAGACTCACAGCCAACTTCTCATCAGAAACCCTACAGGCTAGGAAAGAATGGTGAGATACATTCCAAGTCTTAAAATAAAGGAACTATCAACCCAGAATACTATACTCTGCAAAGCTCTCATTTATGAATGAAGGTGAAATAAAATTCTTCCATGAAAAACATAAATTGAAAGATTTGTCACTACCCAACCAGCCCTGAAGAAGATACTTAAGAATGTTCTGCACACAGAAACACAGAAACATGATAATCACTATGGAAGAAGGTAAAGGAAGAAAATCTCTCAGGAAAAGTACAAAGGAAATACAGAGTAAAAACTAGAATATTTATGGAAAAATGGCAGGACAAAATCATTATTCATCAATAGTCACCTTGAATGTAAATGGCCTCAACTCTCCAGTTAAAAGACAGAGACTGGCCAATGGATTAAAAAAAAATCTATTTGCTGCCTAAAAGAAATGCATCTCACCAACAAAGATGCATGCAGATTGAAACTGAAAGGATGGAAGAAGATATTCCATGCTAACGAGAGAGGAAGTCAGACTTTCCCTATTTGCAGATGGCATGATTCTATAAATAGGGGATCCAAAAGTCTCCAACAAGAGACTATTGGAACTCATAGAAGAATTTGGTAAAGTATAGCAGGATATAAAATCAACTAACAGAAATCAACAGCCTTTGTATACACAGACAATGCCATGGCTGAGAAAGAATGACCAAGATCAATCCCATTCACAATAGCTACCAATGGAATAAACTTAACCAAGGACATCAAAGATCTCTACGATAAGAATTACAAAACATTAAAGAAAGAAATAGAAGAAGATATATAAAAAAAATAGAAATATCATTCCATGGTCATGAATTTGAAGAATCAATATTATCAAAATGTCCATTCTACCAAAAGCAATTTAGAGATTCAATGCAATACCAATCAAAATACCAAAGACATTCTTCTCAGACATAGAAAAGATGATGCTGAAATTCATATGGAAACACAGGAGACCTTGAATAGCTAAAGCAATCTTATACAACAAAAGCAAAGCCAGGAGTATCACAATACAAGATTTCAAGAGACACTACAAGGCAATTATAATCAAAGCAGCCTGGTACTACTATAAAAACAGATGGATAAACCAATGGAACAGAATAGAAATGCCAGAAATCAATCAAAACAACTACAATCAACTTATATTTGAACAAGGAGCTAAAACCAATCCCTGGAGCAAGGACAGTCTCTTCAACAAATGGTGCTGGAAAAATTGGATTTCCACATGCAGAAGTATAAAGCAGAACCCCTATCTTACACCTTACACAAAAATCCATTTAGAATGGATTTAAGACCTAAATCTATGACCTGATACCATCAAATTATTAGAGAACATTGGGGAAATCCTGCAAGATATTGGCACAGGCAAAAACTTCTTGGAAAGGACCCCAGAGGCACAGGCAGTCAAAGCCAAAATCAACAAATGGTTCTATCAAATTGAGAAGCTTCTGTACTGCAAAAGAAACATTCAAGAAAGTGAAGAGGCAACCAACAAAATTATTTCCAAACTATGCAATTGATAAAGGATTAATAACCAGAACATATAAAGAGATCCAGAAACTCCACAACAACAAAACAAACAACATATTTAAGAAATGGCCAAAGGACTTAAATAGACATTTTCCAGAAGAGGAAATCCAAATAGCCAACAGAAACACCAAAAAAAAAAAAAAGTGAAGGATCATTAGCTGTCAGGGAAATGCAAATCAAAAACACAATGAGGTTCTACCTCACTCCAGTTAGAATGGATTTCATACAGAAATCAACAAACAACAAATGCTGGGGAGAACATGGAGAAAAGGTACCCTAATCCACTGTTGGTGGGAATGTAAACTGGTAAAACCACTATGGAAGACAATTTGGAGATACCTCAGAAATCTGAATATAGACCTACCATATGATCCAGCCTTCCCACTCTTGAGAATTTACCCAAGGGAAATGAAACCAGCAAATAAAACAATTATATGTACCCCTGTGTTTATTGCAGCTCAAGTCACATAAGTAAGACATGGAATCAACCTAAATGACTGTAAACTGTAGACCGTATAAATAAATTATGGAATATATACTCTATAAAATACTGCACAGCAGTAAAAAAAAATGAAATTCAGTCATTTGTAATAAAATGGATGAATCTGGAAAATTTCATACTTAGTGAAATAAGCCAGTCCCAAAGAGACAAGTACTGTATGTCCTTTCTGATCTATGTTAACTAATAGAGCACCTAAAAGGAAAGCTACAGAAGTGAAATTGACACTTTGAGAAGCAATGACTTCTTCAGCCCTTGTCCTGACTGTCAGGGACAGCTTTTTTTTTTTTTTCTTTCTTTTTCTCTTCTTCATACTATTTGTTGAACTCTTTACTTAACACAGAGTTAATCATATATGTATAAAGTCAATTGCAAATAGATCTCTAAAAAATAAGAGTGGGACTAAGAAAGGGAGGAGGAAGTTTATAACTGTAAAGCTGTTAGTTCTGTGTACATTCCTACAGACTTACTTTTAAGGGTACAGTTTTAAAGCTTGCTACGGGACCCCAAATCCCATTAAGCTGGGTGGTAAAAAATGCGATCTTAAGTGCTAAAGTGATCATATATCTTCTGTATATAAGGATAATTGAAAATGAATCTTGATGTGAATGGAAGGAGAGAGGGAGCAGGAGAGGGGAGTGTTGCAGGTGGAAGGGAAGTTATGGGGGGGAAGCCATTGTAATCCATAAGTTGTACTTTGGAAATTTATATTTATTAAATAAAAGTTTAAAAAGTGATCATACAGTTAGGATTGTTAAATGGATCATATAAATAAAATAAAATGCCTCGTAACAATAATAGATATAAATAAAAAGGAGAGAATGTTTCAACATGGTAAGCAATCCACACAGCAGACTCATAGAATGACAACCACTTTAAATAGCACTCTGACCTCAGAATCAGCCATTAAGGTATTCTGGTCTGACTTAAAAGCCCAAGAGAACATTTCAGGCATGGAAAGCCAAGACACTGTGGCCAGAAAAAATGTTCTACATGAAGCATCTCTTTGAGAGAGACCCCAGTGGAAAGAAGTGGCCATCAAAAAAGGATGTACTTTAATCTGAAGGGAAGAAAGAACTTCCACTTTGCTTATGGCCTTGTCATAATACTGACAGAGATTGTGGATTCAAAAGGCTTCCATAACCTTGGCAGCTCATGTCAAGAGCCTCAGGGGATCACTGACACCATACATAAGAGTGTTAATTGCTAAATTAACAACAGGAGTCACTGTGCACTTACTTCCCATGCAGGACTTCTGTACTCAATGAGTTGTATTATGAGAATTAGTTGTAAAACTTGTTCCCAAACAATTTTTTTTGTGCATGTGTGTGCAAATTGTTGAAATCTTTACTTAGTATAGAGTTGGTCTTCAGTATACAAAGTTAATTGAAAATGAATCTTAATGGAGAATGGGACTGAGAATGGGAAAAGGAGGAAAAGGTGGGGTGGAAGTGTGGGTGGGAAGGTGCTTATGGTGGGAAGAATCGCTATATTCCTAAAGTTGTGATTATGAAATTTGTACTCATTAAATAAAAGGTTTCTCATGGGAAGTAGGCCACAAAGCAGACTAATAGAATGAAAAGCACCCTAAATAGCACTCTGACTATAGAATCAGTCATTCAGGCATTCAGATCTGACTGAAAAGCCCATGAGAGCATTTCAGGCATGGAAAGCCAAGATACTGTGGCAAAAAATTACCTACATGAAGGATCTCTGTGAGTGAGAGCCCAGTGAAAAGAAGGATGTACCGTACCTTGAAAAAAGGAGAGAACTTCCACTTTGCTTATGGCCCTGTCTAAATACTAATGGGGTTCGTGAACTCAAAAGGCTTCCATAGCCTCAGCAGCTCATGACAAGAGCCTTGGGTGATCACAGACATCATAAATAAGTGTGTCAATTGTTAAATCAACAATAACAGTCACTGCACTTTCTCCCCATGTAGGATCTCTGCCCTTAATGAGATGTACTATGAGAATTAACTGCAAAACTTGTCTTCAAACAGTACTTTATAATTTGTGTCTATGTGGGTACAAACTGTTGAAATATTTACTTAGTATAGAGTTGGCCTTCTGCATATAAAGATAATTGAAAATGAATCTTTATGAAGATTGGGATGGGAGAGGGAGTAGGAGGTGGAATGGTTTGGGGATGGGAAGGCAGGTATGGGGGGAAGAACCACTATTTTCCTAAAGCTGTTCCTATAAAATTTGTATTCATTAAATAAAAACTTTCTAAAAAATAAATAAAATAAAAGTTTTCTTTGGGGAAAAATAATATACACCAAAAAAAATGGATCAAAAATCTAAATTTAAGACTTGAGACTCATAAATTATGTCTAGGAGCTCACAAAAGATGTATAATTCTTGGGTCTCTTTAAATATAATTAAATTTCTAAAAGGAAAGAAAGAGGAGGAAGGAAGGGAAAGAGGAAGGAAAAAAAAGTGAAATCACCTCTGAGATGCAAGAACTCTGAACAGCACTTGTCTGGACTGTTGAGGAATAGTTTTTTGTTGTTGTTTTGGTTTTATTTTTATTTTTCTTTCTCATACAAAGCATTGAACTCTTTATCTAGACTAGAGTTAATCCTCTGTATCTAAGTTAAATGAAAATAGGTCTTAGTGAAAAATAAGACAGGGAACAGGAGAGGGTAGAGGAAGAGGTGTGGGAGGGTGGGTAAAGTGGGAAGAATTATTATGTTCCTAATGTTGTATTTATTAAATGCATGTAAATAAATAAGATAAATTTTTTAAAAAGACTTAGACTATGAAGTTTCTGGAGGAATATGTAGGGGCAAACTCCAAGACATTGGTGTAGGTGACAACTCTTGGATAAGACCTCCAAATCACAGGCAACAAAAACAAAACTAAACAAATGAAATTATACCAAACTCAGAAGCTTTATACAGCTATGAAAAAGATCGATAGAGTGAAGAAACATCCAACAGAATGGGAAAAAATATTTTTGAGCTACCTATCTGACAAAGGACTAATATCCAGAATGTATCAGCAACTTAAAAAAAAACTCAACAACAACAAAATAACCAAACAACCCGGTTAAGAAATGGACAAAGTGCCTCAATATACAGTGCTCAAAAGAATATAAATGGCTGGCACCAACGTTGTAGCTTAACAAGTTAAGCCACTTCCTGCAATGTTGCTATCCCATATGGGTACTAGTTTGAGTCCCTACTGTTCCACTTCCAGGCCAGCTCCCTGTTAACAGCCTGAGAAAAGCAGTGGAAGATGGCCCAAATTCTTAGATCCCCGCACCTAAATGGGAGACCCAGATAAAGCTCTTGGCTCCTGGCTTCTGCCAGACAGAACCCCAGCTATTGCAGCCATTTGGGGAATAAATCAGCAAAGAGATTTCTCTCTCTCTCTCTCTTTCTCTCTCTCTCTCTCTCTCTCTCTGTAACTCTATCTTTCAAATAAATAACAGTGAACTTTTAAAAAGATTTATTTTTATTAATTTGAAAGGCAGAATTAGGCCGGAGCCGCGGCTCACTAGGCTAATCCTCCACCTGCAGCGCCGGCACACCGGGTTCTAGTCCCAGTTGGGGTGCCGGATTCTGTTCCAGTTGCTCCTCTTCCAGTCCAGCTCTCTGCTGTGGCCCAGGAGTGCAGTGGGGGATGGCCCAAGTCCTTGGGCCCTGCACCTGCATGGGAGACCAGGAGAAGCACCTGGCTCCTGGCTTCGGATCAGCACAGTGCGCTGGCCACAGCGCGCCGGCCGCAGTGGCCATTGTGGGGGGTGAACCAATGGAAAAGGAAGACCTTTCTCTCTGTCTCTCTCTCTCACTGTCCACTCTGCCTGTTAAAAAAAAAAAGAAAAGAAAAGAAAAGAAAGGCAGAATTACAGAGAGATGGAGACAGAGAGAGAGAAAGAGGTCTTCCATATACTGGTTCACTCCCCAAATGGCTGCAACAGTCAGAGCTCAGCAGATCTGAAGCCAGGAGCCAGGAGCCAGGAGCTTCTTCTCCCACATGAGGACAGGAGCTCAAGGACTTGGGCCATCTTCTAGTGCTTTCCCAGGCCATAGTAGAGAGCTGGATTGGAAGTGGAACAACAAGGACATGAACCGGCACTCATATGGGATGCTGGCACTGCAAGTGGTGGCTTTTACCCCCTAGGCCATAGCACTGCCCCCCTCCCAAAAAAATCTTTTAAACCAAACAAAGAATAGAAATGACCAAAAAATACAAGAAAAAGATGCTCATCATCACCAGCAATCAGGGAAATACAAAGCAAAACAACAATGAGATATCACCTCACCCCTGTCAGAACCAATACTACCCAAAAGACAAAGAGCAACAAAAGCTTGTGAGGATGTGCAGAAAGGGCAACACTTAGATACTGTTGCTAGGAATGTAAATTAGTGCAACCACTGCAGAAAACAGTATGGAGATGTCTCAAAAAACTAAAAATAGACTTGCCATTCTGGGTATATATCCAAAAGACAAGAATACATTGTATCAAAGAGATACCTGCACCACCATGTTTATAGCAGCACTGTTCACAATAGCCAAAATATGGAAATCAACCAAGGTGTTCATCATCAGATGAATGGATAAAGAAAATGTTATATATATACACAGAATGGAATATTATTCAGCTAAACAAAGGAATGAAATCCTGTCATTTGCTTCAAAATGGGTGCAACTGGAGGACATCATGTTGAATGAAATAAGATGGGCACCAAAAGACAAATACTTTCTTATATATGGGAGCTAAAATTTAAAAAGAAAAAATCAAAAAACAAAATCAGTTATGCCTGTGTGTATCAATATTGCTGCAAATATAGTTTGTCAAACTTTATTTTATGTCTTGTCAAATCAACTATTAAAAATGTTATACTACTATATATTAAATGATCCATAATTACTTTTGAATTTATTGTATATGGGTGAAATAGTCATCTTTCCATTTGACTATTGTCTATGATCCTAGCCTATATTCCTGCTAAACTAGGAACTTTCTGCTTTTCATCTGCTGAACACTTTATTTCATGGTGAATTAAGCCTTTGTAATGTAAATTAAAAGTATGTTATCTTGAAAAGCAAAGGATAAAAGAGAGAGAGAAAGGGGGAGGAAGGAAAAGATAGAGGGAGAGACTGAAAGAAGAAAAGAAAATCATATTCTTAGAATTGTATCTATGAATATATTGAATCTATTAAAAATTAAAAAACTAAAAATAAAAAAATAAAAAAGAAACAATGAAATGCAATATACAATGTACACTGCAAATTTATAGGAATCTATCTTATCAAACATATATGTACATTCCTTATGGATGTGTTACAAAACCTTGATTACCATATACCCCTGTTTTGTTTTAGATACTGTTTAAAGCAGTAACTAAACAAATCCTAATAAGATCATACAACTGAGTCTCCATGCATTGGCATGTCAATTAAACTTACTTAACAAATTGGTTTAAATATTAAGTATCTTATTTATCTTTAAATATTAAACTTTTAAGAATTGTTTTTTGGTAAATATGTTATTAAATGTTGAAGAGAAGAAATATTAAAAACAGCAAATATTAAAGAGAAATAATTCAAACAAAAAGTCAATTTTTTGAAAAACTATTTATAAGATACTTGTTATGTATACTACATTAACTTAGATTCTATAACTATAGAAAGGTTAACCCAAACAGCACAACAAAGAACAACAACAACAACAACAACAACAACAAAAAAACACAAGCGCATTGCTTCAAAATCCAAGACATGCTTCAAGCTCAGTTAATCACAGCTGAATTTCTCACACAATGAGCTACCTATTTGGGCCTCAAGGCCACTACTAAATATCTTCCAGAATGATGGACAAAACGCAGTCACTGTGAGCCTTGATGCCTAACCACATAGCCTTCCTCCTATAAAATTGCTTTTCATTGTGAAGGTGAGTCTGCTTCCTGGAATCTGTACTCAAATGCAATTTGGAGTTCTTAAAAACATAATCTCCTTATCTTAAACATTTTACATTTGCATGAGACACCAGGGAATATGAAATGATGCCCTAATTGAAACATGACTCAATAAGCAGTGCATGTAACCAGGAGAGCCCCTGAACTGTAATCCCAGCTTCAATACCACTTGCTGTGTTTCCTTGCTTTAATTGAATAATACGCCAGAATTTTACTTCTCTCATTTGTTGAGAAAAATAAACAGTGAAGGTACTAGTCACTGAAAAAAAATGCAATAATTAAAAAGCTACGCTTTTGTTTGCCATCTTGTAGGGATGATCTTTATACAGAGGGTCTCCAAAAAGTTCATGGGAAATACATATTATGAAAAAACTACACAGATTTTTAAAAAGTTTTGAGCCGAATAAACTTAACTCTCTCCTTTTTTAAATATATTTATTTATTTATTTATTTGACAGAGAGAGACTGAGTGAGCGAGCAAGTGCTTCCATCTGCTAGTTTATTACCCAAATGCCCACAGTAGCATGGGCTGAGCCAAGGTGAATCTAGGATCCAAGAACTTAATCCAGCTCTCCCACATGGGTGGCGGGTACCTATTTACTTGAGCCATCACCGCTGCCTCCCAGAGTATGCATTGGCAGGAAGCTGGAGTCAGGGGTCAGCACCGGGAATTAAACCTGGATACTCCCCTATAGGATGCAGGAATCCTAAGTGCTAAACTAAATACCTTCACTTAAACATACCTCTTTTTTTTCCAAGTTTATTTATTTATCTTTATTTATCTGAAACATAGAATGAGAGAGAGATTTTTTATACTCTGGTTCTCTCTCCAATTGCCTGCAACAGCCAGAGCCGGACCAGACCATGGTTGGCAGGAACCTAAGTACTTGAGCCATCATCTGTGACTCCTGGGATGTGCATTATCAGGAAGCTGAATCAGAAGCAGTGGAGGAACTCAAATCTAGGCACTCTGAAATGGGTTTCAAGCATCCCAAGTAGGAGCTTAAACCTTCACTCACTTCACCAAAACACCTGCCCCTAAACTTATCTTTAACTAACTTCATCCTCATAAATACGAGCAAATTTCAAAAAGTTCATGGGCAAAGAGAATTTAAAAATAAGATTAATTTAGTGTCAACAAATTTTGAAATCCATGCATATTTTTAATAATAGATGTTTTATTTGAACCTCTCTCAGTGCCTGGTTCAAATCAGATGGTAAACAAATACATATGTATGCAATAAATGCTTTCTGTAGCATGTTTTATGCACATTCCACAAATAAAATAAAATTGGTTATATACAAAATTAATGAAGATTTTTTAAGCTTTTTAAAGAGATTCTGAAATTCTAAGTCAGAAAAATATTGAATCAGTAAGAAAAGATTTAAGTAGATTGTGTTAAAGTCACTTGCAGAAACATTGTGCTACTATTAAAATTAGTTTGAAGGACTATGCAAAAGTAAAAAAAAAAAAATTATGGTAGAACACTAAATGAAAAACTAAGTCTAGGGGCCGGTGTTGCGGCATAGCAGGTTGATCCATTGCTTTCGACACTGGCATCCCACATGGGTTCTGGTTTGAGACTTGACTGCTCTGCTTGCAATTTAGCTCCCTGCTGGTATGCCTGGAAAAGTAGTGGAAGATGGCCCAAGTTCCTGGGAGACCCGTATGGGAGACCTGATCGAAGTTCCTGACTCCTGGTTTTGGACTGGCCCAGCCCTAGTTGTGGCCATCTGAGAAGTGAACCATCAGATGACAGATCTCTCTCTCTCTCTCTCTCTTTCTCTCTGTGACTCTGCCTTTCAAATAAATAAAAATAAATCTTAAAATAAAAATCAAAGTCTAGAGTAAAACTGAACATTCATATATCCCATGATCCAACAATTCCACTCCAAGATATATTGCTGAGAAAAATGTGTGCATCAATGTTCATTAAAAATGTGTGCAGATATTTACTAAACCACAGAGACAAGAACTTCCATACCAAAATTGTTGTCATAGCAACTCTTTAGTAATTCCATCACTGACAAATAAAATATTCTTTGACACCATCAAGCTTATTTTTATGATAATAGTAATAAATATTATTGCCAACTGGCTAAGCACAAAATAAGTATTAGAATACAATTCAATTGTGATTCAAATACAGTCCTAGTAGAGAACAGTTTCAAAAGTCCCTTAAAAGCACCATGGTCCTTCCTATCCTTGGGTGATCACTTTAGGATTTGGGCAACATCCTTCAGTGCTGCCTCTGAAGATTGCTATACAGCTGGACACTACAGTTCATTGAGTATCCATTGATCAGCTGTAATGGACTGTACCTCTGTTGTCTGCAAATGGAAGCAGGAATATACCAGCACATAAGGCTGGGTGTGTCTTTGCCCATTAACTTCATGCGCAGCTCTCAGCTGCACTCTGGGAAACCACACTTCAATGAGAGTACAGTCTTTATCTTCAGACATTAGTGGAGCCCCCAGCATCTGCGAGCTATCAGCAATAGAAGTGGAAAGCCCCGGCTAGAGAGAGTGCTGGCAGGAGAGAGAGAAAGATGACTGCAGAAACAGCAGGAACCAGAGATGGCACTATGAGCCACAGGAAGAGAAGCTGTGAACTGTTCACTTGGTATAATGACTGTCCCAAGGTGAATGCATAAAAGTAACAAATCATGACATCTCATTATATGCAGGCTTTAGTGTCAGCCCTCAGTCAGCATGACTGACTGATACAAGCTAAAAATAGAACCAATAACAAAAACACCAGCTCCCTTGGTCTCTGACACTCCAGTCTGGTAACTGCTTATGGACAAGATAGTTTCAGCCTTTGACAGACAGCATCAATTACTTCAAATAATAAAGTGTCATCTAGCAACCTGTTTAAATAGTTTGAAGATTATGCAGTAACTTCTTCAAAATAACATCGTGGCCTTGTATGTTTTATCGTATCTGTATACTGAAACTAGCAGAGAGCAGAATAGCTAAAAGGCTAACCCTGCAAACACCATCAGAGAGCATTTGGAAGCTCCCAAATGTTCAGGCAGACACCCAAGCAGTTTTTCTCTCTCATCCGAAGGGGGGAGCTTATTTCTGGCTTCTCCCTAGAAGACAATTTGTGGAAAGTAACTAATATGACTGCTGTTTACAAAACAGCATCTGTTCTTTTTATATGAAAATTGTAATCCCTCAGTTGTCTCACAGAAAACTCTCCATAACCTCCCATGTCACGAACATTACAGACTAGTTCAGGAATGGATCAGTCATCACATTCAGGTTGCTATATTTCATATTCAGAGAATGAAAAAAGATGAAAGTGCACATTTAAATTCAACTAATAGCAAAGAGTTCGCCTGCCCAAATATTAACAATACTGCAAGAGTTAAATCACTACTACCCAAAATACAATCTTTTGAAAAGTTAACATTTATGCCAGAAGTCATCCAATGAGGAAGAACTCTATATAAGATGAACTGAACGTAATAAACATCTCCATGAGTTTATAACCCAAGAGAAAAATTGACACAAAAGATATGACAATTCAAGAGAATGTGTGATTTTATATGAATTATTCCCATGGGTCTAACAATGCCCCAGGTGCAAAGGATACAGCAATGATCAGAAATCTGGGAGCCCACAATAGAATGAAAAGCTCAGATATGCAAGCAACCAAGTTGCCAAACAACATGAGAAGGGTGGATATAAAAATAAAATAAAGGAAATGGTTAATTGAGCCACCCAGGGAAATCAGAGGGAATTGATTATCTCTGGAGCATAGCAGTTGTTTGAGGATTTAAAGGATGGGTAGGATTTCACAACAGAGAGAGAGAGAGATTGACGACGGACAGTATATTCCAGTCAAAAGGAACAGTAGATTATATGACATAATTGTGAAAAACCAGGGGGTTCATGAACTCTGAGAGTCAATTTGTGCCTGTTGTCTGGTGTAATTATTTAAAAGCAACCCCATCAACTCTTTAAAAGGTTATCTTTCAGACAATATAGTAAATGTTCAATCTAATGAAAGAACAAATGAGGGAGGATGTTAAGCCTACTGACTGATTCATTTGTGTTCCATACTGGAATACCTGGATTCAATTTCTGACCCCAGCTTCCTGTTAATACAGACCCTAGGAGGCAGTGGTGACATAACTGAGCTCCTGCCACCCATGTGGGATGTGGATTGACTTCCTGGCTGCTGACTTTGGCCCTTGCCCTGGCCTAACATCCCTAGCCTTCCCAGGCATTTAAGGAGTGAACCAGTACTTACTGGTTTCTTCTCTCTCTTTATCTCTCTCTCTCTCTCTCTCTCCCTCCCTTCCTCCCACTCTCAACATGCAAGTACAATTTTAAAGAGAAAAAGATAGCTTGGAATTACTGGAAAGATTTATATATGGGAGAAGTGAATAAGAATGAAGGAGCATGCTAAGAAATCAAGAACTTTTTCTTCCCCTAGGGAGACATCAAAAATGCTTAATTAGAGAAACAATAGAATATGTTCATTTTAATGATAGGACTGTTTAACTATTTAGAGATTGGATTGGGAGGCAGAACATGAATAAAGAGCCTGATCCTATACCTGAAGTAAAGTATTAACGGAAAACATAAATTCTAACAAAATCTATAGGACATTGAAGATTTACAACAAAGGAAACACTCAAGGCAGCCTCTTTTTTTATTCCTGACTAGAACTGTTTCTAAGCCTTCCACATGTACTTCAAGCCCACAAGTGTCAGATCCCAGATAAGGGTCTAGAATCATGCCCATTAGGGTTCCTCCTGACTGTAGCTTCAAAATGTTTCCCATTTCTTTCTCATGCTCTTGTATCTTCAATCTTGTATGTTCAGTCTTCCTCTTAGCTATGTAAACTATAAATATACTCATTTCTGCATCTTTTAACAAAAACAAAAGGCCTTTCAACTAAGGTTTTTCCTATCCTTCTCATGCCTTATACTTGTATGTGTCTTGCAGGAGTAGTTTACATTCCCATACCCAGTTTTCTGTTGTCTCTGTTCTTAAGCAAACAGGAGCAACACCAGTGACAACCACCACAATAATAACAATTAACATGGACTGAGCATTTCCTCAAGACCAGATGTCACACTTTGCATACTGTAGCTTATCAATCTCACAAACCACAATGTGAGTAACATTACTATTCCTTTTCTACTGTTGAAGAACAGATTTAGTGAACTTGAGTGAGTTTCAGAAAATGAGTCAAGAGATCATCAAAAAGAGCCACCACTGGTGAACTTCAGCCAAAGACTCCTCGGGTATCACATTGATGGCTGTACATTTCATGCTCATCGTATACATAATCCCATAACTGTCTTCTCTTCTAAGGTTCAGGTCTATCTTTGAGCTTCCTATACTTCATTTCCATGTAAATAACCTGAGGAAATCCAAAATCTACTGAGGTATCCACAAAACTGCACATATAACACATTTTGCTTCCCAAAAATCCTTCTGGTAATCAACCCTAGTTACCTGAGAATAAATCTTAGTTCTTTACTCTTCTTCCTTCTTTCCTCAACCTCCATTACCAACTGTTCTCCATGGCCCAGAAGATGTTCCTCTAAAATCCGTCTCCTAACCATGACTTTCTCCCCTTGCCCAAATCCAGCCCCACATTATCTATAGACTCTAACATTATGGCACTCAACCCTTTAGTCCCTCATCTTCTCCAATTCCTCCTCAGCACAATAATCACAGCCATCTTTCCTACATAACTCAGATCTTATTCTCATACTTAAAACCTTTAGAGACTCAACGCTTAGCTCAAATGTCAGCTGCATTTGGAAAATTTCCAATTGTGCCCACTCCCATGAAGGAGAAGTAGTCACTACCTTCAAAGTCCTCCCATCTCCTATCTTACAATTGGACATAATTTGCAACACTTAGGATATGGAACTGTGGATGTAGTGCTTTTCCCCTCTCAGTCCAGATTATGCCTGCCTTGATGGTAAGGATCTTGTCTAACTCATTCTTATATGACCAGCACACTGCTTAGCAACCATGTCAAATGTGGAAACTTATCTGATTTACTGATTTAGAAATGGCTAGATGGTAATCACACAGTAACATGTCCATGTGCCAAGCAAGCTCTAAGCATACTGTTGGTTTCAACTATGAAGGCATTCATAAGGTGTAACTACAAATACCTCACTAGAAGAAAAATGCTTGTGAGAAACAGTGTCCAGGATTTCTAGCTTCACACAGAAGATGCCAAATCTCACAGAAACCTTGCTACAAATATGGATTCCTGATCATGCTTATATTCTGCAAAGATGTAGAGGTCAGAAAACTAACAGATTAGTTTCCCTATCCATCACTGTTTTAAAGACTTACCCAAACATTTCTAATGTTTCTTCTTCCTGTCTCCCTTTGCTTTATCCTTCTTATCCCCGACATTGAGAATGTTAATAGCTTTAAAAAAAAATCAATGTCCTGCCATTGGGCTCACAGGAGTGCAGCACAGGTCTGGCAGGTGAGTCATTACAGTTCTGGTTGTGAAAACAGCTGCAAACCTTTCCCAGGGATATCAGCTGCTATGCAAAAGGGCAGAATATGGCCTTAAGATGAAACCGAATGCAAAGTCAAAATTAATTTAACTTATATTTTATTTATGATTCAATGAATTAATAATCAAGGGTATTTGCATGGGCAAGTTTTTCAAGCAGTAGAGTATCCTTTGATTGAATTAATATTTCCCTTCAAAAGATATTTAAAATATTAGCATAATAGAGCACATTGCAGTAAAATCCACAAACCCATTTGTGAAAATTCTTTGTGTCATAGGCAAGTACTACTAACCCAAATTAGTGAGAAGGTGGCAAGTGATACCAAACTACTTTACATAAGCCAAAGTCAGCAAATTCAATTTTGAGGAAATTTTCCTGTAGTAAATTACATTTAAAATATGAGATTTCATTGCTGTTTTTGTTTATAATCTTAAACAATATTCTTAAGCATTCTTTCTTGAATTTATATCCTCTTGTCAAATAAAAATGTACTCAGGCTCAAGACTGACAAGTAGTAAGAATAAGCATTATTTGTGTATAAGAAAACTTAGGCACACTTAAGTGGTTTTTGATTTCCTTAAAGATGTAACAAACACAATTACTGATTAGGAAGCATCCATGAGCCACCCCAAATGCTTAATTATTGTTTGACATGTGTACATCCAGATGTTCCTTTGTAATTATTTTTATGTACAAAAATAAATGACAGTTTTTGCAATCTTTATATCATGACAAAAACATTTTGAAACTTACTATTTTAATCTTGTCTGTGGTTTAAGAATAGGTCAAAAGTCAGACCCATACTCCGCTCTCTTTGTCACCTGTGTAATCAGCAAGTTACTTATAGTCCTCTTTCTCTCAATTTTCTCATCTGGAAGATGAGAATTAAAATCTGACTAGCCTTCTAGGGTTTTGTAGGTCTTAGATAAAAATTTTTCCAAAAACATTGATAAGTGGCAAAATCTCTGTAGGTGTTGGCTTTCTTCAGATTATAGGGTTCTCTCTTTCTCTTTCTGTCACTTTGTTTTTCAAATAAATTAAAATAAATGACTAAAACAATAAGGAAAAAACCTGGAGTGAGGACCTCCCCCAACCCTGCCAATTTCTCACTGTCTTTGCTGATCAAGCCAAAACCCTCGAATTAGCTCTTATTCTTTTGTATCTCTTTCATCCCCAACCTGTCTCTCAGAAAATTGGGGTATCCTTTTCTTCCACATACACACACCCAACATCCAAGCTCTTCTCACAGCATCCACCACCATGACTCTGGTCACAGCTGCCATCATTCTCATCTGATTAATGACAATAGCTGTTCTGCTCACAGCATCACCATGATTCTATGAAAACACAAAGCAGATCATGTCACTGGTTTGTTCAAAACCCTGCAATGCCTCTTCCCCTATTCAGTGTCACAGCCAAAGTTCTCACAACAGCTAGTCGCCAAACCTACAAAATCATCTGCACTTCTGATCTCATCTCTTGCCAGTCAGTCCCCACTTGCTCTTCTCCAGTTACGTGGCCTCCTTCCTTTTCCATCGGTCACCAAGCACTCTGACTCCAGAGGCTCTTTGCACTCAATATAATCCTAGGTAGATTCTCTTTCCCCAAACATCTCCATGGTTACCTCCCTCATGTCCTTCAGTTGTTGGTTCAAATGTCACCTATGATTGCCACTTACTTGAAATTGCAAACCATCCTCCTCATGTCCCAACCCGTCCCCTGAACATCCTATCTCATTGGCTGCTTTCGTTTTCTACATAACATTTAGCACAATCCTTCTCAGTATGTTAATTTTAACATTTTTTTCTTGCTCTTATTCTATTTTTTTAAGATTTATCCATTTACTTATTGGAAAGTCAGAATTACAGAGAAAGAGGGAGATAGAGAGAGACAGAGAGAGAGAGAGAGAGAGAGATTTTCCATCCACTGATTCACTCCCCAAGTGGTTGAATCAGCTGGGCTGATTCAAAGCCAGGAGCCAGGAGCTTCTTCCAGGCCTCCCACGTGGGTGCAGGGGCCCAAGCATTTGAGCTATCTTCCTCTGCTTTCCTAGGTGCATTAGCAGGGAGCTGGATTGGAAGTGCAGCAGCCGGGACTCAAACTGGCGTCTATCTGGGAAGTCAGTGCTGCTGCACAGGAGGCAGCTTTACCCACTACGACACAGCATTGCCCCCAGTAACTTCCATTTCTAAGAACAAATCATAGAAGTACTCCTTCAAAATCTACCTCTCATAATTGTATCTTATCAGCTATAGTTCCTTTTTCTTGTGAGATCCCATCCATTCTCAATCCTCATTCTTTGGCAAAATTCTATCCATTTTTAAAAGCACACCTCAACTGCCATGTCCCAGAGGGAATCAGTCCATTCTGATTCTTCTGGCTAATCAATCAATCATTTCCTCACCTAAGCTCTTCTAGTACACATTTTTATAGCTCTGTATTAGTCCTTATAATATTGTTTTACAATTGTCTGTACATCTTGCATTTTCATTATACCTTGAGCTCTGAAAATTAGACCATTAATGTATCTTTGAGCCTTGTTAGAGTGTAGGCAGAGAGAAGTCAAAAAAATATAATACATTTCTTTGAATAATTGATTAAATGCCCTCCCTCCCAGAGAACCTGATTCAAAATCCTCAAGTAGGGCTTAGGAATCTGAGGTTTTTATTCAGCACCATAGGTGACAGTAATTTTTTTTTTTTGACAGGCAGAGTGGACAGTGAGAGAGAGAGACAGAGAGAAAGGTCTTCCTTTGCCATTGGTTTACCCTGCAATGGCCACTGCGGCCGGCGCACCACACTGATCCAAAGCCAGGAGCCAGGTGCTTCTCCTGGTCTCCCATGTGGGTGCAGGACCCAAGGACTTGGGCCACCCTCCACTGCACTCCCGGGCCACAGCAGAGAGCTGGACTGGAAGAGGAGCTACCGGGACAGAATCTGATGCCCCGACCGGGACTAGAACCCGGGGTGCCAGCGCCACAGGAGAAGGATTAGCCTATTGAGCCGCGGTGCCGGCTAGGTGACTCTAATTTTATTGATGCACACAGCACACCTTAAAGAATATAATTATTAAGAAGTGCTAGAGAAAATATACTAGGACCTAACATGGCAGAATTATATCCTTACACACTACCTACCATTATGACATGTAGGTTTATTTTAAAAATCTTAGCAGGATGCATTCTGGGAGACAACAGATGGTGGCTCAAGTGACTGGGCTCCTGCCACCCATGGGATACCTGGATAGAGTTAGCTATCTGTTGCAGGCATCTGGGAGTGAAACAGTAGATGGAAGATGTCTCTCTCTCTCTCTCTCTCTCTCTCTCTCTCTCTCTGTCTCTTCCCCTTTCAAGTAGATAAAAAGATAAATAAAATAAACATTTTTTAAATTTTTAGTTTTGTTATGTAATCTTCCCAGAAGCACATGAATACTGACCAATTGATTCATACATGAGAATGAAAATTTTACTGGTTACAATTTACCCTAGTTAAATTAAGCCAAAGAACTCAGAATAAAATTTCCTATTGTTTTAATACTATGCATCAACTTACCAAAATACTAGCCAGAAGAGTTCATGAAGCTTTGAAGTTGGAGGAAAACAGGAGTATATGGGCAGGGAGCATGTTGCCCAACACCTGTGCACATCAGACACACAGGATAACTAGGATGGTGTTTTTATCAATCCACGTTTTACACAGCTAAACTGAAGTTTAGAGATTCAAGAAACTAATTCAAGTACGTATCCTCCTAGTAGCTAGTAGAGTTCAGATTTTTAATCTAGATCTTTCTAACCCAAAATTAATGCTCCTGGGACAGGTGTTGTAGAGCAATGGATTAAGATTAGGATACCTACATCACATGTCAGAGTGCCTGAGAATGAGTCCCATCTCCACTTCTGATCCAGTTCCTTATGATGTACACCTTCGGAAGGCAGAATGTGGAAAGCTCAAATACTTGGATCCCTGCCACCCTTTTGGGAGACCCTGATGAAATTTCAGGCACCTGGCTTCAGTATGGGCCAGCCCTGACTGCTTCTGGCATTTGGGGACTGATTTAGAGGATGGAAAATAATATCTCTCTCTCTCTCTCTCTCTCTCTCTCTCTCTCTCTCCTTTTAAATAAACGAACAAATATTTTAAGAATAAATAAAAATTAAAAATAATTATTTTTCCCAATATACATATTGATTTTCATATATTTCCAGATATAATTGAGATGAAAAAAGGTCAAAATTTATCTAAATGCTACTATTCAATAGCTTGTGATCTTCTGCTGTTCATTTCATCTCTTTGGCTTCAGCTTCAAATGAGAACAATATATGAAAGAAACACCAGTATTGACCAAAGGAGGTCTGCAGGCACAAGATCAGCTGGCAGTATCTGCAGGAGACATTGAAGATGATAATTCCACAAGCCTCTCACCAGTGCCTTAAATGAGAGTTGTCATAGACATGGTCTTTCTAAGATCTGAGGCTTCAGAAGTGTTTAAATGAGAGCCATGTTGGTACTGCAAGCAGTGAGACAAAGTGCTTAAGATCAGTGTGAAACCATCTGAGTTCAAATCCTGGCATCACCACCTTACTTTCTATATGAGATGGGACAAAGTACTCAAGCTCTTCAGTCTTAGTATCTCATCTACAAAATGAGAATGACAATAGTACCTCACTCATGGAGGGATTACATGAGCAAATGAACCTAAAGTACTTAATATATCACCTGTCACCCAGTAAATCTTTTATTTATTTATTTATTCATTTATTTATTTATTTATTTGAAAGTAGAGCCACAGTGGCCGGCATTGCGCCGATCTGAAGCTAGGAGCCAAGTGCTTCCTCCCAGTCTCCCACGCAGGTGCAGGGGCCCAAGCACTTGGGCCATCCTCCACTGCCCTCTTGGGCCACAGCAGAGAGCTAGACTGGAAGAGGAGCAACTGGGACTAGAACCAGGGCCCATATGGGATGCTGGCGCCGCAGGCGGAGGTTTAACCAAGTGAGCCATGGCGCCGGCCCACTCAGTAAATCTTGATTATTATAAACAATTGTTTTTATATTGCAGTGTAGTCAAGTGAACAAAATAGATATCTAACATTTTCATTCTTAGAACCAGAAAACAAATTTAATATGTTTAGGTACCATAGTCAATGCTAGTAGAATGTTATGTGCTCAATCTCATTGCCTATAGAAACTTGGAAATTTGGCTTCAGGCTTCAGTTTGTGTTTATTTGGTAGAGCACAACTATTTTAAAAAAAAATTCTCAGGAAACTAATAACTGTGCATTTTATGTGGAAAGAGAGTTTTGTGATCTTCTTATCCAAGTCTGGAAACTTATCCCACCTTCTATCCATTTAGAATAACCATGTATGCAGTAGTCCATTTATCAATATAACAAGACTATTTACTAGAATAATCACTCTCAACTTTTTTTCAGACATTTATTTGAAAGGCAGAATTACAGAGAGAGAGAGAGAGAGAGAGAGAGAGAGAGAGAGAGAATCTTCCAACTATTTATTTACTCCCCAAATGATCTCAACAGCAGGGGCTGGGCCAGGTCCTGGAACTCCAACCAGACATTCTATTTGGATAGTAGGGGTCCAAGAACTTGCACCATCTTTTGGTGACTTTCAGGCACATTAGCAGGGAGCTGGAGCACAGTGGAGCAGCCAGGAATCAAATTGGCATTCCCATGGGATGCTGGCACTACCCATGGCAGCTTAACCCGCTGCACCACAATGCTAGCCTCTGTCTTAACTTTTTATTCTGCACATGATAATACCTATGAGAGATTTTCTCTTTTCTTTTTTAAAGATTTTATTTATTTATTTATTTATTTGAGAAGTAGAGTTACAGACAGTGAGAAGGAGAGACAGAGAGAAAGGCCTTCCTTCCATTGGTTCACTCCCCAGATGTCCGTGATGGCCAGAGCTGTGCCGATCTGAAGCCAGGATCCAGGTGCTTCTTCCCAGTCTCCCATGTGGATGCAGGGGCCCAAGCACTTGGGCCATTCTCCATTGCTTTCCCAGGCCATAGCAGAGAGCTGGACTGAAGAGGGGCAGCCAGGACTAGAACTGGCACCCACATGTCAAACCCTGAAGGAGTTCCAGGCTGCTGGTTTCAGCATGGATCAACGCCAGCAGTTGCAGTCATTTGAAGAGTGAGCCAGATGATGAAAGATATCTATCTATCTATCTATCTATCTATCTATTTTTCTATCTCTATCTCTATATCTCTATCTCATCTCTCCCTATCTCTCTGTTACCCTGCCTTTCAAGTAAACAACTCTTTAAAAGAAAGAAACGTAAAGGTATGTATAGGTGCCAATGTATTTTTAATAGATACTACAAGAAAAATCTATTATACTATCATTTCGAGTATGTTCAAGAAATTATATTGTATTCTACGTATTGTGTAGGGCTTGTCTATCGCTCACACCATATACTGTGCCTGTAAAATATACATTTAATTTTCATTCAGAACTAGAATTTGGTTTATATTGTAAAATATGTCAATCATGTTTTCTTTCTGGTAAAATCTATTATTCCCCGGAAGACATAAGTAGACAATTGAATTAAAACACTGCTTGATCCGATTAATTTTAATTTGTGAGTGTATGTTCTGCATATTTTTATACTGTAGTTTGTGGATTAAATTTAATTAACATTTAACAAGGTTTCAAAAGACATGTAAATATGTTCATTCACATAACAGGAAAACTGAAGAAAAATTTCATATTTACACTTCATAACCAATTCAGTTAAGAAGTGGGCAAAGGATTTGAATAGATGTTTCTCAAAAGAAGACAAATGGCCTACACATATATGGAAAAATGCTAAATATCACTAGCCATCATGGAAATGCAAATCAAAACCACAAAGAGATTTTACCTTACCTTAGTTAAAATGGCTATTAGCAAAAAGACAAAAAGTAAAAAATGCTATTGGTGGGAATGTAAATTAGTGCAGCCATTATGGGAAAGAGTATAATAATTCCTTTAAAAATTAGAAATAGAACACTCGTGATCCAGCAATGCCACTACAGGGTATATATCAAGAAGAACTGAAGTGATTCTACCAAAGAAACGCCTATGCCACCATGTTTATTGCAACACTGTTCACAATAGCCAAGATATAGAATCAACCAAAGTATTCATCAGTAGATAAATGGATAAAGGAAATGTGGTATATATACATAATAGAATATTATTAAGCTGCAAAAATAATGAGAGGGTGGGCATTTAGTATAGCATTTAAGACTCTACTTGGTAATCCCATGTCCCATACTAGAACACCTAGTTTTCTGTCCTGGCTTGTATCCTTATTTCAATTTTCTGCTAAAACACACCCTGGAAGTCAACAGGTGATGGCCTAAGTTGGATCCCTGCCAACTACATGAAAGACATGATTAGAATTTCTGATTGCTGGACTCTTGTGCTTTGGGGGAGTTAATCAGCTAATGGAAACTCACTCTTGCTCTCTCTTTCTCTCCCCCTCTCTCTCTTGCACTGCCTCTCCAATAAAAAAACAATAAGTAAGCTTTAAAAAGTGACATCATGTCATTTTGTAAAATCAGAATCAAAATGGAGTGAGTGCGGCTAAAAGCTAATTGCAGATCTCTTGCTTCTGTGCATATTAGCTTTTCTTGCCAATGGCTAAGGGTGTATCTTGTGAAACTATGTGGGTCCAAATTCCCAGGAACTGGGTTGACAGAAATGTGTCCTTCACTGTTATCTTATAACCACATCTTGGATCTGTTATTGGGTTTTTATTGTAAACTGTTATCTTACAACCATATTCTGGTTTTCTTTTTATTGTTCACTGCATACCAGGGGTCCGGTTCAAAATCATGAACCCTAGTGGACAGAATACTATAAAAAGCTGTATAACCTGCTGTTGGGGGCCGCACTCTGGTAAGGAGTGTCAGTCCGATCGATGGCCAGTCCTGATCGGTTGCCTTGCCTCTCATTTGTCTCCCATTTGTCTCTCATTTGTTTCTCATTTTCAATAAAATTCATGTGTGACTGTCACTGGTTTTTGTAATATTCCATTTTAGCTGATGAGTGGATGCAACAATTTGAGGCAAGGTGAATGGTGCTGGAGAATATCATGTTAAGTGAACTCAGCCAGACACAGAATGACAAATACTATATGTTCCCCCTCATATGTGGAAGCCAAGAAAAACTCAATCTGAAAATAGAACAGTACTTAATAGAGGCTGACAGTGTAGCAGGTAGGGAAAAAGGCTGTTTGGATAATGGGTACCAAATCAGAATTAGAAAGATATAAGTTCCTAGTGTTACACATCACAGTGTGGGTGACTACAGATGAAAATAACTTATCCTGGACAAGTTGAAGAGAGGAACTCCTAAGATCCCATCATAATGTAATGATTAAGAAGGAGAAATGTAGATTACCCTGATTAGATCAGCACACATTGTAGCCACATAGTGAAATGTCATGCTGATCTCCATAAATGTGTGTAATTATTAATAATAAAATGTTTAATATTTTTGAAAGTAATGAAATCTTATTTTAAAATGGAGATAATGTCTATGGTGTCCTGTGATTTTTGGAAAACTGGAGTATTTTTCTCCAGTTTATATTTCTGAAAGAAAATAAATGATTTTAAATTAAGTCAAGAAAATGGAATTCACTGGATTGAAGTCATCATTTCTGTTGGGATACGAATAATGTGAATGACCTACCTACCATCTATAAGTTGTAGAAGGTCTCCAAAATCTGATAGCCTAAAATTCAGAAGCAAGCTTCTCGATGCTTGTGCCAGTGTGGACAAATAATTCATCTTTAGAATTTGCAATTCTTCTAATGTCTAAGCTATCTTTTAAAAAGTAATTCTAAGGCAGGGCCAGCGCTGTGGCGTAGCGGGTTAATGCCCCAGCCTGAAGTGCCGGCATCCCATATGGGAACTGTTTCGGGACTTGGCTGCTCCTCTTCCGATCCAGCTCTCTGCTGTGGCCTGGGAAAGCAGTACAAGATGGCCCAAGTCCTTGGGCCCCTGTACCCGAGTGGGAGACCGGGATCTGGCTTCGGGTCAGCATAGCTCTGGCCGTTGCGGCCATCTGGGGAGTGAACCATCAGATGGAAGACCTCTCTCTCTCTCTTTCTCTCTGCCTCTTCTCTCTCTGTGTAACTCTGACTTTCAAATAAATAAATAAATCTTTAAAAAAATAATTCTAAGGTAAGTAGGTTTTTCATATAATTAGCTACTATTAACTACAAATTAACCCCAACTCAAAATACCTTGGAAAATGAAGGAAAGGTATTCATTTATTTTCTCTGTTTTTCATGCAGTCTATGTTCTTCCACTCCTACTAATAAAATGTTTTAATAAAGCAGGTTTAGATTAGAAAAATCAGTTGCTTCTGTAAGCAGCAAATTTCTTAGTTGTTTTTATACACACAAACAGTGTATCAAATTGGATTTTTATTTTTTATTTTCTTACAAGACCCAAACTTATGTTTCAGTGACTTTTATTCAAACTCATTACTGCTGAATTGCAAAATGTTGTCTTTGTCCTTAAGACCATGACAGAGAACTTTATCTGCATTCAAATTGCCTACTGGTTTGTGGTATTTCAATAATAAAACAGCAGGATTGAAGGCTCATGATGAGAAATCTGACTAATTACCTGTTAGATGATAGATGGTTGTAACTCGGCAGTGCCAGTCACTGAAAACAAAACACTTCGAGATATCAATCAGCGTCCTGACAAATCCAATTTCCTTCACATTCAGTGGACAATAAATGGGAATTTTACCTCTACCTCTACATAGCACAGAGTTTTAACTTTAAAATATGCATAATGATATTTTAATAAAGTACATTTTTTAAGTAAATTAGTATTTAAATACTTGACATATTCATATTTCAATCTTACAGCTTTTAAATAGATAGATGGTGGAAATAATTAACACTGTAAATCTGTATTGTATTCCATTGTGGAGGGCAAGGTGTACTTAATAGTAGTTTTCCTATTTTCTTTCTACATTTACATTTAACTCAAATTATTCACAACAACTCTAATGGCTGTGTTCAGTCTCTTCATTTTTCTTTAATTTTGTGGTAAATGAGTTGGATGAACATTCTCCATGAGAATCAAAAAGCAGAATACCCAATTAACACTGCCACATACCAGCATGTGGGCAGAGTTAAAGCAAAGAGGGATTGAAGCATGGAAATGGAAAGCGGGCCCAGAGAAACACCTTTTACTCCCTTATAAGGAGTGATTACCTAGTCAACATTAGGAATTTATGGGTAACTTACTAGTTTTAACCTTCATATCTTATTCTGCATTAAAACCCAGGAAGATTAAAGGTGGAACAGGAATGCAAAAAGGACCAGAGAGCCTTTGCTTACTATTCATTGAAGAGAAATGATTTTGTCTGCAAGCATTAAAAAGTTTGATAATAGTCTGAAACTAGGCACTTTCCAACATTGCTGATGGTAAGGTGGGTTGATACAAATTCATTGAAGGACAATTTGGCAATAGCTATCAAAATTTAGATTCTTTGAAGCAGCAATTGACTTTAGGAAGGTCTCCAATAATTATTTTTATACATCTTCAAATGTTTACTTCCATACTGCCCAATACCAAAACTGAAGTAAAATATGGTCCCTGCACAGAAAATTGGTTCAATAAAGAATGTACATTCATTTAAAAACAGCTTAGAGTAGATCTCAAATTTTCTTGCAACACACGAAAAAAGAGGAGTATGTAGGTTATGGTTATGTTCATTAGCTTGATTTAGTTTTTCCACATTATGTATGTGTGTGTGTGTATATATATATATATATATATATATATATATATATATATAAACATTGCTTTGTGCACCATGAATATAAATATTTTTATTAACTAAAGAAATAAACAAAAAAGATTTTTTTAAATGTAACAGCCAGTGCCTGCGACGCCAGCATCCTATATGGGTACCAGTTGGAGTCCTGGCTGCTCCACTTCTGATCCAGTTCCCTGCTCTGCTAATGTACCTGGGAAAGCACCAGAAAATGGCCCAAGTATTTGGGTCCCTACCATCCATGTGGAAGACCCAGATGAAGCTACTGGCTCCTGGCTTTGGCCCGAACCATCCCTGGTAGTTGCAAACATTTGTGGAGTGAACCAGAGGAGGAAGATCTCTCTCTCTCTCTCTCTCTCTCTCTCTCTCTCTCTCTCTCTCTCTTTCTCTCTCTCCCACTCTCTGTAACTCTTTCAAATAAATAAATATTTTTAAAAAATGCAACCAGAACCTAAAACTAAATTATATGTTGTAAATAAATAATGTACAAGAGTACATGGAAAATGGAATTAAAAGATAGGTTTATTTTAGTGCAAAAGATTTTGCAATCCATGCATACAAGGAATTTTCAAAAATTTTAAGGAAATACATATTATGAAAAACTGAATGGATTTCAAATTTTTTGCACCAAAATTAAACTTATATTTTTATTTCATTATTGCATGAACTTTTCAGACAATGGGATACTATGCAGCCAAATATATTGGGCTTTTTAAGACTTTATTATTTATTTATTTATTTGAAAGACAGAGTAACAGACATAGAGAGGAAGAAACAGAAATCTTCCATCCCCAAATGGCCACAATACCCAAAGCTTGGCCAGGCCAGAGCCAGGAGTCTGGAATTCCATCCAGGTCACACACATGGGTGGCAGGGGCCAAAATACTTGTGCCATGTCCACTGTTTTGCCAGGAGCAATAGCAGGGAGTTGAATGGGAAGCTGAGCAGGCAGAACCCGAAATGGTACTCTAAAATGGGGTGCCACTGTTGCAAGCACTGGCTTAACCTACTGTACTACCATTCTCAGCCCCCAAACATAGTTTGTTGTTGTTGTTGTTGTTTGTTTGTTTGTTTTTACAGGCAGAGTGGACAGTGAGAGAGAGAGACAGAGAGAAAGGTCTTCCTTTGCCATTGGTTCACCCTCCAATGGCCGCCACGGCTGGCGCACTGCGGCCGGTGCACCGCACTGATCCGATGGCAAGAGCCAGGTGCTTCTCCTGGTCTCCCATGCGAGTGCAGGGCCCAAGCACTTGGGCCATCCTCCACTGCACGCCCAGGCCAGGGCAGAGAGCTGGCCTGGAAGGGGGGCAACTGGGACAGAATCTGGCACCCAGACCGGGACTAGAACCCAGAGTGCCGGCGCCGCTAAGCAGAGGATTAGCCGATTGAGCCATGGCGCCGGCCCAAAACATAGTTTTTTTGTTTTGTTTTTTTGTTTTTGTTTTTGACAGGCAGAGTGGATAGTGAGAGAGAGAGACAGAGAGAAAGGTCTTCTTTTGCCGTTGGTTCACCCTCCAATGGCTGCTGCGGCCGGCGCATCACGCTGATCGGAAGCCAGGAGCAGGTGCTTCTCCTGGTCTCCCATGTGGGTGCAGGGCCCAAGCACTTGGGCCATCCTCCACTGCCTTCCCGGGCCATAGCAGAGAGCTGGCCTGGAAGAAAAGCAACCAGGATAGAATCCGGCGCCCTGACCGGGACTAGAACCCGGTGTGCCGGCGCCGCAAGGCAAAGGATTAGCCTGTTAGGCCACGGCGCTGGCCTATCAAAACATAGTTTTTAAAAGGAATAAAATTGACCTGTATGTTCTATTCTGAAACAATATACAAGAGACATTTTTAAGTGAAAATGAAGCAGACGTTTCTGAGGTTTTTTAAAAATAATATAAATTGAAAGACATACATACAAATACATATTTGATTGTGAACAGAAAATTTATGCAATGATGCATAGAAAAATGCAATGTATGGTTGGCTTTAGGAGAAGAGTCTGGAGGCGAGGCATGGGGAACATCTAATTTTCATTTTTTTAAAGGAATGTATTTATTTATTCATCTGTTTGAAAGACAGTGACAGAGAAAGAGAGAAATCGTGCATCTGCTGATTCACTCTCCAAATAGCCACAACAGCATGATCTGGGCCAGACTAAAGCCAGGAGCCAGGAACTCATTCCATCCTGATCTCCCACATGAGTGGCAGGGTCCCAAGTACTTGAGACATCATCGGCTGCCTTCCCAGGTGCATTAGCTGGAAGCAAAACAGCTGGGACTAAACTGACCCTCTGAAATAGGATGCCAGAATTACAAGAGGTGGCTTAACACACTATGTCACAGCGCTGGCTTCTTACTTTTCATTGCATAGGTCTTATACTGTGTGAAATTTAACAAGCCCTTTATCACCTTTTCAATAATAAATAAATGCTGAAAGAAAGGAAGATTACACTCAGTTATATACATGCATACAGATGGGCCAATTTGACTTCAAAGTCCGACCCATTCTAACTGTTCCACAGCCAGATATTTGGAGAGTTAAGCGAATCTTGCATTTTCCTAACACAACTCTGGGAACAGAAGCAAAACGCATGGTTAATTATAATGATCAGAACATGGACATAACCATCCCTTGAGGCCAATGGCTTGAGTGTAACTAAGAATTGTGATTGAGTGATTGAAGACTGCAGTATCTAATCAAGCCTTCGAAGAGAATGAAAGGTCATTCTGGCAGGGAGGCACACAATGCTGACATGCCATCTACCCAACCAGGCAAAGAAGAGGATGTACATGGATTACAGAATTTAGAAAAGTTCAAAGAGTAGGCAACTCATCCTAAAAAGATCATATAATGGAATACTGTGAAGACATTGGAGAGTACTACCTCCTCATTCCAGCACAATAATACACTTACACACTGCTTTGTATTTTTCCAGAATTCCTTGCAAGATAAGAATTAAACACCTGCAAAGGTTAGAGAAAATCTAGACATGATCAAATGCATTGTCAAGGCTAACTTTATCAACTGAAGGGATAACTCTTCAATCAACATATAATTAAAAGACATATACTAATATATATTATATATAATATGTTATATAATATACATATTATATATGTGTATATATGTATATTTACATATATAGCATATATTATATTATACATTATATACATAGAGAGATTACTATTAATGGTATTCACCCATTAAATACTAAATCAGAATTTAAAAGTCTAAAAACATTTGTTAATGTGATCAAAAACTGAGATAGAGGTGTAATAAGACACAAGAAGAAGAGATGAATACAGAAAGGAAAGAGAAAATTTGAAGTAAAATCTTTATATGTCTCCAAATTTTAACCAAGACCTGTCTTGGCAGGCACTTGTATCTAAAACTAGAAAAAGGGGGCTGATGTAGCAGAGCAGTGTAAGCCACTGCTTGGGACACCTGCATCCCTTATCAGAGTTCCAGTTCCACTCTCAACTGCTCCACTTACGATCCAGCTCTTTGCTAATAAACCAGTGAAGCAGCAGATGATGGTTCAAGTACTTGGATACCTACCACCCACCTATGTGTTTCTTAAGCCTGGCCCAGCCCCATTTAGAGAGTAAACCAGTCTCTCTCTATCTTTCTCTCTTCCTTTCAAATAAATAAATAAATTTTTTGAAAATAAATAAAAGTAGAAAGTGATAATTCTTTTTGTGGTAATGTCCTTGCACCAATTAAACATACATGTATTTCTTTCAAAATATTTTTTAAAAATTAACTACAGTGTATATTTATTAAATAAATAATTAATATTTATTGAATAAAAGCTTTCTATAAAAAATTAACTATAGTGGTTGGCATTGCAACATAGTGGGTTAAGCTGCCACCTGTGATACCAACATCCCATATGGGTGCCAATTTGTGTCCTAGCTGCTCCTCTTCTGATCCAGCTCCCTGCTAATGGCCTGGGAAAAACAGTAGATGATGGCCCAAGTGTTTGAGCCCCTGCTACTCATTTGGGAACCCTGAATGAAGCTCCTGGCTCCTGGCTTCATATCTGCCCAGCTCCGGCCATTGCAGCCAACTGGGGAGTAAACCAGTGGATGGAAGACTTCTCTCTCTCACTCTGCCTCTCCTTCTCTCTATGTAACTCTGACTTTCAAATAAAATAAATAAATCTTTTTAAAAAATTATACTCTTAAGTGTTTACTCAAGGGGCCGGCGCGGTGGCACAGCGGGTTAATGCCCTGGCCTAAAAGCGCCGGCATCCCATATGGGTGCTGGTTAGAGACCCGGCTGCTCCGCTTCCTGTCCAGCTCTCTGCTATGGCCCAGGAAAGCAGTAGAAGATGGCCCAAGTGCTTGGGCCCCTGCACCCACGTGGGAGACCCGATAGAAGCTCCTGGCTCCTGGCTTCGGATCGGCACAGCTCCAGCCGTTGCGGCCAGTTGGGGAGTCTCTCTGCCTCTCCTCTCTCTGTGTAACTCTGACTTTCAAATAAATAAATAAATCTTTTAAAAAAAAAGTGTTTACTCAAAGGAAATGAAAAACATATTCAATAAAGATTTGTACCAAAATGTTCATAGCACAATTATTCCTAATATTCCACAACTGGGAACAACCCAAATGTCCATCAACAAGAATTTGGAGAACAGTTACAACAAAATTATAAGACTGAATTATGTACTGAGGAGACCTTCTTACAGAATAAGAGTAAAAAATTGTCTAGCCCAAACTCAAACAGATGTTGATTTTGTTTAATGACTTTGAAAATGTTGGAGATCATGCAATTAATAATTTTAGGGTGGGTTTGGTGTTCCTAGTCCAGAACTCCAGAGTTTTACTGAATTTAGAAATAACATGGAAAAAGAAAGCAAAAAAATTGAAAATGCCAAATTTCTAAGTAACAGAAAAGAAAGAACCTGTCAAAAGTAGAATGATAAGGAATTTACACCAATGACTGTCCAAACAAAGCACATACCTTCTTAGACTTTCCTTGTTCACTCTTTATTGTATTCCACATTTTCCTCTTTTTTGATTTCTGTTGAAATATCTTTGTATTACCTTGACCTAGCCTTTGAAATATTTAGTCCTTAGACTTGTCTAATGGGTGGTAAGAGATTCTTGATTTAATAATGGCACATTCAAGAACATGGATGAGTGAATAAGAGGTTTAAAAATGGCCAAAGACATTTGTGAAATTGTACCATGGTCATGAGTTTGTCATGACCTTGATCCTTTTGGCATACCCTCTGGATGAGACCAAGTGAGACAAGGTCAAATGGGTGAATCCTTTGTTAGCCAGCCATCACACTGTGGGTTAGCCAACTCAGAATATTTGTTCTTGTTCCCAGTGACTTTTCTTACTTGGAGAAGTTGATAACCGGTTGAAAAAAGTAAGATGGGTCTGCAGTTGTGGTGCAGTGGGCTAAGCCTCTGCCTGCAGTACTGGCATCCCACGGGGGCCTTAGAGTCTCGGCTGCTTCTCTGCAATCCTGCACCCTGCTATGGCCTGCGGAAGCAGTGGAAGATGGCCCAAGTGTTTGGGCCCCTGCACTGCGTGGGAGACCCAGAAGAAGCTCCTGGCTCCTGGCTTCGGATTGGCCTGGCTCCGGCCGTTGCAGCTATTTGAACAAACAGATTGAAGACCTTTCTCTCTGTCTCTCCCTATCTCTATCTGTAACTCTACCTCCCAAATAAATAAATCTTTGTTTAAAAAAAGTAAATAAGACAACTTGGATCTTTGGTTTTAAAAAAAATGAAAAGAGGGGGAGAGATAGAGAGACTGCCTTTGTTTCTATTATCAAGGCTTTGAGGGATGTTAATCAATTTACTGGCACAAGAATTTGGCCAGTAAAGAAGCACATGCATTGCACAGAAAAAGAAGCATGGAGCATACCTGATAATGAACTTCATATTTACTGACTGTTATATATTTATACCTATTTCTTTCCATGTATCAGTTAGTTTTAAAATCTGCTTTGTACCTAATATCTAATTGACTTATTAATTAACATTCATAAGCATCAAATTCCTAGTATACTCAAATCATCCAAACAAAGGAGAGAAACACTCATGGTTATTTTTAAGGTGCTGCTTGCCCTCCATGACTTCCTAAAAAACAGAATTTGGGGGCTGGCACAGTGGCATAGTAAGCTAAGCCTCTGTCTGCAGCACTGGCATCCCATATGGGTGCCCATTTGTATCCCAGCTGCTCCTCTTCCTATCCAGCTCTCTGCTTATGATCTGGAAAAACAATGGAAGATAGCCCAAGTGCTTAGGCTCCTGCACCCACATGGGAAACTCACATACATAATGGAATACAAGTAAGACTTAAATAGCAGCAGAAATTGGGGACAACATTGTTGAACCTAGAAGACATGCTAAATGAAGTAAACCAGGCACATAGAGACAAATATATAATCTCATTATATGTGGAATCCAAAAAGATCAAACTAATAAACGTAGAGAGTAGAATGGTGGTTATAAAAGACTGGGGAGGAGAGGTAGATAGGGAAAGAACAGACATCAATCAATGAACACAAAATTAGTTAGCCAGGAGGAATAAGTTCTGGTGTTCTATTGTGCACCATTGGGACCACCGTTAATAATGGATTATATATTTCAAAATAACCAAAAGGATTTTAAGCATTTTAAATGCCCCCCAAAAAGAAATGATAAATATTTGAGGTGATGGATATGTTAGTTAGCCTAATTTGATAATTCCACAATGCATATATGTATCAAACATCACATTGTACCACCTAAATATATAAATTATTATTTATCAATTGAAAATAAAATAAAGCTTAAAAAAGCAAATGAGGAATCAACTATTAGTTTTTAGAAAATTACATATACATATTGAATATAATGTGCATTCATAGATATTAAATCAAATAATTTGTCCAAAAATTTTAAAAATAACAAAAGTATGTGAAGTCCTTAATAATACTGTTTATCATGCTTGGGTTCGGCACTGTGATATAATGAATTAAGCCACCACCTCCAGTGCCAGTAACCCATATGGGTACCTGCTCAAGTCCCAGCTGCTCCACTTCCATCCAGCTCCCTGCTAATGTGCCTAGAAAAAGCAGTAGAAGATGGCCCAATTCCTTGGGCCCCTGTACCCACATGGGAGACCTAGAAAAAGTTCCTGGCTCCTGGTTTCAGATCAGCCTAGTTGCGGCCATTGTAGCCATTTAGGGAGTGAACTAGCAGATGGAAAATTTTTGTCTCTTTCTCTTCCACTCTTTTTCTGTAGCTCTGCCTTTCAAATAAATAAATAAATCTTTTTTAAAAAGTCATGCTTTCTCTACAATCATTTGCATCTCAAAAAGTTTTTCAAAGGACATAATTACCAAAATACATGTATTCCTCCAAAACTGACAGAGTAATAACAAGTAACAGATCTTCAGAAAATTGGAATCTGGGATGAATCTTCCAACTTATAAAATTCACTGAAAACCACCCTAGATGCAAACCATGGGGCCAATCAAGATTTGAAAAGATGAATACAGTTGACAGACTGGAAAAAATAAAGTTCAAAATTATCTTTCTCCTTTTTAGATGGTCTCCATGCAGCAACAAATATTTAATTAGTTCTGAAGTCTTCAGGAAATGCTGATGAAGGGCCTCTGCTTAGCACTCAGAAACAAAAGCATAGGATCACAGTGGACAGGAACAAAGAGAAAGAGGGTAAGAAGTCAGTGTGTTGTAAAGAAGTAAGGGCAATTTGAAACAAAGTGGGCTAAAATGTTAACATTTAGTGGTAGACTGATTATTTAGATAATGTAATATTTTACATATTTTTATTTAGATATTCTGATTTAAAGTACCTAAGAAATTAAGGGTGAAATTATATGGAAACTGGGATTTTACTCAAAATAATACAGGATAAGTTGACAGTTGTTGAAACTGACTGATGGCTCCATGGAAGTTTGCTATATTATTTGTCCAGTTTTTTGTAGCATATTTAAAATGCTCCATGATAACCCGCCCCCCTTTTTTTAAGGAACAAATAAAAAGTAAGTGAATTTGGGGAAGGGAGGAAAAAGGGGCACTTAATTAGAGTACATATGTAATTTATTATCTGAGCTGAGAATCACTGAGGATGAAAGTTGACAATATTAACAGTTGAAATTGCCATTAAACCTACACCAAGGGTGTCTTCAGCAGCCCAGGATGAACGGTCACTCTACTTGTAATCATCAGGCCAACGTGATTTAATATTTGTTCCAAAACAGGAAATGGAGAGAACAACTTGTAATTGAGAACATTCGGATCATTAATGACGAGTTGTTTTCGCAGTTTCTGTGAAGAACTAAGCCGGACCACAGCCATCACACTAATCTTTCTGCAGCAGACAAAGCAAACTACTGGCCAGGGGTTGGATCCAGCCTGCAGATGTGTGTTTTGGACAGCAAAATGTTGAGCTACAGCAGGATATTTTTAAAACTCTGAGTTAGCTGACAA
Organism: Lepus europaeus; assembly: GCF_033115175.1. NCBI lineage: Eukaryota > Metazoa > Chordata > Mammalia > Lagomorpha > Leporidae > Lepus > Lepus europaeus. Next base: position 134,155,528 of record NC_084828.1, read on the forward strand.
CATTTCCAAGCTGAATGATGTCATTTTAAAATCCAGATTTCTAATTTTCCTGGAAAAGTTGTGTTAACTTTTGGAATATGAGCATTCTCATACAGCAATAACTGCTGGAAGTACAGCATTCTCTCTCCAGTTCGTACTCACCCTCACCTTTCCTCAGTGATTTCTAATTGTAGGCTGCTTTGCTTCTGTTCCTTCCTTAACTCCTACAGGCATCTGAGTTTTCAACTCTCCTTATAAATCTAGCTCTCAGCACTGAAGCAACAAAAGTGAATTGGCTGCAGAAGCCATCATTTCAATAGCACTTAGACGCCGCGGCTCACTAGGCTAATCCTCCGCCTTGCGGCGCCGGCACACCAGGTTCTAGTCCCGGTTGGGACGCCGGATTCTATCCCGGTTGCCCCTCTTCCAGGCCAGCTCTCTGCTATGGCCCAGGAAGGCAGTGGAGGATGGCCCAAGTCCTTGGGCCCTGCACCCGCATGGGAGACCAGGAGAAGCACCTGGCTCCTGGCTTCGGATCAGCGCGATGCGCCGGCCGCAGCGGCCATTGGAGGGTGAACCAACGGCAAAAAGGAAGACCTTTCTCTCTGTCTCTCTCTCACTATCCACTCTGCCTGTCAAAAAAAAAAAAAAAGAAAAGAAATAGAAATCAGCAAGACTACACAGTTAATATGGAAATTTCTTTTTGTAACACTTTATTGAAATATACTATACATATCATGAAATGCACATAAGTGTACAGATAAATGGCCAGCACCCTAATTAAGAAAAAAATTACTAATACCTCAAGAGTCCTCTCCAATCCCCCCATTTTTTTTCTTAATGTGGGAAATAAGAGTATATTGTCATTAGCATGGTCTGATTTAGTGAAGCAATATTTTAACTATATACCAAATTATTGACATTCACACAATTTTTATACTCTTTCTATATATTAACTACCACAAATAAGAGAAAACATGTAATATTTGTCCTTTTGAGTCTGTCTTATTTCATTTAGTTTAATGGACTTCAGTTGCATCCATTTTGTTGCAAATGTCAGCCTTTCATTCTTTTTTAATGGCTGAGTAATATTTCATCATGTATATATACCACATTTTCTCTATCCAGTCATCAGTTGATGGACTTCTAAATGGACTCCATATCTTAGGTAGTGTGAATTGATCTACTATAAATATTGGCATACAGGTAACTCTTTAATATGCTGATTTCACTTTCCTTGGATATACTCTTGAGAGTGAGAAATTTGATGGTTTCAGGTCTTAAGTTTAAATACTTGATCCATTGTGAATTGATTTTTGTATAGGGTATAAGGCAGAGTCTTGCTTCAAACTTCTACTTGTGGAAATCCAATTTTCCACCATTTGTTCAAGAGACCATTTGTTGAAGAGAATGTCTTTTCTCCAGGGAATGATTTTAGCTTGTTTGTCAAAGATTAGTTGGTTGTGAACGCCTGGATTAATGTCTGAGGTTTCTATTCTAGTCCATTGAGCTACATGTCTACTTTTGTGCCAGCGTTAGGCTGTTTTGATTATAACAGCCCTGTAGTGTGTCTTGAAATCTGGTATTGTGATGCCTCCAGCTTTGTTTATATTGCTTAAGATGCTATTTGGAGTCTTTTGTGTTGCCATATGAATTTCAGGATCATTTTTTCTAGATCTGAGAAGGATGTCCTTGATATTTTGATTGGGATCACATTGAATTTGTAAATTGTTTTGGGTAGTATGGACATTTTGATGATATTGTTTTTTCCAATCTGTAAACTTAGAATATTTGTCCATTTTTTGTGCCTTCTAGTTCTTTCATTAATGTTCTGTAATTTTCATTGTAGAGATCTTTCAAATACTTGGCTAAATTTATCTCAAGATATTTGAGTATTTTTGTAGCTATTGTGAATGGGACTGATATGATAAGTTCTCTTTCAGCCAAAGCATTATTGATGTGCAACAATGCTATTGATTTATGTGTGTTGATCCTGGAACTTTGCCCAATCCCCTTATAAGTTCTTTTTTTGTTCCCCCTATATAAAGGAGCATGTCACCTGCAAACAGGAACATTTTGACTCCCTCCTTTCCAATGTGTATCCAAGTGTAAGCCTTAGACACTCCACCAACCCCTGAGGCACATTTGCAGGAATAAAACCCTTAATTAAAAAAAAAAATACCATCCAGTGGAAATTTCTAAAGATTTGTAGGGGACATAGTACTACAACTCTTTAAGTAGACCCCAAAAAAAGATGCTCATTCTATTCAGAAAGTTCCTTCTTAATTTTTATTTCATAATTTGCAAGGTAATTTAGCCTAAATTTACATGAGTATAATTCCCAGAAATACTGTATATTCTCACTGATCTGTGGTAACTATAAGAGCACCTAAAAGGTCATCTATAGAAATGAAATTGACACTGAGATGCGATGTCTTTGAAAAGCCCTTGTCTTGACCATTAAAGAACAGTTTTTTTTTTTCATACCATTTGTTGAACTCTTCACTTAGAGTTATCTTGTGTATATAAAGTCAATTGAAAATATATCTTACTAAAAAGAGTAAGAATGAGAAAACGAGAGGGAACGGGAAGAATGGTGGGAGATCGGATGAGAGGGCAGGTAAGGTGGGAAGAATCACTATGTTCCTAAAATTATATTTATGAAAATAATGAAATTTGTATACCTTAAGTAAAAGGTTTCTGGGGGGCCGGGGCTGTGGTGCAGCGGGTTAATGCCCTGGCCTGAAGCACCAGCATCCCATATGGGTGCCGGTTCGAGACCCGGCTGCTCCACTTCCAATCCAACTCTCTGCTATGGCCTTGGAAAGCAGTAGAAGATGGCCCAAGTCCTTGGGCCCCTGCACCTGCGTGGGAGACCCAGAAGAAGCTCCTGGCTCCTGGCTTCCGATCGGCGCAGCTCCAGCCATTGTGGCCATCTGGGGAGTGAACCATTGGATGGAAGACCTCTCTGTCTCTCCTCTCTCTGTGTAACTCTGACTTTCAAATAAATAATAAATAAATAAATCTTTTTTTAAAAAAAAGGTTTCTGGGTGAAAAAAAAAACAACCTATGCATGGATTTCAAAATTATTTAGCACCAAAATACACTTATATTTTAATTCAATTTTCAACCTATCTTTTTTTTTTTTTTTGACAGGCAGAGTGGATAGTGAGAGAGAGAGAGACAGAGAGAAAGGTCTTCCTTTTTGCCATTGGTTCACCCTCCAATGGCCGCTGCGGCCGGCGCCTACTCGCTGATCCGAAGCCAGGAGCCAGGTGCTTCTCCTGGTCTCCCATGCGGGTGCAGGGCCCAAGCACTTGGGCCATCCTCCACTGCCTTCCCGGGCCATAGCAGAGAGCTGGCCTGGAAGAGGGGCAACTGGGACAGAATCCGGTGCCCCGACCAGGACTAGAACCTGGTGTGCCGGCGCGGCAGGCGGAGGATTAGCCTATTGAGCCACAGCGCCGGCCGCAACCTATCTTTTAAACTATTCTCATTTTAAGTGGATCACTAAAGCTTCTGTATTAAGAAGAGACAAAAGAGATTTGATGGTAGGTAGATGTTAGGAGGCTATAGCAATGATTTGGGTAAGGGATCATAGACAATTGGACAAAGAAGTAGCAGAAAAGGCGGTAAATTTCTGGATTGATTCTAAGCTAGAGTCAGCAGAGATTTCTTATGGATTAGATTTGGGATTTGAAAGAAAGAAAGAAAAGAGGATTGACATCAAGGTTTTGACTGAATAATTAGAAGAATGGAATTTTCTTTGATTAAGATATGGATCATTGTGAAAGAGCAAGCATTATTTGTGTGTGTGTGTGTTGTGAGGAATTGGAAACTTAGTCTTGGTTTCAGAAATGTTTGTTATAGGTATCTTTAGATATCTGTGTAAAGTGATTGAATAGGATTTGTAAACCATCAGCACAGTGATAAAATTTACAGACTTGAAGCTGAATAAGACCTGCAAAGTGAATACTGAGATAGAAGACAGAGGTATAAGGAGCTCCAACATTTAGAGATAATAGAGATACAGAAGAACTAAAAATAAGACTATGGGGCTGGTGCTGTGGTGTAGCAGTAAAGCAGGCTCCTGCAGTGCCAGCATCTCATATGGGCGCCAGTTCAAGTTATGGCTGCTCCACTTCTGATCTAGCTCTCTGCTATGGCCTGGGAAAGCAGTAAAAGATGACTCAAGTGCGTGGGCCCTGCACCTGTGTGAGAGACCTGGAAGAAGCTCCTGGCTCCTGGCTCTGGATCAACCCAGCTCCGGCCATTGTGGCCATTTGGGGGTGAGCCAGTGGATGGAAGATCTCTTTCTCTCTCTCCCTCTACCTCTGCCTCTCTGTAACTCCACCTTTCAAATAAAGAAATAAATCTTTTTTAAAAATTGAGACTAAGAAACAGTGAGTCTAGACAGTAGAAATCTAAGAGAGTAGGATGTTCAAGAAGCCAAGTGAAGAAAATGTTTCAAGAAGGAAAATTCTATATTCTGTTTCCTGTCTGTGCTCTGTCCTTTCAATAAACATCCTTTCATTTGAACTATTTAAAATAGGGCCGTCACCGCGGCTCATTTGGCTGATCCTCCGCCTGCAGCACCAGCACCCTGGGTTCTAGTCCCAGTTGGGGCACCAGATTCTGTCCCGGTTGCTCTTCTTCCAGTCCAGCTCTCTGCTGTGGCCCAGGGACGCAGTAGAGGATGACCCAGGTGCTTGGGCCCTGCACCCGCATGGGAGACTGGGGGGGGGGGGGGGGGGACATGGCTCCTGGCTTCGGATCAGCGCAGCGCGCCAGCCGTAGGAGCCATCTGGGGGGGTGAACCAGTGGAGGGAGGACCTTTCTCTGTCTCTCTCTCTCTCTCTCACTGTCCACTCTGCCTGTCAAAAAAAAAAAATAGAATTCCATTCCTTATAGAAGAAGAATCTTGATTTAAATAGTGAATTTCCCAACATTTGAAAAATATTACGAAGTACCAGAAATGTGCCCAATGCTGAATCCATATTTTTAATAAAAAAGTTGAAAAGGTTGTTTAAGAACAAGCTGGATTCTTGACTTTGCAGAATTGTTCAATCTCATACAATTGTTCACATTCTCATTATTTAAGGCACATTGCTATTAAAACAATTATTTTTAATGTTTATTTTACTTGAAAGGCAGAGTAACAAAAACAGAGATTGGGGGTGAGGAGAGATATCTTCCCTTCTCTGGTTTACCACCCAAGTGCATACAATAGCCAGAGCTGAGCAAGGATGAAGTCAGGAACTCAGAAGTCCATTCGGTTCTCCCACATGGGTGACAGAGGCCCAAGCATGCGAGCTATCAACCACTGCATCCCAGGATGCATTAGCAGGAAGCTGGTTCTGAAGCGAAGCAGCCAGGACTTGAACTGGTTCTTTGACATGGGCTGTGGGTGTCCCAAGTGGCAACTTAAGGTGCTACACTGTACCGGCCCCTGAAACTATTCTTTCTGAAGTAAAAACTCCTTAATTCTGCCATACACTTCCAACAATTAAAACAGCTGTTTTTGGCTTCGATATCTCAGAACCTTGGTGTAGAGAGTTGAATGTCATTTTTTAGTTACTAATAATAGTAGAGTAGCTGAATTTATTATTTCTCCTTTTTCTAAATTCAGACAGGTACAGTTCCATGCTTTCCATACGCATTCATGAGTGGAAGGGAAAAAAGGGGGAGTTTACAGCTGGCTCCACACCATCACACACTATCCCGACTGAGTTACTATGTCCCAAACTAATCTGCAGTACTCAAAGAGAGTGTGTGACACAGTGTGAGTCTCATACTCCCACCTTCCTGTTACACAGATCACTTACTTAGAAAGGCATTTTCTGGCCACTCAAGGTAGTGAACCAACCAAAGAATGTTTATTGTGTTGTTCTGTCTCATATTAATTCACTTTTTGGGGGTCTTTTCCACTAGAACAAAAGTTCTACAGATCCCAGATCTTCAGGTCTCTGTTTTGTTAATCATCTTTTCCACAGCACCTTAGAGTATGTTCCATCTTGCCAAAATAGACCCTCAGCAAATATTTGTAATAAGGAATGAATGAATACTTTTGTTAATATATCAAGCTAGTTCCCACTCAAGGGCCTTGATATTTCTCTTCCCTAGCTGGAATCCCCTACTCCTTTCTCTTCTCATGACTGTATCCTTCACATCATTGAGGTCTTAGCTCCAATGCCCTCTCCTCATTGCCAGTACTGATTTCATTAGCATCTCTGCCTCAATGCCTGCCTATCTCCACACCTGATATTAGTTTAAGCACAGCCATTATGATCATCTGGAGCTATATTTTATGTGTGTTACATGTATTCTTTCCACATTAATTGTTGTTACCTATCTCCTAGAATGTAAACTCCATGATAAACTTTGACTTACTCATTCCTGTATCTCCAGCTCCTAGAAGAGGTCCTGGTACATAGAAGGTATTAAAAAGTGTTTGTTGAAAAAGTGAATTAACAAGTGAAAATTGCAATTCTAAAATACTCAAGGGCCCTCTTTGTGGTGTAATGGGTTAAGTCATTGCTTACAACTCTAGCATCCAATGCGGGAGCCAGTTCAAATCCCGGTTGCTCCACTTCTATCCAGCCCTTAGGAAAGGTGCAGAAGATGGCCCACGTCTTTGGGTCCCTGCATTCTGTGGAAGATGCATTTAAAGCTCCTGGCTCCTGGCTTTGGTCTGCCCCAGCAGTGGCCATTCTGGCCATCTGGAGAGTAAACCAGCAGAAAGTAAACCAGCAGATGGAAAATCTCTGTCTGTCTCTCCTGCTCTCTCTATAACTCTGACTTTCAAAAATATTTAAATGTATTTTCTAAAAATTTTTTTAAATGTATATACTCACACATGGCATGATTGTTCTTTAGTATTAATATACAAACACCTAACAAAATTGCTCTGTGTGCAAGCAACAAATAAAACTTCACACATGAGGCTAGCACTGTAGCTTAGCGGGTTAACACCCTGGCCTGAAGTGCTGGCATCCCATGTGGGCACCGAACCAATAGATGAAAGATCTCTCTCTCTCTCTCTCTCTCTCTCTCTCTCTCTCTCTCACTGTGTGTGTGTGTATGTGTATGTGTGTGTCTATTTCTCTGTAACTCTGACTTTCAAATAAATAAATCTTAGAGAAAAGAACATGGATCAAGAGTGCCAGATTAGCGACAGGTGCGGCACAGCAGTTAAACCATGACTAATGATGCCCAGATCCTATTTCAGAATGCCTGATTTAAGTCCCAGCTCCACTACTTCCAACTCAACACTTTGCTAATGTGCACCCTAGGAGGCAACATATGATGGCCCAGGTACTTGGTTCCCTGTGACACATGTTGGAGACCCAAATGGAGTTCCTGGATCCTGGCTGCAATCTGCCCTAGCCTTAGCTGTTACAGGCCTTTGGAGGATGAACCAGTGGATAGACTCTCCCACCCCTATCTCTCTCCCTCCCTCCCTCCCACCGTTGCCCCCACCTCCCTCCTCCCTCTCTGTCACTTAGCTTTTCAAATAAAAATAAAATATTTTTAAAACTGTTTGCCAAATTATATTTCTAGGTGTATTTAGAAACCTGTGTACACATGATTTACGATCAATAGCCAGTTCAACTTTCATTACCCTTGCTGGTTAGTTTCTAAGAGAAATATTTTCTATCTTTTTTTTTTAAGATTTAATTATTTATTTGAAAGTCAGAGTTACACAGAGAGAGGAGAGGCAGAGAGAGACATAGAGGTCTTCCATCTGCTGGTTCACTCCCCAACTGGCTGCAACAGCAGGAGCTGCGCTGATCTGGAGCAAGAAGCCAGGAGCTTCTTCTGACTCTCCCACGTGGGTGCAGGGGCCCAAGGACTTGGGCCATCTTCTACTGCTTTGCGAGGCCATAGCAGAGAGCTGGATTGGAAATGGAGCAGCTGGGTCTCAAACTGGTGCCCATATGGGATGCCGGCACTTCAGGCCAGGGTGTTAACCCATTGTGCCACAGCACCAACCCCTCTATCTTTTAGATATGGCAAATATGTGCCACTATCCTATGTATTTGTCTGTGCAAGCAGATACCAAATTTCCAAATCCAAAAATCCCCACCCTTACCTACATCACTAAACAGGATTAAGTAACACTTCATAACAATTGTCAAATCCAAAAGGGATAAAATCCTCCTGAGAGGCAGAAAAACATGGTTACCACCACTAGTCACTGGTTACCCAGGGGCTCCTGGCAGACTGACTGGAATTGTTCAATATGAAAATATTCTCCACTAAGAGAAACTCTATCTTATCATGCTGTTGTCCTCCCACTCTGCAAACAATCCCAAACAATCTATAGGCATCTTTGAGATCTCTATTATGTTTATCAGCTTTTAGAAATCTTTCCTGATTAACTTCATTCAGCCAGAGGGCCAACATTTGGTGTAGCAGGTAAACCCGCCACCTATGATGCCAGCATCCTATATGCACACCAGTTCATGTCCTGGAAGCTCTACTTCCAATCCAATTCCCTGTTAATGGCCTGGGAAAAGCGGCAGAAGATGGCCTATGTGTTTGGGCACCTGCCACCCATATGGGAGACCTGGATGAAGCTTCTGGCTTCAATCTGGCCAGCCCTGGCCATTATGGCCATCTGGGGAGTGAGCCAGTGGATGGAAGCGCTCTGTGTATATGTATGCATGTATGTGTATCTCTCTCTCTCTCTCTCTCTCTCTCTCTCTCTCTCCCCCTCTGTAGCTCTTCAAATAAATAAATAAACCTTTAAAAAAAAACTTGACTCATGGGACCAGCACTGTGGCACAGTGGGTTAAAGCCCTGGCCTGCAGCACTGGCATCCCACATGAGCACCAGGGTCAAATCCTAGGCTGCTCCACTTCTGATCCAGCTTCCCTGCTAATACACCTGGGAAAGCAGTAGAAGATGGCTCTAGTCCTTGGGCCCCTGAACCCACTTATGAGACCCAAAAGAACCTCCTGGCTCCTGACTTCAGATTGGTTCAGCTCTGGCCATTGTGGCCATTTGGGGAGTGAACCAGTGGATGGAAGACCTCTCTCTCTCTCTCTCTCTCTCTCTCTCTCTATATATATATATATATATATATATATATATATATATCTTTAATTGTCTTTCAAATAAATAAATATTTTAAAAAAAACTTCATTCAGCAAACTACTCCATCAACCAGACACTCAACAAGAATTAATGGAGCATTTGTTATGCAGCAAGCATGCTTTGATACAGAAATATATTGATGAAAAAAAACAAACATGGTCACTGTCATGAAGCTTACATTCTATAGTATCACATTCACTTTAAACGTAGATAAATACAAAGATGGTAACATGAGTACATAGATTCATGGGTACACCAGCAGATATGTTGGTTGATACACAAACACATAGTTACTCTGCATTTCCCACAGCACTCGGAATTATATAACTAAAGAACACATTTGGGACATGAATCAGGTCACTTTCCAATTGTTTCCTTGTAACATTATGTGTGCAGGTTATCCTCATTATGTGCTTCCCTTAGCAGAAAATATGTTCTTCATTTTCTCTGTACTGTGTTCAGGGGGCAAGTTGTATAGTGCTCCCAAATAGACTATGAGTTTATTAACTGACTCTTTGTTAAATAATACATTGCATTTATAAGATACTTTTTTAGCTTTTTAAAAGACACTTTTAGGCATATTATTATTATCAATATCATATATTAATATCAATATCATACATTATCAATATCATATATATATATATATTCTTATCCTAATGCTAGATCAAGCAGAAGACTGAGCTATGGTAAGAGGAATGGTGGTAACACAAGTAGCATGTTTGAGACAGACAGCCTTGTTTGCTAAAAACCAGTCCCAAGCTTTGCTTTGGCCTTATTCTGAATCTCTAACAAAGTCCAGACTTTAAAAGGAGCATGCATCAGCAGTTTTTAAGCAAGTGGCAAGAATTTGGTCTTGTGGTTAAGATTTTGGTTAGGAAAACCATTTAGCCCTGTAGAGAACCTGGTTTCGATCCTTGGCCCTGACTCCTAATTGCAGCTCTCTGTTGCTGGAAACCCCGTGAAGTGGCAGTGGTGGCTCAAGTAGTTGGGATCTTGCCATCCAAATGGAAGACCTGGATTGAGTTCCTCATTCCAGCTCCTGGCTTCAGCCCTCTGGCTGTTGCTGTCGTTTGAAGAGTGAACCAGAGGCCGGTGCTGTGGTGCACTGGGTTAAGCCACCATCTGCAGGGCCAGCAACCTATAAGGGTGCAGGTTCAACTCCTAGCTGCTCCACTTCCAATTCAGCTCCCTGTCATTTAAAAATACCAAAAGATTCCCCAAGTTCTTGGGCCCCCTGCACCTGTGTGGGAGATCCAGAAGAAGCTAGGCTCTTATCTCTGGCTTCTGTCTGGCCCAACCCTGGCCATTACAGCCATTTGGGGGAATGAATCAGTTGATAGAAGATCTCCTTTCTCTCTCTCTCTCTCTCTCTCTCTCTCTCTCTCTCTCCTCATAACAGACTTTCAAATAAATAAATAAATCTTTAAAAAAGAAAAAAAGAAAAAACAAAGAGTGGACCCTGGATGTGCATGTCATCTATGTATCTAGCAAATAAATAAATAAAAATTTCAAACAAAAGAAAAATAATAAAGTGTAGCAACAAGCAGAAAAAAGAAATGAAAATTTAGGCCCAGAGAAAATATCTCCAAAAAAAAAAAGAGGATTTTAGGCACTGATTTTCAAACTGCAGTTTGTTAAAATGAAGATCCCTGATCGCCATTCCTAATCCAAACATTCTGATTACCAGATTTTAACTGAAGCCCAGGAAATAAATTATAAATCAACACCTACTATGTGACTCTGATCTAAGTCCTCTGAGAAACTCTGGCCCAGAAAGAGTTTATTTAACTGCCAAGGTGGGACTATGGAAGCAATTCAATGTACACATTCCAAGTTCAACATGTTCAGATATAGTTTAGAACCAAAAGTCTATTTAAGCAGGCATAACACAGTAATAAAATAGGCCCTAATTTCTGAGTGCTATAAGAAGGAACTCTGCTGTTGGCAGTGTGTGGACCAGGATTTAGTTCTCGGCACAAAAGAACTAGAATACTTCAAATGTCCTAGTTTTTTGTGGTAGTGTCTCATGCTGGTTCATACTCTAGAAGACTTGTGGGTCCAGGCAAGGAAACTTGTTCATAGCAGGCACAGAAGGAAAACAAAAACAGAATTCCAACATGTGGGCAGTACCACGGTCAAAAGGAAGACAATTTTGCCAATTTAGAAGGTTTGTGTGGTGCCTCTGTTGTAGCATAACAAGTAAAGCCTCCACCTGTGGTGGCATCCCATATTGGTGCTGGTTCCTGTTGCAACTGCTCCACTTCCAATCCAGCTCCCCGCAAATGGCCTGGGAAAAGCAGTAGAGAGTGACCCAAGTCCTTGGGCCTTGTACCCATGTGGGAGACCAGGATGAAGTTCCTGGCTCCTGTCTTCAGCCTGGCCCAGCTATGGCCATTGTGGCTATCTGGGAAGTGAACCAACAGATAGAAGATATCTCTCTCTCTCTCTCTCTCTCTCTCTCTCTCTCTCTCTCTCTGTCCCTCCTCCCCATCCATAACTCTGGCTTTCAAATAAATAAATCTTTTTAAAAAATGATTTAGGAGCCAGTGCTGTGATGCAGCGGGTTAACGCCCTGTCCTGAAGTGCTGGCATCCCATATGGGCACCAGCTCAAGTCCTGGCTGCTCCTCTTCTGATCCAGCTCTCTGCTATGACCTGGGAAAGAAGTAGAGGATGGCCCAAGTCCTTGGGCCCCTTCACCCAGACCTAGAGGTGGCTCCTGGCTCCTGGCTTCGGATCAGCGCAGTTCTGGCCGTTTTGGCCATTGGGAAGTGGACCATCGGATGGGGGACCTCCCTCCCTCTCTCTCTCTTTCTCTCTCTCTCTCTCTCTCTGTCCCTCCTCTCTCTGTGTAACTTTGACTTTCAAATAAATAAATAAATAAATCTTTTTTAAAAAAAGGTTCATGTGTTCTCATTCCTAATATCCCATATCTAGTTAGAAGATAGAGAAGGGCAACATAAACTAAAAATAAAAGCCCACCCTGAAAACCCAATCTGACAACTGTGACTTAATCTCAAGTTCCATAATGAATTCTAGTTAAGGAGGTTGTGTTTTCAAAATCAAGCAGGAGCATTTGTGGCACAGAGGGTGTTAAGCCACCACTTAAGACACCTACATCCCATTTTTTTTTTTTAAGATTTGTTTTATTTATTTGACAGAGCTACTGAGAGAGGTAGAGACAGAGAGAGAGGTCTTCCATCCACTGGTTCACTCCCCAGATGGCCTCAACGGCCAGAGCTGTGCCAATCTGAAGCCAGGAGCCAGAAACTTCTTCAAAGTTTCCCACGTGGGTGCAGAGGCCCAAGGACTTGGGCCAGTCTTCCACTGCTAGCCCAAGCCATAGCAGAGAACTGTAGCACATCCCATCTTAAAGTGCTGGTTCCAGTGCCAGTTTTTCTGCTTCCAACTCCAGTTTCCTGCCAACGCAGCCTGGGAGGCAGCAGATGATGGCTCAAGTGCTTGGTCTCCTGCTATCCATGTGAGAGACCCAGAAGGAGTTCAGGGATCCTGGCTTCAGCCTGGTCCAGTCCTGGTTGTTGCAGGCACTTGGGGAATGAATGAGTGGATGGAAGACTGTCTCTCTCTTTCTCTCTTTCTCTCTCTCTCTCTTTCTCTTTCTCTTTCTCTTTCTCTTTCTCTCTCTCTGCTCTCTGTTGCTCTACCTTTCAAGTAGATGAAAATAAAAAAAATTAATTTAAAAAAATTTAAAGATAAAATTACAGCAGTTGGGGCCGGCGCTGTGGCACAGTAGGTTAAAGCCCAGGCCTGAAGCACCAGCATCCCATATGGGTACCAGTTCTAGTCCCGGTTGCTCCTCTTCTGATCCAGCTCTCTGCTAGGGCCTGTGATAGCAGTAGAAGATGGCCCAAGTCCTTGGGCCCCTGCACCCATCTGGGAAACTTTGAAGAAGTTTCTGGTTCCTGGCTTCAGATTGGCACAGCTGGCCACTGCGGCCATCTAGGGAATGAACCAGCAGATGGAAGACCTCTCTCTCTCTCTCTCTCTCTCTCTCTCTCTCTCTTTCAAATAAATTAAATAAATCTTAAAAAAAAAAAAACTACAGCAGTAATTGTTCAAAAATAAAGTGTGAAGAGCAGATATAATATGGGAGGAGAAACAATGTTACCAGAGTTAACTCTGAACTTCCGGAGTCCACATTCCCCATCAGGAAAGTAGACAGCCCAGCATTATACTATCCCATATGGGTACCATTTTGAGTCTTGACTGCTCCACTTCTCTGTCCAGCTCCCTGCTAACGGACCTGGGGCAGCACCCACGTGGGAGGCCAGAATGAAGTGCCTGACTCCTGACTTCAGCCTGGGCCAAGTCCTGGCATTGCAGCCATTTGGAGAGTGAACCAGTGGAGGGAATATCTCTCTCTCTCTATCTATGCCTTTCCCTCTCTGTAACTCTGACTTTTAAATAAATAAATAAATATTTTATAAAATGCATTCAAACATATGCAGAAATATGAAGAATATTTTCACAAATCTACAAGTACCCATCACCCAGTAATACATATTCTAATTCTTTCATTCATTCACTCTTGATGACCTAAGACTATTTGTGGTAAATTCTAAACATTATATCATCTCATCCAAAAATAAAAGATAAATACTCTGTCTTTAAAATAGCAACAATACATGGCTTAATATAATTTAATGAGGTAAGAAAACATTTAAATAACAGTGCATGGAGTTGGGCACCTGGCACAGAAGTTAAGATGCTGCTTGGGAAACCCACATCCCAGATTAGAGTGGCTGGCTTGAGTCCTGGCTCCACTTCTGATTCTAGCTTCTTTATAATGCACACCCTGGGAGGCAACAGTACTTGAGTCCCTGCCACTTGTTTTCCAAAGTACTTGGATACCTGCCACCCAAGTTGGAGGACCAGTTTGAGTTCCTGGCTCCTGGCTTCAGTCTGGCCCACCACCAAATGTGAGTATTTGGGGGTAAACCAGTGGATGGAAGCCACTCTCTCTCTCTCTCTCTCTGCCTTTTCAATAAGAAATAAATAAGATTTTCAATGACAGTACATGAATTTATACTTATTATTGTATTATTAATAATAATAATTAATATGTTGCACTAGGTGGTTTAAATTTGAAATCACAGTTGATAGCTTTTCAAGTACAATAGTTTCTTCCATCCCAGTACAAGTTCATATGATTTTTTTTTCCAAAAAAGAGATTCCTAATCATCACATCTAAAACTCAGAAACTTTTGAGTGAATTATTCTGATTCCATTATAACCACTGGACCCTGGGAATTATGAGATTCCCCACTTGAAGCTTCCATTTTCAATGATTATGATGACAATCAGCTGAATTATTCTTTTCCTCTCAAGAGCTACATTTTCTTGATTCCAGGGGCTGATAAAGGCTCTGGTATTGGGAACAGCAGTCTGTTAAAACAAGTCAGAATAACAATCCTAAATCTCAAACCAGGCAGTGTCTCAGAAAAACACACTATTTGCCTTCAAAAAAAAAAAAACCATTCCATTTTGTAGCAAACAGTAACTACTCCTTATTTAAATAGTAAGTATTTACATACTGAATAATATGATGTCTAGGATATGATTCAAAAATAATTCCAGAGTAAAAGAGTGAATGGAATTATAATCAAAAGTAGATTAACCATGAGTTGATACATATTGAATTTAGGTGATAAAGGTTTATTATAATTTTCTCTATATATTTGTGTATGCCCTTAAAATTCTTTGGCATGGAAATTTTTAAACAAAGGAAAATAATTACATGTAAATTATGAAACACACACAAAACAAAGTCCTTAAGTATGCTTTATAAATCTTCCTGCCAGAATCTACTTATGTAAACATCCAGAAAGTACTCATCAGAATGGTTTGACCTGTACCACTCCTCAGTGGTACACATCAACAAGGGAGGGAGAAAAGGAATTCGAATAACATACAAACTGACCAAAAATTTCTCTACTTCTTTGATTAGTTATAGGTTAGCTCTACTTAGAGCTCTTTTTTAAAAAATTAATTTTTTAAAATTTATTTGAAAGCAAAGAGAGAGAGATAGGTACCATCTTCTGGTTCACTCCCCAAATGCCTGCAATGACCTGGGGCTGGTCCCAGGCAAGGCCAAAACTGGGAGCACCTGGAAAGCTATGCAGGTCTCCTGCATGGCTGACAAGAACCGAATTACTTGAGGTATTACCACTACTTTCCAGAGTCTCCATAAGCAAGAAGCCAGAATCAGAAACCAAAACTGAGAAGTAAACCCAGGTACCCCAAAGTCAGATGCAGGTATCTCAAATGGCCTCACAACCACTAAGCTCAATGTCTCTCCCTAATTAAAGTACTTATTGAACTTGAAAGCAATCAATTTCAGAGAACATGAATTATTCCTAGGTCTCATAGGGTGATTATTAAATATTATAGGGAGAATATAAAATTTCCCTGAAAAACATTGCCAGAAAGTCAGCTCAGTCTCATGGAAAAGAAAAACATAGCAATATTTCAGAAGAGATCAAAAATTGATGAAAGATTAGTATGCTGGCATTTTTATGGCAAATACTTTAGAACTGGATTAAAAAATGAGTAAATGAATCATAATAAAAGCAAAGAAAGGCTTATGTGTACATGACAAAGGAATCTGTATTTATATTAAATAGGTAATGGAAGAAAAGTCAATTCGCACAATTTTGTAACATGTAAACATCCTGGTCTTCAAATAATTACCTGGAGTTGTCAGAACTTGGTCTTTGCTTGGTCCAACCCACTTCAAACATGAAAATGAACATCCTGGGAGCTGAAGAGCTCTGACCAGTCCCAGGGCCCAGCAGTCACAAAGCCTGAGCCCTTCCATGGGAGCTAGCTGATTGCAAATGGACACTCAGATAAAGCTGCGAACAAAAGACAAAAGCCTAGAGAAGATTCAGCCAGAGCAAGAGTAAAGCAAAAAATAGGAGGAGCTGAAAAGAAAGAGAAGAGGAAAAGGTATGGAAGAAAGAAAAAAGGAGGACAAGTTTATGATGTTTTGTTCTTATTTTAAAAGAGGAAGTGACATCCAACATCATTCTCAAAAGAATAAAAACGTTTTTATGATTTATTTATTTATCCAAAAGGCAGAGGCAGAAACAGAGAGGTCTTCCATCCACTGGTTCACTCTCCAAATGGCTGCAATAGCAGGAGCTGGGCCAATCCAAAACCAGGAGCCAAAAACTTCTTCCAGGTCTCCCATGTGGGTACAAGGGCCCAAGGACTTGGACCACCTTCCGATGCCATTAGCAGGGAGCTGGATCAGAAGTGGAGCAGCCAGGGCTTGAACCAGAGCCCATATGTGATGCCGGCACTTATAAACATATAAAGGCTTCAAATTTTATCTATGCTTCTCTTATGCCGAATGTCATACTTTAGTTTATGTTGCATCTAACAGTGTCTCTCCCTTCTACTATTTTTCTGAAGGAAAAAAAGCATTTGGAATTTGTTTTTGAAATGCCATAGTTTCCATAACAGTGACCAGACTTGTCTTTAATGTTTGTTGGGATTAATTAAATAATCAATTAATTGATACATTCGAGTGCAGCCAGCTGATAGATAAGCAATAGGCAACAGCATCAGAACCTTCACACTGAATGATAAACTCAGTATATTTAACTGTTCACACAGATCCAGCAATGGGAATGTGTAGGAAAGTTATTCTGCTTTTCTGTGTTACTTTACATTAGGATTTATATAGACTTGAGTGACTATAAAGATTTGAGTCACTATATAGACATAGTGAAAGTATTTTACATATATTTACATATATCCAGAACCTAAAATTCACTCTATCAAACACATATATTAAATGCATGACCTTAAAAAGTGGAATTTAGCAAGCTTCTATAAGTACTTTCTAATCCATTTAAGAAGATGTGTTTTTTTAATTCACATAATCAAAACATTAGAAAAGTATTTTATTTTGTTTTCAAATTAAGAAAGATAGATTTTCTGTAACTCCCTTATGCTTAATATAGGGCATATTTCTGAAACAAGATTCTCAGAAAAAAAAAGATCTTAACAATGAGGTTTAGCAACAGGAATTGCTAGCCAATTGCATTTATAACCATATCAGTGCAGTGGATTACCTTGATTTAATTTTTTCACAAATAAAACTCTATTTTTAAAAGGTTTTATTTTTAAATCCATGAGTAAGAATCATGCAAAAATCACTAATTTGAGAACTCTATAAAAAATTATAAGGAGTATCTTGTCCAGGACGCTGAGTTTCACAAGTTAAACAGCTACAAACCAAGGATATTAATTGAATTTACCATATCCAAGAGTAAAATCATGACTGAGAAATACCAAAAGTCACATAAGCCCCACAGAACATTGTCTAAATTGTACAAATCACTTACTTAAAGACAAACACACAGAATGACCTTGAAATGTGACACTTCAATTCAAATATTGCCTTAAATCTGTAAATATTTATTGATTCATGAACCATGATTATATTAGCTGAATTTTTTAATCTACTGAATATCTCAGGGTTTTTGCAGGCCAGAGTGTTATACATATAGTCTGGAATATATCTTAGACCCATAAATTTTACCCTGCTATACCAAAAATAGCAGAGCCTTCTGGAAAGATTTATAGTATACAAAAGAAGTAGCAATGACATAAAAGCACAGCACTGAAGTTATCGAATGCTGATTAACTGTTCTCCTCAATTTCAGTAATTTTAAGTCCAGTTAGCAAATATTTTTGGAATTGTAATTAGAAGCTTGAGTGTAATAAACCATAAAAATAGTTAACAATTATAAGAAAAAATTGATCTTGGGCCTTTAACGATTCTTTATTTTTTTTTATCCTAAAGGTGCTTTCGTCTTTCTTCTTATGTACAATCATCTCTTTTGTCTAATACTTAAGATAGGCAATTCTTTAAAATTTCTATTGGTGCATGTTTGTGAAATTTTGTACATTTATTAATGTGATCATTTAAACTTTCTAAATTCTTCTTAAATAGAGATTTAAATACTACAAATAGATTATACCTTATGAAAGAATGAGCTTCTGTTTTACTTAAATTTTATAAAAATAATTACTGTATGCCTCGGAAACATCTGTATACATTGTGTTTACTACAGAATGATTTCTTAAAACTAAATTACTAATTTCAGAATAAAATGATTACCATCATAACTCTGAGTCAAAATCAGTCTACAGCTCTGTAAAAGTTCTGAAGCAAAATTATCATTCAGTCTGTATTTTCCTGTAAAATTACTTGCTTTTTAAAACACATTCTGGATATCTACCTCTTACAGAATATAAGAGAGGCTTTTTATTTTGACCCTGTGAGTACTGGCAAATACATTTAATATGCATATTTACAAAGCCAGTCTTATATTTTCTAGAACATCTATCTACTGACAGTATGCAATATGAGCTGTATTTTTTTATAAAAGAGTCTTCCAAACGGGTTTTTCTATTCAGCTCGCTAATTTCAAGGAAATTAGTTATAACAAATAATACTCAAGTCGTTTGAACTGCAGGCGATGATTTCTACTTACATTTTTTAAATCTCTTAATTTGGGTGTTTTTAAATTTAACTTTTAGGTCAATCCATTTTTTTCCCTAGGAAACCACATCACTATCACCTGTGGAATTCCAATCTAAATGGCAGAGTATTTTTTTTTCTTTGCAGGGAAGAAGCCAAGAGGGAATTCGCCTCACAGTGACCTTGCTCTGTCCTAAGTTTACTTGGCAATGATCTCAGAGACGGATTTTCAAAATATGTCAGCGCTGGAGCCCAGAACCAGTGTAATTTTAAAGTTACCATCGCCAAAAATTCCATTTTCAGCTAGTTATTGTAACTCCTTCCCAAACAAAAGAAAAAAGGAGAGCTACTTCTGATGCTACAAAGGAAAGGTTGTGTTCCCGCGGCCGCGCTGAGCTGTTCACGGATCTCAGCCCCACCGGTGCGCGCACTGGTTGTTTGTTTTACTTTTCACTTAGCAATAGTGACATCAGATCCCAGGCAAGGCTCTGACCAAATGCCCAGGGAGAAGGGGACAAGTTGACCCAGCTTCAGGAAGCAGTGTCCCCTCCCTCGGTGAGGAGAGGTGATGAAGCCCCTCCTGGGAAGTTGCGGCGCTGGGGTTCCCACTGGAACAGCGACGCTTCCACCAAGAATGCCCCAGACCAGGTAGAAAGTGCTGAGCTCGCACTTGCACCAGAGTGGACGCCAGGGGCAGACCTGGAGGAAGGAGGGTGAGAAGTTGGTACCGGTGCTTTCAGAAACCTACTCGCTGTTTCTCACCGTTACTCCTTTTTCTCCTTCCCCCGCCCGCCCCCCGCCAAAAAAAAAAAAAAAGAAAAGAAAAGAAAACTATATATACAGAGAGCAGCTGCAGGCTGCAGAGCGTGCGCCTTCTTCGCAACGTTTAGTGCCTGATAATTAACGATGCCCCAGCCGGCGCAGTGGCCGGCGCTCGGCTGCGGGCCGCGGGCAGCCCCTGACGTCAGCGGCCGCTTTGCCTGCGTCAGGCCCAGAGCAGCCCCGGGAGGCCAGGCCCGCGGGATGTGGCGATGCCAGGGCGTGGGGAGTCCAGGGCAGTACCCGAGGGAGCCCCAGAATGGGGCGGAAGGGGTTTTTCCCCAAACCCTCCGTGAGGTGCTGTCGCAGGTAGACGCGCAGCGTTCGTGGCGCCGAGGGACTCGCGGGCAACCCGGCAGGCTGCTACTGGGGCCGGAGGCCCGAAGGCGCGTGCTGGCGCCCTAGGCTAAGAGAGGGTGGCTGGGGATCCAGAGACAGGAACTAGAGAGAGAGCTGCAGGGCTAGTCCGTGAGTAGCCAGCGCTGCCTCACTGCCACTGTCATCAAGGTCAGCGTGACGGTGCTTTCCAGAGACTGGAAGAAAAATAAAAGGTGGCCCTTAAAAAGAAAGGGGGCCGCTCTTTCTCCCTCCACTGCAACTGTCCTTCGCCTGTGCGCTGAACACCGGACACGCCGCAGGTGCTGGGGCCAGATCTGGAGATTAACTTGCCCCAGTCTTCCCTCTGCCTCCCGCCCTCCCAACTTTTCTTTCTTTCCTCACTGTCCTCGTCGCCTTAACCCAGAGTTTACGACCCTTCCGAGCTGGAGAGTTGCAACGATTATGGAAAGGATTGGTCTTCCAAAGGGACTGTCAGCTCTGCCGTCCGGACAAGGGTGTTTAACCCAGGGATTTGCCCATGTCCCAAGGGGCAGGGGACCAGAGTTTGGGACCACTCTCCCGTCGTGTGTGGGACTGCGTCCACAGAACGTAGTCTGGAACAATCCCTGCAGCTCTGGCAGGCCCTGAGCTGTCTGGATTGTACCAACGTGGACTTTTGGAGAGGATCTCTCCCCTAGAGTCTTTATTTTTCACACACACACCCTTTATTTTCAGAATAATAGTTCCTTTCTCGTTTCATTTTACAGTTTTTCATCTACTGGGAGGATGCAGGGGTGTGCAGGCAGACATTCTTTGAGCAAATATTCGAGGCCCACAACTTTATTGTAGTTTTCTCCTGGAACAAATTCGAGGCCCGGGAACTACTCCCCGCGCAGCAGCAGCCAAGCCCGGCGATGGCAGGCAGCACTCAGGTGTGGAAACCCAACGCTGCGGCTGGGATCCGGTCCCCAGGACGGCAGCTTGGAGCTGGGCAGGGCGAGGACCGCGAGAGCACCATCTCGCTCGGTCCTCCTGCGGCTTCCCCCCTGAGAGTGCTTGGGAACTGCAGCAGGAGCGAACGTCCTCCCCGCGCCATTTGAGAGCAGTTAGGAGGCTCTATTATTGGGCCAGAGAGCTGGGAAGCATTTTCCGTGGGTGGGTTTTTCAAACTTAGAGCGCTCACGGCGACTCAAAAGGACACTTTTTCGGAGTCAGCTTTGCCCTGCAAGCAAGTGGGCCCCCAATGGGGCCGCATCGAGATCTCCAACTCCAGCCTCCTCTGGGAGGCTGGGGCTCTGCAGGATCAGCCGCGGCGCGCCAGACCCGCCGGGGACTTTGTGGCTAACCCTCGCCAACCCTTTCTAGGATCCAGAGTCTAGGGACGAGTCGAACCGAATTAAATCGAGACGCTTCAACTTTTGAAATGCTTTGAGACCTGTGACTGTTCCCTCCGCGTGTGCCCCCAGTGTCCAGAGGACATAAAGTCCCACACTCTAGTACCTCCAGCTAGTAACAGCAAAGAAATGTACTCAAGCAGGGATGTCAAGAGAGTATCGCCATAACTGTGACGCTGCCTTCACAGCCTAGCCTGGTGTTAGGATTTCTCAGGATTGCATTCATTAGGAGATGATTAGCCTTATTTATAAGCATTGCCTCAAAGTGGCGGCCTGGCTTTCAGGAATTATTAAAAGGTTTTTTGTTTTGTTTCTTTCCTTTTTTAAGAGCTAGGAATGTGCCTCTTACCCGGTGTCCCTCGCTGCCCTTTTGAGGCGGCGAGCGGCCCTCCTGACACTTGGTTAAGCTTCAGGACTTAGAAAGATCGTTTCCTCCAACACTAATTTGAGCGAAATCTGGATTCAGAGTGTGGGTTTACACGCCCAGCTCGAATGTCTAATGTATCAAATCCTCGTTAACGAACGGCCCGCTCCGTGGCCGTGTCAGCCAAAGGTCAGCGCGGTGCAACAGGGCAAAGGGGTTCAAAAGCCGTCTTCCAGCCCCCCTGCCCCCTCCCCGCCAAAAATCCATCTTTCACCTTTCAATAACAGAGCACACGAAGCTCCATCGAGAAATGCCAAGGCTGTTTTTCTTTCTCTTTTTCTCCACGTTTGGTGACATGTAAACGCTGCATCTAAGACAATTACTGAAAATTTAAGGTTTTTTTCTCCCAGTGGGAAAAGAGTGAAGTTAGCGGACAAGGTAATTGTCAAAATGTCCTCGAGAGGCACGTCTATCTGAGAAGCTGTGATGCTTGGAAATCTTAAAATAGTAATAATAATTTCACAGCATCCAAGTGGAAAACACGGGTAAATTCTGTTGTTGGAGACCTTGGTGATTAGAACTGCTTAGAGGAAGGGGCAATTCCCCTCCCCCGCTGCCTCCCCCTCTTTAGGAAGCAGCCGAGAGCGTAAAGGGACAGCTCTGGTGTCCACAGGGCCCAGGGGGATCCAGGAGAGCGGAGCTAGCCTGTGTCCGCGCCCGCCTCGCCGCGCAGCGCCCCCGACACTTGGGAGGTGCTCGGCGTCCAGCCACCCCAGCGGCCGAGGCCGAATGGGCGCGGCGGCCCCCGGGGCAGCTCAACTTCTCGGAGCGCGCCTCAGGCCACGCGCGCGCACGCGTTGCGGGCCGCGCGGCCACTGCGAAGGTGGCGGGGCGGGGTAGGGGAAGAACGCGACTTACCAGATCTGGGGTCTAGATTTCGAACAAGGTTGGCAGCTGAGAGAAGACGGGCCGACAGAATCAGTGCTACCGAAGGCGAGCACTTGGGGCAGGGGCGAAGGCGCTAGCGGGCGGAAAGAAAGCGCCCGTGCAGTTTGGGGTTCCCCCTTCTCTAGGCCCCGGCCCGCGCTCCCCGCCGCAGTCTGCTCCACAGGCTAAGCTTGGCCTGGCCCAGGGAGGCCCCTAAAGCCGCCTCGCCGCTACCGAGCCGGAGCCTCCCGGTCTCCCGGGCTCTGGCGCCGACCCCGGAGACGCCGGGGGCGGGGAAGGGGCGTCCCCACTCTCCAGCCCGGGCGAGGGTAACCGCGTTGCCGGCACCGACGCCGGCAGCCCAGCTGAGCCTCCGGGCCAGTCGGTGGCGCCGGGCCGCGGGGCTTGCAAGACCCCAGCCCGCTGCCGCTCCCGCCTCCGCCCCTCCCTTTTCTCAAGCACCTCGCCAAATGAAAAGGGTTCTTTGGGCCTTGGCCTTTAGGGGGAAAACGCAGGAACCCACGCTGGGCTGGAGCTTTCTGCTCCGGGCGAGCCCACACAAGTTTCATCGGTTAGCTGGAGTCGAGGGTCTAGCTCGCCCACTCACCACCACCACCTCCAGAGTCAAACACGAAAGTCCCCACATCGCCAAAGAGTTTCTCTGGCGTGACCCCAGGGCGGGGCTCAGAGGAGACAGGAGTTCTGCTCCGAGACCCGACACTGGGCCCTCTGGCCTCTGGGAGTCCCACAGAACTGGGACCCTTGTGCCCCAGCCACTTTCCTCACGGTCGCCGCGAGTAGGGGGCGTGCGGCTGGCTTCTCCCAGGCCTGCGCGGGGCCTAGCGCTCGGCAGCCGTGGTCTAGGGGCGCTGAGGCGCCGAGAGGCCCAGAGCAAAGGCCCTTCTCCCTCCATCTTTATGTTATCGAGCTCCCGAGACCGGTCGAGCGAGACAGTTTGAACGCCGCGCAGAAATGATTCCAAAACCCCGCTCCCCTTGTCCTCATGCTCAAAGCTGAAGACTTTGGCGAGCGATGTGGTCGTTGGGGGAAGGGATACTGTGGCCCCAGGATTACGGAAAGGGCACGGCTGTGGGCTAGACTGCAATGTGAACCGGGCAGTGATACAAGGCCCTGTCTGTTAGCAGTAGGGGAAGAGAGAGTGGAGGGGCCGCACGCAATGGGTGTCCCTGTTCGGCTGAAAGTTAAAATCCAGAGGAGGACTGGAAGCTGTAGCAGCCATCTCTGACATCCCGGGACCAAGGATGTGGGCCACAACACCCAAAGGTATATAACCCCACAGATGTCGAGTGGCAGATAGACCCAAGGGCCCCTCCACGGCCCCCCTCCTTTGTTTACAACTGCTGACCGCTCCACCATGGAGGTTACGCCCTCAGGCTGGAAATAGTGCGCCGGGCCACAAGACACCTGCAGCGCGCACAGCCCTAAGGAGGTCCCGCCAGAGGAGGAACGCACTAATCCAGCGTCTGAGCCTGGCTTTCCTTCCCAAACCCTCCGCTCTCTGGTCTCCGGGCCAGGGCTGTTTCTCCACCCGTCAGCGCGTTAGCTTTCACCTACGCAAGTCTGAGCTTCTAACAGGTCTGG
This sequence comes from Lepus europaeus, assembly GCF_033115175.1. Taxonomy (NCBI): domain Eukaryota; kingdom Metazoa; phylum Chordata; class Mammalia; order Lagomorpha; family Leporidae; genus Lepus; species Lepus europaeus. Next base: position 134,179,549 of record NC_084828.1, read on the forward strand.
GGGCTGGGGGGTATTACTTGGGTAGGGTCGCGTGAACCCCCTAGGGGCGGATGTTCAAGCAAAGGTCTCCTAGGCACCGACTTGGGACGCGGTGGGGGCTGGGGGGAGTGCTGAGGTAAAGCCAGAGAGCACGAGGCGCCCGGAGCGAGGAGTGCGAGAGAGGGAGGCCGACGCAGACAAAGGCGGCCCCGGGATCTGGGTAGGGGAAGGAGGCAGCCGGAGGAAAGCCCCTAGAACAGCCCCCGGCTCCCCAGCGCGGACACCTCGGGCCCACGCTCTGCCTAGCAGTCCTGGGAGTCAGGGTCGTCTCCTGTACGGAGCCGAGAGGCTTGAGAACTGCTCCGGGTCTGGGAGGGGAACAGAGCAGGGGAGATGCTCAGTGGAACCACCCGGAGCTCAGACGGGTACTGCCCGCCGCGGCTGGCTCGCCCCGCAGCCCTGCTCTGTGAGCAAAGAGAGATCTGGCCGGGCCCGCTCGGCTCGCCATTCCCGCGGCGGCGGCGGTGGCGGCGGCCTGCTCCAGCCTCTGCTGTCTACCCGGCAATGTGAACTCACTTAAACCAGCGCGGTTTGAAAACAAACACGTGCAGCTTCCCAGCCACACTATTTTGGGAGCCGGGCCAGCGACTCTCTCACAAGCCGGAGCCACTGCGCTGTTCCCTGCTCAGCCGGCAAGGGCGGGGGCGCCTCATACATATTCATCAGCACGTGGAACGGCGGGCCACGGGCCGCGCATGCGCGCTGCCAGCCCAGCCCGGCCCGAGCCCACGGCGGCAATGTAAGAAGCGCGCTGCCGGGCTGCCGGGTGGCGCACCGGGCCCCACAGCTGCTGACGGACCTGCCTTCGGTGGGGGTACGGGAGCCGAGTCTTCCTGTTTCCTCGCTACGCTCATCCCGAAGCCAAGGTTTCCACACTTTCCAGCAGCCTTCCACTTCCCGTCCCAATCGCTAGTCTTTCTCCTGGGCTCACCTTCCTCCACAACTTTCAGTTTTCTTTGCCGAAGGCTGGGATTGCCCCGGTTGCACAGAAAATTTCAAAAAGGAATCGCGAGGTCTGCTTTTCCCATTCTGTTTCCGTCCCTGATTTCTGTAGTTTAATAGGAATTGTTACACAAAAGACAGAGGTGAAATAACATTTTTTTTAAAGTGTGCTTAGATTGCATGCCTTCGAAGGCGGGATTTTGTTGTTCTTAAAGATGCGGTTCCAATAGGCTCATACCCACGCTCAATAGCTGACTTTTGTATGTGCTGTAAATAAAATATCACTGCGCAAATTTCACAGCCAGCAGATTCTCCTGCCTATGTTTACACAGATGCCGCCACAATCATCAGAGGCAGCCAAAATAGTGTGGACAGTTGACAGACAGTCGTTAAGTCTCTGGCGTCTTCACCGCTGACCGTCATTTCCGTACTAAATAGCTAAGTCCGATTTCTTAGTCTTGGAAAAACTCTGCTCTGGTAGAGCATATATTGGAAACTTCACATTTACTGTTTTAGCTCCACGCTGAAGTGGAAGTCAACCTTAGGAACTGGTGACACACTCCACTCCCACAGTAAAAATAGCCTCTGGTTTGGCCTAATGTGTTTCCTTTGGCTAAGGGGAAAGACTGGAGCCAACTAGCCTTGCACAGATTTTAAAAAGAACAGTGTTCGTTTTTTTGTGCATATTACACCATTATATTTGCAATAAACTTTATAGAGAATGAGGCTCGAATAATCACATGGTACAAAAAGTTACTAACATTCTTCCTTTTTCTTGCCCCAAACTAGTGGTTATCATTTGAAAAACAAGATTTAAAAAAAAAATATTTCTATATCTAGCAAGTTGAAAACATTACATTTCACAGAGGGTGGATAGGGTGGTTCAGAGACTGAAAAAGAAAGCACCCTGGGTGATGTGAACTGGTTTGACTGACATAGATGGGATCAATCTTTCCATTGCCACTCTATTTTCAAGAATCCTAAAACCAAAGAGAGTGATAACAACTGTGACCATCTTTATAAAAACAACACTTTTTTTCCCTAATAGAAACACATAGTTCTAAGAATTACACTTGATGTAAGGAGAAGTCGAGAACCCTATTCTTAGAGTGGAGAAGATAAGTTTTTAGTTCGTATTTTAAGTTAGAAAAGGGAAAGGAATGTAAGTTGGGAGTGTGTACAATCTGGTGTCTTCACATCTAGCCCTCCATCAAGGGCACAAATTCAGTACCTTCATTTGGAGTGTGCCAGACCCCATACAGTCACCCCTCAGAATGTCTTAAACAGCATCTGCTCTTAAGGCCAGGGCCTTCTCTCCGAGGCACTTCCTGGAAAGCAGTATGCTCAGGTACCAACTCCACCAGTACAGACCCAAAAGAGGTCCAAGACACTGATTACGCTTTGCCCTTAAAACACCTTCTGGAAGGTTTGGGGGTTGGGTGAGGTATTTGGTGGTGTCCTCTTCTGTTGCCAGCCCTTTAAACATTGAGAAAACTTCACAATCAACAAATATAAATATCTAAATGCCAGGCCCATCAGCAAAGAAGGTTAGTGCTATTTTCATTGTCAGCTAAAGCCAAAAAAAAAAAAAAATGATAAGCAGATGGGGCAATTGAAAGGTTACATCTTTCTTTTGGAGGTGGTTTGCTTCTTAAAGGTTAACTTGAATGCTTGACTTTAAAAAATCAAAATCATCAGCTGCAAATGCTTAAAGCAGTTGGGGGTAGCTTTTGAAGAAGAAAACAAAGGATCTGAAATGTTTGAAAATTACTTAGCCCCCATATAAATGATGCTTGTGTATTTATATGCTTGCTCTATAACTGTACACACACATACCACAACTCATTTCTCAAATATGATTGCTGTACTCAGGCATTTTCTGTTGACACAATATAATGTTTTTAATAACTTGTTAGCTGTTCTAATGATTTGATAGTATCCAGAATACAATGCAGTCACAATATGAACCAGGATGGCTTTCTGCCTAAATCAAAATCTACAGCTACACACAGAAACCAGCCATTTGCAGCATCTTCAGCTCCTGCTAAATAGAGTCTAACAATATATTTCGCTGTTCACATTCATGTATTTCAAAACCTAATAGCCCATGAAGAAAAGTATGAAGAATACATCTCAAGAAGCAGACATTAAAGGTACCAGCAAAATAATAGACTACATTTAAGTTTGAACCATTATTTTAGGCGACTTACATTAATGACTTTTTCTTTGTGGTGGGTGTTAGAGGAGACAATGCTGAAGGGGGCTTGGTGTAAGTGTTGGCTTCTGTTATAAAAGTTACTTTGCTGTGAATGAGATTATTCACAATTACAGTACTCCTCCAATGAATTTTTAAAAATTGATATTCAAGGTCTAAATAAATATTTGAAATATGAAGTATTTTGAAGTAAACATTTACCCCTAAAATTTTGTTTTAAATATCCTACTTAAATCATATGTCACAGTGTGCCTAATTATTATACTCTGATATTAAAGCGAAAGAGTCATCAAGTACAAAATGAATAATGAGACATTTATAATCCCAAATTCAAAGTAAACTACCTTTAAGAATAGTCGAAGAAAAGATGAACTCATCATTCACTATTTTCTTATACGCAATAGCAAAATTACAAAGTACTGTTATTATAATTATCATTGTCACACTCATATCAGGTTTCCAGACAAACTGATCACTGATGAAAAGGGAAAGGATTATTCACTGACATGTTATCTTTCTTAAAGGCATGAGCTACCTTTATTCCTCACTTTTTAACTATAGGGCCCAATGTCTGGAGTCACTTCAAATACCACAGTGTGAATTTCAAACCTCTAAAGTCAATTGGGGCCAGCTTTTGGTCTCACAAATTTTTGGAGCTGGCAGCAATTCCTGCTTAGGTGTTCAACTTGCTTAAATCTCACCAAATCTTGCAAGGTGGCGCTCTTTTCATCAAACACCAATATTACTGTTATAATCAGAATAACATTTTTTAAAAGTTAAAACCACCATTCCCAGTTTTTCATGTGCTATGGGAAGTGCAGCAAATGACTTACTCAGTAAATGAGACTTTGTTGACTAAAGGTGACAAATACTAACAGCAAGCAATGAAAGGAAGAAGTCAACAAAGGCTTCTTAAAAGAGAACTTAACATTTTTATTTTGTAACTGGTCAATGGCATGATCTGAGAAATCAATACCACTTTAAAACAGATGTGAATCTCTTAAGGCATTCTCATACTTTGAGAGGTTTTCCCTCTTATTTTCCTTCTGAGAATCAGCATGGCCTACGCTTTCCTGAAAACAGAGTATATTACAAAAGCAGGTCCACATGCCTGCTTGCTCACAGTGAGGTCAGCTTCTGCTGCCCGATTTGACACATCCACACCCTTGCAGCTACAAACCAAGGGCCTGATTTGTGATCTTCGGCTACGCTGTCTGCCTAATGGGGCGATCATGCAAGCTACAACCAGAGACAAAGAAGCCCGCGTTCCTATCAGTACAGCTAACTTCGCAGAAGCAGCATAGCTTGCAAATCTATCAAACTAAACTGCAAGAAAGACAATCTGATTTAGAGAAAAGGCGTTCTGCTACAGTCATTAAGCACAAGTAATTTAGATTTTTTATATTGTCTCCTCATTTACAAATTTACTGTATCAACGCCAGCCAATGGAACGAATTTCTTAAGTAAATGAGAAATAAATAAAAGAGATAGAAAGATAATCAAATTACATAAAATAATTCTCTTCCCTAGATGTATTTTTTGAGAGAACTAATAACAGTGGCAAAATTATAGGAATAATAACATATCACAGGAAGTAATTAATTTAAATTAGCATCACGTTTGAAGAAATATAAGTGAAACGCTTTATGGACGTTTACTTTTGTACAAAGAAGGAAGGCCTGGTAAAGCATGCATCGACATCCTGAAAATTAGTTATGGCCATAAATGGTTTAATTGAAGACAGCAGTTTAAAATATGATATTGTAAATCTGCAACTCCGTTTCAGCCCAGAGAATTTAATTTGGGGGGCAGCGGAACCCTCCGCTGTAAGTTCATTTGCAACGCTGCAGAGCGAGCCCCTGAGCTTCTGACAATTCGCCTACATTAATATTGATGTCGCCTGTGCAATCTATTTCTGTTATTTTTATGGTTGTTATTCTATGTCTGCAAAGGTCATTTAAATTATACTGCGGCCGAAAATTTGTTTCATAAATTTTGATATAAATACTAATTACACCCTCTCGGAGAGCCAGCAGGGTAGCGTTCATTTATCACGTTTATACGACCTGCAATGACAGAAAGGGAAGGCAAGAGAGACTGCAGAGCTGTTCCCGAGATCCAGTAAGACTGGCAGGAGAGGCAGCAGGTTGCTGGAGGGTGAAGAAGAAATTCCTACCACAATGACTGAGATTTAAGAATCTTTAATAAGGTACGAAAGGTTACCAAACAGTTCTGGAAACTAAAGTGTACATACGAGTTCTTCTAGCCATAAATATTGAATAGCTGTAACATGGATAAACCGGCCCTTTACATGCGGATAAATATGGAAACTAGGAATTATATACATTATGTGGTTGTATCTTTCGCCAAAAGCCACGGACAGTAATAGTTTATATCTTTTTTTTTTAATATCACTTTACATAAACAAATGGAACAGTTTGACACGCAGATCCAGGCTCGTACTATACGAATTCTTGACAGGACGTGAAACAACATTTTACTGCACTAAAGTACTTAGACTTTGGGACGAAATGTTTGCACTTTATACAAAAAAAAGCACGTTAATACCAACCATATTCTGTTAGGTCGACGTGGAGACTGTAATCGTACAAAGTAATTCACATTTTGGTACACATTTACTAGAACATTCTTGCCATTCAGTACAAACAGTTGGCTTTCGGCCGCCCACGCCCTCCCCCTCCCCCCGCCCGCCCGGCCCCTCCCCCCTCCCTCAATGCAAAGACCACAACGCCACGATCCCACCCGCCCGCTCCAACCGAGATATAACTATTTACAGAATCCAACAGTACAGTTTTAAGCTAATAATTCTGTATTTACAAGAAAGCAAAGCCAAAAAGAAAAAAAAAAAAAAAAAGGCCCGAAACCCCCCCGAGAGCCGCGGTTCCAATGCGACCAGACACCGGCCCTAGGGGCTGGCGGCATTTGGTCAGGCGACCGCCGCCTCCTCGACCCCCTCCGGTCCCCCCGCTACCCAGCCTCTGCCAACACAAGGAAAAGAAAGAAAGTGAAAGGAAATTTTTAAAAAGGCTCGACGCTTCCTCTCTCAGTCCCGGGTCTACTGGCAGATTTTTTAAAAAACACAGGCTGGCGGGGTCTGTTGGGGGCGGGGGGAGCTGTGTGGTTCGCAGGGTTCTTTCGGTCATAGTGTGGCTACGAGTGTGTTCAGTCTCTTAAATAGGGTTTTGTTCGGTGTTTTGTTTCTGGTTTTAAACGTACCATTCGTTAAAATTGGAAGAGAGCGCGCTGTGGCCGGCCGTGTGGTGCACCGCCGAGGAGGAGGGCGACAGGGAGCTGGTGGTTGGGTTGTCTGTGGAGGGAGACACGATGGTGGGCGGCGTGGAGGACTCGTAGCCCGAGCTGGCGGCCGGCGACGGCTGCGAGCCCTGCGAGGACGATTCGTGGACCTGCGGGAATAAAGTCGAGTTTTTACGGAGATAAAACGCCAGCGCGGCGGCCGCCCGGGGCGCAGTGAACTCGGCCGCGCGCCCCTCTCCTCCCGGCGCCCCGGATCCCCGGAGGCCCAGCCGGCGGGACTGGGGCTCGCTGCCCCCCTCCCGAAGTCAGGCCGAGGCCACGCACTCCAGGGACGGACCGAGCTCCTGGGACTCACCCAAGGAAAAACAAAAAGTAGGTCTGGGAAGCGGGAGGCTGCGGTGGAGGCTGGGGTCTGGGACGATTCTCTCCCTCAACTTTGCCTGCCCAGGTTTAGGTGAATGGATTCTTCAGGCCAGTGTGCAGGGCCCTCCCCAGCTCTTCAGGCCCGGGGCTGCCAGCCCCAATCCGCAAACCTCGCTCGCTCGAGCTGCCTACAGCCTGCCTCCCTAGCTCTGGGCCAAATTCCGTCGCTCCCTTTACTCGAACGCTCACTTCTTTTTTGCATTTATTAGGAAACCGTGGGTTTAAGAAGGCCTTGGGAGTCCCCCATGCCTTTTTCCAAGCTCCTGCGCTGTGTGTCCAGCGCCACTCAACAGAGCGGAACCGCAGGCTCCCCGCCTCCTCTGGCTCCTGTTGCCCGCGCCCGGCTACCGCTCGCCGCCGCCTGACCCCGGCCTGAGAGCCCAGAGGGCTCCGGCCTCGAAGGCGGGCGGCGAGAGCGGGGCGATTACCTTCATGTGTTTGCGCAGTGAGCTCGGGTGCGTGTAGGACTTGTCACACATCTTGCAGAGATAGGGCTTGTCGCTCGTATGCACGTGCATGTGCTTCTTGCGGTCGCTGCTGTTGGCGAAGCGCCGGTCGCAGCCCTCGAACTCGCACTTGAAGGGCTTCTCCCCTGGTGCGAAAAGGCGAGAAAGAGAGGCGTGCCGATTAGAGCAAATCCCTTGGCCTTTGCAAAAAAAAAATACACACACATACAGAGACACACACACAACACACACACATACACATACACTCAACCAAGCGGAAGGAGTCAAGCCAAATTAAAAAGCCACGGTACAGGATGACCAACTTGAAAAACCCAGGACTTCGGCACAGTCACAGACCTTTATAAATATTTTTAAACTATTTTAACTCCAAATGCAACTAGATCTACAGCTTATTTTCAGGACTGTTTGCGGTGGTTGTTTTTAATCATTAATAATAATAAGTTTGTTTAGATCTTAGAGTTGCAGGAAGTCTGGATGCTGTGTTTTCTGCCCAGGACGAGGGGGTTGCTTCTTCCTAGCTCTAGTTTTTGTGTCCGGGTTTGAGTCTCCAGCTGTTTTGCCCCTCTCTCCTTCCCCCCACTCCCAACATGCACTCACATTTTATAACGTAATTTAGGACAGAGGTGGGGGGTAGTAGTGATGATGGGGAGCTCAATGCCACAAGTGCTTCCCTGATACAATAAACCCCAAGTTCCCAGTGCGATTCTCATGCATCACCCAAGAAAATCAGAATAGGAAAGGAGTCGAGAATCTCGGGCCTTGTGGGCCTTGAAAGGCCCAGAATGCCCTACCTGACCCTACCCTGCAGCCTTGAACTCTGAGAACTTTTTTTTTTTTTGATATCTTTATAAATATTATTACTGCCTACTTGATTTTTCAAGGCCAGCTCTGGCTACCCAAGATTTAGAAAACCACCTGGCAGAATTTAAATGACCAAAAGGACTGCCAGGCCTTCTGCTGAGCCCCCCACCCCCACCCCCAAAGACCCCCTTTCAGACCAGGCACTAGAATTGGCTCATCAAATATTTATAAAGCCCCCAAAGCCTACTCAGTCCCAAATTACTTCCTCCCCTCCCCAACCCTTTTTTGTTTATCCCTTTCTGGTTTTTTCTTTTCTACACCCCCTAACCCCGTCGCCTCGGTGCCCTCAGCCCCTTCCTTTGGAAAGTGCATGCAGAGGGATGCTGGCCCCAGCAGCTATTCGATTTGTCCGCATCTGGAGTGGCTGGATCCTCCGTCGCCGGCCACCTCTCCTGGTTTTCCAGTACCCTAAGGTTCCACCAACCCTGGCTTGGCTTTTCATTTCTCTGGGACCTTTATATTCCTCATGTTAAAAAATCTGTATCCCCAAATCCTTGTCCTCTACTCACTCTCGCTCGCTCGCTCGCTCTCTCTGGTTTTCCATAATTTCAAGCTCCAGGCTAAACATCAGCGCACACTTGGCTGAACCTGACCCCCGGACGCCCCTGAGGCTGAGGTTCTGCCTCCGGGCCTCCGACTTTTCGGATTTTGGGTCCCAGGCCAGGGATGGGGACTGGGGTGGGAGTGGAGGGTAGGGTCGTACAGCGTTTTCCGTACCTGTGTGCGTCCTTTTGTGGATCTTTAAGTTCTCGGAGCGCGCGAAGACCTTGCCGCAGCCAGGGAAGGGGCAGGGGAAGGGCTTCTCGCCCGTGTGCACGCGGATGTGGTTGACCAGTTTGTATTTGGCTTTGAAGGGCTTGCCCTCGCGCGGACACTCCTCCCAGAAGCAGATGTGGTTACTCTGCTCCGGGCCGCCGACGTGCTCCACGGTGACGTGCGTGACCAGCTCGTGCATGGTGCTGAAAGTTTTGTTGCACGACTTTTTGGGGTTGGCCAGCTGCTCCGGCTCGATCCACTTACAGATGAGCTCTTGCTTGATGGGTTGGCGCATGTAGCGGAAGAAGGCGCCGGCGCCGTGGTGCGCGGCCATGTTCACGTTCATGGGCCCGTAGCCGTGCAGCTGTGGCGCGGCGTAGTGCTCCGAGCGCGGGCTGGTCACCTGGCCGTACTGCTCGGGCCGCGGGTACATGTCCCCCGAGAAGCCGAGCCGCATCTGCCCGTTGACCACGTTGGGCGACGCGTGGCCGGCCGCCTGCTCGTGAAGCCCGGGGAAGAGGAGGTGGCCCGCGGCGTCCGTGTGGCCGTGTGGGCCCCCGAAGCCTCCGGCCGAAGCGGCGAAGAGGCTGTGCTGTGCGCTGGCCGCCGCAGCTGCGTCGCTGAAGCCCCGGTTGCGGAACAGAAAGTCCCGCGTGGAGTTGAAAGCTGCGCTGGAATAGGAGCCGACGTGGCCCGGGTGGTGGTGATGGCCCAGGGCCGCTGCAGCCGCGTAGCCGGGCGCCTGCGACGTGAAGGCCGTCTGGCCGGCCGAGGCCAGCTCGTGCGAACTGGGGTTCAGCTTGAAGGCGCCCATGCCGTCGGCGAACGGGTTGATGCCCAGGCCCACGTCTCGCTCGGCCACGTCGCCCGCCGAGTGGTGGCGGGACGCACCAAAGGTGGTCACACCGATCGCAGGATACTGGGGGCCGGCGTCCAGGAGCATCGTGGCTGCTCGGGGCGAGCCCCGGCCTCCCCCGCCCCCCCCACCCTCGCCCGCCGAGGAGGGAAAATAGGGAGGAGGAGGAGGAGGAGGACCGGGAGGCGGAGGAAGAGGAGGAAGAAGAGGAGGAGGGAGGGGGAGTCCACCCACCTCGCGAAGTCTTAGCCTGCAGGCAGCGGTGCGGCGCGCCCCGGCGCCCGCCGGGCGGAGCGCGGGGAAGCCGGACGGCTGCGGGCCGCGAGTGCGGCGGTATCCAGCCTCCGCCGCGCAAACCCCGCTGGCCCGGCTCGCAATTTCTCGTCGCTCAGTCTCTGCCGTGAGGGCCCCGCGTCAAGGCTGCCCGGGGAAAGGCATGGAGCATCTCAGCCCCCCAAAAAACTTCCTCCCGGATTTGTAGCATAGAGGAATGTGCGCGCCGGAGCCGCGACTGCTCGCCCTGCCTCCGCCGCGCGCCGCGCGCCCCTCCTCACTTCTCCACCAGCCTCTCGCCCTTTCTTTCCTCTCTCGCTCCTTTCGCTCAGGCTCGCCTCCTCGCTCTTTCACTCTCCTTTTTTTTCACCCCCCCTCTGCTTTTTTTTTTTTTTTTGCAGAAAAAAAAAAAGAAAAAGAAAAGAAAGAAAAAGAAAAGAAAAAAGAAAGAAAATAAAGGATGGGGGTAGAAGAAAGAAAGAAAAAGCCAAAGAAAAGGCGCAAATCATGCACAATATTGTCTTTTGCGGTTTATCTTCCTGGGGAGAAACTTTCACCTCCTCAGCCGGGCGGTGAGCGCGAGACTGATAGCAGCAATCATTCCTGCAGATAAATGAATTGAAAGGACGACACCGTCCCCCCCTTGATGAATGGGAGCAGGGGGAGGCGTCACGTGCTGCCGACGCGGACTCCCATTGGTGCGCCCGCACTCCCCCCGCGCGCGGCCGCCGCGCCAACGGAGGGCGCGCAGAGGCGCCGCGCGCCGCTCATTGGCCCGCCCGCCTCATCAATCCCAGGTATTGTAAAGCTCTTGACATCCCCTTTTGACAAACAGGGCTGCCAGGAGTAGCAACTTTTTTTTTTTTTTAGCCAAATTTTTTCCCTCTTCTCACGGAAATTTTTTTTCCCGGGTTTCTTTTCCTTCTCGTAGTCATATACATCTCTCCCCCGTCTTCCTCCTCTCCCTCTCTCTCTCTCTCCCTCTCTCCCTCTCTCCCTCTCTCTCTCTCTCCCCCTCTCCCTCTCTCTCTCTCCCTCTCTCTCTTTCCCTCCCTCTCTCCCGCAAACACAGCCCTACTCCTGGATGAGTGGCGAAAGACTTCGCGGGTCTCGGAGAGCAGGAGGCGGGGATGGGGCTGGCGGCCGCGGCAAAGGCACTTCCAGAATGTCCCGATTCAGCAACTTTCTTTTCTTTTCTTCCCCCCTCTTTCCCCCTTCCAAGGGCAGCCAGGGAAGCTTTTGTTGTTTGCTCCTTTTGAAGTTTGCTTTCCTCTTGCCCGGTCCCCTCCGGTTTATGGTGTAAGGTCTCCGGAGCACACGGACACTCCGTTCTCTGGACTAGAGATGTGATTTCTCGGGGTAACCCGTGGCCTCGAGGTTTCTCAATGGTGTCCCATAGGTTAGACTTCCTCCGCGCCCTTCTTCACCCCTCCCCCAGCAAACGCAGGTGCTTGGGAGTTCTTAACTTTCCAGTTACTAAGATCGGTGGGTTGGTTTTAAAAGGCAAACTGGAAGCGTCATAGCCGGTTTTCGCCCCCCCCACCCCCGTGTCTTCTCTCCCTTTCTCTTTTCTTCCCTGGCTGCCCCGCCACCCCCCTCCGTCTGCACCCCTGTTCCCAACGCTGGCCCCTTTCATTCAGGTAAAACTGTAAATTTCCCGACGCGCCATTGTTCCTCTGGGCTGCCCAAAGCTCCCTAGAGATCCCCGAATACTTTTTTTTTTTTTTTTTTTGGTATTTAAATCCCGGATAGATAGGACCAATGTAAATTTTGTGACATTCAAACCTTTTCTAGTTCACAAATCAGTCACCCTTGTCACAGTTATTGAAATTCCGCAACTCGCCACACCAGGACGGTGGAAAAAGCGGGCGCGGTCTTTGTTGCCGACCAGGCTTTTGATCGCCAGAGAAAATTTACTTACCTTCAGATGAGTGAGCAGAAAAAGAAATAACACTCCCTTTGATTTAGTTAGGAAAATGCAGACATTTGGATTCAGTGCAAACATACAACACTCGCTTGTTTTCGCGATGCGGCCCTCGATTAACCTGTCTTTGCCCAGCGCAAAGTCTATTCAACAACTGCGCGTAGTTGCTTTTTGTCCCGTCCACAAAGAGCCATTGACTATATATTAAAATGATTGTTGAAAGGTAGAGGACTATGGCACTTAAAAGCAGGCAAAAAAAAAAAAATCCCTGTGACTCAATCAATTAAGCGGAGCAACATTTATGCATTTCAAAAAATGCACACGGATGCGGGGGGTTGGGGGATGAAGGTTGCATTTCTCCGCAGCTCTGTTTAAAACCCAGCAGCCGGGCCGAGGGTTTAGCCCAAGTGCCTGCATATTCATTAGGTCTAATTATTTTCTAGTAAGGAAAACACAAAAAGCCAAGAGTCGGAATCCTTCAATTTGCCCTTTGTTTCTAACTTCATTTGGCTTCTTTGCAGCTGAATCAGAGCCCTAAACTCTTTTTCCAGACAAAGAAACCTCAACTCATCCTTTCACAGGCGGCCCCGTTAGGAAACTCACCAGTGCCCCGGCGAGAGGAAAATGAAAATGAATTTTTTTTTCCCCCAGTCACTAGTGCTGGCCGCACTGGCTGAGGAAGGCAGGGTCAGCGTCGGCAGCTCCTCGAGTTTCAGGTTTTCTGCTCTTTTCACCGATTAAATTCTCTTTTGGGGTTGGCGAGATGGGCCGTCTTTTCCCTGAGCCCTCCAGACTCAGAAGTCGGCTTGTGCACCCGGGATGGTTTCCCGGTGTCAGGACCTGGCCGAGCACTTATGCTTGTGCTGGGAAATAGAAATTCGAGATGGAAAAAAAGAAAAGAAAAGAAAATCAAATATTCTGTCCCCAGCAACAAGTCTGAGTCCAGCAGCTCAGCAGTTCAGCGTTCCCCACCAACTTTGAGTGGAATGGAGTGAGGTGTGGAGAGAAAGGCTGGGGCTTGAGGGTTTTTTTTTTTTTTTTTAACTATTGCACACTTTGTAAAAAAAAAAAAAAAAAAAAAAAAAAAAAAAAGATGTATCTGAGCAGCTCGTTTTTTCTGTCACCTACAAGGGGAAGTTGAACCTCACTTCCTTCCCTGGGAGTTGTAAAAGTCCTATCTGCAAAGAGAAGTTTTCTCTAGAGGCTTACTGCTCTCACAGGGGTGAACAAATATTGAAAACCCACCTCGCCCGCCTTTCAAAAAAAAAAAAAAAAAAAACAAGGGAGGGGACCTGAGGGGGAAGGGTAGCCGTTGGGAGGGGGAGAGGGAAAAATAATTCTTCAAAAAAGAAAAGTCAGTCTTCTCCTCTCCAGTCCCTGGAAAAGCCAACGGGGATATTGACAAGAGGGTATTTTTAGGAAACACATCCAAATATACAGGGTAAGAGTGAATGTAAGGAGAAAAAAAAAAAGTTGTGGGTTGTAGAAGTTATCAAGTGGGATTTGCAGCGCTCTCTGCAGGAAACGCGAGCGGCTCCAGTTCAAAGCCACATGCACCAACGTGACATATAAGCCATTAAAATATCATCCTGACGGCTCATTTCTGCTTCATCATACATTCCCTAACTGCTTCCCGAAAGCTGGAAAAGGAGAAATGAAGGATGACCGCCTCGATGGAACCACAAAAGAGAGGCTTGCAGGGGTTTGTGGTCCCCCCTCGGCCACCCCGAAGTGATATGCAGAAATGAGGCGATCCGGGCAACAGGTGGAGCGGGGTAAGTGCATGAGTCCAGGGGGCAAATAGAGGAAACCTGTCCCCACAACAGCCGGGTCGCAGGCACCCTTACGGGGGCCACTAGCACCCAAGCCCCGCTGGGGGAAGAGGCCCAGCCGGACTTTTCCCCCGTCTCTCCTTTCATTGCTCCCCCCCCACACCATGGATACAGGCCCCACCCCACTGACACAAAGGGGAGGGGGGGACCCTTCCACGGAAGGGCCACGTTGAGGATGAGCCCATCCCTTCTTCCCAGGAAGAGGAGGGAACAAGGGGGACAAATGGAGCTCCCACTGGCACGGGGACCAAGAGCAGCTTGTTGCCCGCCTGCCTTCCCTCCCTTCCTTGTAAATTGCCTGGGTGCCTCACAGTGGGCACGAGAAAGGGGTACCACGGCCTGGAGCTTTTTCTCTCGGGGGAGTGAGCAAGGGCAGGTGCAGGGAGGGGACCCCGTGTAGGCAGCTTCTCCTCCCTGCCCCCATAGGGCTGGTGCGGAGCTTCTCGGCTTCCCCTGTCCAGGGTCAAAGAGCCAAATTAGCCAGGCTGAATGCAACGTGATAGAACTTCTTCGCGCTAACCTAACTGCAGATGCCGGCTGGGTCCGCCTTCGGGGCCGGCTTCTTGCCCTCGCTCGTCCAGGCGCTGCCTCAGGACACTGACCGCTGAATCGGCTCTCTGTGCGCGGCCAGCCACGGGTTTGGGACTTGGCTTCTTTTCTCCTGGATGCGACTGAGGGGCAGGCCGCAGCCCCCAGGACTCTGGCCACTATCTTAGGTGCAGGAGCACTGGAAATTAGAGACAAGTAAGGAGGAAATAGGGTTGTTGTGAAAAATAGCTAACACTGGCTCAAAGGCTGGGCCTGAAAGTTTGAAGTTGATGAATGGAGCATAGGACCCGTTGGCAGCTAGTGAATTTTAGGAATGGAGAGGAGGGCGTAGGAGGGCTGCACTGCCACGGGCACCAACTTGATAGGGAACTCTTTTTGGATTCCAAGGTCGTATTTCTCCCCAGCAGCATTGGCATGGAAGCTACATATATCGCTGCCCCAGTTTCCCTGTTGGTCTCAGTCGCATGCAGATTGAGGGAGGAAGCTTAAAGGGAGTAAATGTCTAGTCTGCAGGTCCCCTCAGCTCCGGTTGCCCAGCCATCAGCCCGCAGCAGCGGGAACGCGGGTTCCTCCCTCTAGGGAGCGGGACAATGAGGACCCAATCTCTCAGATCAACTTCCTGGCGTATCAGGGCCATGTAGAGAGAGGGGAGATAGAGCGGTACAGAGTGGGGGTGCAGCAGGAGGTGGCAGTGGGCAAAAGCTGAAGCCGGTTTCCTCTGGCTGGGGAAGTCGCAGGCAGCCTCTAGGGCCTTTGCCGTGTGCCCGCCAGGCCCAAGCTCCCTCAGAGGGGCAGGCGAGCCTTCTCTGCCTAGTTTTTGGATTCATCAGAGTGGAGTAACTCTGGAACTGAAGACCCTGCCTGGGCTGACCTCTGACCTGGGGCAGGCCTGCCGGCTAGGTCGACCTCACAACGTGCAACCTTCCCCAGCCCCCCCCCCCAAAAAAAAAAAGGTACCCACTGCCCCACCTTCTTGGTTCTCAGCCGGAGGGCACTATTAGTCACTGGGGCTCCCCGGCACCCTTTCCCGTCTTCTCAAGGTGCCGGAAGGAAGGCAGATTCCAAGTATCCAGGATATGCTTCCGACTGGTGATCTGATGGCTTGCTGGTGTGGGGAGATGTTTCAGGAACAAGTATTTTGGGGGAAACCAAAAGCCGAGCTGTGTTGGAAGTGCCAATATCCAGGGCTGATGGAGACCTCAGGTCCAGGGAGTGTGCCCAAATTCTTCACCCCTCCTTCAGCAGAATAGCTGGCATGCTAAGTGGTGTCAGAGTATGAAGCAAAGAGGTGTACCTTGGTTCCCTGCACAGGCCGTGTGATAGAGCTGCTGCAGAGAACCTCTTGGGGTCCCTGTTGCTTGCCTTAGCCCGACCTCTGCAATATTTGTTTGCACGCCTGTGGGTTGGTAACACACAAAGGACTGACAAGACCTGGAGGCTGGAGTGACCCAGACCTCTTAGAAGTTGTGCTGTGGCAGCACCGTGGGTGGACAGAGGTCCCTGGGGAACCTCACACCCATTTCCTCAGAAGCAAAAAAGTAAATTCTATTATTGCCAACCAACCAGGACTTTTCCGTGCCAGACATCCTGCCATGAGGAAATTTCAGAGCGAGGACGCCCAGCATGCCGCCCTTCTGTAGGAATGCAAAGTTGGGCCTCCTTTCTTTCCTGATTTGTGCTGGAAGGAGCTTATTACCTTTGGGGAAGGATGCCTTTTGGTTAGAAAGAATTGAAAATACATAAAATCCTCTGGGAAAAGGTGAGTCTACCCCCGTCCCCAGGCTTGGCCTTACAAAAGAAAGGGAGAGGGAAGGATGAAAATGGCTAAGTTAGTTGAACTCCAGGTTGGGGGTTGTGGTGGTGGGGAGAGACAGAGACATCTTTGAGCCTACAGAATTGCATATCCTTTGAGATAGCAGAGCCCCACTTGGGTTTAGCCTGTGGTTCAACAAGTTAAACAACCGCTTGTTTTGTGGACTGGAGTGTCAAGATAGGCAGACCTTCTCATTGACAGAGGGCTTGCTGTGTTTGTCCAGCCTGAGACCTTTTCAATGACTGTTTGTCTTTCTAGGCCA
This sequence comes from Lepus europaeus, assembly GCF_033115175.1. Classification (NCBI taxonomy): domain Eukaryota; kingdom Metazoa; phylum Chordata; class Mammalia; order Lagomorpha; family Leporidae; genus Lepus; species Lepus europaeus. The sequence goes on from NC_084828.1 coordinate 134,196,037, forward strand.
AATTGAGGGTTGGGCTGGGTGGATTGCCTCTGTTTGGCTGTTCCACTGCCTTCCGCCTCTGTCTGACAGATGCAGAGCTCCCTAGGATGAGTTTAAGGACTTGAGAAGCCAAAGGCTGGGCAGCTCTAACCACAAAGTAAATCTGCTAAGTAATGCATTTAACCTAGGAAGGTGCTGCTTCTAACCTTCTCAACTATGAAATGGAGTCAGACTGGATCAGAGGATAACTATGATACCTTTTTATTAGGCAAATTTTATATTAACTTTGAAAAATCAATCAGGGATGTCTCCCAAAGGGGTTGGGGGTTTGGGTCATGTGAGACTAAGGGATTTCAAATCACCACAAGCAGACCAGGATCTGAAAATCTACAAAAAAAAAAAAAACAAAAACAAAAAAAAACCAAGAACAACTTCTCATAACCTCCCAGAAAACAGTGGGCCTTTCCCAATCATACTTCACTAAATCCAATTAATAATCTTGGAAAAATAGCAGGGCTTTTCATATAATAAATTAAAATTCTATAAGTTAGAGACTTTTGAACACTGACTGAAATGGTATTTATTCTATATGAAAGGCAGACCCCCAAATGAATTTCAGGTAATGGTCTAGTTGAAAAATTAAGATTTCTCAATTTTTTTATCACCAAAAATATATTGTTTTGCAGAGTGCTTTTTTTTGCTTCCAGATTTTAAAATTATATATATATATATAAAAAAACCTACCCTATTTAAACCAAAATCTTTCACTGATACAATCGTATCATGGATTCTTGCCACACCAACATGTATGAAACTGTTTAGCTAATGGTTCTCTCTTTTGCCCCTAAATAGGCTCAACTTCAGAAAATGAGATACAAGACTTCTTTGGTGATGAGGAAACGATTACGGCTTTACCGAAATTCCCTGAAAGAGTCAAGTAAGTTAAAGTTCCCTTTTGAATACTGATTTGCTGAAGTTTTTTGGGTGTATGTTTGTGTGTGTGTGTGTGTGTGTGACAGAGAGAGAGAGAGAGATGTTTTGTTTTGTATTTTGGTTATACTGAGCAGTGGGTTTAAGGGTATTTCTTGAGTTCAAATGAAACTTAGAACAACACCTTGGTGTGTGATGCATTTGCACACAAATCAACGACACAACATCCCACCAGCAGCCTGGCTAATCCCCCTCAATGCCTACTCATCTGGACGTTCTAGAATTAATATTTGACGACTCTCTCATTGAAACAACCACCCCTGACCTTCTGCAATTCCACTGTCACATTATTCTATGACATATTCATCTTGAATTCATTTCCGGACGATTTGATTGGAATGAGGTTTGACATGTATTGGCTTCCATGAAAGAAGCAGACTTTGATCTTGGTGATGGGGTTTACATGATATGCATCATCTTTACCAGGGACACCAGCCTTTTGCAATGTGGCAGCAACGACATTCCCACAATGTGGTGTCTGAACAGAGTGACTGACAGCCACTCTGTCAGGAATACCTTCATTGTGAAGAATTTAATTTAATATTCCATTTAGAATAAGCATATGATTTAGGGTTGGGTGTTTTCCCTTCCAGGCGTCAAGTTTCTCTTGTTTCAACTACACCACTAGCTGATGATTGCCTCCAAAGATGTTTCCCTATTGGTAGGCAAAGCAACATTCTCAACAAAAGTTAAGGGGACAACTCAGGAAATGACTCTTTTCTATTATTTTGGGTTGATTTGATGGCAAAAGTCTCAAGAGAGATGTAGCTATTATGTAAATTCAATTGTTTTGATTCCGTAATACTGTTTTGGAAGATCCTTTGCAATGTTTCCTAATATTTTGTTGAAAGACATTTTCCAGAAACCTTGCATGGAAATTAAATTCTATCCAAGAATATTTCTTCTATACCCAGTCCCATTAATGATAATTAAAGCCGAAATTTCCATAGCAAAAGAGGGGGAAAAATCCTCTTTTTTTTTTTTATCCTGGATCTTGATAGATCTCATCTCCTTTACACAATTTGGGCTTGGACTTATGGGCAGCCTCCTGGGGCTTAAGTTATTTCTTTTCATAAGACTAGAGACGACCTCCCACTGCAGGAATCCTGAAGTCTGTCTGTGAATAGCCTCTCAAGCAATGTGCTCCTTGTTTTGGGTGGCAACCTGGCCAGAAATAGGTAAGAGAGAACTGAATAAGTGACTGCAGATCTAGATGCAGAATGTCCAGATGACAGAGCTTATGCTTGGCCAAGCTTCTGTGCAGCTTCTCTCAGTCTTTGAGATTCTGCTCTGCATGCAACCTGCAACAGATAATCATTTAGCATTGCTTAAAAGATCAAAATGGAAAAAAAGCTGAGCTATTGATCCAAAATCGTCTCTCTTTTTTTTTCTTTCCAAGGGAGAGAAATCAGACATTTGAGCCAGTGATATGAGACATCCTAGCAGACTGTAGAACCACCAAACACTCTGTTTCTAGAAAGTAAGACTTAAAAAAAAATCTTCTATGCATTGGTCTGTTTGGGGTTAGCAAAAATACTCAGGGCATGATTCTGAGCACTGGGTTGCATAGGGTCTAGAGACAGAAATGTTGAGGTTCTGGTGGAAGAATTGGTTCCAAATAGGCCCCCATGAAAGCCTCCAGTGCTTCTTTCTAACATCTGCTAAAGACCTCCTTTTCTCTGAAAACTAAGCAAGAAAGCGAACTGAACAATGCTGTAACTCTGAACACAGTTAGAAACTGAATTCCATAGCTAAGCATTTGGTATGGGGGGGGGGAGGCAAGTGTGGTTAAGAAAGTTTCTGAAAGGAAAATTATGAGGACCACTGATGGGACAACACTTCAACCCACCCAGTCAGTAGTCTCTGAAACCTGAACTCCTTGCTTCCACACTTCAAAGCAATCCCTCTTGGGACTAAAATATGCCTTCAAGGTATTGGTGCCCCACAACCTGTCCTCTGTGGTTAGCTTGATGTGCCTTGGGGCTTATTATTTCTGAGATGCTGCTTAAAAAACCTTACATATTTGCCAAAGTTCCTTGTCTATAAATATTAGTGTATAAAAAGAGTGTTCTCTCTATATAGCTCTCTCTAAGGAAATGTCTATTTAGAAGAGTGTCTGATCCCATTGCTGTATTTAACTGACCAAGGTATGGACCATATGGCTCTAAAGAACTTGAAAAACTTAGGTAACTTCAGTGACCTGCAGTTCCGCTGACCCCTAGCTACCCAAGAAACATCTACCTGGGATGGGTCCAGATGTTTACAGCATTACAGGAGAAAGCTGCATCTGGGAAGGATCTCCATGGGGCCAGGCTACTGTCAGTGATTTTGGCTGAATCAGATGTGTCTGCCCTTTTGCTGCTGGCACAAAATGTCATACACATGTTCAAAGCTTCTCAAGGACAAAGTAAGAGAGTGTGTAAAAACCAGGAGTTTTTGTGTTTAAAATTGTTTCTTCTTATCCTTAGAATCCACACAGTCTTTGCTTAGAAATCTGGGTGCCCATAAATTTGGATGGGAAAATATATATCTTTATTTTTAGAATATTTTAATGGAAAGTTAGTGTTTTTTCCATTATGAATATGGACAACAAATAGGACCATTAGGCATCTACCAGCTCACAAAGTTCAACAAAATTTCAAAGGAACCCACATACTAAATAGCTTAAAAACCCCAATTCTGTCTGTACTGTTATGCAAAGGTTTTGGTAGGGGGTAAGGTCACAGTGTATGTTAAGGAATCCATGTTGGTACAAATCAGTCTTAATCAAAACTAAGGTAGAAGTTGAATTTCACAAACCTCCTGAACAGTTGGTTGTACATTAACTGGATTCAGGTGGAGAGACAATATTTTAACTGCTGGACTCTGCAGAAGAGCTCCCATACTTAGGCCTGAAAGCCACACAAGTTGATGAAGTTCCCTACTGAGGTATAGTTTGCAAAAACTGCTGGGTAAAAGTTCCAAGGAGAAGCATACACCATTTTTGGGGGGGTGGGTGTGGGGAAGGAGTGTGTTTCTTGTTTGTTATGTTTTGACTTTTTTTTTCTTTTGAGCTCTTCATGAATTCAGCCCAGATAACTGTATCATTTCACAATGGCGGGAAGACTTTAAATGACTCAGTGAGATGTGAGAACATGTCCCTAGAGACCATGCCTGGCCAGAGCTTGGAGGAAGGGAAAACAGAGCAAGGAAACAGGCAAGGAGATGCCTGTGAATGAAGGGGTAAAACTGGAAAAGTGATAGTGTGGGAGAGGGAGAAAAACAAGAAAGAAGGTAAATCCTTAAAGTCTAGTTTCAAAACTGGTCTGTGTAAACTCTTGGTTTGGAGAGCAGGAGGGACCAGGCAGTCAAATCTCTCCTCTTCCTTTGATATTTGATTGATTGATTGATGCTAAGGTAGCATCTCTTGGTAGAGTTGCCTAAACTCTTCTGGCTGGAAGAGCAGCCCCAGACTTGTCAAAAAGAAGAGAAATTTTTGTGGAAATTAATCCATTGTTGAAGTTCAGCCCCTAGTGGGGAGCAATGTATTAAATGAAGAAAATCTCAAAAAATTTGCCAACCATTATGCACAAGTTAACTACTGCTTTTTTGTTTGTTTGTTTGTTTGTTTTAATAGAAGGAACCCTTTTACTGACCAAGAGGAGTTTACGTTTGGGGATGTTTGCAGTAGTTTATTCAATTCTGAATCAGCATTCCTTGCAATCTGTCCAAACTCACCTCTGCTAATGAGAAAACGAATCTTTTATTCAATCCTCCAAACTTCTGTTAAAAACCCAAGGCTTTCTCTGTTTGGAGGGCATTTTCTGCCGCCAAAAGTAAAGCCTCAAGCACTTACGCCCAAGTTTTCGGCTATGATGGGCAGGCAGAAGTCGGAGCTAGCGGCCCTTTAAATCGCGGGACGGTACGACTGACCCTAACCGGTGGGAACAGACAAAGAACACTCCCTCCTGTTTATGCCACACTTGACTGGGCCAAAACTGAATTTTTTTTTTTTTTCACCCCCGACCGACCGCCCGCCCCCAACCTCACCAACCACGGCGGCGCAGAAGGCCCTGGGCCCTGGGTGCTCTCAGAGCCCGGACCGCGAAACCTGGCGCCCTAAGGGTAGAGAGGCAAAGGCTCGGCCCGCGGGCAACAAGTGGCCAGAGCGTAAAGTGGAAATAATCCACTTTCGCCGCGGCTGAAGGCAGGGTACGGTGTTCAGGACCCCAAATCGGTTTTGGAGTCCTGGGCGCGAGGACCTGTCCCTCCCGGCTGCCGGTCTCCCGCCTTTGTATTGGTGACCAGCCAACCGAAAGATCCGTGCGATTTGTGTTGGAGAGAGCCCTTTTAAGAGAGCCTGAGGTGGGTTCGAGGCCAGCCTGGCCCGGGCCAGCACCGCCTCTGGCCCAGTCCCGGCTCTGGTCGGGGCCAGATTCTCGAGTGGAAGGAACGTCTGTCTCTAAGCGCTCCAGGCACGGAGTGGGAGGCGGGGCGGGGGAACGGGACGGCCAGGCTAATTGCGAGGAAAGTATCAGGGAAGGAGAGGGGGAGAGGGGAAGAAAGGAGTAGGGAAACAAAGTGTGTCAGGGGGATTAGGCCAAATAAGAGAAGGAAGGAGGACGCGAAAGAGCAGGAAATGATAAATTTCGGAGAAAGCGAGAAAATAAAATTGGGCGCAAGGAGCCGCAGGGTCGGAGTTTCTCCATTCTCGGCTGAGTCGTCTGCAGCTTTGTCCGCTCCCTCTATCCCGACCCCCTCTTCCTCACGGCTCCTGGGACAAACTTCCGAAGCCGACCGGCGTCCCGGAGCACCCAGGGCTGCCTATCAGCCCTCACCGCCCGGGGTACCCTGACATGCCCAGAGGGCATTACGCACAGCGCAACACTCGCTCCCCGAAGTAGCGGCGAACCGAGGCACACCCCAGCCTCGCTCCCTTCCAGGAGCCGTGAGGCAGGGCTGGTCCACCCAGCTTTCGGGAGCGGAGGGGAGGGTGCTCCAGGGGGAGAGAAAAGAAGTCTGTGCCCGGGTCAGAGCGCATGAGCAGTAGAAGCGTGAGCTGCTGTTGCGGGGGTGGGAGCGAGGGAAAGTGCGAGTGTGTGTGTGTGTGTGTGTGTGGAGAGAGGGGAGAGAGAGAGAGAGACCTCGCGTGCGGCAGGACCTGTCATCGCTGACGTCGGGCCCGGCCGCGGGCCAATCGGCTACCTAGGCGATTGTTTCTCTCGGTGGGCCCCGGCCACGGCCCCGATTTTCTATTCACTTCCTCTTGCGCCCTGCTGCTGCCACTGTAGCGTACGGGATTTCACGCAGCCATTTAAGATCGAGAGAGGGAGAAAAAAAAAATCCTAAACCTCAAACTTGTGTGTGTGGGGACTTTGTAGAAGTTGTATTTTTTTTTGGGGGGGGGGTGTCCTTTCTCCTCCCCACTGTCAGGTGACGCTGGCGTGAGCGGCCGGCACAGGGAGCCCCGGGGAGCCCGAGCCTGGGTGAAGCAGGCCGCCCTCGCTCAGCAGAGCAGGGCACTTGAAATTAATATATATGGCTGGGGCGCTTCGGAATCAGCACCACCTCCAACATCACCACTTCTATCACCTCCATCCCCTGACAGGTCGCCGCAGGGTGTTGTTTGGGGCGCAGGTCAGACCCCTCTTGTGGGGACCCAGTTGCCCACAGACCCACCCTTGCTCCCCACACTGCCCCTTCTGTCTTTCCCACCGCCGCCATCCCTCTCCAGCTCATGGCACCGCAGGGGACTCGGCCGAACAGCAGCCCGACCTGACCGCGGCGGAAGCGTTTGGCCTTGCTCTGTCCATCACATTCACGGCTGGCGCCTTCTGGCTCTGAGTCCCAGCGCTGACGGTAGATACAGACGGTAGTGCCGCTGGGCTGGGCCTGCCCCCCGGGGCCCGAGGGAGTGCGCAGCCCAAGGCACCTGTTCTCACGTGCGCTATTTGTCTCGACAACAGGTAGCATCTCCGGATACCATGGCCCCCAGCTCTCCGCTGCTTCCAGCCCCTCGGTGTTTTCCGGCCACCACGAGCAACCTCCCCAGGCCTCCCCAGGCCGTCCTTTGAACGGACTCCTGCGTCTGGGGCTTCCCGGAGATATGTACGCGCGGCCCGAGCCCTTCGCGCCGGGGCCAGCGGCCCGCAGCGACGCCTTGGCTGCTGCCGCAGCTCTGCACAACTACGGGGGCATGAACCTGACAGTGAACCTCACCGCGCCCCACGGTCCGGGCGCCTTCTTCCGCTACATGCGCCAACCCATCAAGCAAGAGCTCATCTGCAAGTGGCTGGCTGCCGACGGCTCCGCTCCCCCGCGCCTCTGCTCCAAAACTTTCAGCACCATGCACGAGCTGGTCACTCACGTCACCGTGGAGCACGTCGGCGGCCCGGAGCAGGCCAACCACATCTGCTTCTGGGAGGAGTGTCCGCGCGAGGGCAAGCCCTTCAAAGCCAAATACAAACTTGTCAATCACATCCGCGTGCACACGGGCGAGAAGCCCTTCCCCTGTCCTTTCCCGGGGTGTGGGAAGGTCTTTGCTAGATCAGAAAATCTCAAAATACACAAACGAACTCACACAGGTCAGTATTCGGCGCTGTCTCGTGCGAACCGTCTGGGGAGAGCAGGTCTTCAGAACAGGATTTCCTCAAGTTCCAAATGAGGGAGCAGAGTGGGGGGGTGGGGGAGAAGGGAAATATTTTGGTGCTGTTTCCATGAGCCAAGATCATAGAATTTTTATTATGTTTCTGTTCTTAGAATCAGAGAAGTTTCCAGAGGCTATGTGGAAGGGAAGATAGGGCTTTCTGCGGGGGGGGGGGGGGGGGGGGCAAGATGAATTCATTCCTCCCCATCCCCCACTCGAGACAGATGTGTGCTCTCTTAGAAAGTTTGATGTTAAGGTATTTCGGAATAGCACTGCTCCCAAAAGTTGTAAAGAGGTATCAAGAATTGTCTCCATTTCTGGTTTCTTTTTGAAAATGTGTGGTAGAGCTCTGACAACCTGACCCTCACCCAGAAGAAGGGGTCCTCAGGCCCCTTACTGTTTTTTGGGGGAATTTGAGCCTCTTACAGGTTAACTTTAGTCCAGTTTTTGTGCCTTAAGGGCCTGACACTTAAGGGCATTTGCAGAAGCCTCACTTTTACTTTAGTTGAGACCCAACTAGACCCATCCTCCTTAAAATGTCACTTACTATGGAGCAGTTAAGTGAAATGGGGATGTGTTGTCAACCACATCGGCTAGTTCTAGTTAACAAAAAAACAAAAGGAGGCTCAGCAGGGCCTGCAAAGTTGAGCTCCTCTGGCCAGAGACATCTCTAATGAATGCAGTTACGAGGAGGAAGTTTTCACACTTCCTGGCCTGGGGAAGTTACATTAATTAGTTCAGCAGTCCTTGCTTCCCCCCAACCCCAAGTTGAGCTCCCCGCCCCCACTTGAGAGGCAGGAGAAGAAGACTGGAGGGGAGATGAGAAGACCAAGTCAGTTCTAGCTGGGGTCCACTTCCACGGCCCACTGCCTTGCCCTATTCTTGCTGGAACTTCAACCATTGTTAGAGTCAAAGAACTCCCTCAGTCTGGCATTGCGGGGAAAGAAGCTGGCTAAATCCTGCCTCTTGGCCTTCAAACTCTGCATTCCCAGGGGAAGGTCCAGGGCTCAGAGACCAGCACTCCAAAAGGACCAGAGTCCACTTTGAGCCTTATACTTAATTTCCGCAGCACGTCTGGAAGTGCATGGCTTCCTGGATCTCTTTCTGGGGTCCCTACCCTTTCTACTGCATCTGCCTCCCCTCACCACCACCACCCCCAAGTGTTATTCCCCAGGACCCGGGGAACAGGTGAGACCTCCATCCCAGCCCACAGGTCTCCAACGCCAGGAGCTGAAGGCCAGCATCTCGAAGGTAGAGGCGAAGTCCCGAGCTGGAGAAGGAACTCATCTTTAATGACAGGTTTTTTAAACAAACTTTTCCTGCTCTTTGCTGGCCCACTGTTTGAAGTCTGTGAAGCAGAAAATGGTTAAATTCTTAGCGCAGTAGACCTACAGCGGAGAATCGAGTCCAGCGCTCCAGGCTGGCTCCGTTTTGCGTCTATTCAGAACAGAAAGCTGGGCGTCCTTTCCGCCCCAGTCCTGACTCATTACCGCTTGAGTTTGTTTTTTGTTCTGTTCTGTTTTGTTTTAAATCTACAGAGCCTTGTCTGCTCTGGCATTCGATTCAACCCCCTCCACCATCCCCCTTCACCTCTCTCAAGCTATGAAAAGAGAAAGTTTAAAAAAAAAAAAGCAGCAAAATGTTTCTCAAATGGCAATAGACCGCACTACAAATTATTCATGAAGACGGTTCTCGATTCAACAGGAAAATAATTGCCTTTTCAAATATTAATGGCGTTTCGTTTCCTTGAGTCGCGGAAGCGGCGAACAGGAGCAGATTTCTCAGGAGTTGAGATTCTCCCGGATCTGAATCCCGGGCCTTGCTTTGGAAGCGGCAACCCGCGCCGCGAGGTTTCACTTGGCGGCGTTCGCAGCGATGCCGGAACAATGGTGGCGCGCGCGGCGAGAGGGGAGCGGGCCCGGCGCCGCGCTCTGCCCCTGCCTCGCCGCCCGGCGCCCCCGCTGGTCTCTTCGCCTCAGAGTTCTCCCGGTCTTCCCCGCAGCCGACAGTCAGTCAGGGATCGCGATCCGAGCTAGAAAAGCAGAGAAGGCGCCGGGCCGGAGTCGTCGGGACAGCCGGACCCAGCCACAAGTGCGCGAAGATGGGGCTGGCCCGGCCGCCCCAACGCCTCCGAACTTTGTCAGGCGGGCCTGGCGCGGGGCCCAGAAGGAGGCCTTTCCGGGCTGCGGAGCCTCTGGGAGGAGACTCGGGGCCTTTCACAGCGCAGCCCGGGCGCAGGCCGCTCCGAGCGAGCGGCAGGGGCCTGGCCCAACCCTGCTTTCCTCATTCACCCACCCACCCAAGGCGCAGCGCCGGGTCCTGGGGGAGGGGAAGGGCGGGCGGCTGCGTGTTCGCGGGGGGTTGGGGGGACGGGGAGGGATGTCAGGAGAGACCCGGGCGCCTGATGCAACTGCGGAGCGCGCGGGTGCACGGCCTCACCTGGCCTCCCAGGGGCCTGCAAACTTCTGGGCTACGAGCATCACCTCACTGCCCCGCTTTTTTTTTTTTTTTTCCTCCTCTGGAGCGAAATCATTGTGTCCGACACGAATGTCCAGCAAGGCGTTCACAGGACGGGATAAGTGTGTGGCGGGAATTTTTTTTTTCCTCCCCTGGGCGGGGGAGGAGGCGATCAACTCAAATTCCATCCCTCCTCTTTTCTCAGAAGAAAATCTCGGTTCATTTTACAAGCCATGAATTGCATGCTTTTTGTAAGTGATTTTCGAAAGAAAGGCAGTCAAGACGGGCGGGGGGTGGGGGAGGAAAGTTTTGGGTTTGCAGATGCTGGCTGGGATCCGAAGGGAGAAAACAAGGGGCAAATGGGGCCATTGATTTATTCTGTGTCTTTCTCCTACTCTTTCTAAAACGGTGCCGGTGTCCTGAGAAATGGCAGATGCCAGCACGTTCCAGAAGGCCCAGTGCCCTAGCAGTAACCCTGAAGAGGGAGACAGCTAGCGACAGGGCGGTGCCGGAGCCGGCGGCTGTCCGCGCGGAGGCGCGGGTTGTGTGCAAACCTCTGGCTCAGCCCGAGCCTCAGCAGGGCTTGAGAATAGGGGCTTTGTTCGTCCAAACGTGCCCCCCAACGCTCTGGAAGCGGTGGGAGAAGCGATCACAAAGACAGCCGTCCTCCAGCCGTGCCATCTCTCTTCCGCCTTACCCAGGAGCTCGGTAGCGATTCCCTCAACCCCAAGAGCCGCGCAGCATCCACTCGCTTAAAGCACCCAGACACCTCCTTCTCCCCTTTCCACAGCGTTTGCAGCTCCAATAGGAACCTGAGCTTCCGAGTTCTCGAGTACTTCCCTACCCCACACGCCAACGAATTCAGTCGGCAGCGAGCCACCCGATTGGGGCTGGATCCCGCCGTTATTCCCACCCTCACGCGCGCTCACGCCTTCCCTCGTCTCTACAGAGCATCGCAGCCACGGATCCGAGCCCCTCACACGTCTACCCGGGCCGCCCACTTGCCCTGCGGTCCACTAAACTGGACTCGGACCGGCTGCGGCAGCTGCGTTCGTGCCAGAGCCGCCGCGCTCTAGGGCACGATTGCCCGAGACCTCGCGTCCCGCTTGGCCTGGGAAGATCCTCCCTCGCCAGCCCCCGAATTCAGGCCTGCAGGGCCGGACAGTCGGGCGGGGTTGGCGTACGGAGGCGGGTCCACCTCGCAGTCAGTTTGTAACGCGCGGACCCGCCGCCCAGGGCAGGGTCTCCGGGAGGCCGCTGGTGCACCGTAAAAAAACATTATTGCCTACGCTCGTATCTGGAGGGATCCCGGACGGTTTAGGCAAGATTTGAAGAATGCTGCTAAATGTTTGTCCCCAGGGGGTAGAAGGGAAGGGGGAGGAGGCTCCATTTCCTGTAAAAATCGCCCCTGACGTGAATCATTGCTCAGAATACCTTTCCCTGCAGCACAGATCCGCATTACGCACACGCCGTATGCATTGGTTGAGCATTCCCTTAAATTATTTCTTCTCCTTGGCACAAAACCCACTTTAGGAAACAATTTGGACGGGGAAGAGGTGTGTGAGGGGAGGACCCTGGGCGGGGGACGGGGCAGAGAAGACGTTTGGCTGGAACTGCCACGTTCAATGCAGCAGATGTGAGCTGCTCAGTCAGATGTAGTCTGCGGGCAGAAGTGCTTCTGGCTCCGAGTCGGTAAATTTCGGAGGAAAACGGCCAGAGTGTATCAGGATTTTCGAGAATGGGAACTCAACTAAGATGGAGTCTTCGTTGCTCCTCCTCCATACCCTCCCCTTAGGCCCAGGCGGGAGAGGGGGGAGGGGAGCAGGCGTGCAGGCAGGGGCGCGGGGGCGCGCTCTGGGCGGGAGAAGGGGGTGCGGGATCTCAGGCATGAGGAAAGGGATTTCTGAAAATCTGTTTGTGGTTCCTTTGCAGAAAATGAAAGAGGGATGGGGGTGGGGGGAGGCGAGAGCGAGCGGGGGACTCGGTCCACGCGCACTAATGTCTCTGCGTTGCCTCCGCCAGGCGAGAAACCTTTCAGGTGCGAGTTCGAGGGCTGCGAGCGGCGCTTCGCCAACAGCAGCGACCGCAAGAAGCATTCGCACGTGCACACGAGCGACAAGCCCTACACGTGCAAGGTGCGCGGCTGCGACAAGTGCTACACGCATCCCAGCTCGCTGCGTAAGCACATGAAGGTGCACGGGCGCTCGCCGCCGCCGCCCAGCTCTGGCTACGACTCGGCTACGCAGTCTGCTCTCGTGTCGCCCTCCTCAGACTGCGGCCACGAGCCTCCGGCGGCCTCCTCCGCGGCGGTGGCGGCGCGTGGCACCGACCTGAGCGAATGGTACGTGTGTCAGGGCGCTGGCCCTGCCGCGGCTGCCCCTGCCGCACTCCCCAGCCCTGAGCCACCACCTGGCCCCGCCGCGGCCTCCGCTGTCAGCGCTGTTTCTGCGGCTGCTGCTTCGGCGTACAAAACTGCCAGGCTAGGCCTGGCTACGTACAAAACTGCCAGGCTAGGCCTGGCTACCGAAGCGAAGAAGGAAGGAAAGAAGGGGAAAAAAAGGCAGGCAAACAGGCCGAGAACCACAAACAGTAGCTAGAGATAACGAAATATGCTGGTAGAATGTCCACTCCACCAAAGTCAGCCCTCCCACCCTCGCGCCGGCTCTCATGACTGGGTGGCGAGAAGCCAGTGTTGGGGATAAAGAGAGAGGCAAATGCAAACAAACAAATAAAACCGCACACATTAGGAATGGATGTGTAATCCTGGCAACGGCAGGTGGCAAAAGTAAGGCCTCGCCGCCCCCGCGAGGCTCACAGAATGGGAAATCCTTTCCTCGGGACTCTATCCTCCACTTCCTTCCCAGCTTGCAGTGGGAACCCCCCTCTCCCTCCTCCCCTCTCCCATCAATTCCCACTATGAAATTAGGATCGAGAAAGGTGGAGGGGAATTCCAGGACCGGTTTCCTGCCCGTTTTTCTTTCCACTTTTGCTTCCTTAAAACATCCCGTTCCCCAGCTATCTTTGGAAACAAAACACCCAAAAACACCCAAGTGTTAAATTTTCCAACCCTCTCTGTAAAAGGAGGTAAGGAAGGGTAGAGTCATCCCCTTCTCCTGGGAGGGGGGAATCACATGTCCTTAGCCCCATGGACAGGCCTAGGCGCACAGATAGGTCTGTCTGCCAGTTTGTCCCAGGACTGGGCTTACTTTGTACATTGGGGTAGGGGGTGAGTCCAAAACAACAGAAGCTCAGACAAAAGAGGGCCAAAGAGGCTTCAGGATACAAAGCAATGAAAGCAGTGAGGTCTCCGGAGACTTGTTTCCCACTCCTCACCCTTGTCCAGACCCTTCCTGTTGAATGTTGTGGGTGCCTGGGCTGGGGGTGGTGGTGCTGTATGTGCAGCGCTGGTGACGTCACTGAGCCCAAGCCTCCAGAGCCAAGGGGGTCTGACCCAGGCGACTGTGTCTGGATGAATCACATCAATTCTGTCATGGTCTTTGTCAAAAAAAAAAAAAAAATCACACAATGTTGATCTTATTTTTAAAGAGTACGAGAAATGAACTGCATTAATAAATATTGTGAAGGCAAACACCCAATGGGTCAAGATTGAATGTGTATTTGATACCTGGGTGTGAAGGTCCTAGAAAAAGAAACCAGATGTTGGGGGCGGGGGGGGGGGGGAGAGAAGATATTGGCAGTTGTTGCCCAAGGGCAGGGATCAGGACCTGTTACCTAGTCTGCCAAGCTCCTCAGGGAGGATGGACTGCCCCAATTCCTAGCTAAGAGTTGATGGGGGAGAAGAAAAAGAAAAGGAAAAAGATTAAACTTGGTTGGAAGCACTCCACTTTCCTAAGAATTTGAAAATGAACGAGTGTGGGGAGATAGTTCCCAGGGGAGGAAACCTCCTAAGGAGCTCGATTTTAAAAGCTGAGCCCAGCTAACAAGTCCTGGTCCTGCCACTCACTCTGCTGGGTTCTTCTTCCGCTCTCTATTCTTCACACCCAGTTAGAGGATTCCCACTCTTGCGCCTCAGCCCCCATCGCTGTGCTAAATGGTAACGTCCTAACTGGAGTGGGACTGTTTTCCTTTCCCCTAGTGAAAACTAGAATCTCCAAAATCTATCCCTAGAGAACGTGCTGAGGAAGGAAGGTTGCAACCTCCTCCACCTCCCACTACAATAAGGCCTAGCTTGGCAGTAGGCAGCCAACAACCTCGTCCCATGGCGAAACATCAGCCCCACGGCCAAGATGCAGAGGGCGTCTGAGGCACTTGCTACTTCCGTCGTTGTTTAAAAAGTGCCCCCTGTCTCTACGGGACTCGTTTCTTTCTCTGCTGTCTCTAGCCCTTCCCCCTCCCCGGTCCCCCCATCCCATTTTACCTTCTACCCCAATCCAAAGTAATGAAATAAAATAAAAATGTTTGGCCGGCCACTAATCGCCTTTAATTTTTCATTTGCTTGTTACAGATGTCCACCGCGTTGCTCGCAAGGTAATCTCGCCCTGCGCAGCTGAGCGCCCGCATCTCGCGCCCGCGACATCAAAGGGCCCGCGCACAAAGCAGCGTTTCTTCGCCACGGTGCATCTTCATGGTAAGTTAGGATTTCTATGGCAATGGGCAAGTCGCACTGAAATCCTGAAAGGCCGAGCCTGGAGCCCGTCCAGGCTTTTCATTAAGGACATAATATTTACGTCTAACAGGCCTTTTTTCTTGTGTATACAAGTATATATTTTTGTTTGACGCGGACTAAATCATTTTCATTTAATTTCCGGTAAACAAAACCCACGCGAATGGGCACTTGTTCCCGATCATAATAAAAATGGATAATAATGTGAGAGAAGAAAAAGGCCGCTTGAATCGCCGCTCAGCCCCCTTTGTTTCTGCTTTCTGCGGTGATCAGAGGCCGCATTTGGGTTTGATGGCGAGTTTCTAAAGGCGAGGAAATGGTTTGTAAGAGGGGAAAGAAAAGGAGAAAGGTCTAATCAAGCTCGGGTTGTTCAAAGAGTCGGGTTTTGGGGTTGAAAGTGTGAGTTTGACGGTGCATCAGCATGCCGCGTTAGGCTCGCCATGGAAATGCGCTGGGGGGGGCGGCCGCTTCAAAGGCGGCACACTTCACTGCAGACACTCTATTAAGATACATTTGCGCTGACCTTTGCTTTCACGCTATTTAATACTGTCACTGTGCTCTCCAGTATATACTTCCTCCCTAGGACCTGCCTCGCCCGCCTTTAGGGGTTCACCCTGCACCCTGATGTGGGGGCCTTTGGCTCCCAGGACGCTTTCAGGAAAGGGAGGAGCTGGACTCCGGGCATCTTGACTGAGCCCCAAAGAGTTTCAGGGTCAGGAGTAAATTACTTTAGGGCAGCCTCAAATGCTTAACAAATGAGCACACGTCCCCTCCACCCCTCCAGCTCTGTTTCCTTTAAGCACCTCTCTAAATCTAGAGCAAGATGCAGGTTTGAATTTGATGGGAAGTGTTGGGGGGGGGTGTGGAGAACCACCTGGGGAAGTGTGAGGAGGTGTGAAGAGTTCACACTATGCCCTTGGGACATTTCCAGTCCAACTCCCAGGGCTGCTCTCTGCCCCATCCATCCCAGAAGTCTTTTGCAATACCCCCAACTTGTTTCTCACCACAGAAGAGTGTGTGGTACCCTCAGGCCTGGATTGGCCCTGGGCACAAACTCAAGGGCCCAAGGCCAAGGGGATGGGGAAGATGGCAGGAAAGTTAGAAGTCCATGTTCCCTTAATTGTCTTGTTGTTTATTTTATCCAAGTACCCCAGTGAATAGGGGAAAAATAAACATGGTGGAAAAAAAATCAAACAGTGGAGTCTTCTTTAGTGCCAGTCCTTGTGGTTGAATAAAAAGGATGGTCCGCTTTCTATTGAGCTGAGAAATCTTTGAAGTGGGAGTTATTATCTGAGACATTCCTGCTTGTCGTCCTAACAACGCTGATGAAACGTAAAAGGTTCTTTGTCAGCGATTTGTTCTCCTCTCTGTCAAACTCCCTCTGCCCCGTTAGTTTTAAACCGTTTCTAAAGAGATAAAAATCAAACTTCTTAAAAAAAAAAAAAGATACCCACACATATAGCAGTGGATAACTTCAGGGCTAGGTCTTGCTAGGGGTAAAACAAAAGCAATGCCTGGACACGGAGGTCAGGCCCTAGCGAAGTGTGCAGATGTTGGGGAGCCCTTTGCACAGCTCTAAGATGGGGCGGGTGGGGTGGGAGGAGAATGCAGAAGGGTAAGGCAGAGGGTACATACCCCAAGTCCATACTTGTGTGTCTGCTGCATACTGCTCTGGTCTGCTCTCAATCAGTTCAAGTGGGATCACCTGGACAGCTTCCTGCAGCAGTCCCTCAGGCTCCCAGGGATCCTTGGAACCTAGGGCTAACCCCAAGGTGATGGTTAATATTTCCTGCTCCCTCAAGCCCACCTCTGCTAAACATAGACTCATTGTGTGATTCTTCCCAACAGCAGTAATCAGCAAGCCCTTTCTGCCTTTAATGGAAAGGAGAGTGGCTTGAGGGAGAGAGAGACATTGTAATAAGTTCCTGTTTGTTTCAGAATCTTGACAGTTGGGGTTTGGAAGGTTTGGGCTACAAGAAAGTGAACCCAAAGTGCATGCAAATGTCCATCCTCCCCACACACTTCCTTCCCACCACCCCTCATCCACAGGTGCAGTTCTTCATTTTATATTGTGCCCAGGAAAGAAACCTTCACCCTGTCAGGTTTCCCCATACCTCCTGTTGTGGTTTTAAAAGTGGTTTAAATAAACAAGGATGTGCTGGTCCCCCCCCACCCTGTGTGTGCTGACTAAATGATTTGTAAAGAAGTTTCCCCGAGCTGTAACCCATGCTGTTATTATAGTTGCTGCAAAATGTTGTCTCCTATATTGATTTTATTTGTTTACTGGAGGTCTCCATATGTTTGTTTATATCGCTAATTTATGGGAAAATGTAATGATTGCAATGAATGTGAATTATACAGAGAGGCAAACGTTTTGTAAGCATAATTCACATGCACACAAAAGCTTGACTGAAACCTTAGACTATTTGGTAGCCTCTCTGCCCTCACTGTTTGTGATTTATCATCTGTCCCTTTAGCAGCAGTTCCATTATGAATTAACTTGAAAGGGAAAAAAAAGTTGTTACGTATTTGCAAATGATTGCTGAATGAATAACAAGATTGAAAACTGAGGATTAATCTTGTAACTATGTAAATGTAAATGAAATAAAATCTGTGATTCCTTTTCCTCTAGAGGCCTTTGTGTACCTGGAGCTCCATTTTGCTATTTTCTTCGGAAATAAATGATGTGCTGTTTTTCCTTCCTCTTTCGATTCTGGGTGTCCTATTATTGCATCCCTACCGCAAGACTCTCCATTTTCTTCATGGCTTGATGGAAGCATCTCTGGGGTCCAGGGAGCAGAATAGAGGGATCCCCAAAATGTCCATCATGGGAGAGACCTCCTTTGGCCTAATTTCACCCCAGTGACACTGACATCATGAGATGATTTCTGTTACACAAGCAGGAAAAAGCGGAATTCTGGGAAACACTGCCTTCATGCCGACCCCTGGCTCGGTGCACACTCTCACAAACCACTTCTGAATTCCCAGAGAAAAGCCTGGCAGAAACCAAACAGGGAAAGAAAAAGAGCGGGACAGGATGGCTCCAAGCCCTGCTTAAGCTCTGATGGCCTGCCTGGGCTCAGTTGTCCGCAAGAATGTTCCTAGCTGGATGCTGCCTCCTCAGGCCCCTGGGCTCCCCTCACAGAGCTGCGAAGCGCACAGCTTTGAGACTGGGAGGCATTGCCTATAGGTCTCTATCTTGCGCCCCAGTCGGATTTTCGGTGGGTCTTAGCATTGTTGCATGTGCCCTTTTCTCTGCCCAATCACTGGGGGACTTGAAAGTGTCAGAATCACGAGACCCATCCTCCCTCTTCCAGCAGCCATTGCCTTCCTAGACACACGCGTCCCTCCTTCCCCCACGCCCACTACGCAGACGCTAAGCCTTGCTCCTTCTCTCCACTCCTGAGAAGTTGGTGTGAGCCTGGAGGGGCTGGGGCCCTGGACCGGGTGGGAGGACGAGGGTGCCTAAGCTGGAAATGCTAGTTCTCTTTAGAGACCCCCTTGGAGAATCAGTGTGTAGAGTGAGGGCTGAGATCCAGGAGAAGAAGCTGAGGGAAGGGATGCCAGCGCGCAGAAGCCGAAGGCCCGGCTGTGGAAGGGCGGCTGCGAGCTGAAAGAGAGTGGGAAGCCGCAGCGAGGAGGCCCCTTGGCGTTCGCACTGGAGTCAGCCCCCCTCTAAGCCCCTCCCACCCCAGGGTCTCGTCCTCAGGCTTAGGGACAGCAGCGGAGTGGTGGTGAGGCGCCTCTCCAGTGGCTCAGGTCTCTTCGACTAGGTTGCATGGAGAGAGCACTCTTGAAAGTCCTTTTCGCCGACAGAAGCGCTGTGGTAAGAAGCAAGTGGGGACTCTGCATTGAAGACTGCACCTCTGGGGCTCTGAGCGCTTGCCTCAATCTTGCTGCTGAGAGTTCTCCCTCACGGCCAGGACAGCCAGGGACTCCATAGGGGATCCCACCCTTCATCGGCGGCACCTCCCATCGTGCCCAGGAAAGCGCCGTGAAGACACACCTCCAAGTGGCGAGAGGGCTGCCCTGATGCTCCACGCAGGGGTTTTGGGGAGGAATGTCTGCCCCACCTGTAGCGATGGGGTCCAAGGGTTCTGGAGAGGGAAAAAGCGCTCAGGCACCCAGCTTACGGCAGGGCTTAGACTGCCTTCAAACCTTTTATTTTGTATTTTTGGCAGGGTTGAATGGTGTCACCTGTGACAGAGCGTCGAACTCACTGGTCCCCAAGTGCCCATGGCTCACCTCACCCTGCATTCGGCTCAGTTGTCCTCTGGGAAAGTTACTCACCTCCCATCTCGCCAGTGGCAGTGAGGGGGCAGCTAGGGGGCACCTAAACCTGTTATTGATCCTAAATATGCCCTATCTCTCCCCTTCACAATTCCACATTTGAGCGCAAGGTAAAAACAGAGCGAGCGGTGAGAAGACCTTGGAATGGGGAATCATCCCATTTGCCCTGCTTGTCCATCTGTAGAGCCTGTGCCCCTGAATGAGAAAGGAAGCCCCCCTGTGCTTCAGGTTCCACTAGTGTAATATAAAACGATATTCCCCTCCTTTAAAAATGTTTTATTATCTTTCACGAATTTGTTTTGTTTAAATAAGATACTCCCTGAAACATTTAGAAACCAAACGCTAGTTGTTGTTATATGTAGTCATCTGGCAACCTCCTCTGGCTCCTCACTCAGACAACTATCTGTAGGCTCCTCTAGCCAACCATAGAGTCCCTCAGAGGCTCCGGGCACTACAACCACTTGTGTTTCCTTCAGGCACCCCAAGAATAGCTGAACATCCTCACCCTCTTGCCATATGAACTTACTCTTAGAGTTCTAGAGCACAATGCATCCAGGCACTGTGGCAGAGATGTAGTCTATTTTTAAGGGCCAAGGAAAAACTGCAAGTAGAGTTTATTTCAGTACAGAACAAAGCTGAAGAAACTGATTGCCTTAATGTCACCCATATGATTTGTTAAGATTCTGGCATTGCAGTAAATTCCATGGCTCGCTCAGCCAGATGTTGAGTTAATTTTATTATAAGTCTCTGCAGTTTCTGAGTTCCCTGTTGAGCTTCTCAAGGCTTAGGTGATAGGGCATGTGGGGAGTGAGCAAGGGCATTTGGGAGGCTGAGGAATGGGCTTTTTGGGAAACACACACACACATACACACACACAAAGAAAAGTACATTTTTCCCAGGAAAACATCAGGATCATTTCCACAATAATGATTTTCTCTTTACTAAATGCTCATTCCAGGAAAATTGCTAACAATTCAATCAACAAGTTACCAAGGATTCCACACCAACACTGGTGACCACCAGTGGTCACCAACTTCCTGTCTGAACCTCAGATCACCATTGCATTTTCACCCAAATCTCTGCAATGAAGAAAACAAGTGGTTGTTTTTTCTAGGAATGTTATCAAGCTCAGACCCTAAAGTCATTCAGGAAAAAGAGTAGTTCAGTAGACAATTAGGGGAGGTCTTGGGTTGTGGCCCGGTATCACTCAGAGGCTTTGCAAACATCCAAAGCAGCTGCATGGAAAAGAAAGAAAAAATACCCTAGACTACAGGTTAATCTAATGTAAACATGACTAGGGAGATGGACTTTGAAACTTGCTGGGTACCTTTTGCTTCTTTAGAGCCAGTGTACACTCTCAATGAGCCAAAATGCAATGGCAGGATATTGATCAATTCAAAACAAGATGAGCAGAGCTGTACATGGTTCTCAGCCTCACAATGATAGACAATCTTAGCAGATGTCTACAGAGGGAATAAACCAAAAGTAGGCAATTCTATACTGGCTGTGCCATGTAGTTGTTGAATAATGGGAAAAATAAAGAAAAATAATCCACCAACAGTGTCACCACACAATTTATGTAGAATCAGGACAATGAGTCAATTTTCGCTCATCTGTGACAGTAGGCTCTCCAACGCAAGATTAGATTAGCCAGATGAGCTTTGTTTTCTTTGCCGAAACTAGGAGAAACTTCAGACAGCTAAAGGTCCTTGACTTGTGCCATTGCTTAGTATTTAATAGAGGGAGATCTCTAGCTTTTGTACTCATCAATGTATTCATTAAGTGTTCAAAAAATACATCTGGCATCCTGGTAGAAGGTGTTTTACCTGAAATGCGCACATTTCTAAGCCATGAAACATAGGCTTCAGCCCTTTTAAAGATTTGCTAACTTAGTTCCTCTGAGAAGTGAGGAGTTGCCCGATACATGTAAGCAATCCTAACCACAACACAACCACTTTCACCAGAGAAAATGAAAATGTTTTAAATATATTTAAAAATGTTCCCTACATTTTCTGCCATTGCATCTAGTGAATAAAAAACCAGTACTAAAAAGCTTTCCATTATCAGGAAAAACCTGCTGATTTTCTTAAAAAAAAAAAAAAAAAAGTAAAACCATTGTAGAAAAACTGCCTTCTCTAAGTGTGGAATATCATTGCATTGTAAAAAGTAAAAAAAAAAAAAAAAAGTGGTAATCCAACTTCCGGAAACTGTTCTGAATTATTTCACCAGACCCTTTTAAAAGGGGATTAGCAAGGCTTTGGGAGCAAAATCCTTCTGTTTTATTCAACCTCTGATTTTATGTTATAATTACTGGCTGTAAAGGTTCTGGAATTAGTATGCAGACACCGTAAGGACACAACGCAGGTGCTATTCTAATGGTTCAGCTTTTTAATTAAGAAAAGAGGTAAGAAAATTGAATCATAAAAACACTTTTGTGCGAGCTGAGAACATTGCTGCCACCGCGTGAATAAAGCCTTTATACCTTCTCCTGACAGGTCGGCTACTGAGGCGCTGACTTACGACCTTTTCAGGGCAGACAATAGTTAATAGCTTTCTCACCTTGTCCCCACAGAACCTTTTTTCTAGCTGGGATCGTATGGAAATTGCCTTAAGTAGCTTGATTTCCACAAAAGATACTGCAGTTAGAATGGATACAAATCCACGAGGAAATGCCTGCTCTTGGGTCCTAGCTATCCATCTCTTGTTCTCTGGATCCCTTCTCCTGGGTGGCTGGAAGAATGGATGGGAGAGCAAATAGCCTTGCAGGGGCATACAGGACCAAGGTCAAGGTGGATTCCCCCACCTCCACCCATCTCTGGGAAAGCAAAGGGAAATCTGCAAAGAAACCCTAGCTTGGGCTGCAGGTAGATCTGGGTTTTTCTGAAATAGACTGACCTTGGAGGAAGTTTGACCTGCACACTTCCTCCATAACCCTCCTGGAGGCCCCCATCAGAGTGCGTGTGCCTTCAGTTCTCCAGTTACTCCCAAATGATCCTCACCTGTGAGGAAAATTGTCTTTGCCCACACCACCTCAAGACAAGTTCCCAACTGGGGCTCCACAATAAACTGGAGCCACCTGCAGCGTTCAGATTCACACCTGTCAGACCTGTTCCAGACGGTGGAGTCCCCACTACTCTACTCCAGGCTTTGCCAAAGTGTAGGGCCAGGAGTTAAAATCCCAGGGAGGCGCCCATCTGTCTTCCTAGGGCCTCGGTGGAAGGTCCATCCGTCACGTTTTCGTCCAGGCCCGACGTGGCGCTTGCTGGGGACCTGCTCCACGGTTAGCAGCGACAGTCCTTGCCCTTCCTGAGGACGCCGGGGCGCGCCTGGGCCGCGGCCGGGAACAATGCGAGTATTAGGATATCAGCCGCCCTCGCAATGATCACGCGTTCAACGATTTTGTTTTCACGGCTGAGGGGACTTTTTTCCAATGTAAATCAAGCGCTTTAGTTATTAAGGCCGAACACTAATCTCCAACAACCTTGACATAATGTGGCCGGGCGCGCCGGCCCACTTCGCACCTGCAGTCTGAATAGGGCTCCTTGTCAATGGGGGACACGCTTGTTGCCCCGGCTTGCAAAGGAGGGGAGTGAATAAGTCAAGCTTTGTGAATGTCCATGCGTGCTCTCCCTCTCGCCTTTGATCACGGAAAATGTCTTCTAATTTGTCCCTTTTTCATTGTAACAACGTTTTCAAGGCCTTTTCTATTTTTCCAAACCACATTTTTATAAAGAACATAAATCGCCCCCCGAAAACAAAAGGGGCGCGCCCCGGCCAACTGGCACTATCACGCGGCAAGGCTGTTGGTCCTTGAAGCCGCCCTCTCAGCCCACACTGGGCTGGACAGCCCTAGTAGTCCAGAGTTCCAATTCCAGGCTTCTTCAAGGAGGGTGGTGACAGAGGCTATGGGAGGGGAACACGAGGAGTCTCCCCTTTGAAGAGTGGGAGATCAATCTCCAGTAGATGCCCAGAGGCCTATGGTGCTCAGATTCATACACTGAGGAGAACCCAGGGAGAGATGTGTCCCATGGGAATTTGAAGCAGACCTCCTGCACTCTTCTAAAGTCAGTAGGCAGTTCTTGGACTTGGTCAAAGTGGAAATGAGCCATCACCTTTCTTACACTAGGCAGGCGCAGGTGCTCACTTCACTCAGCGGAGGTTTTGAAACACTTTCTCCTCTCCTCATCCCACTCCCTCAATCCAGCCTCCTCTGCAGAATTTAGGGAGTTGGGGGGTCATCTGGGAAAGCTTTCTGCCCACAGACAATCCCCTTCCCATGTTTTGTGAGAAGCCAGAGAACATTTCAGCTACATTCCCTCCCCATGAAAATTCTACAGGAAAACAGAAGATTAGTATCCGTTTATCTTGGGCTATGTGGCAACAACCTCTTTGCCAGATGAGGCTTTTATTCGGGATTGGAATTCACTCAAAAATCTCTCTCCAGGATCGCACAGGCATTAATGACATTGATGTCTCATTTGGGGGGGGTATTAATTATCAGGTTGCAAATCAACGAGCAACTTCTGTTCCTCCTCTGCCAGCCTGCCCCCAACATTGATTCTGTTTGGGTTTTCAAATGTTTGGCGGAAACCTCTGTCCAGGGACAGTTTTCTCTTAACTTTCTCCTCTTATCCTAGAAGATCAAATGATTTTTCTAGGCTAGAAGCTAGCCAAGACTTCTTTATTCTTTTCCCATTAGTTATTACTTTAGCACAGCCTACAAGTAAGAAAACTAACATAGCCCAGTAATACAGTTTAAAACACTTTGATGTCTTGCCAAGAAACACACTTCCTTCAAGAGAGAAGTCAACATTTGTTTTTCACATTAAATGGCATTTAGTTGCCAGTGGAAAAAAATAATTCTAAGGACCACTTTTTAATTCGATGGAAAGCAACCGCAGGGGTCTAAAAGAAAATAACGACGATAGCTATAGACACAAATAACTAAATTACCAAAACGTTAGTATATCTCCTGGCTTCATTAATATGTAACAGACTCCCCAGTTAATCTCCAAAAGCTAGTGTTCCCCCTGTAAAATAGCACTCTGGGACGAATTGTACATGAGATCAATCACTGCTAATGCAGGAAGGTTTACTGCAGGAAAGGAAAAAAAAAGCTATTTACACCTTCAAATAGAAGCTTTTCAGATTTAAGAGTAAGAGTCATACATCACCAAGAATAAATGATTATGAATTGGTAAACACGCCCTCCAGCGATTAGCTATGCGATGCTATTTATCATTTCTTGGGTGGTGATGGGGGTGGAGGTTTTTTCTTCCTTTCCTTTGCCTTCTTTTAGAGTCATCTAACTGTTTGGACAGAAAAGCTTCACAAGCAGAGGAGAAGAAGGAGGGAGGAAAAAACACTGCAAGAAAGTTTGTTTTCGCATATACTATAAGTCACGAAAACATGGCCGTGCAGATATAAATGGGGTCATGTACAGAGAGCTTCATAGAAAGCAATGCAGTCCTTTGATTGTTATTAACAGATTGTTTGCCCACTGGAGTTGACAAATCAGCAGGTATCATTTTGTTTTTTCTCTTTCTTTACTGAGCACCTCCAGCCCCATGACGTTTCTTCTTTTTTGTAAGTCCAAGAATACAGGTAGTTTGCTTTCTGAGAAATTCATTCTTAAATCGATTTCCTCTTCTTTTTAAGAAAGAGGAAACTTTTCTTTGAACGTGAGCCGGGCTCTGCGTGCCTGCGCTGTCGCTGGTGCGCATGGCAGCGGGCCTGCGCAAGACCAAGGCCAGGAGGCCGGCCCAGCCAGTTGTCCTGGGAAACGGCGCTCCAGCCCTGGCATGGGGTCAGGAACTCCTGGGGACCTCGGTTGCTGTTTGCAACACAAAAGCATATGCAACCCCTAAACATTCCAAGTGAGACAAAGGCTGGAGCGAAGGACTGATTTAACCTTGGTTAAAACTAACCCACAGCCGGACCCTTTGCTCAGTTCAGCTCTGGAGAATATTGGGGGTGGGATATGGGTTAAAGACCCGTCTAGCGCCAAGGGCTCTCAGACTTTAGCCAGAGCCTGGACTGGGCTAGGGATCTAAGGTTGGGGTAGTTCCTGGTGGTAAAAGTGAAAATCCACTCTAATGCTGGGTTGGAAGGGAGACCCACGCCGCTGATCCGCGAGAAAGGAGTCAAAAGTGATCGTGTCCCGGAGCTAAAGCCCGTTGACCCGCCTGCCTCTCTGTCCACCAGCAATGCCGACTAAACTCATCCTTGGCGGGAAGAAGGTGCTGTTTTCGCCGGAATGTGAAAGGAGCATCAGCTGCTTGGCCAGTTCTGCCCCCAACTGACTAGCAGGAGGCAGAATAGAACAGAAATCCGTGGGCAGGGATGTAGGGATTTCGGGTCTCTAGACCGGCATCCACCTGCACACTATTCCCAAGAAAGTGTCTACCACGTTGACACAGCAATGGCCCACTTCTTTTGGTAGATTGGTGACACTCCGTAGGCACTCATTCCGCATCCGCTTGGGAGTGTTGGCTGTTCCAGCTGGGGAGAAGGGTGAAGTGTTGAGGGCCAGTTACCTTGAACTGCTAGGAGAGATCAAGCTTAACTACTACATGCTCCAGATGCCACACAGTTCAGATCTGGTTTGGATATATAGGACCTGCTTTCTTAGGTTGACGAGATCCAATACAGCAGGGACAGTAATAGTGGCTGTAAAGCTATCACAGCCAGTAAGCTCCCTAAGGGATATTTCAGGTGAAGATACTGCACTCTTTGAGTTGTCTCAAGTTGTAGGATAAACCTAGGGCATTCCTCCATAGACAGGAAAGCAGCTCATTCCAGCCTTGCACTATGATTGATTTTTAAATCTGAAATGTTTGAGGGAAGTGTACCTGTGAGTACAGAAGGTGTAAAGATTCCCCTCTTCCAAGAAAAAGTTGTTAAATCCAAAGTATCTAATCATGCACCCCCAGTTTTTAGAACATTTTATGAAGCAAGTACAAAATAAATAAATATCTGGAGTGAGAAGTGGGATAAGATGCCCACAGTTTTAATTTTATGTTTTATTATGTAAATTTGCCTTATCTCTTCTCTCGCAAAATTCTCTTCCAGTTTGATAACTCCTGACAGGCTGGTGTGCTTGAAGGATTGGTTCAGACAGCACTGACCACCAGGGAATGGGTTTCTTTTCTCCTTTTCAAAACTGGCACAATTCTATGCTTTTGTTTAAGGAAATAGAAAAAATAAATTCAGAAATTTGAGAAAGAAAACATCCATTCCTCATGCATTCTTTTCCAAGAAGCACCTAACATCCATCCACTCCAGGAAGAAAAAGAATTGTTGACAATAAAGCCTATGAATTAAGCAAATTGTCATCATAAAGATTTAATTTTGCAACTCCAGCAAAGAATGTTGTTAATTTATTTTCTATTATTCTTCAAGACTTTATTCTTAAGCTTAAATTTTAATGCCATTATCTTCTCCTGTACAATCCATTTTTGAAATAAAAGATTCATTTTATGATATTCTTTCAATAGTGAAAGTCTCTAAAGATCTATAATATTATTATTTATCTGAATTTCGTAGCTCTGAGGGCTCTATACACGATGTAATTGCTTTAACATGTTTTCATAAATTACATTCAGAAATGTGTCATAGTAAATTACCTTTGTAATAAAATGTAAAAAATGCAAATGGCTGTTGTCTTTATTACGTTTTAAACCATTGGTTTATCTGCACTATTTCACTTGTCACTTGCACAATATGTTGGCTAAAGGGGCGGCACAGTTTGATAACAGAGAGCTGGGTCCTGTGTGTAATCTTGCAGGCACGTACAGTTTGGGTCATTTCCTCATCTCCCGCAGAAAAGACATTATCCCGCTCATATTTACATACTTTTCAATATTTGTCAAACAATCATAAATTATAAATTAATGAAATGTTCGACAGTCTTCAGAGATCAGACTAATGAAGACATTTACCTTTTTGGTGATTTTGAGTCTCATCTTTGTAAGTTTAATGATATTTCGACTCTCACGCTTTATTAGGCTTTATTAGATTTGTCCTCCACACCCGCTGTCATTCAGATGTCTCTGCAGAAACATCACCTGCTTCAGGTACAAGAACAAATTGACTTCGACCAGGAAACCCTCAAACCAGGGACTCTGCAACCTTAATTTTAAAGAATTAATATTGAGTTGAGTTTAAAACACCACTGGAAAATTGGGGAAAATGGGACTGGCATTACAATTATTTCATTAGCAGGCAAGCATATGGATATTCTGATATACGTGTAGGCTGTGATGTACTGTAATTTTGGAGTGATTTACAGCAGCTTTATCAGAAATGGGTAGAGCAGGCCTGATCTTGGTTATACATTTTGAAATTTCTTTTGGATTAAGGCTAGGACACACAGTTTGTCAAACCATCTCTTGAGTCCAAAGGCAGGGGGCTTGTTTGGAGCTTGGCCTAAGTCAGGGAATGGACACCATCTCATCCAGCTCTGGTCCTAATTAAGTAAAAAAAAAAAAAATCTCTCCGCCCAAACACCTCTATCCACTGAGTGCTGCGTTGACCCTGGGTCCTCAGAAAAAATCTTAGGTAAGTGCCTGTCCAGCCCAGGACAAGGGAGGGATGGTAGAAGTGCCATGTGTTCATGAACTTGACATGTTTTCCTGGAAAATATTGGCTCCTCATGCTCTCATAATGATTGATGGCCTCTGGGCTTTTTAATAAAATTATAGGTGATGAATTTAGTTCAATCCAGAGAGGTCAAACTCTCAGCCTTGACTTAAGATTCAAATAGTAAATCACAGAGAACAAATGCACATCATCACTACCCATTCCCAGCCAGGGTGAAAGTGAGCTGGGGTTTTGGCACCATCTGACTCTAAACAAAGAGCAAGGAGCCCAGGAAGTAAGAATGTCAGTGCCTCTGTCATCAGGTTGTATAATTTTATTAGTCCTCTCACAAATTTCATCAACCCATGTTAGTACATACTACCCTGCTGGGCCACCAGACGCCTTGCTTTCCTCAGCCTCGCTGGGCAGGAGTGTGCAGCACTGGGGACAGGGTCCTGTTGGTGGAGGGGGAAAGGGATGCTGAATGAAGAGGGGCAGCTCACTGTCCTCCTCAATAATCTTTAAGTAGGTTGTATGTGTGTGGTGTGTGGGGAGGGGGGAGGGAGGGAGGGAGGGAGAGAGAGAGAGAGAGGAGCAGGGAGGAAAGGTGAGAGCAGAGACAATTGTAGAGGTGACTGCCCAGTTACAAGCATTTATATGTGTCCATTATGTCCTCTTCTGCCAACCCGACTTTCATAAAGACACGAGGAGACCCCCGGGGGGTGAAAAGAGGGTGGGGAAGCATAGAGGACTCCAATTTCCTCCCAGAGCCCAGACTTGAGACTTTAGCCTTTGCCCCTTTATAAAATATACATCAGGAATAAAACGGCAGCCCATTAAAGGCCACAATCAGAAACTATAAAAATGTTGGGAGCGACCTCAAAATATTTCCAAACACTACTTTTTTAATACACAATGGAGAGTTATTAAACGGCTTCTTGGTGAAGCGAGCATGGCTTCCGCAATCATCAAAAATTGATATGTACCGCTAGTAAAGTAATTATGCGCCATCCTGAGGATAAGGGAGCCGGCAATTGTTAATCCACTTGCACACCCGTTGACTTGCAGCATCAAGCTGCAAATAGCTTAATTAAGTCATACACGTGGACTATAACCATATTGCTCCATTGCATTATGCACACTATATCTCAATTTATTGGGACAATTAATGCTGGAGACCCACCTCAGGCAGAAACGTCATCCCTGCCCCCCAACGTCCAACTTGCTTTCCATTGACGCTGTCCAAGCTGGGAAGTCAAGAACAAGGGAGGGTTCACAGAGAAGGATGATGGGTTGGGAGTGGGGGTGAGATTTGTCCTGTGCAAAGTGTAGGGGCCCAATGAATGGTCCAAATAGATTGTCTCCAAAACCAAGGGGAAGCTTGTACTACAGACAGAGCGATTTGGTCACGTATATAAATGGGCAGAATCCCCTATAGTTTAATTCAAATTGTAAAGTGCAAAGCAAAGCCTGTTCATTAATCCTAACACATTTTCTGCCACCTGTCATGGCAAGTTTTTAAATCAGCCCTACCCTACACACACGTGTCAGCCACCGACAGTTTGGTTTCCTGATTTCAGACTAGAGTAGCCTTAGGGTTAAATCTACACGATTTGCTGTGTTTACAAACGACCAAGACACAAACTTCTGTCCAGCAATTCCTCTCTACCCCACCCCCTGACTTAGGTGCTGCCCGTGGGAGCAGAAGTCTCTGCAGTCGCCTAGGGGTGGGTGGTAGAGGGGTCACCTGCACCCAAAGCCGGCAGCCGTCGACTCTAGCTTCTCTGGCAGGTGCCAGAGTTAGAGTACCAGCGCCTGGGTTGGGGTTTTGGAGGATGCCTGATACTTGTACCACTTCTAACTTGGGGGTTAGACAGGGTTCTATTTTGAGAGTGGGGCACCAAGTGCCCTGAAAGTCGTTGTAGAGATCCAGGTGAACAAATACTGCCAGGAAGTCTGGGTCTCATGAACCTCTCAGAGGGGCCGGAGGTCAGGAATCGACCAATTCAGACGTCCAATACAAGGACGCGGGGGTGGGGAGGGGACGAACTTCCAGCGACTGTTAAAGGACTCCTACTCCATGCCACCATGCGCCGTCGTTGCGGACCGGCCCCTACTCTTCTGGATTTTTAGCTAGTTTGTGCAAAACGGGGATATTGATTTTGGCACTGTATTTCGGAAGTGTGTCTTGGGTTCCAAGCTGCTGCTGGGCCTCCTTCTTCTAGAGGCTAGGAACAGTTGCAATGACCATCTCCACCCCATCCCCGCTGCTCCCCCCAGCGGAAAAGAGATTTCCTCCCGGCATCCTCTGCTGAAGCGCTCCAGCGCGGGAAGCCAGGGTGGGCGAAGGTAGAGGGCACGGGTGCGCAACTAGGTGCGCTCAGCAGCCTGGCGCCCTTGGCTGGCTTCCCGCTCTGAAATTATGTGCTTTGACTCCCCAGACTACAAATGTGTACATCTCGCCTTTTTCGGAAGGTCTTCTCCAGCCTAGCTTTGGGGGCTTCTTCTAGTGCCTGGGCATCTTTGTCCGAACAGCCTAGGGATACCTCGGGCCTTCGAAAGCGTTGTGAAGTCCCGCGCAAGGAAAGGAGAGGCATGTCCAAGGCTCGAATGGCACCGAGGTGATACGGTCAAGGAGAGCCCTCCCAGCCTGTCAGTTCGATCCCAGAGTGGTTCAGGTCTTGTAGGGTTCCTGGGGTCCGAGCCTGGACACTTTAGAATCTTCAGAGCCAAAAGATGAGGGGATAGGTGCGGGAAACGGCTCGTTAGGAGCTTGTGTTTGGTGGTACCGTAGCGGCAAAACCTAAGTCAGCATTTGGAACGAAACAATAACAGCGACACACACGACCTATCGCGGGATACTGTGCCCTTTCTTGAGGCACTTTGCCCTCCTAGTTTTATTTAAAACAAGCAAGCAAACCACCACAACAAAAAAACCTCCATTTGAAACAAATTCTACTTTTGTACCCATTTTCCAGATGGAAAAACAAAGCGTTAGGGAAGCGATCAAAGATTTTGCTCAGTCTTGAAGCAGCGGGGCAGGGACTAGGAGAAGCGCACAGCCACGGCGGGCGCTCTTCTTTCCTACCAGCCCCGCGGTGAGGAGGCTGGTGTTCGGAAAACCCGGATCAGCTGTTGCCTCCCCTCCCTCCGCAGCAGGTTTCTGGCAGCCAGGACGTTCCCTGGGCTAACCCTCGCTCTCCCGACCTCTCTGCCCCACCCCCACGCGACGGTCGTCCTGTGGAGGAGGAATCTTCTGGGCTCCGGCCTGAGCCTAGTTCGTCCGGTAGGCAGTTGCAGTCAAGGCTGAGGTCCATCGAGGGCGGGGGGAGCTGGAGGTGGCAGTCAAACCCATACACCTACATCCAGTCACGCCTGGCGCTAAAGGATGGGATCCCGCGAGGCTGGGGACGCCCCCGTCCACCTACCCGGGAAGGGCCCCGGGGCTGAGTCCAGCCTTCCATCGGACTTGCAAATACCTCCACCTCGTCGCACCCTCCTATTTTTCCTGCTTGCCCAGCATCTGACACCACGAACACCCTCAAATAGGGTGCACATTAATTTCCCACCCCGCCATTCCAAAGTCAGGGGAGCCTCTGTGTGTGTGACCCGGTTTGCCCATAATAAAGTTGCAGAGCCGGAAAGAGCTGATAATTTCACCGCTTTGCAGTTGTGGTGGCGGGGTGGGGGTGGAGAGGGGATCCGCGTGGGTACAAGGCGGAAAGGTGACCCAAACCCTTCTGGTTTCCAAGGGTGTTTGCAGTGGTAGGAGGAAGAGTGCTTGGGTTGAACACCAGGAGTATTTGTGCTTACATTCAAAAGCCTCGGCCGCCCTAGAAGCTGAATTTGAACCTAGGACCGGATGGTGTCGTGGGATGCGCCGCCTCCCGCCACGGAGTTAGCTACAAAGTTTAACTCTACAATCGAAACGTGACTTCTGCAATTTCCAAGACGGCATCTCACCAGCGTCTCCCGGGGTGGGGAAGCGGGATGGACGACCCAAAGTGAAGTGGGGAAAAAAAAAAAAAGAGAGAGAGCGGGGAAATCAATTGGGGGGAAAAATACACGCGGGATTAAATAAACTAAGAGGCTCAGTGGGCGGAATTCTGGATCTGGGTTTTGAAACAGAGAGGGTCCCTCTACCTTTGGCCATCTGGCTGTTTTAAGCTCTGCCCCATGCTGTATGATTTTAGCTGAAAATCTCTTCCGTTGCAGCTTTGCTTTTATTGAATTCATCAAAAGCAAACTTTCCCTGAGTTTTTTTTTTTTTTTAAGAAGGCTAAAATAATACGCCGACCACTGTGACATTCTACGCGCCCAGGCCATTTTTCATAACGCCGCGGATCCGCTTTTGTGCCTCTGAGGCGGCTAAACAGATGAATAACGAGCAAAGTCTCCCCAAAGTAAGCTAGCAGCTTTTCTCAGCTCGAAAAAAGTTAACTGAAATGAGAGGTGCATGTAAAATCCCCACACCCGAAGATGGGGGCCACACTTTTATGACTCTGAAGGACAACGATGTCTTTTAAAAAGCAACTAACTCCCCACACCCGCACACACACACGGTCACACACACACTAGCGCACTTGCTCACACAAACCACACAAACTTTGTGCCTGCGAAGCTGCCCAGGTGGTGTTTAGAGAATTTTGGTAAAGAAAGAAAGAAGTAAGAAGTATCTGAGGCAGATTCTAGATGGCGAGATAGGAGAAGGGCGAAACGGGTTTTATTTTCTTTCTGTTTTAGAATTTTTTTTCTCTTCTTTTTCTGTAGCCGCAGCTAGTTTGATAGTTGTTTTCTGACAAGAGGGAAGAAAAGGCTGCAGCACTAAAGGAAGAAACAAAGTGTTAAAAGGATTCTCAAATGTAGTATTGTGGCAGGTCGGGGTAAGTTACGTTTTCTTCTGTTTTCTCTTTGGTTTTGGAACTCAGTGAAAATGCACTTTGGGAAGAGTTTTCCTGTTGTTTTTAGAGACGGGAAAGTGACTCCAAGCTACCTCCCGGAGCGACTGCCTCCTGCGACTTTGGCTTGGCGGGTGTTGTACGGGGAGATGCTTTCGGGGAAGTGCTTTCTCCTGGAGCCCCGTCAGTACCGTGCCCGAGGCCCGCAAGCCCTGAGTGGTCGCGGTTGGCACAGCCGCGCCCGGGCCACAGAGGCAACAAGTCGTGGACTCTCTCGCCTGGGGCGAGCGCCGCGCGGCGCCGCGCCGCAGCTGAGCCTGTGGCTCGCTGGACTCTCAGGAATGAATTTTGCACGTGTAAACGGCTTGGTTGTGGACGCGCACAGCTGCGACTCGCAGGTTTATCAGGGGAAAAAACTCTTCCCTCGAATGGACGATTTGGAAAAACTCAGCCATTGGTTCTCGCCAGATGATTATTGATGCAAAGCAAACCCTATGGGTTGGAGCTTGCGCGCGTTTGTTTAACCCTAAAAAAATTCAGCTTCCGTGTTGCTCAAGTTGACATCCACTCCAAATCGTTTGTATTTTTTTTTTTTCGAGGGCTGAGAAAATAACCAGGCGTGATCTGTGGGAGACAGTGTAGACACGTTAGGTCGGGAGGCGTATTTTACCGGAAAGTGGTGTCTTGTGTTCGCAGAGAGCAGGGAAAGTGGCCCCAGAGGAACTCAAACTGCGGCTCCCAGTGAGCGCAAACACGCATTTGCAAAGACGTGCGCTATAAATGCGTTGTAGTATGCACTTTCCTGTCACTAACCTGCTACTTTAGGATTCGGTTCTTACGTTTGAGTAATATTTTTTGGTCTGCTGTTTATTGGGCGCGTGGTCTTACATTTAATTACTTAAAACAACGACCTGCAAAAGTCTGCTACAAGCCAAGTTTTATATTTATGATTATTAGCTTTCCCCTACCTAGAAATGTGGAAAAAACACGCCTTGCGCCAGACTGGGCAGAGATGATCCAGTTTCGGCAAACACGTCTTTGCCAGTGGAAGAAGCCGTGAGAAATTGACTAGGGAATCGGTCCGAGGCGATTTTGCTTTGGAGCAGGAGCGACTCCAGCGCCTGGGTCTGGCGGGGCCAGCATATAAAATGCAACTTTTGCCCCATTGGTTCGCTAGGTGAATTAGCACATACTGGGACTGAACAGTCCTTGACCTTTGCCTTTATGTTTGCGCAAATGTTTGCCTAAAACACAATCGGCCTTGACAAGGGAGCATGCTACCGTGTGACACTGCCTATTCACCAGATAGATGTTCCCTGCCACACACGACCCGGAGCAGCCTTTTAAATAGCTTAGGTATTTGTACAAACCGTATAAATTAATGTCGGATGATTGCTAGTTGCTGGTTAAATAGGAGACCATTTAGATGTGAGATACACATCTCTCTCTGGCCTTTTTTTCTTTCTAAAAAGTGGGTAAGATGATGAAAAACAAAACTGGTAGTGAAGGAAAGTTTACGTTTGTGGGAGTCAGCAATTTCTTGTTTCATCAGTTGGGCGCATGAGTGTGGTTCCCTTGTAGATGACTTTTGCACGAAGATGGGGGTGAGTGAAGGTAAAGGAAGGGTGGAGCAAAGTGTGAGGGACTGATGCTTATAAAATTGGCAACGGAAAGGTTTGGGATGTGAGGCTGAAAATCCCAGAGGATTGACTGCTTCTGGGGGCCAGTCAGCAGGTTCTCAGTGCCCTGGAAACCTCTTGGGACTTTTGGGATGCTTTGCTGATTCCCTAGCTTTATGGTTCTGAATAGTTTCCTTCAAAAAATCCAAATACTTATGGAAGAGGAGGAAAACACATAGAAGTCTAAACTTGTTCATACCCTCTTTTTAAAACCGCACACTGCAGACATGAAATGATTTGAAGGAATGAGTTGCCTTTCCTTGAACTTTGACATAGAAAAAAAAAAAAAAAAAGAAGAACTTTTTTCTGCTGTGTTTCCTAGCTGGGTTCAGAATTTTCCACATTCCTCTCATTACTGGCAAAATGACAAAACCTCACCAATTTCCAGGGTTCAATTTCCAGGGCATATACGACTGCGGAGACCAGAACAAAAACGAAGAAAAACAAGGGCCTTTCAGTATTTCCTTAGGGAGTGTCTTTTGGGAGAGAGGAGTATTTACTTCCTTCATCTCAAGGGGACACAGCTGACCAGGGAAGCACCAACTCCTGCCCCAGCCTGGAATGCAGACTTGAACGCAGGAGAGCCAGCAAGGTCTTTTGTGGGTTTCTTTTAACAGACATCAGGTAGTGATGAGGGTGGGTCACCAGTTCTCCATTGGAAGCCCTGGCTTTTACTTTCTGGGCAGCATTTACCTTCTTTTTCTTGGGTGATGTGTTCAGAGTAGGGATAAGTTTGTTTAAGAAATGCAAGGTTTTCTATCAAATTTAGGTGCAGCACAAATGTAGCAGAAAGGTAAAAACAACAATAGTAAAATGCAAAAACAACGAAACCCAACATTTAAGAACAGGTACCAGGAGACAATGGTAAACCTAAGTGATACAGAAGAAAATTAAGGAGCCCACTTCCATTTCCCAATAATCCTCCACAACAATTTCTTAGCCAATGGAACAGTGTTGTTAGTTCACCCTTATTGTTTAATTAAAATGCAGCAGGTCCAAACCACTTAAAAACTGTTTTTTTTTTGTGTGTGTGTGTGTGTGTGTGTATGGTGGAAGACAGCATGAGTAGTAGCTTGTGTGTTTTGGCTTTAAATGTAGAAATGCAAGCAACCAAATATCCATAGAAATTGGATTTGAATTATCAGGAAGGTTATTTGTCCATTCTCTTAAGTGTATAATCATATTAACTGTTTTTAAAAATAGTTTTAAAGTAAAATGTGGGTCTTTCTCTCTCTCCCACTCCCCATTTCCACCATTCCTTCCTGATCTTTTAGAGAATTTAAGAATCAAAGATACAGGAAAGATTCTTCAGGGCTCTACTCTGAGATATTGTAAAGCGATATGGAGAAAATAAGGCAGCAATGTGTTTCAAGCCCTTTCTTGTAGCTGTGCTTGTGATGGGTAAAATTTGTTCAGGGTTATGGGTGAACCAGGACCTGGAATCCACAGTTCATGGCAATCAACACAAGTAACTTAAGTTTAAATCTAATTGTTCTAAAAATTAGCTTAGGAATTCAAGATATTTCCAGATTTTCTTAGTTTGAAATAGACATATTTTAATAAACCATATCAAGTTAGAAAAACACCTCCAAATTATATAAAATGAATTTCATGTAAAGCCTAGCCATCAACAGTTCAAATACTTAGTTAATTCATTTATTTAGTTATTGAATCAGTCACTCAAATTGAAGGTGAGAGATGATCAATTCCATGAATTGCTGACAGACTTCTGGAATTTGTACATATTTCTAGCCAAAGCTAAAATACTATTATTCATTTAGTAATTTATTGATATGAATGAATACACAGAACAATTATGAGAACTGTTTTCATCCAAATAAATAATCCAACTTTAATGGGGAAGAAACTAGGAAACTGTTTCAATCATTTTTGGAAATAAGTGAACATTGACAGTAATGCTATTTTCCTCAGAAGAAAAAAGAAGAAAGGTGTAAAAGCACAAATTTATAGACATATTTGGAAAATTAAGGTAACTGATATATTTTTATAGAAGTTGAGTATTTACTGAGTCTGCTGAAAATTCATTTGCATATGAAACTAATGTTCCTAAAAGGTCAAGTGATTGTATTTACAAGACACAGAAACTGCAAAATCTGTTAGATGATGCTATACAGTATGTTAGCCTCTCTAATAATAATTTTCTTACTATCTTGATTATAAAATATTCCTGTATAATCTGTAAAGTTTTTATATTTTACTCCATGGTAAAATTGAAGTGAAGACATAGAGTTAGATTTCAGGACTTGGAGTAATGGGACAGGGCAGCCTAGACCTCACTCACATTCTATTTTCTCAAAAGTAGTTTCCCTCTAATTTCTGTAGACACAGATTATAGTGTTCTAATAATCCTCAACACCTGTATACTAGTGAATTCCACATGAAAACCTTGAAATGGCTTGGAGGCATGTGAATTTAACCATCAGTTACTGAATTTGAGTTGGACTAGCCCAGATATGCCACTTGGAAGTGCTGTGTTTATGCACATGAATAGCTAGCATGTATAGAATTGGGGGTCGGAGAACAGCCATCCACTGATGGATGATGACAGTTTGTTTTCTAGGTACTGAGACAGAGAGCTCATCTCACCTCTGTTTTCATTCACAATCTCTGACCAAATAAGCTGTGCTCTGATTTCCAATGCCTATTGCATCCACTATCGGGCCCTAATTACCTGCTCCTGGCAAACAGAATGCAGAGGCTGGGGCAATACTGTCCAGGGATTAGATTCCAGAGGGCATTTGGATTGAATTCCTGGCCAAGCATCATCCAGGAAGTGAAATTTATTATTTCCATGCGTAGAAACTGTTCCTACTGACAGTCTTGGAATATCTCAGACTTTGTGATGTATGGGCCCCAATCTTAATCTCTTTTTATGAAAAATTATTAATTCAGAGTTAAAGAAGGGGGAGGGAACAGTGCTGGGCCAAGGGCTCTTGAGAGGTGTAAGAACCACGATTCTACCTGACATTTCAGGAGCCCCTTAATTTGCCAACAGGGCATAGCCAGGTGCCTGCACTAATCAGTCACTCTGGGAAGTTGAACCCCACAGGGAGTGAGAGCTTGGCAGGTACCTTGAGGAGGACTGGGGCTCAGTCTGGTTTATCTGAAAACAGGCTGGTGGGGAACAAGGAGCTTTAAGTAGGGGTTTCTAGGCTCCTGCTCTTCTGCGCAAACACAGCAGATCCCTGTTTGCTTTGCCCTTACTGCCTCTCTGCAACAGCGTGAGAGAACCTCTAAGCTCACTCTTCCCTCCCTTTGTCACCTTCTTCCACTCCCTAGTACTGCTTCACATCCCCTCATCTTCTCCATTCCTCTCAGTCCTTCACAACACCTGCCTCTCTCTCTCCTGCTGCTGCTCATCCTCCACTCCCACAGAACCCCACGGATTCCTCTTCACTTCCCTCACTCCTCTCATCCCCTCTTCCACCCCCTCCTTCTTCAGCCTCCCACCCTTTCACATTCCCATGCACCACAGACTTCCTCGCCTTCTCACACCCTCACACCCATCCTGCCTCCCCCTGCCTTCATACTTCTCACAAAACTCCTGGTATTCCTTTGCCCTAATGTTCACATACACTAGATTTACATTCTCCCTCAGGGCCCCCAATCCTAGACTCCTGTTCTTACTGAGACACATAGGCCATGCCCTACCTGCCTTTCTCTGGGTGGTTCTGGAGCTCCTCTCCCTGTTTTGGACAAGCTAGTCCTCAAATGCCTTTCCCTCTGACTCTTCTTCCTTCCCTGTATATCCGAGCATTAGCATCTCCTCCTCTCCCAATTCTTGACTTCTCTTTGGAGAAGGGAACATGGCTACCTCCCTCCACTTTTTTTTTTTCACCCACAGGGGTTCATAAGCTGGTACTGTTACTTGGCTGCTATGATCCCAGCCTGCAGTTGCAGAGAGCTTCTCCTTATCTCTTCTTCCAGATTTGTCTCCAGGCTTCAGGAACACAAACTCCTGAGTCTAAAATTTCCACCAGCAGGGTGAGTTGGGGATCCTTCAATCTACTGATTCTTTTACTTAATAAGTTTCAACATCACCAAAAGTCTGTTAAAAGCAAGCAAAACAAACCAAACATAACCAGAGATGGCTGGGCCCCATCCCCAGAGTTTCTGAGATTTTGTATTTCAAATAAGTCCCCAGGTGATGCTGAAGCTGCTGCTCTGGGACCACATGCTGAGGCCATCCAGCAATGCCAACTGAGGAACCATCCAACGGTACAATTTAGACACATAAGAAGGTCCAAAGAACTCCAGAAATTCGAGAGAATGACACTAGCTTCGTGCCTTGAACACTGCCTAGAACAGTACCTTGAGAACTGCCCAAACAAGCAGACGCTTTGAAAGTATGGAAGGTGTAATTCCTCAGATAGAAACTGACCAAATCATCTCTGAGGTTAAGGCTTCTTCTTAACCTCAGAGAGAAGAGGAGGAGGAAGAAAGGCTTTCCAAGTCCTTGCTCACTACTTTTAATGGTGTTAGGAATTAGGAGAGGCAGCTGGACTTTGGGTCACAAAAATTGCTAGTCACTCTGGATAGGTTTAGTGTTCATGAGTATTGGGGTGTGTGTGTGTGCGCGTGTGTGTGTGTGAGAGAGAGAGAGAGAGAGAGAGAGAGAGAAAGAGAGAGAGTTTGCTGTCTACTCTGCCTGCTCTGTTTTGGATTTATTCTAAATTGATAGGAGAAATCAGGCCCCACAAAACTACCTTTTCTAGCCTAGGTAGTGGTTACTATGGTTACTTCCTGCCCCTTTCCATGTGGAAGCCTCACATATCTCTTCCTTCAGATAACCCCGAGGGCTAAAATGTGGCCCAGAAACTTTTGACCAGTTCACATTTTCCATTTTCCTTTGTCTAGTGAATAGTTTTCTTAATGCATTTAAAACTGCAAGAGTAAATGCATATAAACAGACAAACATAGGAATGAAAGTGTCAGGTTCCTCAGATTGAACTTTCCCAGTGTGCATGTGTGGTGCCTAGGGCACTCATATCCAGAGAGAGAACACATACTAAAGGCAGTCCTTTTGCTAGACAAAGTCAATTTTTAAATGAGTTTACTTGAAAGTATACATCCCAAATCCTGACCACTTAACCAACACATAAACACTTTTGTATCCCAAATGATTTTGTCAACAACTTTCAATGTCATTTTAGGTAGGTACCTGACTTTGGCGATTAGGAACAGGGATTAAAGTTCTGAGATCTTTTCAAGGGTTCGCATAACTTTTCCATGTGCAACAATTCCACATTCTAGATTTTTCCTCTTCCCTCTTCATACCTCATGCAATTATGCTGTTGTAATATGTATTAGGAAAAGCACAACTGCATTAAAATATTTCTCTTACAATGCTATTATTAAAAACAACCAGAATTTTCTAACACATAGCTTTTCTCCCTAGTTTGGAAAGAAATATTTATATTTCATCTTGCCATGTGTCTTTCTGATATCATGTGCTGTAAACTTTGTTATCTTTACATTATAAAAGCAACCAAGTTGTCCAAATTTTTAAGGCTTGTCAGGTTTTTTGCTTTCCCTTCTTTTACTTTACAACCTCTTTCTATTATTTTCTATTTTAGATCAAATAGGAACTTTTGTTCAAGGCTATTTTAATATGGCAAATGGGGAGGCTACTAAAGGAATTAGAAACTTAATGCTGAATCCAAATGGAGTAAATTTTTGAAACAAAAATCTATTTCTCACTAATCTGAACTTGAGGCAAATGTGATATGAACCTGAGTTTTCCAAATAGAGCATTGAAGGGCACAAAATGGGTCTCTAAAAGAATTATCTTTATATTAGTGCCAGACATATCCTGTTCAGTGACTATTGCTGTTGTATTTAAAAGGACATTATCTAAAGACATATTCTGAGTCTCTAAAGGTTGAGAACCTTATGCAATATTCTTGGTTTTGGGAAAATGTCTCAGATATATTTTGGTTAAGAATTGGTCTCACACGGAGTATATATTGTGGTAAATGACATCTGACCATAATGAAAATATTAATGTTACTGTCACATTGGAAAAAGGAATTTGAATTTATTATCTGTTTACTTAGGCATTTCCCTCAACCTTGTAACATCCTTTAAGGCTAAGTGTGGCTGTTCCTTCTGGCTTGATTGATAGGTCCGAACCACTGCCTCCAGGCTGGGTAAACCCCTGCTCTTGCCCCCTAGCGGAGGGTTTGGCAGCGCAGCGGAAGCAGCAACCACCAGCGATCACCTGCTGTGTGCCAAGTACTGTGGTGGTGAGTGAGGCCTCGCCAGAACGGGGTAGGATCCAGTGTCACCCCTGGACTCTGTAAAACGACTTAAGCCTGAGTAGGCGTTCTAGCTCTGGATCCGTGTGGTTCCTCACCTGCAGGCTTCATCAGAACCCTACCTCGTGCAACTTTCGCTTGGAGCTTGACTGGAGGCAACTCTGATCACCAGAAACTCCAAAGTGCTCAGTTTGGGAGGGAGACGCTTGCTGCCCCTTGGCAGGCCTGGTTATAATTTGCGTCTTCTTGTACAGAGCTGTCCAATTTGACCTGTAGCTACAACCAATCCTGGATCAGCATTGTCAGACCTCGGTTCTCCAGCACTCTGTTTGAAGAGCCCCATTTTGTGCAGTGGCAGTCACAACAAAACCCAACTTTCCTCTGTGACTTTGTTCTTTTGATTTTTAATAGATCAAAGACGAGGCGGGAGGAAGGAAAAGCAAGGGAGGGGGGGAAGAGAGGAGGGGTAAGGATTGTTGTCGTGTCAAGATGCATCGCCCATTTGAGGCCACTAGCCCTATTAGAAGGGAAAAGTGCACGGAAAAGGGCGAGAAACCTGCACTTGGCGGGGTATTGTTTGGGGGATTCGAGCTGCGGCCACCGCCGCCGCCATACAGTAACGTCGCCATGGCAACGCAACCTGCTGCTGCCGCCGCCAAAGTTGAAGGCGCTTGAAAGGGCTTGAAGAGACCAGAATCAGCAAACCCTATTTCTGTTCCCCGAGAACAACGGGGAGAAAATGAGACTGGAAAAGAAAGGAGGAAAAGAGGGTGGTGGCGGTGGGGAGACAGAGGAGGGAGGGAGGGAGAGAAAGAGAGAGAGAGAGAAGAGAGAGGGAATATTTGAATGAATGAAAGGGAGGAAGAGAAGAGAGAATATGAGTGAGAAGGAGGGGTAAAGCTGAGAGAAACCCCACCCCAAGCCTATGAATGCTGGCATTGTCCCTTCTTTTCTGAATCTGATTTACCATATCATAACCCCCAGGAAGAAGAAAACATCAATATCCCGAGGGAATGGAGATGTTTCTATGGAAAACCTAGGAATTTTAGTCCATAACAGATCTGGTGTAAAAAAATCAAAGAGATCAAAGGCAACGCTCCCTGGAGTATAGATGCGTCTCTGAATTAAAGATGGACGATGCAGACTACAAAGTACTTTTTTCTTCTTTATTCAGTCTTCTGTTTCCATTTCAAGGGAGGCGCTGGCCTCGTCATATCTGAACTACACTACCATTTCGAACAATGTCATGAAGGGGATAAAAAAGGGGTTGGGGGTGCCCAGACCTCGGCTTCCTCTGCCCCAGTCAGGTTTCCCAACCATCTTCTCCAGCGTTCTCAGCGGTGGCGTGGCCCGGCCCTACTCATAAGAAGGAGTTCCTGGGAAGCCCCACCCCTCACCTCAAGTTTGTAGGGACACTTAGGAGAAGGGAGATCCACGGGAATCTGGGGAGAAGCAGTGGTCTTAGGCTGTCTTTTCGCCCCACCAAATTAAGCTTGGGACAACATTAAAGACTGCGCAGCAGTGCTCTGGGCCCAGGAGTGGACTGGCAAGGCTGGGGGCCCCCTTGGTGGTGGTGGTGGTGGGAACCTGGGGACAGTCCCAAGAGTGGTCTTCGCAGATGTGGGCTCCTGGAAGTTCTTCCAAGAGAGAGGCCCCAAAAGGGGGAC
This sequence comes from Lepus europaeus, assembly GCF_033115175.1. NCBI lineage: Eukaryota > Metazoa > Chordata > Mammalia > Lagomorpha > Leporidae > Lepus > Lepus europaeus. Next base: position 134,238,104 of record NC_084828.1, read on the forward strand.
ACATTCCTGGGGAGCGGGGAGATCTCCTTAAGGGAGGCATCTCCTTGCGTGTCTAAGAAACAAACTCTGAATGGTTTCTAGGTGCTCTGGAAAGACACTTCCACATCCAGGGAAAAAAATTTTTTTTTAATATTTTAATTTTAATCTCACCAATTCTGGCTGGTAATATGACGATCTAGTGACTGCTACTCTTTTATTTGTTTATTTTTTAAAGTAAAATTGAGAAGATAGGGATCAGGATTCTCAAGTCAGTGAAGAGGCTAGGAAAGTAGCCGTCTGGCAGCAGCCTCTAGGCGAGCGTCTACTCCACGTGGCCAGACAATTCCGTGGCCTCGCCAAGTGTATGCGTGCCAGCGTGGGCGTCGGCCGCCCCCGCAGGCTCGCGCGGCTGCTTTGGGGCTGCTTCCAGACCTTGCTTGTGGCCGGGAAATTAAAACAATAAATTTGCACAAGGGGGAGACTGTCCGCTTCCTGCGGAAAGAAGAGAAGATCCGCCAGGCAGGCCCAGACCTGCGTGCGTGCGGAGAGCCGGCGCTCCAGAGGGCACGGGCCTTTGCCCTGCTCGTTGCCCCTTCCATTTCCCCAAAGCCAACGCCAGCGGATGAATATTCGAGAAGTCAATTAAGTTGTTTGCAAACACGCGCGGGCCCGCACGGCCGACGGAAGGGAGAAAGCCGGTTCCCAGGGTGGAATCAGCATCTGCAGCGGCCGCGAGCCGCCCCGGGGTCAGGCCCGACACTAAGTAAACAGCGCCGCAGCCGAGGGGCTCCTTTGTAGCGACCGCAGCTGTCCGGCCGCCCTTTGTCCGGCCTGGGCTGAGGACCCGGGCGCTGCCCCGGCGCCAACTCTGTGCACAAAAAAATACCAGGGCCGGCTGCACGCATGGCCGCCCCCAGACCGCCAGGCCTTCCTTTTCTGCCTCCTCTTCATCAGCCCGAACTCTCCAGACACTTTTTTTTTTTTTTTTGGTTGAAACAACAAAGCGCGGTGTAAAAAAATGTCAGAACCCGGAGGGGGGGGGGGGAGGGCGACGGGAGAAAAACCCCCACCCACCCCTCTTGCCAATAATGGGGGTGGGGAGAACAGCGGCACAAGACAAAATAAGAGGAGGCTGCAAATCGAAATAAAACCCAACGCAGGCATGATCTCGTTTAACAGAGGATCTTTTTTGTGCTCCTCAGCTGTCTGTCTTGGAAAAGTTGGCGAGTCCTGTTGGGTGACAGGCAGTGTTTTTCCTCAGCCGCAGGGTTGAGGGCGCACTCCCGCGCCCCTACAGAAGCTCCCCCAAGGAATCAGCCACCAGGGCGTTTCCCACAGGCCCGCGTTTCTCCTAGGGCTGAAACTTGAAATTCCACCTCTGTCTCGCCAGCCCCTTTCCCCTCTAGGTCTTCCCGCACCAGCGCGGAGCTCTCTGCGAGCACCGGGGCGGGGCAGCGGGGAAGGCGGGGCCCCGACTTTCGGACGGGTTTGATCAGGCTCCCACTCTCTCTCTCTCTCTCTTTCCAAAAGCCCCAGCGACTTCCACTCGCACGGCCGAACTGGGACTAGGTGGGGTGAAGTTCATAGAGTGGCTAGCAGGTGATGGGGTGCCGGGAAGGGTCCCCAAAGGAGGCTCCGCACAGCTTCCAGATCCGTACACACTCTTCGGACCTGGGTCTCCCACTTCAGGAGGGCTCTGCCGGTCGCACTTCTTGGAAGTCTGGCCGGAACGCCAGGTCCCCGGAGGCTTGGCCCAGGTGGCCGGGGCTGACCCTTCAGGTCCTAGCTAAGCCCAAGCCGACAGAGCGATTCACATGCTTCCAATCCCTTCAACGCAGAGCTGTGCCCAAGTAATGGCACCTGACAGACCCATCGCTTACTCTCCTCCTTGCTCCGGAAGGAGCTGCTCTTCCCTTGGCGTTTGGCGCCAATTCCCTCATTCCCTCATGACAAAATAAAATTCCTAAATTTCATTTAGATCCAAAGTGCTTTGCCAGACCTCGGAGAATAAAATCATTCGTCTGGTTTAGGTGATTTGTGATTTGCTTTATTCATCGAAGTACTAAATTGGAAAGACGGCGGTAAAAATCGAAACAAAATTTTGAAACGCTATCAGGATGTTGCTGCTAAAAAAGAACTCAAAACAAACAAACAAAAAAACAAAATCCATAGATGCTAATTGCGACTGAAGGATTTCAGAGACCCAAGCTCCTACCACCTCTCCATGAATGATCAAGAAGTAGGATTTAAAGAAAAAAATATCCGAGAGAATAGCAGAGGTTGAAGCAAGGGCCAGGGTTTTAAGTAGCACTAGAGGGGACTAAGTTCCTGCAGTACAAGTGAGGGAGGAAGCTTTAAGGCCCCAGCGCATCAAAGCTTAATTGTCAAAGTTTAATTAACATGAAGATGGATGAATTTTAAGCATTCTGACAGAGGCTCTGATTGCATGCCTGCGTGTGCCTGTGAGTTGCGCGAAGGGTGGGGGAACCACAAACCAGCTACCGACAGGGAAGTCAGCCTTCCTGCTTCCGGTACCAGGAAAGCTGTAGGAATTACAAGGAAACTCTCGAATGCACACGGGATGCTCGGGTTCTTGGCCGGCTGGGGAGGGGATGTGGCAAGCGTGCTTTTCTTGTCAGTCGGTGCAGACTCCCCGTGGGCAGGGTACAAGGGGAGCACGGTCAGGTGTGCAGAAGCTTTGCGCCAGCCCTCTTTCCAAAACATTTATCCGCGAATTTCAGAGCCCTTTGTTTTATGTTTTTAGTTTGGTGAGGCGTTTGCCGAGGACAAATCCGATGGCAAATCGTTCCTCGGGCGGTGGTCCAAATTCCTGGAAGAGCCTGCGCCCGGGGGCGCGCCTGGCAGAAAAGCCTGGGATTGGAAGCCGCGCAGGCAGCTCAGCCTCAATTTTCCAAACGTTTCCCTCATCCTCTTTGGGTTGGAAGCTGGCCTGCCCTGCCCGCGGCGCTCCCCTACGAGCTGGAAAGGATGTGGGGAAATATTGGGTAACTCTGCCACATCTCCAACAAATAAACAGGGTAATTAAAATGACGCAGATGCTGGTGTTGGACTTCGCAGTTTCTATGATCATTCAAGGCAGCGACTTAAAAGAAAAACTTAATTAAGTCTAATGATGGACCTTTTCTTTTCGTGAATGGATGGCGAGTTAAACCAATTAGACACATTCATCTGATTCTTTCCACCAAGTTTCTATAGACAACAGGATATGTTCTCAACGCAGCGCAAAAACTCACACAATCGTAACGGCTTAGAGTCTGGGCAGGTGGGGGAGGCGGCGGGTTCGGGTTAAGAAAAAGTGTTTCCTCCGTGGAGGCGGATGACTGGGGGAGGGGGCAGGCGTGTCCATTTTTGGATTTTCCTTGGAGCAGCACGGGTCCGCTTCCCTTCCTAATTTTTTTCCACAAACTTCGCTAGAAATTTACGAATCTTGTTAAGTCTCTCTCTCTGTGTGATCAGCATTCCTGTGTGGCAAAACAGAATTCTTGGCGCAGAACAGAGTATGGAAAAGCCTGCGATTAAGAACCCAGATAATGGAAATCGAAGAATAGGAAAATAATATTAGTTCTGATGCACATCCCTCAGAATCTCCTGCGGAGGCCTGAAGTGTTTCCAACGGGCCCAGATCCGGTGGGGGTCGGGAAAATGCGAGCTGCAGGGAAAGGTAAAGATCCAGGAACCTCCACCCTCAGGGCGCCTAGCTAACTGGTCCCATGAGGGCCGGGTGCCCGGTGCCCGAAGGTCTACCCACACCATGTTGGAGACTCCTCCGGTTGCAGCGCACCCTCAGCCTGCCCTCGACAGCTGCAAAAGTTAAACGTCTGGGGAGTTTTCCAATGGTCTAGGTCATGGCAGACCTCCTTTCAGATGGGAGTTTTATCTGTTGGTTCAGGGTTGGTGCGCTACTGTTTGAATATGAACATTCCCCCCCCCCCCCAACATCATAGAAGTTACAGGTAGTGCTCAAGATTTCGGGGAAGATAGGATTCTATGGGCTGGCTTGCCACTTAAAGCAGTCACAGATTCTTCAACAAGTGAAAGAGAATGGAATGTGGCTACCAGGCTGCTCCTAATATCTAATACACATCCCCTAAAGTATACCCAAAGGTGTACTATTAATGTAGATGTATGTTCACACAACACATATGCTTTTATCATCTAATACACATCAGTGTGTTTGCTGCACAGTGACATATGTTTTCACTTGTACTATGAGTATGCAAAAGGATACATGTACCTTTATTAGGTGGTACATGCTATACATAAGAATATATGTGCATACATATACATAAGAATATACATAAGAATATATATGCAAAATATTATATTGGATGTGTATTATTTACTAGATAATACATACTAGCACATGTATTTGTATCTAGAGTGTGAATTTATAATTTTGGATGATGCTGAATGCAATCTTTTGTGCTCCATGCTTAGCTGACTGAGACAACAATGGTCACCTTTGTCTTGGTAGCACCATTTCTAATCACTTCTCTTGATCATTTCTGTACCAGCTTACTACTGCTACATAAATAAGAAAATCATAAAAAAAGATAAACAAACAAAACACTCCTAGCTTCCCCTCTATGGGGAGGTGGGCCTCAAAGCTGGTTTCTGTTCTGAGCATGAATGGGCATCCAAGCTCAGCAAGGCAACTTTCCAGGGCCAAACTCCAAGCTGTCGGAGATTCTGAGACCCTAGGCAAGAAGACCTGATCAGAAAGACTGATTCAGACATACTCCTGGCCACCAGAATATATCATAGCTAAATAGGGGGAATAAAAATTTAGGCTGAGGGAGAGCATTTGGACTAATAGGTATGTGAGTGTAGTCCTGAATGATTTTTTTTCCCCTTGAATGAGAATCTATGACAACAGATTGGGGATGAGGAATGAGTAGTAGAGAGGAAAGTTGGAAAGGTTTCCACTTATAAGAGAACAAACTTTTTGAATTCTCCATGCAGATGGTGCAAATCTGCCTGTAATTATTTTTTAGCTCATCTGGGAGCTGCTCTCCAAGCGAAGCCCAAAGTAAATAAACAGACCCCTCCTCTCTTAAAGTCCTGCCTTTAAAGGGAACACCGTCGGCTTAATTACGCTTGAATTATGCAAGAAGCTCCACGGAGGACGAAACTTTAGACAAATAATTGGGCCATTGTGCGCGACCGGCCGGCCCCGCGCTGCCTCCCTCCCCTTTCCCTCACGACGTGCTCCGAAGGCGAAGGCGGCGGGGCTCTCAGCCACCTGAAAACCGCCGCCGGGGGCCCGCGCCGGAGACTCCTGCCTCATTAACCTACTCTTCCACCCGGTGGATGTCAGGAGGTTCGAAAAGGGCTGGGGAAAAAAGAACGGACATTCAAGGTTCCTCCTTTCCATCGCCTCCCACCACTACCCCGCCCATGGAAGCATAATTCGTTTGCCAAGTTTTGTAGTTGTCATTCCTTGAAAGCGCTTGCACTTCAGGCAAAAACTTGAGCTGTCCAGGGAATTGCTTGGCAAAGCTTCTGGGGCCATCGGCGGAGCCTCGAGGACCCGGGAGGCTTTGGAAAATGAGTGCCATGTGTGTATTTCAATAGTGATACAGTAAATCATCGCGATCAAACAGGTTTTCAAAGTTTGGGAATAACTGGGAAAATGTGAACACCCTCATAATCCCTAGTTAGAGAATTAGATTAATTTTCCGAACGAGAATACAGTTAAATTTATCTCAGATGTCATTTCCTAAGTAGCAAAAAATGAGGAATTTTAACCACACATAATGCAATTATATATGATGTTCCACTCACAGATGGATTCCTCTTTGAAAACCAAAGAATTTATTTCCATTTACTTAATTTGGCAGGGTTAAAATTTTCAGGATTAATAGTCAAATATTAAGATCATGTTCTCTGGGGAAAAATGTATTTTCTGCCAATCCTCAAGAATTCATTTGGAAGCTCTGTAATAAAATAATGAAATAACATGCTATTGGCTCATTAAATCTCTTCTTGAATATCTTCTCACTTTGGCAAAATTCACAATATGCTGTTACCTATGTGAAGGTAATTTTAGAAAGGACTTTATGGCTTTCTCATCTGTAGAAGTGAAGGGTTGAATGAACTTATCATTAGAACAAAAAACTGAGTCTTGGAAGATTGTTAGAAAATACATTCTTTAAAATATATAGAGACATTACTATACAATTAGTTGGTCCCCTCCAGCTTAAAAACAAAACAAAACAAAAAAAACCTCACAGGACACTAGCTAAAGGTGTACACAAACATTTCTCCAGAGGGTTTTTGTGTGTTTATTTATTCATGGAGCCCAAGGCAACCAGTGCCTTTTTTTCCCCCTTAAATATATACAGAAATGGGGTAAAGGGATGGCAGAAGTGAAGTGCTTCTGAAGTGAACCCCTGAGAAGTAAGTTTCTGAGTGGTGTGATTTCTTCAGGAAAGGTGGTTATTACCACACCAAAGTTTTAGTGAAAATACTCAAGATGTCTTGAATACTGGGTTATGAATCCCAAAATGAAATTACACCCTACATTTTTCCACACCACATGCATATAGATAATTTCCTGAGTACACACAGAATGACAAACTAAAAACCTTATGTCCACAAAGATGTTGTAAATACAAACATGATAGCAGATCGGAGGATGAGTAGAGTCAAAGCAGATACAGAAAATCGGAGAGGATGAGAGCCTTATCAATTGTGTTTGTGATTTTATAAAGTACTCATTTACCAAAACTCACATGGCTGAAGGAATAGGCATCCTTGGATAGCCACTACCTATAGGTAGGTCTTATAATTTGTACTTCCTGTAGACAGAATTAACATGGGTAAAATTATTCTAATCTCAGATTTAATAAACCTATAGGATTTAGAAGGCCTAAAGGGAGCAGTTCATCTATTTTGAGTCTATAAAGTAAAATAATTGTGTTGATTGCCTACCACCCTCCTCCAAACTTCTTTCTATTTTCCTATTTACTCAATTGGGTTCACATTTTTGAGAAATTTGAAAATCTTTATAAACTCTGAAGCTTTTGTACCCTACATTTGATCATCACTTTTAAAAATTAAGATGTATTTGTCTCAGATAAATGCCTTCATTCTTAGAATTCTATATTTTAAGTGTTTTTCTACTGCCATCAGTTAAATACCTGTGAATGACTCCCTTCCCCCATTATTCTTTAATATAAGGCCAATTTGCAGTTATTGTTACTTACCTTTGTAGCACGGTTCTCTAACTAAAAGTTATTTTATTCCTAGTTTAGTTGGGAATGCAGTTTCCTGAACACAAAAATATCTAAAGCCCCTGGAAATTCATGAATTGCTTGCCCATTGTTACAGTCAGAGACGTGAAATATATCATTCCTATTATCATATTCTCTATATTATTATTATTATATAATGAAATTAACAGAACCATTATTTAGTTATTAATGCAGATGACATTCTTTTTTTAAGATTTATTTTATTTATTTGAAAGACAGTTACAGAGAGAGAGAGACAAAGAGACAGAGAGAGACATAGAGACAGACATAGAATCTTCCATCTCCTGGTTCACTCCTCAAATGGCTACAACGACCAGGGTTGGGCCAGGCTGAAGCCAGGAGCCAGGAGCATCTTTGGGTGCAGGGGCCGAAAACCTGGACCATCTTCCAATGCTGCATTCTTAGGCACATTAGCAGAGAGCTGGATTAGAAAAGGAACAGCCAGGACTCAAACTGGTGTCCATAAGGGATGCTGGCACTGCAGACTGTAGCTTTACCCTCTATGCCACAGCACTGGCCCCAGAAGACGTTCTAACAAAATAAAAGCATAAGAACTCTTTTCTAACTTCTTAGTGGTTTAGTATGCATTCAGATGTTTTTTAATCTTTTTTTTTTCCCCCTTACAGGCAGAGTTAGACAGTGAGAGAGAGAGAGACAGAGAAAAAGGTCTTCCTTCCATTGGTTCACCCCCCAAAATGGCCGCTACGGCCGATCCGAAGCCAGGAGCCAGGTGCTTCCTCCTGGTCTCCCATGTGGGTGCAGGGCCCAAGCACTTGGGCCATCCTCCACTGCCCTCCCCAGCGACAGCAGAGAGCTGGACTGGAAGAGGAGCAACCTGGACAGAATCCAGTGCCCCAACCGGAACTAGAATCCAGTGTGCCGGTGCTGCAGGCAGAGGATTAGCCTAGTGAGCTGCAGCGCTGGCCCAGATATTTTTTGTATCAGATATCTTCACTCTTCTGAAAGTTTCAAGGAAAAATCATAGTATAGCCATTGAAATGGTGATAGGAAAAATAAAGTTCATTAAATATGGATGAATTTTGATCTTTGCTTAGTCAGATTGCAAAAAATGCACACAATTATTCAATTGGTAGGCTGAGAGAATAATTCAGGCAAGTTTTAATGCCTGGTATGCTTGGGAATGAGGATGGGAAGTTAATTTTAACTTCTTTCCCAAAGGAAAAATTTCTCTGTAATAATTTGTTGTCTTAAGTATCAACAAACCTTATTTTGGAAATATGAAACATTTATTAACTAAGGTAAAGCCATAAAGAATTTATATTACCTTATGAAGTATAAATGTGAATTAAATTAAATAATTATTCAAATAGTAACCCCTATGTGTGTGTTTGTGTGTGTATATATATAAATATAGATATGTACACATTCATGCACATATGTACCCAAAGACTGAAACAAATTTCAAGAAGTTTAAAATTTTTGTAGGTTGCTCATTTGTACATAAGATACCTGTAATCAAAGGGTCTTAAACTTGTTATTTAATCAAAGTAACATGATAAATTTCTTCTAAGCAAAAAGATTTATATACTGTGACACTTTCTTTAATGATGGTCTTGTATTTCAAATTCTAGATATTTTATTATCTAATTAAATCAAATTTTGTAAGGGAACCCAAGTTTAGATATTTGTTGAGTTACATGTCTCATATGTAATATTAGTTTAAAATGTAATATTAGTTTAAAATATAATGTTGCACTGTAGCTATGTGTTTATACGTGCATACTTTTATAAATGTAGGCAATATTTATTCACAATTACGTCTTCCTTTTTGGCAACATCTTGACTACTTGCCTACCCTAATTAATATGATGAACTTTAAAAACAACATAGTTTTAGGTAAAATATAAATATGAAACGAAAACAGAAACTAGCAAGAACAGTTTGTTCCTGTTGGCTACAGTGATATTTACCTCACACTGGACACATTATACTTTGGAGGTGGCGCTGACACTATAGGACACGTTGTGACAAGCTGCCTTGAAATGGTCTGCTGTAAAACTCAGGGTGTAGCAGCCCAACTGGGTTCCTGGGAGCAGGGAGCCTTTTATTAGCAGCCCGTGTGCCATTTAGGTGGAACATTCACCACACATTTCAGACGAATTTGGGCACGTTCAGGGCGGTATGGTGGTAGACACACCACCTATTTCAAATGTGATGAATCTGTGGGTTAGCCCTCTTGTGTAATCTCTGAAAGAACACTCAGGTCACTTTAAAAGAACAACTATTTTTACAACTTTCTGTAGTATCAAGAATTTTAAAATAATACATTGCTTTCATATATGGAAAGTCCTATTAATATGTACTCACGCACACATACATGGATACCTCAAAATATTCATGGAGAAATAGAATTAAAAGATAAAGTTACTTTGGTACAAAGAAACTTTGAAATTTATGGCTAACTTTTTTTTTGTCTCCTTTAAACCTTTTTTTAAATAGAAAACTTTTATTCAATAAATATAAATTTCGGAAGTACAACTTTTGGATTATAGCGATTCTTCCCCGCATAACCATCCTCTCACCCGCAAACCATCCCATCTCCTACTCCCTCTCTCATCCCATCCCATTCTTCATTAAGATTAATTTTTAATTATCTTCATATACAGAAGATCAACTCTATACTAAGTAAAGATTTCAATAGCTTGCACCCACACAGACACACAAAGTATAAAGTACTGTTTGAAGACTAGTTTTACTGTTAATTCTTATAGTACAACACTTTATGGACAGAGGTCCTACATTGGGAGCAAGTGAACAGTGATTTCTGTTGCTGATTTAACAATTGGCACTCTTATTTATGAGATCAGTAATCACCCAAGGGCTAGCTTTTTCATAATATGCATTTTCCATGAACTTTGGGAAATACCCATGTGTGTGTATATCTAACTGTATATCAAAGCAATATTTTTATACCACAAAGAGGATTATGCACTTACTATTTCATTATATTGAAGCAACTATTTACAGAATTTTGTGTAGAATTAAAATTACTCGAAAACATTAATGTTTTTTGGAAAAACATTTATTTATTTGAAAGGCAGAGCCACAGAGTGAAAAAAAGGGAAGGAGAAAGAGAGAGAAAGAGATATCTTCCATCTGCTGGTTCACTCTCTAAATGGCCCTAATGGCTGAAGCCAGGAGCTCCATTTGGGTCTGCCATGTAGGTAGCAGGGACCCAATCACTCCGGCCAGTTTCCACTCATTTCCCAGGCACAGCAGCAAGGAGTTGGATCAGAAGTGGAGCAGATGGGCACTCATAAGGGATGCCTGTGTAGTGGTACAGTCAGTGAAGCTAGGCCTATTTGTTGGATTTTTTAAAAAAGGTTTATTTATTTATTTTTGAAAGATTTACAGAAAGAGGGGGTAAGAAAGAGAAAGAGGGAGAGAGATCTTCCATAAACCGGTTCACTCCCCAGATGATTGCAATGGCCAGAGCTGTGCCAAATTGAAGCTTGGAGTCAGGAGTTTCTTCTGGTCTCCCATATGGGTGGCAAGGGCCCAAGTGTTTGGGCCATCTTCCACTGCTTTTTCCAGGCCATTAGCAGGGAGCTGGATCAGAAGTGGAGCAGCCAGGACTTGAACCACCACTCAATGCAGGCATTGCAGGTGGCGGCTTTACCCCCTTCAACAAAACATTGACCACTATTAATTGACTTTTTGAAGGGACTCATCTACATTTAGGCATTTGGTAGAGAAGATGTGATCAAAGCCTTCCTAAGATAAAAAACTGAGGGTTTAGAGGATTTCTCATCAATTAGACAGCATTGGTAGTGAAATACAGTAAAAGAGATATTTTTTCCTTTAGTGAAGATTTAAATATCACATACTTCAGGTCCCTCATTTTACAGCTGAAGCTCATGAAAATGAACTGACTGTAAATCTGTGTAGCTGATCTAGGACTAGATCTAGATCTAGATTTATGTCATTTAGTCTCCATCCCACTTTTATTTTTTTATTTATGGGAATATGTGTGTTAACAATGACCATACACTCTTTTATTTTATTTTATTTGAAAGGCAGAGTTACATAGAGAGGGAGACACACACACACACACACACAGGTACAGACAAGTGAGAGAGGTCTTCCATCTGCTGGTTCACTCCTCAAATGGCCACAACAACCAGAGCTAGGCCAGATGGAAGCCAGGAGCCAGGAGCTTATTCTGGGTCTCCCACATGGGTGCAGGGACCCAAGCACTTGGACCATATTCCACTGCTTTCCCAGGTGCATGAGCAGGGAGCTGAATTGGAAGTGGAGCATCTGGGTCTCAAATGGTTGCCCATACAGGATACCATCATTGCAGACCATGGTTTTACCCACTATACCACAATGCTTACCCCATCTCTAGAGCTTTAATGGGTAAAAACAGCTTCCACATTCAAGTTCCCATTTCCTGAGCCTTTCTGAGATCCATTTCCCAATGGAAAACTTTACCCATTTACCTATCTTTGGAAAGTCAAATCTGTCCCTGTTGCAACTGTATTACATCTGTGCTTACTTTACTTAAAAAGCTCTCAAAGAAAATAGTCTGGTTCAAGTTCTGAGTGTAGACTGCATTTCATTAGGAAAGGAAGATCTAATTGCTCACTAAAAACTATTTTCATCTGTAATCCTTGGAATAATGATGCAGTAGGCATGATACAGTAAGATACTATCTTAGTAGACTTCTATTTGAGAGAAAAGGAGGCCCTCAGCCCTTGGGTCCATTGATACATGTGAATCTGAGGCTTAAATAAGTGACATGATGTAGATTACATACATGAAAGGAGCTTTCAAAAGCCATACAAACTCAGACTGATGCCAGAACAGGCGAGCTAATATACATGCAGCAGGTAGTCCTGCAAGCCCAGTTTAGCACAGAAGAATTATAAGAATTATCCATATACCATAAACTTAGTAGTATATAATTTAAAATATAGTTAGTCCTATTTTTTTGCATATTATTTAGGGAGCAATGTTCCTTATAAACTAGGAAAACAATGGTGATTTATTTGTATTTCAGCTTATTTTATTATAACACAGTTCATAAAATTTTGTCTTTTATTTTAAAAAATGACATATTTGGTCCTACTTCCACTTTAGAACAGAGAAAAGATAACTGCCCTAAAATAGATCAATTCTACCAGGACATTTTTGGAGCAAGCAATTTTTGATCAGTTTTTGTTATATGGGACCAGCACTGTGGTGTAACAGATTAAAGCTGCCCTCTGCAGTGCCAGCATCTCATATAGATGCTGGTTCCAGTCCCAAATGCTCCACTTCTAATCCAGTTCCCTACTAATGCACCTGGGGAAGCAGTGAAAGATGGCCCAAGTGCTTGGGCCCCACACCCACGTGGAAGACTCAGAGAAAGCTCTTGGCTATTGGCTTTGGACCAGCCCATTGCAGCCATTTGGGGGGTGAACCAGAGGATGGAAGACCTCTTTCTCTCTCTGAAACTCTGATTTTCAAATAAATAAATACTTTTTTTTTTTTTAAAGCCTTGAATAGTACAGGATTTAGAAGAGCTCTGGAAAATTATCTACTAACCACAATAACCTGTGGTAATTTAAAAACATTTATTTCCATTTTATTTGAAATGGATCATCCTCCAAATGCTCACAAGAACCTGGACTGGGCCAGGCCAAAGCCAGGTGCTGAGAACTCACTCCTGGTCTCCCACGTGGGTGACTGGGACCCAACTACTGAAAGCAGTTATCTGCTGCTTTCCACATTAGCAGGAAGCTGGCATCAGAATTAGAACCACACTCAAACCCAAGCACCTTTATATGAGATGCAGACATCCCAAGTGGAGTCTTAACTGCTGTACAAGACGTCCACTCTACCGATAATAATTCTGATGCTTTTTCAGTGCAGTGCTTTCATGAATGCAGCAAAAATATCTGAAGTGTCCTGGTATAGTTTGATTTGGAAAAATCTTTCTTTCATGTCTAGGTGACAGTCATTTGTCAACATCTGACTCATATAATCTGAATTTCTTGCCATGTTCTTGGGGCTAGACATTTTAGAAAGATGTTTGGTGTGTGCCTCTCTGTTAGCCTGAGAATTTACCCTGCCTTCATCGTATCAGACTGGAATGGCGTTGTTTACATCAGCAGTTATGTTTGGAGCTTACCTGACCTCTTATTGGGGATTGTGGATTTCAGTTATCTTGCTTCGGTTCTCCTGAGTCACCAGCTTATTCTTTTGCTTTTTTTATTTTTTGGTCTAAAATACTTTCCCACTGCAAATGATCTTTTTTGTTGAAGGTATATGATAGTGCTACAATCTAGATGCTGTTGAAATAGCTTTTCCAAGATTTTGTTTTTGGTTATTGGGAAAAGATACCCCTAATTCTGTTGATGCATTTTAATTAGGAGTTTTTTTTTTCTTTCTGCTGAACAATGCAAAATTAACTTAGAGTCATAAAATCACTAAAAGATATCAAAATCACAGGATACTACTGAACAGTGGAAACAGCATTTTGGACTAGTACAAGTAACAGAAAGATGAACTTGATTTTGATTTTGATTTTGATATGGGAGTGAAGAATTGGGATTATTTCATTTTGTCTGTGATGACATCATGTCTTTAGGAGGCTGTTAAATTTTGGATAATATTTTAGAAAATGTGGATAGGTTGATGGGATAATGGTTATAAAACTACAAAAAAAAAAACACCCAGAGATATTTACGTATATGAAAGACATGAGCTAGAAAATACTTGGTTGTATTACAAATTAAAGCAAATTAAAGGAAATGTTTAAAAATTAAAAATAATTCCTGTAAACATATACAAATCATGAAATTTGAGGATTAAATTATAGTAAAGCTGAACAATTGAAATTAGTATTGTATACTTTAATTTTGACATTTTATTTCTTGATGAAAGTGAAAGAAGCATCTAATGTCTTTTCTAGCAAAAACAAAACACTCTTAGAAACTAGGAGGTGCAGGTGTGCAGTGGTCTGGCCGGGGCATACAATTTTCCCCATGGTTTCAGAGGGAAGGGTGTTAACTTGTGTGAGGAATGACTTGGCATGCATTTCAGAGTAGGTGTGTGTTCATGGTGACAATAGTAACAAAAGTGAAAGCACAACTCCAAAATAAGGACACTTCAAAAAAGGTGTACTGTGTTGAGGATTTAAATATGTTTCTCATCATTCATTTTTTTGTTGTTGTTTTTTTTTTTTTTTTTTTTTTTTTTTTGACAGAGTGGATAGTGAGAGAGACAGAGAGAAAGGTCTTCCTTTTTGCCATTGGTTCACCCCCCAAATGGCCGCTGCGGCCGGTGCATCGCACTGATCCGAAGGCAGGAGCCAGGTGCTTCTCCTGGTCTCCCATGCGGGTGCAGGGCCCAAGGACTTGGGCCATCCTCCACTGCACTCCTGGGCCATAGCAGAGAGTTGGACTGGAAGAGGGGCAACCGGGACAGAATCCGGCAGGCACCCCGACCGGGACTAGAACCTGGTGTGCCGGCGCCGCTAGGCAGAGGATTAGCCTATTGAGCTGCAGCGCCGGCCCTCATCATTCATTTCAAGTTCGGTACATACTCCGTTTGACCGAAACTTTATGTGGAATGAAGAGAGCTGAACAAATAATGAATTCTTGCATTCAGATTAAATGATTTTCTGAGTGCGGAACCAGCCCATTCCTTTTTTCTCAAGAGCAGTTCCCTGGACCTGAAATGTCTTGTTAACACATAGCTCAACCCATGCTTTAACTTCCAACTTTAAATATAGACTCTCCCCAGCCCCCACCAAGATTCTGTTTGGGGCCCATTTCCCACTGAATCACCATGCCTCCCTAACCTAACCTAGTCTTGTGTGAGTACATATGTGTGTATCAGGGGGATGGCCAATGGGAAATTCCTTCAGGAAATAACATTTAAATAGAAGCTGGGGTACTACATTGAAATCTATCTACCTATATCTTTGTATTTGGTGAACAGTAAAGTTTCTGTTTGTCCCAAGTAATTTTGGTCTTAGTAATTTGCAGGTGCTTTGCTTTGCAATATTTAAAAAGAATTATATTCATTTATTTGAAAGGCAGAGTTACACAGGGAGAGGAAGAGACAGAGGAAAAGAGAGAGAGAGCAAGAGTGAGAGTGAGAGAGAGAGAGAGAGAGAGAGAGATTTTTCATCTGCTTATTTGCTTCCAAAATGGCCACAAGGGCTAGAGCAAGGCCAGGCAGAAGCCAGGAACTTGGAACTCCATCCAGGTCTCTTACATAAGTGGCAGGAGCCCAAGCACTTGGGCCATCTTCCATTGCTTTTCCAGGCACATTAGCAGGGAGCTGGATCAGAAGTGGAGCAGCTGGGACTCAAATTTGCACTCATATGGAATGGTGGCATCATAGATGGCAGCTTAACCCACTGTTCCACAACATGGGCCCTTCCTTTGCAATTTTGATAGGCAAGTAATATTAGACTGGTCAATATTGTGCAAGGATTCAACTTGGAAAGTCACCTGAAAGTTTTGCATTTATTGGATTATTAGATTTATCTTTAATTTTTAAAAGCATTATTTACTTACAAGGCAGAGTGACAAACAGAAGAGAGGGTGTTGAGGAAAGAGCAAGAACTAGAGAGCACAAGAGCAAGAATTTTTCATATGCTGATTCCCTCCCCAAATGCCCCATAACAGTCTGAACTGGACCAGACCAAAGCCAGAAGCAAGAAACTCTATAAATCTCCGTGGTCTCCCATGAGGATGCCACAGCTTAGCTCACTGTGTCACAAGGCCCACCCCTTATTTTTCACTTTCAATAGTTTCTCTGAATTTTTTCAAAGCTTGCTGTATAGAGTGTTTTCATGCAAATTAACCTTTCTGCTTCTATTTTTCCTTTTTGAAATCTCTGGCTTTCTTTGGATGATTACTTGTTGAGCTGGAACTAAAAAAATAAAGAAGACCTCTGAATTTGTGAGTGACTTGTTTTAAAAAAAGAAATAAATGTACTGAGCAATTCAGAATTATATAAACAATGCCAATTGTAGAAAGACCACCTGTTCCATGATAGTCAGTTCTCAGAGATTTTAAGTACACTTTCTTCCAAGCTTAATTGCCTCAGGATGAGGCAAGCCTGTGTCTCTGCTCAGAACCATTAATAACCTACTTCACCTGATTGCAGCAAGTGTTTTTTTTTTTTTCTTCCAGATTTTTCAAATGGTAAGTGCAAGGACTTTATGCACTGATAAACAACAAAATTGACCAAATTTAGCAGTAGGTTTCAGCAAAAGGCAATTTTTTTCTTTCATCTTCCATCTAATTTGACACCTAATGGTTTCTGAAAAATTAAAGCTGGATGATTTCTCTAGCACACGTGCTAGATTTCGATTACATCTAGTGAGGTCCGTCTTTTGCTTCATTTTTGGGGATTGTTCTCTGCATGCATTTCCCACCACTTCTCATGGCTCTGAGTGAGTTAATACCGATTGTCATCTCTTTGTCGTATGAGGATGGTGCCTGCTCATCTGTTCCAGGTCTTTGATAATTTCTAATACTGTTATTTGATTTATGTGACTTTTAAATTATTTAACCTCTCTGTGCTTCAGATTTGTTATTATTTATAAAACAATAATGAGGAAATTAATGAGATAATATAATATATTTCCTGGGTAAAATCTACAAAAATCGTGAAATTAGCACACACCCACCAATCCTATTTACTTTGCTCTCCAACCATTTACAGGGCTCTTCCTTTGCATGTGGGGAATCACCACAGTGCCTTTCCTGGTCCCCACACTGTTTATAGATGTTTACTTTAGAAAATTTTTTAAAAGATTTTTTAAAAAAGACTTATTTATTTATTTGAAAGGTGAAGTTACAGAGGCAGAGGCACACCGAGAAAGAGGTCTTTAATCCAGATTCACTTCCCAAATGGCCTCTACTGCCAGAGCTCAGCTGATTCAAAGCCAGGAGCCTGGAGCTTCTTTCAGGTCTCCCATGCAGGTGCAGTGGCCCAATCACTTGGGCCATCTTCTACAGCTTTCCCAGGCCATAGCAGAGAGCTAGATCAGAAGTGGAGGAGCCAAGATGCAAACTGGTGCCCATGTGAGATGCTGGCACTGCAGGCAGTAGTTTTACCCACTACACCACAGCACCTACTTTAGAATAATTATAACTTTAAAAGTGAAAAATTAAGTATAAATCAATTAACTAGCTTTGCGTAGAAAGAATTGTGGTCTGTCGTAAGTGAAATAGGGAAATAATAGTACCTATTACAGGAAGCCTTTGTGAAGATGTGATTATATTTGAATTATCCCTAAAGTGATTATGTTACTAAAATCTCATTTCAAGTTAGCTGCTATTGGAGTAGGTATTGTTACATAGAGGGTTAAGCTGTCACTTGGGATGACCACATTTCATGTCAGAGTGCCTGGGATTGAGTTCTGTCCCCATTTCTGATCCAGTGTCCTACTAGTGTGCTCCCAGGGAGGCAGCAAATGATGGCTCAATCACTTCTGTCTACAGGCTCCTGGCCTTAACTTGGTCTAGCCCTGGTTATGGTGAGCACTTAGTGAGTGAACCAGCCAATGGAGGATGTTTCTCTCTGTCACTCTCACTTCAAATAAGTAAATAAACAAATAAGTCTTTTAAAACTATAAAGTTAGTAACTACTATCAGAGTACAAAAAATGTAATGTATATGACCGAAATAACATTTTGAGATTTTGTTATTTTTTATGGCCCTTGTCTGTACTCTTGAGCCACAGTGGTTTTTTCTACTTACTACTTGTTGAAGTCTTTATTTAGTGGAGGATTAAGCTTGCAATTATAAAGTAAGCTGAAAGTATGTCATTACAAACATTAAAAGAAAAAATAAAAAAGGAAGGAGGAGGGAAGGTGGGAGTGTGAGAGAGAATGAAATAGAGTAGGAAGTATCATTATGTTCTTGAATCTGTATATATGTAATACATGCAATTTGTTCACTTTGTAGAAATAAAAAAATTAAAAATACAGAGTTAAGTGGCTGGCGCCGTGACTCACTTGGTTAATCCTCCACCTCTGGCGCTGGCATCCCATATGGGCACCAAGTTCTAGTCCTGGTTGCTCCTCTTCCAGTCCAGCTCTCTGCTGTGGCCCGGGAAGGCAGTGGAGGATGGCCTGAGTCCTTGGGTGCCTGCACCTATGTGGGAGACCAGGAGGAAGCACCCGGCTTCTGGCTTCGGATCGGTGTAGCACCGGCCGTAGTGGCCATTTAGGGGGTGAACCAACAGAAGGAAGACCTTTCTCTCTGTCTCTCTCTCTCACTGTCTAACTCTGTCAAATAAATAAATAAATAAAAAATACAAAGTTAGTTACTAAGAATTATAATTATCTTCACTATGATCATCATCATCATCATCGCTGAGATACATTTTAAAAGGCAGGAATTTTAATGCAGGCATGCCATCTTAGAGTGTCTGAATTCAAGTCCTGGCTTCTCTTCCAATTAGAGCTTCTTGCTAAATGTAGGCTTGGGGAAGCCACAAGCAATGACTCAAGTAGATGGATTCCTGCCTTTTGTGCAGAAGACCTGGATTGAGTTCCTAGCTCCTGGCTTCTGACCTCTGGCCCAGTCCAGATTGTTGCAGGCAACTTTGGAATCAGATTGTGAATCCCAGCTCCATCCCTTGCTACTTGTGGGTCTTGGATCATCTGTGGAAGTCCCCTGATTCTAGTTCTTTATCTGTAAAATGGGAAGAATAATACTTAGTTCACAGGATTACCGTAAGCATTAACCAGGTGTATACAAAGAATTCACAGCTGTGCCTGGTTCATAGGATGCTATTGTCAAGATGATAATGATTTTTTCAGCTTTACCTTCTCCTACTGTACCCCTCAGCCACAGTGACTTATGTTCTGGTTATCATATGAACAAGTTCTTAACGTTCAAGTTCTTTACCCTTCACCTCATGTCTTTAGCCAGGTCTTTTCTGACGAGGTTGTCTTTTCGGCTCTCCATCCACGGGTACTTTGTGTCTCAATGTCACAGCATTTCCTACCTCACATTATTTTTTTGCATATGTGGGTTCCCTGTTTATTATCAGATTCCCCTCAAATCTAACAGAATATAAGCTATATGTCTTATTTGCTACAGGGTTCTAGGGCCTGGCAGATATAGGTATTAAAAATCTACTGTCAAACAAATGAACAAAATTGTGATAGAGTCTCAAGTGATCTCAGATTAGTAATGGTCACTTCCTGTCCTAAAAGTCAGCTTAGAAGGGCAGTTCAGGCCAGTGCCGTGGCTTAACAGGCTAATCTTCCGCCTTGCGGCACCGGCACACCGGGTTCTAGTCCCGGTTGGGGTGCCGGATTCTATCCCGGTTGCCCCTCTTCCAGGCTAGCTCTCTGCTGTGGCCTGGGAGGGCAGTAGAGGATGTGGGCCCTGCACCCGCATGGGAGACCAGGAGAAGCACCTGGCTCCTGGCTTCGGATCAGCGCGATGCGCCGGCCGCAGCGGCCATTGGAGGGTGAACCAACGGCAAAAAGGAAGACCTTTCTCTGTCTCTCTCTCTCACTATCCACTCAGCCTGTCAAAAAAAAAAAAAAAAAAAAAAAAAAGAAGAGGGCATTTCAAGGTGTGGCTCCTGAGGGTGACTTTGATGTTGAGTCCAATGTTGGTGGGGATGTGGTTATAATCATGCCCGGATAGTAAGCAAAAAAAAAAAAAAAAAAGGGACAGTCCAGGAAACCTTATTCATGATCTGTTTGCATTAGAATCACAAGTGAGGCTGGATGCCTAAATGCATTTTCTTAGGCTTCACTGCACCAGGGTTTCTGGTAGAGTGGCCCCAGCATCCACATTTTAGGAAGTGCTGGAGGTGACTCTGAAACATGTCAAACATGCCAGAGTCTGAGAACTGCTGGGATTGAGGGTTAGAACATCCTTCTCTGGGTGCTTTATCAGCAACCCAGGAGGCGTCTCTGAAGGTGTTAAATACTTATTAACATTGTTGTGTGGGAGCTGCAGCAGCGACATTGCCACGTGGCAGCCAAGCACTCATTAGCACTTGTGTAGGAACCTCTGCCTGTTCTTGAGAGGTAATTTCTTGGCAAACAATGAGAGTCTTCATGAAGCACTTCTGCAGAGTGAGGACAAATTTGGGGTAATGTAGTGCAAATTGTAGAAAGTGAGTACATTAGCAATGAAAGAGACATAATAAATCTGGAAGAGAGCTTTAGTATGTCTGGCCAAAAGATGTAAATTTTGGGAAAAAAAGAAAAATTATGGCAACATAAATAAAGGTTAATAATTATAGTTAAAATATACTCTTTTTTTATGTTGGGATTTGAAGATCAGATTAACACCTGTAAATGGCAAAATGTTTTGTCAATTTTTGCCATATGTATGTTTGTGTAGGCGACATGGGCAATATCTTTTAGTTATGGGTCATAGTGAGTGGCATAGTAAATAAAGCCTCCAATTTTTTTTAAACTTCTCACTTCTATAAAGAATTCTCCTTGTTTATTTCACCTCCCTATAGGGAGGGTGAACTACTCATTGCCCTTTTGTGTTTCCCTCATGCTATGTGATCTCATCTCTTTTCTACTCCTGTCCCTTTTTGACCTCTTCAAATTCATTCCTCTTACACAGCTCAGGTGCAGGAAGATAATGCATGGATCTATGTCATCATCAATTTAAAGTCTTACTGACAAACATGTGTGTTTGTTTTTTTTTTTTTTTTTGACAGGCAGAGTGGACAGTGAGAGAGAGAGAGAGAGAGAAAGGTCTTCCTTTTGCCGTTGGTTCACCCTCCAATGGCCGCTGCAGTAGCGTGCTGCGGCCTGCGCACCGCGCTATTCCGATGGCAGGAGCCAGGTGCTTCTCCTGGTCTCCCATGGGGTGCAGGGCCCAAGCACTTGGGCCATCCTCCACTGCACTCCCTAGCCACAGCAGAGAGCTGGCCTGGAAGAGGGGCAACCGGGACAGGATCCGTGCCCCGACCGGGACTAGAACCCGGTGTGCCGGCGCCGCAAGGCGGAGGATTAGCCTAGTGAGCCGCGGCGCCGGCCTTGTGTGTTTGGTTTTTAAGTCTCAGTATCTGCTCTACATTTCAGGTACAAACTCTGTTCAATAGCTCATTAATGCTTTAAACAAAATCATTAAATTATTAAATCTTAGCTAAGTCACTTTAAACATAGAGAGACATGCATGCAAGGCATGGATGTCATTTATATATTTTGGCTTACTACCATTTTCCACGAAGCAATGAAAAATGGATAGAGAAGGTGTTCTTGTGCAGTTTTCATTTAAAATCATGTGAAAAAGAAGAATTTATTGGCAGACATGCTAAAACAAAGTCTGATTGTTCACCTTCCTCTCATTGATTACTTTCAGATTGTATAGTTTACTTATCACTATATAAACCAAACCACGGGGTTTGGCAACTGCTCCAAAAATCTGATTTTAACAATGGAGGTAAGAGGTTGTAGGTATAACTACTCCCGGTGGCAAGAATGAGAATGCTGTGTGTGGAGTTTCTAGAAATGGATCTTACAATTATATGTTAGGCTTATCATAGTAATTCAGACTAGCAATTAAAAAGCAAAGAAATTTCCCTAGATATTGAGTACATGTATGACTTTAAAGGTTTTATTTCTTGGGGTCAGCCTTTCACCAGCAGGCTGACTACATTGGGTAGCAACTGGTAACTTCTCTCCCAGGTTTTCCAGTTGATGTGGTTCCAAAAACAGCGGGAGGGTGACCTGTCTGTATTCCGAACACCTCACAATCCTTGTTCAAAACAGATTCTTGCCTCCTTCAGCTTGCCTAGAAAGAGTGTTCCTCCAAAATATCTCCTCTAGAGACCTGGAGGTATGTCAGTTACTTCTGACATCAGCTGAGTATTTAAAGTATCATATAGTAAAATATCCAACTATGTCCCACAGCGTCATCCACCCTAGTAAGTAAGCATCAGTACACTTAGACAATCCATTATATCATGGCATTTGTTAAAAACTGACTTTAAGTGGAAAATAAACCACTGTAGCTCAGTGAAACATTTCTAGAGTTAATTGTGAGCATACTAGCTCTGGGAATCACTATTTACAATCTAAGAATATTGAGTACTGAGGGACAAGCTTTGCCAAGGCAAGGGCTCTATTTGAGAGAAGTTGCTTTTATTTTGTAACTTGAGTCTCTCCCTCCCCCCACTCCCACCCCCTTGGCGCTCTTAAACTTACTTCAACAGATCCTGATGCCTGTAACATTTTGGGATGATAGTTTGGATGTGTTGGATGTGTAACTTTCTTCGTGATGCAAAGAGTACACCTGAGGCTGCTATATGAACTTGGCTGTCATCTTTTGGGGGCAGAAGCAGAAACATATGTGCGTTGAGTAAAATCAGATTTTTGCATCATCCTTTTATCCAGCATACTTGTGGCTTTAATTGAAGACATTTCTTTGTGTAGCTTTCCTCTCGAATGCAATCTGGAATTTAATTTTTGGTATGACATTACATTGTGTATGAACCAATAATTTTTCACGAATGGTCTAAATTCTCATGAAGTTTCTAACATGAATACAATGTAAAGCTTTAAGAGTTTGTTCTGGTTCCAGGTTATATAATTACAAATCACCTTTTACAAAATTTCTCACTAATGATTACATTTCTGCATTCCACCCATGTGTCCTTATTAAAAATTGTCATCAGTTAATAATTTTATGGTTTGAATTTCAATGCCATGAAAAATAACAGACATTACACCTGATGTTTTTATGCTTAACAAGACAAATGGAAGGAGTGTTATCTGCTTGATACACATATTGATGATTTTAACATTCAAGTTATATATATGGTATTTAATTGTTCAAACATTTTTACTGTTTGGACCTAGGGAAAAAGCAGAGTAGTAACCACAAGGCATAAGTTTTTATGAGTCCCATCACTGATTGGCTCTTCCTCCTCTGAAGTCATTGCAGCAAAATAGAATGAAGACTGCATGAATCTAAAATTTCCTTCATAAGACTTCTAAGTTTTATGCTTCAAATATCTTTTTCTAGGGGTAAATTTCAGCCTTTTTGTTTTTGCACTTAAAATTTGTATGTATTACCTCAATTTTCTTAGAATTTAAAAACATGGTTTTTGAAATAATTTAATTTCCCTTAATGTGGGTTCAATTTCAATATTTACACTGATTTGTCCAGAATGATAAAGAAACTCAGAATCATGCATTATAGTCATCTAACTATTCATAGTTTCCTAAAATAGTTTAAAAGCAATTTTTAAAATAATGGAATATACATTGTTTACTCTGAATGCAATGCTAGAAATAATGAGAATCTCAGAAAATAATATTAACATATTATATATTCAAGAGAATTGAAAAATATAATGCCAAACAGCAACACCAACAAAGACTTAGGGGATAATGATGAACAATTTAGACAAAGAACATTAACTGTAATATCAACTATGTCAAAGACGGCATAACAGAACTATGGCTTTTGGTCTTTCATTGGAAAGTATTAGGGGTGACTAAGATATCAGAATCAAATATAGTGGAAAGAAAAGACAATTCCTTTATAAATTTGGAAAAATTAGTACAAGGCTATGGGTATCACTTAAAGGAGATAATGAGAACTACTTGGAGGCAGAATGCAAATATAATGAATTTTATGGAGATAATACCCTTTGTATTCACATCTATTGGTTTGCTTTTTCTAAAATAAAAATTGTAGTATTTAACACTGTAATTGGGTAGGACCCAAATATATTTTCACATCAGCATATTCTTATACAGAGACTATACTAAATACTTCTATATGTATATCTGAACAGGAAAGAAAAGCTGAACTTACCTATATCAGTCTGGAGCTTTAAAAAAATAAAGCATTTAAAACAAAAAGTAGAATAAGAGAAAAGTATATATATTTTACTCCAGGGACCTTGAAGCATCACTCAGTTTTAGAATTTATGGTGGAAAAATACATTTGGATTGACATAGGTGGGCAGAGAGGGAGGCTGTCAGGCTGATAGGAGCCATTTCAAAAGCAGAGAGACCCTGAAGACTGAGAAAAATGAAAAGGGCCTGACAAAGAGAAACCGTGGAAAATAAAAACAAATAGATATGGGGAAAGGAAAATGCTCAAAGGAATTTAAGCTCAAGCAATAAACTTACCTCAATATTCCATAAACTGTTTACTTAATTGGAATCAGCATACTGACTGTGTTATGACTGTATCAGAGCACACACCAGGTACTCTGATACTCAATGGAGACTAGTCAAAGAATAGGTTTCTTGATAATTTAACCAACAAAGCCATGAAGCACCAAGAGCGTTGGCAGCATTTGGTCCCTTTCATCTTTTCCCATCAGTCTGGGAGAAGTAGGCAATCTGGATGACGTCATCTTTGCCTGCACACCTGCCCAGTGGCCAGTTAGGGTCCAGCTGTATTTAACTATTTGAACATGACAAACTCCTTATTAAGGTTCTTAAACTTATAATTAAAAAGGGATTGTCTAGAGAACACGCTAATGACTCAGTGGAAAAATTCTTTACTCCATTTACTAAACATGAATTCAAACACTACAATTAATTATAGATTATGCCAGGGTAACCCTTTCTCTGACCAAATTACTGGTCCTCACATGGGAAATGGGTAAATGTGCGGATGATAGCCATGTTGTTGCTTTCTGCTCTCTCCATCCGCTGTTTTCGTATTCCTTTCTATTCCTTAGGCCCTCATTTATTTTCCTCTGAGTTTTGAGGCTAGTGGTTTTACAGCTTCTGTCTCCTTTATATTAATGCCCAACAATTGCAGATGTGTTACAATAGTGTAAATCTTTACAGGTTTGCCTCCTTCCCCTTCCTTTGTTGAATGGGTTCATTTCCCTTACATAATGTCTCTTGCATGCCGTTGTCCCTCTGCTTGTCCGTGTGGCTCCAGCTTCTTGGGCTTCACACTGAGATGGACCAATCTTCCAGTGCTTGCGTCCCCTTGGTGACCTGCTACATGCACCCTCTCTTCACTCATGGTGTCTCCCCATGCTTGGAAAGCATGCTCATGCATCATGGAGGGTGCGAAACCCCGTGATCATTTCCCTTTAAGAAAGAGGGTCCCCGGCCCTCCTGGATCACTGGGAAGCCATCTTCCGTCAGTGCAGACTCACTGGCCACCTCTTGTTCATTTTCCTTTTCTCTTGTGGCAAGGTTTATCTCTTTTCCTTAGGACATTGAAGCTGGAAGAGTATAGTTGTACAGCCACTTAGAATTTCTGTTGTTTTTTTCTGATTCCAAAAGTCAAATTATGAGTGTCTTAATGGTACTTTTGCATACTGACTGTGTGACCTAGGCTAACATACTTAATCTCTCTCTATGCCTCCATTTTTCCTCTGGGTAATGGGTAATTATTCCACCTATTGCACAAAGTTGAAATGAATTGTGTAAGCAGGAGTGAAGATGAAATAAGTTAACGTCTTTAGCATAGTAGTTGGCATATAGCAAGTGCTCTGCAAAGCTTACCACTTTTACTGTTCTCTCATGAGCAGATTCACGAGGACCAGGGAGTGTGTCTATTTGTTGGGTTGTAAGTCTTGAAGAAGACATTTTAATCACTCCATGATCAGAGCATGTATATTACATCCTGATGAAATAAACTTAATTTAGTTGCACAGCAGTGTAATTTGTAATGCTACCTACGAAGCTGTGAAGTATTTTTTTTGTCTGAAATGATGGTTGGAATTTTGTGACTTGAATTTATACTTCACTCCCAAACTATAGAATACAAATTTTGAGGTATGTCACTTTGATTATTAAACTTGGCTAGTGAACATTATGCAAAATGGCCTACATAAGATTTTGGAATCTCAGCAGATATTGACAGTTTCAATATTGTTATCTCAAGGCCAGCTTTGTGGCGCAGCTGGTTAAGTAGCTGCCAATGATGCCGGCATCCCATATGGTCACTAGTTAGACTCCTGGCTGCTCCATTTCCCATCTAGCTCTGTGATAATGTACCAGGGAAAGCAGCAGAAGGTGGCCCAAGTGCTTGGGGCCCTGCAACCATGTGAGAAATGTGAATGGAGTCCCAGGCTCTTAGCTTCGGCATGGCCAGGAAATCCTGGCCATTGTGGCCGTTTGGAGAGTGATCCATTGGATGGGAGATTTCTCTCTTTCTCTCTCTGTAATTCAGCCTTTCAAATAAATAAATAAATCTTCTAAAATATTTCTTTCTTTAAAAATTGCTTTTCTTTTTACATAAAAATGTGTATTTTTTAGCTACCTGACAAGCAGAACAACACACATGCACAGACACACGTACACACACGGGGAGGGTGGTGGGGAGAGAGAGAGATGGACCTTCCACATAGTGGTTCACTACTTAAATTCCTACAACCAAGGCTAGGCCAAGCAGTAGATAAGAGCCCAAAACTCCATCCATTTCTCCTATGGAGGTGCCAAGGGCCCAAGAACTTGATCTGTCACCTGCTGCCTCCCAGGATGCATTAGCAGGAAGCTGTATTGGAAATCAAGTAGCCAGGTCTCCTATAAGCACCCCAACATGGATGTGGGCATCTCAAGATAGTTTAATCATTTGAGCCACAATGCCTGCCCCAACAGTATATCTCTTAAAAAGGAAACTATTGGGGCCAGCAATGTGGCGCAGCGGGTTAAACCCCAGCTTGCAACACCAGCTTCCCATATGGGCGCCAGTTCAAGTCCCGGCTGTTCCACTTCTGATCCAGCTCTCTGCTATGGCCTGGGAAAGCAGTAGAAGGTGGCCCAAGTGCTTGCGCCCCTGCAGCTGCATGGGAGACCCAGAAGAAGCTCCTGGCTCCTGGCTTTGGATCAGCTCAGCTTTGGCAGTCATTAGGGGAGTGAAGCAATGGAATGGAAGAGCTCTCTCTCTCTGGCTCTACCTCTCTCTGTAACTCTGTCTTTCCAATAAATCTTTTTTTTAAAAAAAGGATGGGGCCGGCGCTGTGGCTCACTTGGCTGATTCTCTGCCTGCAGTGCCAGTATCCCATATGGGCACCGGGTTCTAGTCCCGGCTACTCCTCTTCCAGTCCAGCTTTCTGCTGTGGCCCGGGAAGGCAGTGGAGGATGGCCCAAGTGCTTGGGTGCCTGCACCTGCGTGGGAGAGCAGGAAGAAGCACCCGGATCCTGGCTACGGATTGGCATAGCTCCGCCTGTAGCGGCTATTTAGGGGGTGGACCAATGGAAGGAAGACCTTTCTCTCTGTCTCTCTTTCTCACTGTCTAACTCTGTCAAAAAGAAAAAAATTAAAAATAAAAAGGAAACTATTACTCCCAGTAGAGTTGTAATAGTATAGTGAACCACTATAGCTATTTCTTTCTAATTTGCACCTTGTGATACAAATATGAGAAATAGAAATGTGAAGTTATTAATAATTTTGATAATATATGAATTGAACTTTTGACTTTCTAAGAAAAATTCTGAAGAGAAGTGATAAAGAAGTTTTGAATTTTGCTCAAAGCATACCTTTGAAATTTACGAAGCAAAGGAATTCTTCCTAACTACTCCTGTTGTGGTGGTAGAGTTGGTGAGGGAGAGAGGGATAGCCACACTTGTCCATATTCTGTAAACACATGACTACAGAGAGCAATGCTGGTTTTATTGTCAGATTTTAAACTGCAAGAGCCCTCTGTTGTCAAACTTCACGAAGTGTGTTTACCTATCTTCTAAAGCTTTGCACTCTTATATGCATTTGTGACCTGTTAGAAGAATAAAGGCTGTTTTGTTGGTTATGGCTGATATGTAACAAATTGAGCTATAAATGATGGGTGTATTTTGTATGAGCTATAAATGATAGTTCTGTATGTTAAATATATGTTATGTAGGCTTGTATATTTCTTTCTAGATAGTTGAAAACTCTAAGATATTTTAAATGATGAAAGGAATATTAAACATTACTATCTACATTTTTCTTTTTTTAAAAGGATTTATTTACTTGAAAGGCAGAGTTACAGAGAGAGAGAGAGAGAGGTCTTCCATCCAATGTTTTTTTTTTTAAATTTTTAAATTTTTGACAGGCAGAGTGGACAGTGAGAGAGAGACAGAGAGAAAGGTCTTCCTTTGCCGTTGGTTCACCCTCCAATGGCCGCCGTGGCCGGCGCACTGCGGCTGGTGCACCACGCTGATCCGAAGGCAGGAGCCAGGTGCTTCTCCTGGTCTCCCATGCGGGTGCAGGGCCCAAGCACTTGGGCCATCCTCCACTGCACTCCCGGGCCACAGCAGAGAGCTGGACTGGTGGAAGAGGGGCAACCAGGACAGAATCTGGCACCCCGACCGGGACTAGAACCTGGTGTGCTGGCGCTGCTAGGAGGAGGATTAGCCTGTTGAGCCACGGCACCGGCCTCATCCAGTGGTTTTACCTGCTATGCCACAGCTCTGGCCCCGACTTTTTTTTTCTTAAAAACAACAAACTTAAAGCTTAAAATATCTGGTTTGTTGATGTTTCTGTAAGTTACTTATTAAGACATATTTATTTTATTCGCACGGCAGAGTGAGAGAGGGAGAGGGAGAGGGAGAGGGAGAGGGAGAGGGAGAGGGAGAGGGAGAGGGAGGGGAGAGAGAGAAAGAGAGAGAGAGAGAGAGAGAGAGAGAGAGAGAGAGAGAGAGAGAATCTTCCATCATACCCCAAATGCCTGCAGTAGCCAGGGCTGGGGCAGGTCAAAGCCAGGAGCCAGAAAGTTCATCTGGGTTTTCCACATGGGTGCAGGAACCCAAGTACTTGGGCCATCATCTACCGCTTCCCAAACACATTAATAGGAAGCTGGACAGAAACAGGCACTTCGATATGGGACATAGTCATCCCCAGCATGGCTTAACGTGCTGTGCCACAATACTCACCGAATCTGTAAATTATATAGATAGAAATCATTTTACAGGCATTTTGAAGCTTTACAGAATAAAAAATGCCTTTACATTCACACACTTGTGCACACACAGAGATACTTCAAAAAGTTCACAGAAAAAATGGAATTAAAAATGAGTTTATTTGGGTTAAAAAATTTTGGCATTCATGCATAGCTTTTATCATGCTATACATTTTCAAGAACTTTTTGTAGACCCTCATTTGCATGAATTTCAAGAATTTTTTTTGCAACAAAATAAACTTATCTTTTAATTCAATTTTTCTCCAACATTTTGAAGAATTCCTTATGTAAAAACAAATGTAGTTAAGTCTGTGTATTTTCATTGAGAAGGTAGAGGTTGTTTCTATATTCCTTCCATTATTTTTCTGAAGATGGCAACAATCTGTGGGACTTTTAAAGGTTGGCGTACTTCTGTGGACCATATAAGCACTTACAAAAGCCCTGTTGCACCACTATTAACACAATTACTCTGGTAGTTAGAGTGAAACTTTCAGGATTTTGTTATGAAAATTAAAATCTGTTCATGGAATACGAATTTATAAATATATTTGACTTGCCCTCCCCACCAAATAAACACCTCCTTGGAAGGACACACTAGTCTGAAATTTATACGAATAATACTTTGACAATACAATTTCACATTGACAATAAAGAACACAGAATTTCATAGTTCTAACACATTACAGATATTATGGGATATTGAGCTAATTTTACACAACACCATTTAAAATTAAACACAACAGACTTTCTTAGTATTACAGCAATTGCCATAAACCAAGAATATTGTAGTAAGTTTCTATGAAATAGCAAACGAATTAAAGGACTAATTATGTGTAATTTTCCTTTATTATTTGATTACTATTTAAATAATGTAGATACAGTTCTCCAATAGATGGTAGTTCTAATTTTACCTGATAAGCTGGAAATGGGCTTAGGTCGTCTATAAGCATCGGTGTAACGCAGCTAGAAATTTGCCAGCTGTGGACACTGAGAGCATTATTTCCTTTCCTTTTCTTCTGATAATAGCATAGGGAAAATTCCACATATGCTAATTTGAACTTCAGAAAAGAAAAGAATCACTAATTTGTCTAAAAGTGTGGAGAAGAATTGATTGCCTTTATGCTGCAAATAGTATTTCTAGAATTTGAGATTAAGAAACAATTGATATTGGAATATATGAGCAATTAAAAACCAGTACTTCAGCCAAACATATATCTGTAATTATACTGGAAAGCAGTGAATCAAACATTCAGTAACTGAGAAAGCACTTTTTCTTCTTTTCTGCAGACTTAACTTCTAAGTTGGCTGTATTTATCTGAGAGGACTAGCACCTTGTTATTATTGCTATTACACTCATTTTAGAAAAGCATGCTAACGAATGTGAAATTTACACAAACATTTGTATGATACATTTGGATATTTATAATATCCAATCAGTTACAAATAAATTCTTGCATGTTTCTTCTACATATCAAGTGTCTTCCACTTTCTTGGTTGTAAATATGTGCTCTAGATGATGTGAGCAGCATCAATATTACCTTGACTGGGTGCAGAAATTGTTTGCTATTAAATTGTGTTTCAGTTTGCAAACTAAAACGTGTGCCAGAGGACCACATCAAAGGCCATTCTGCTGTCATTAAACAACATCAAAGGGTAGCCCCTCGGTAGCCTTTAAGTTTTATGGCAGGTGCCTCATAGAGATGTCAGGTCATTGAGGAAGCCAGGAGAAGACTCGATCTAAACTCAGTTGTCTCTTGGTTCCTTTTATCTGTTTGGGAAGGTAAGTGTCTCGGGTTAGAAAGAGTTTTGCAGTGATTTGAATACTGGACATCAAGCCTCTCTGATTTCAGTTGTTCTCAGCATGGAAGCTGCAGTCATGGTCTTTCCTGATGGACACATCTGGGCAACAGAAAAATGATCCTTATGATAATGTCATTGAGTGCCCGTGAGGCACAGAGCCATAAGCCTAGTTTTGGCTCTTCTCAGGAGAGAGACACATAGGCAGTTTTTGGTCTATTTGGGCAATTCAGGATAACTCTGGAGAGGGATCATTTCCAAATTCTAAAGCAGTACTCTCATTTGCTTAGCATGGGGCTGAGGCATTTCCTACAGAACAGAATAATGGAATTTCTATTTAAACAAAGTGGCACAATAAATCCAGTTTCTTCTGGTTAAAGCCTGTTCATATAATTATTCCCTTAATGAGATATTACAAAAACCTATATGGAGAATAATCTCTTTGCAATCAAATTAGAGGACAACAATGGCTAATTTTTAGCTGATTAGAGAAATGCATGTATTGCACAAGAAAACAAATACTTATGATTTTCCTTAGATGTTTTATTTATTTTATTTTATTTTTTTTACAATTTGTTCTCCAACCTCATCAGCACCATCCCAGGGTACATTAATTTAATTTTGCTTAATAAGTATATCTTTTATATTGCTGCAAGCCTATAACATATCTTGGCTGGTTGTTTCTACTTTACTAGGACCAAAAAATTTGTGCAAGAACTAACAAATTATCATGAGCTCTGAAAATGTTTTTTGTGTAATGAATTAATATATGTAAAGAATACAGTTAAAACCATTTTGTACTGCTTTGATCATTCACTTACATGTCATTAAGTCGTCTAAGCATTTTATTCTGAAAGGGCTCTGTTTACAAATTAGACCAAAGAATACATTTCACACTGAAGATCAGCATATATGTTGTGTTTCATTTCCAGTGCACATGACACAACCTTAATATTAGAGCCAGATGATTAAAAGAACATTACCTGAGCCATGAGAGTCACTGAATGAGCTATGCTAAATTGGTTGTTTTCTGTTTTGTGATTAATTGTGCTTCTAAACCATATTTTAGCGTGCTTTGTTTTTCTGTCCCCAGTCATCCCATATTATTAAAGAGAAATTCTGCATATCTCTCCTGGAGTCCAATTAAGGATTTGCATCATGACTAGATTTTTCACTTTAATTACTGTATATAAAGTAGGTTTTGACTTATTTCCATATTTATCAAACTATGCAGAAGAAGCAAAATTCATCAAATAAACAGATATCTGTGGCTATAATTGCAGCCTGCATTGAGCATGTAGGAAGAAAATATGAGGGTCCAAATTTCATTATGTAGAACATAATAAACATCTGAATAATTAAACTGTGTGTAAATCATAGGCTTGGCAGTAGTAAGAATAGAAGACACCTTCATTTGATCCAAAAATATTTTAAATATATTTCTAAAAATATGCCTTGAAAACTAAACAATGAGTTGAAAAAGCTTGCATCTTATCAAGTGAGAAATATGCATTGGATAATGTGCATTTGAAACATTTTATTAATTAATTGAAATAAAAGGTCAGCTGTGTGCGTGGATTTCCTAAAGACCCCTCCCTATTTTTTTTTTTTAGCAAATAAGAGAATGAAACTGAAAAAAAATAAATAAATAAAATAAATAATAGCAAGTTATTTGAATGACTTTCTTTATACTTATACTGTAAGTAATTAATTCAGGAAGTAATACATCAATTTCTAGGACTAAGAAAAGCACCTGGCTTCTAATATGTATAAATTAAAGTTCCAAATAAACATCTTATTTAAAATTGTTTAGCTATACTTCTTATTATGCGTGCTTAATTGTGTATTAAAGATTTATACCTAATAAAAATGAAATGCATAATTTTTATTATATTAAACACTTAATAATGGGAACTATATTAATTTCAAGACCAAGATACTAGCAACTTATCAAAAGTGGAAAACCCAGGACTTTTCGTTTGAAGCATGATTCTTTAACTTTTAAGATACCCAGAAAAAGGTATTTCAAATAGTTTTGCCTTTGGTTATTTAATTACAAAAACTTAAATTGTCTTGAGTATTCCAAATGAATTGGGTCTATGAATTTCAAAACTTTCAAAAAGACATTTCAATTTAAATTTTTAGCTTAGTTAAACTCCTGACAAGGAAAGTTTAATTCTAGTTATTGTAAGGTTTCTGAGGGCTTTGAATTAATTTATTCTGTAAGCCCTGCTGTGAGTGTAGCTGGTTACTTTTGAATTAGATATTAAGGACAGATAAAGTGAGGAACCTGCCTGGCTTTGACTACATGAAGATTTATCATATTTTGATTTCCACAGACTCCCAGAAGTGACGATGTCTAGAAAATAGGCTCTGTTTAATGCTGTCCGAAACCATTAATTTCTTCCTCTCAGCTGATATAGAAATTTTCTTTTCATCTTTAAATATGTTATGAAATTCAAGAATGTGGCTTTTTAAAGGTTACTAAAGCTAATCATATCAAGACCACTGTGCTGCAGCCATTTAAATAACTTGGGTATGTCCCAATATGCAATGCATGGGGATAGCTAATGTACAAAATTAGATATGGAAGTGTGGTGTGAGCTTATTTTAATTTTCTGGAGGCAAGGAAATAGGCTTGCATTTATTCAAATAGTGAGTTACTGTGCATCTCTTTGTATTAACAATTCTGATAGCTACGTGGATCCTTAATTTTTTTTTTGGTCTTTCAGCTGCCCCTCCTGGACCAGTCTTCATTTCTTTTCTTTAAAAAAATTTTTTTCCCAAAGAAACCATTTATTTAATGAGTATAAATTTCACAAGTACAACTTTAGGAATATAGTGATTCTTCCCACATACCTGCTTTCCCATCCACACTCCCACCCCTCCTCCTCCTCTCTCTCCCACTCCCAGTCCCATTTCTCCATTAAGAAAACAGAAAACAAACAAATAAAGACCAAAAAACTGTTCCTGGACAGTCAAGACAAGGGCTGTTCAAGTCATTGCTTCTCAAAGTGTAAATTTCACTTCTACAGATTGCCTTTTAGGTGCTCTGTCTTCATTCCTTTCTTAAAGGTTATGTTCAGGAAACTGGTGAATAATAAAAAAAAATACAGGGGATTATATGTAAACAGATTAAAAGTGGTTAGCAGAACTGAATAGAATCAGATAGATGTTTAACTGCATCTCTTCACAAATAACCAGTTGTTTGACTCAAATGATATTTTAAAACCCATATATGTATATATTTATACATATATACACACATACATCTAAATGAAATAAATGGATTTCATGCCTTGAAATCAGGAGAGAAAATTTCCAAGTTTTGTCTATTTCAAGAGGCAGAAGTAGTGATAAAACATGAAAGGGGTACATGTAAAGATAGGATTCATAATTTCAATGCTACAAGTTGGATATATGGAATAGAGGACACATCCTTGAAACATGTGGGAAGTCAAATCTTGCTGAATACAGTTCTCGGCAGTAATAGTTTTCTAGAAGAAAGAAAAATTGTAATTGGCATCTACATTTCATGGGCAATTCTGAGATGGCTTCACATTTCCTACACTGGGCTTAACTGTAGTGGTAATATCAAAAACTTAGGAAATATTTTATAAGAAAAAGATTTTAGTTTATTTTACAGGATAGGTTAGCTTTCTATGATATCCTGTGAGGAATCATAAGTATAGATTATTTCATGTCCTCAACAATAGAGTGTGCTCCCTTTTATATGAAGGATAATTCTTAAAAAAAAAAAGCATATGCTGACATTTGGATTCATCCTAATTCAGAAAAAATATGTTTTATTTTGATTACTTTTTTCTCTATTCCCTAAGCAAACTTTAGATTTCCATTGTAGGAAAAAAATATTGTTTAAAAGAAAAATTGCTAAGCTTTACCCCAGATTCACTGATTTAGAATCTGAGGGATGGAGGCCTGGGAATTTGCACTGTAAACAATTGTCTTAGATAGTGGTGAGCTGGTCAATGTTTAGCAATTTGGACTGTGTTAAAATGCATACATGCATAATGATAAGTTTATTATAAACTCTACTGATATAAAGCACATACTGTGAACAATTTAAAATAACAAAACATACAAAATCCTTTACTGCAAATTCCATATAGCCAACTGATTCTCACAGAGTGAATTCTTTAATTTTTGTTGAACTCGTCTCTGTATCCAAACTGTGATTGCAACTGATGAACATGTTTAATTTCAATGTGAAGTAGTTAGTATTTTTGTTTATGGTGAGATGAAAATCCCAGTGATACATATGTTGGAATTCATCTGTTAGTCAATGAGGTAGCTTCTTTGCTGAATAGGATAATTGTTTTTGAATATTACAAGACTTTTTCTTCGATTGTCTGTGTTATTCAAAATGTAATGGACATAGATATGATATCTTTTAAAGTTTAATCTGTATTAGCACAAACAAAATAATCAGGCCCATTTTGTAGGATTTTCCAAATTTTATGTTATAAACATTTGCATCCTGGACACTGTCAAGGTACCAACATAATACCACATAAAGCAAAACAAAACAAAACAAAACAAAAAAGATGCCACATAAAACAGTCGGCAAAAGGTGCCTGGGGGTTCACAATTATATATTTCCACTATGGTGATACAATAGGTAGAAATAATTTGAAGACAAAGATAGTAGTAAAATATGGTAAACAATTAGAAAGTGATGAGTTTTAAATAATTGTTACTTTTATTTTTAAGATATTTTATTTAGATAACATAGGTATATTTAATATAATTTATATTTTAAAGAATGAATTTTAATAGTGATTTTACAAGTGTTTCACAAAATTCATGAAAGTTTTTGCGATTTTTGAATTAATTAAAATGTTAGAAAATTTTCAAATAAGGAAAGAAGATGGAGGGAGGCTGGGAGTAAGGGAGGGAGATAGGGTACAGTGAGAAGTACCAGCATGGTCTTAAAACTGTGTACATGAAATATGTGACATTTATTCCCTTTAAAAATAAAAAAGAGAAATTTCCCAAAGGGATAAATCTATAATTACTTTCAAAATGGATGGCAAACATTTTACATACACAGGCCTGAGGTAGGTTGTGATATATGTGTATCTTTGGCATCCACCTGTAAAAAACAGGGTTTGCTCTGTACTCTCAAAGCACTTTGCATGTGTCAATGGCTGTTGGGAATGCAGAAGCAAGGTTTTTTTTTTTTTTTTTTTTTTTTAAAGTTCAGGTACACATATTTTGTGTGTAAATGTTAAGATAAAATAGTGATTAATGTAGAATGGAGTGTTAAAGTATGAAAACAGATAGCTCTTTGAGGACTATAAATAGTATGGAAAGTATTTAGGAATAGGTGAGACTTAATTGGGAACCTAAAAAATGGATATTCAAACCTAGATTTAATTCCACGTATGAAGGAAGGAAGGAAGAGCATAACAAGCAACAAAATTAGCTGGACAAACACACCAAAAAAAGACTTTGCCACTTCTTCCTTTAGGTTTTTTTTTTTTTCATTTAAAAATATTATTAATATAAAGGGAGCAGATTTCATGTATTTCATAGATACAATTCTAAGAAGATAACCATATATCTCTCCCACCCTTCCTCCCTCAGTCCTCCTTACTTCATTTCTTTCATCTTATTTTAACTTTTGCAATAATATAATTTCTATTTGCTTTATAATCACAAGCTTAATGAACTACTAACCATTATGTTCAACAAGTAAAAGGAAGAAAGAATACTGTTCCACAGAATATAGACAAGGGCTATAAATAATAAATAATAAGCAAATTATTCCTATACTTTTATTTTTTAAAGATTTATTTTATTTATTTGAAAGACAGAGTTACAGAGAGAGGTAGAGCCAGAGAGAGTCTTCCATCTACTGGTTCACTTTCCAGATGGCCACATTGGCTGAAGCTGCACTGATCCGAAGGCAGGAGACAGTAGTTTCTTTCCTCTGGGTCTCCCACATGGGTGCAGGAGCCCAAAGACTTGGGCCATCTTCCACTGCTTTCCCAGGCCATAGAAGAGAGCTGGATTGGAAGTGGAGCAGACGGGACTCGAGCTGGCACCCATATGGGATATTGGTGCTTCAGGCCAGGGCGTTAACCCACTGTGCCACAGTGCCAGCCCCTCCTATACTTTTAAAAAATATTCTCTATTAACTACCAGGTTATCAGAAAAAATATATGGTATTTGTCTTTTTGGGATGGCTTTTTTCACTAAGCATAATGGCCTCCAGTATCATCCATTTTGCTGCAAAAAGACAAGATCCAACCTGTACAAAGTGAACAGTGTGTTAAGATTTTGAAAGTGTCTCATTATAGAATCCATAATCTAGTCTCTCAGGGAACTTTCTATGACCTCGTCCTCTATCAGATCTGTTTCTTCAAGCTCCTTCTCTGTCTCAACATCCTTGCTATCTTCTGCACTGGTCCATTTCTTCTTGTGAGAGTTCTTTTTTTGCAGAACCATAGGTATATTGCCCTTTCATTTCTGTTGGACAACAAATCCCAAGTCCAGTAGGGTTGACAAAAGGCTCATTGGTTTCTGCATTGGTCTGTTTCACAGCAAATTATCATTGTGTGGCGTAAAACATTCAGAAGTGATGATAGAGGAAAACTCTACTTTCTAAGATCTTAGTAGAGAAGAGAGGGCATACTCTTTACTCCAAGTTATGAAAGCTAAAGGGTCATGGTTTCTCAGTGCTCCAGGGAGGGTGTGTGTGTGTGTGTGTGTGTGCGCTCACCTGTATATATTTGGGTTGGGCACTGTTCTGAGAAACACATAGTTTGAAAAACATGTCCAGAGAAGACACAATACTGTCCTTCCACATGCCTTCAATTTATCAAAATTTCATATTTTCCTTGTTAATTTTGCTAAGTATTGTTTACTCTTAAACCAAGTAATATGTCATGATTAATTTTTTTTACTACATAGCCTTTTTTCCTCTGGACTCAAAAACTCAAAACTTGTCTTACCTTTTGTATTTGTTGAGTGTTTTGCTGAGTGTTTTTCATCTCTAGCCAAATCTTACCACGAAAAAAGAAAAATCTTTCCCAGTAAATAACGTCTGTATCTATGTTCTCCATTCTGAATGTCATATTTTCCTTGATATTGATTCATACTCCCATTTCAATAGAGCTCATTCAGCATTAGATTCTTCAGAAAATGTTCAAAGTTACAAATACAATTGAGAACTTGCATGTCTCAAAATGCCTTTATTCTATACTTATGTTTGATCATTAGTTGGACCAGGTATGAAATTCTAGTATGAAATAGTTTTCTCTTAAATTTTCTTTTCTTTTTTTTGTATTTAATGCTTTCTTTTTTTAACTTTTATTTAATGAATATAAATTTCCAATGTACAGCTTATGGATTACAATGGCTTCCCCTTCCCATAACTTCCCTCCTCTTAAATTTTCAACCACAGTGCACTGTCATATTCTACTTTCCAACACTGATGGTAAGAGATATGATTTCATACATAGTCTAAATCAATTGTCTGTGCCTTTACGTTTTTTTAAAAGATTTATTTATTTATTTGAAAGTCAGAGTTACACAGAGAGAGAAGGAGAGGCAGAGAGAGAGGTCTTCCATCCGCTGGTTCACTCCCCAGTTTGGTGCAATGGCCAGAGCTCCCCCGATCCGAAGCCAGGAACCAGGAGCTTCCTCCCGGTCTTCCCATACGGGTGCAGGGGTCCAAGGACTTGGACCATCTTCTACTGCTTTCCCGGGCCATAGCAAGGAGCTAGATCAGAAGTGGAGCAGCCGGGCCTTGAACTGGCGCCCATATGGGGTGCCAGCACTGCGGGTAGCGGCTTTATCCACTATGCCACAGCACTGGCATCAACTTTAATTTTTTAAAAGACGTTATTGGAATCATATTACTATGGATACTATAACATTTCATCATGTGTACCCTAATTATTTTTAGTTTATTTATTATGAAATGTACCAACAGGCCCTTGTCAGTGGGGATATTCATGTTTCTCTATGTTGGAAATTTTCCGTTTATTTTCTTGGATTAATCTTCCTTTTCCAGTTTTCTCTATTATCCCTTTCTAGAATGTCTATTAGTAATATGATTATTTTCTATGTTTATTTCTTTTTTTAAAGATTTATTT
Source organism: Lepus europaeus (assembly GCF_033115175.1). Lineage (NCBI taxonomy): Eukaryota > Metazoa > Chordata > Mammalia > Lagomorpha > Leporidae > Lepus > Lepus europaeus. The sequence goes on from NC_084828.1 coordinate 134,277,108, forward strand.
ATTTATTTGAAAGTCAAAGTTACACAAAGAGAGGAGAGGCAGAGAGAAAGAGAGAGAGAGAGAGAGAGAGAGAGAGAGAGAGAGGTCTTCCATCTGATGGTTCACTCCCCAATTGGCCGCAACAGCCAGAGCTACTACTTGTCTAATAAAATACAGTATGTCCCTATTGCTTTAGTAACAGAGCTCCCAATCTGTAGATAAGCACACATATGTGCATCTAAAGGTTAAAATTTCTAGTTTCCTTTACAGCTAGGATAGCCATATGATTAAATTCTGGAGAAAGGGATATAAGCAAAAGTGCTATGATATAATTCTATCCCATACTTTAAAGGAAGGGAATTCTATCTCATACTTTAAAGGAAGAGAATGACTTGATTCTGTCTCCCTTTCTGTCAGTGATGTAAAAGTCATATATTATAATGTAAAAGTTATGTTTTGAATATAGTAGAGCAATGAAGTAGAATTAACTTGTGCTTCTTGTAGATCTTGGGAACTGGAGCCATCCTAGCTTCCTTGTGATGTCTCCTCTGAACACTAAAATGGAAAGAAATAAACTTTTTCTTGTTTAAATATTGTCACGTGTCATTTTGATAGCAACACAGACTGTGTGTTTTGCACATTTTAGTTTCTTAATAAGTTGATGATGGTGCTAGAAATCTGTTGGTCACGGGAAGCCAGGTCCGGGAGCATGACAGTGAACCTCTCACACTATGGTCTACCATTTGTCTCTGGTGATGCGATAAATTCATTTCAGGTGATCGGCTCACATGTATCTCTGCTATGATATCTAGTTAAATACTTCTTTTCAGTCTTAATTAAAAATCTTTTGTTCTGCTTTTACTCATTATTTCTTTAATCATTTTTCTCACCTAGAGAGTGGAGGCATTTGAGATGCCTCAAATTTTAATAGCTGATTCCATAACAACAACTCTCTGAAGAGTTTTTAGGAAGTCCATAGATAAATTATTATCAATTGTTACTCCCAAATATGTCTGACAGTGAATAGACTAGAAATGGTAATATATTCAGTCCTCAAAAATTAATATTTTTAGTAGTATGAGAAATATATACAGAGATGTTTCAGAAATTCATGGACATGCATTTTATAAAAACTTACGGATTAGTTTCAATTATTTTTTGCACCAGAATAAACTTCTTTTTGGATTTTATTTTTTTCTGGGAATTTTTTGAAATACTCTCATATGTACATTTCTACTAACAGTGTATCAGAAATATCTTAAGTTTAATATGTCCCCTGTACAGTTTAATGTTTTATTTCCTTTTCTACTCCTATTTGTTAAAATGAAAAGGGCCACTGTTTGTATAATTATACCTGTAAGAAACCTGACCCCATTAATAACATATCATCAGTTTCTATCAGTGTTATTTCTGATATATTTCTCCAATACATCCACTTATCTTCCTCTTACTTTTGGCAAACTAATCCATGACACTTTTCTGTCTCACCCTGAAACATATCCTAACTTGTCTTTTAATTTTGACTCTTGTCCGCTTTCAGTTTGTTCCCTTCACTACAGCTAGACTTGCTCTTTTGAAACATTTCTTGTGACATGGAATTCCTACCTAAAATAGTCATCAGTGGATTCCAAGAATTGGCCCAGGTCCGGCCACCGTGGCCATTTGGGAAGTGAATCTTTTGGATCTTTTTGGGATCTTTCTCTCTGTAACTCCATCTTTCAAATAAATAGACAAAAAATTTAAAAAATAAGATTTACTTATTTTTTGAAAGGTAGAATGATGGAGACACACAGAGAGATGAGAGAGAGAGAGAGAGAAAGAGAGAGAGAGTGAGAGAGAGACATCAACATCTTTTACATTCTCTGGTCCACCCTCCAAATGTGTGCAACAGCTAGGGCTGGACCATGCCAAAGCCAGGAGCCAGGGGCTCAGAACTCCATCAAGGTTTCCCATATGAGTAGCAGAGAAGCAAGCACTTGGGGCATCATCTATTTTGTTTCCAGGCACACTAGCTGGAAGTTGGATTGAAAGCTGAGTAGCCGAATCTGAATCGACACTTTGATACTTTGATACGGGACGTACCTGTGACAAGCGGGGGCTTAACCTGCTGTGCCACAACACTTGCCCCTAATTAGACTTTCATTAATGTTTAAATTTTAGTTCTGCTTCACTCCTTCAGCACATCTTATCTTACCTCTCCTTAAACATTTTCATAGAAAACTTTATTTTTGGCATCACAATTGCAATTTTTGTATCATTTGTTTTGTTATCTATTTAATATCTGCACAAATACACTGTAAGATAGGAATTTTGCCTAGTTTTGGCTCATTATTGTATTCCTTGCCTCTCACATAATTTTGCCATGTAGTAAACTGTAACTAAATATTTGCAAATAAATGAAGCCTTCTATCCTCCCCTGGTCCCTCCCTCCCTCCATCCTTTCTTCCTTTCTTCTGTCCCTTTTACTCTCTCTATTTCTCTCTCTGTCCCCTCTCTTTCCTTCCTTACTTTTTCCTTTTTTTCAATCTTTCTTCTTGTTCTTGTTCTCACCTTTTCTTTTTCTTTTTTTTTTCTGTCTCTTTCTTTCATTCTTCTATTCTTTGCAAATGTGATCATGAATGATAAATAACCTAATTTCACTTGGATTAATCAAGAAAACAAACCATATAAGATCCATAAACTAATTGTTTTAAAAGCTTCACATTGAAAATGAATGCAGCAAAAAAATTATAATTTAAAAAAATTAGAAACAATGCAAAAATATCTTTAATTTCCAGTTAATAAGATGCTTATAACTACAATGGACATTGTAGTAACAATATTTCATCTTCATATATATTTATTTGAGATTTATAGTCCAAATTATATCATAGATTTATAAAAAAAAAAGAAGCTGAATGCATTACAAACTAACTTGGCAGCATTTAAAACACTCAAGATATTCCAGTTATTTTACTTATTGAAAGTAAGTGCACTCAACAAAGGCTGATCCATCTTTGCTCTATTCTATAAGATAATTCCTTACTTTCTTTTTTATAATGAGATTTTTGTTTGATTTATTTTACAAAACCACCTGTGATTTGATAAACATTTTGTTTACAGATGCACATAAATGAACCTCAGCTTTCCACTCAAGAGCTTCAGGTAACGTATAGTATGGCTGAAAATAACAATGGTGTTAAATTTTGCGTGCTTACTTATGGGACCATAGCATTAATTGAATAGACAAATCTATCTTTTGTTATCTCTGCGCTACATTTTCATTTGTGAATAGTTTAATTCTTTTTTTCGTACAAATCTGAGTCACCTTCAACCGGGTAATAGCTTTCTGAATCAGACTGTGGATGAGACTACACTCCCAGAAGGCACATTTATGAGTTCTAGATAAATGTCACGTATTTTTGTTTAATTACCTCAAAATATATAATGCAGTAAGGGTGAATGGCAGCTGTGTGAGGATGTATATATTCAAGAATCCTCTTGCCGATTCTTGGCAGAGTCTGCTGTAGTTCCAGCCTCTTTGTTTACCATGTGCAAAGGACTGGATCAACTTTCAAACACTTTATTATGGTTTAATGGGGGAATCATTAGTAGATGAGTTTAACAGACCCAAATGCTAGACACTCAGTGGTTTATTTTTCAAGATTAAAATAATGTCTGTTTCTAACCTTCAGTAGTTTAAAGCAAATTTGCATACAGCTGTATCCAGTTAAGTGCCTTTCAGACTTCTTGTTACATTAAGAATGTACAAGCATTAAGAGTGCTTGTAATACAATTGACTTTAGGCTGAATTTTACATTAATAGCCCCTTTTGTTATTTAGCTGGCATTAAAGGCTTAAGTACAAGAAAATCCATGTACAAAGCGTGTCATTTTTATTTTAATTTAAACTCCCAAGAAATTTAGTGACTAAAACATCCGTTATGCCATTTGGAATAATTTTTTTTTTCCCTAAAGCTCTTTGTAAGCAAGAGACAAATGTTACTAGAGTCCCAAAATGCACAGTTACCTCCGAATAGCTGGGCAAATTGATAAAGACTAGAGTGATACAAATCTCAAGCACAATGGCCAGGGGACAGAAAGCTGATGGGTTTTGGGCCTTTCTTAGAATGCTTCTAGGAAAAGGGTTATTAACATTGGCAAACAGGAAAAAGGGCTGTAAGTAGCATTATACCAAGCATGGCAGGGGATGTACAGCAAGGACGACATTGTAGCTGCTTCCAGAACAGGAAGTGCTTTCAATCAATTTCTAAGGGAAATCTTTAGACAAAACAAGTGCCTGCAAATTATGCTATTTATGTGAAATCTGCTTGCTTGCTGGTACGTTTAGTAGGAACTATTAGATGACTAATAGCATCTCTCCTTCTCTAGAATGGCGGGTTGTACCAGGTAAGTAAATCTTATAGTAGTGAATTCTAACATCATAAATCTAAAAACACTGGTCTGCATTTGACTCTACTCATCAAAAGTCAGGCCACGACTATGCACTAGGCACCAGGCCAGGATCTTTCCTTTCGTATTTATGTGAGAAACAAAATGAATGTGATTGATGACTTCGGATCTTTTAGTGCCTTCTATAGTCTACATTTCAAATATTCTTTCTCACTGAAAATTAGTTTAGATAAGGATCTAAAAGGTGTAGGAGACTTCATTGAATTCTCTGGTTACCTCCGGAAATGTATACTTTTGAGTTTGAAACTTTCTCCTCTGTTTGCTTCCATTTTTTTTAGAAGTAAAGTGCTAAAAATTTTGATTGAGGGATCTGGATAGCTGCTATTCAAATTATTGAGTATTTATCACAAACTCATCCTCTTTATATATCTTGTGTTTTTCTTCAAACATACTACTTGAAACTAATTTACCTGACATAATTTGATAAGTGACTTTTCTATGAAAGATGGAAAAGGCATGTGACCAGTAGGACTAGAATGGTAGTCAGTCTTTGCCTCCCATAGGAAAGAATTCAAGTGAGAGACAGAGATCTGGGGTAAGCAATCAAGTGAAGCTTAATGAGAATTGCACCTGACAGACCAGGTGGGCAGCTTGGCAGAGGACTAAGTACCCCATTTGTGTACAAACTGGAGTTTTTATGGTTATGAGGTGATTCTCCTCCCACCATTTTTTCTCCCTTCTGCCCCTCCCCTCAATGTTATCAGGCAGGCAGGTTCCTGGGGAATGGGACCTCCCCTGGAATGTTGTTGATCTGCAAATATTGTGTTGCTTTGAAGATATCCAGGCCCATTCTCACAAGAACTTCCCGTCCTTTCACACACATGGACTCAAATCTGTCTTCCAGCCTGTCCTAACAGACAGATTGAAAGGAACTGAATTTTGGAATTGTATCTGCTGACTGGGATAGTAATGCTATGAACGATTACTGAACTTTGAGCCCATAGGGAGGCGTAATGAGTATCTGGAGAGTGTGGCCAAAGAAAACATCTGGCAAAATAAATAAGCAAGAGCCTCCCAATAGATAATGGAACATAGCCACTTGGTAGCTGGCCAGACTCAGAAATTCTTGTGCTACGGGATGGGATGATGACACTGATGTCTTGGAAAATATTCCTGGGAGGTTGACTCTAAAAATACAACTACAAGAAGAAAAACAGGACTCAGAACTCACACTGAGACACAAAATTAGGGCTGACTCGGACAGTCAAGACAAGACACAAAACTCTGGGGTTGTAAATTTAGAGACTATAGGTGATGAATGGAAAACTCTTGAGTGAACTTTGCCAGTGGCACTGTGGCAAACTGGAGAGCTCATGTCTTGTCTATGTGGTGAAGTGGTTATGAATTATCTTCATGTAGAAATGCAGGCCCAGTGTGGTAGATACTACAATTATAAAAAAGATCCCTCAAGTTTAATTTCCTGAATTTTAAATGTTAAAATTAATATCCATTTTTTTAGAACAGAGAGTAGGCAAGAATAACTGATGGGTCAGATCTAAGCCTGGCCTGCAGGGTCCTGCTTACTTTTCCTTGTCTCTCTTCATGTTACTTCTCTATCATCATTCTGCACTAGCCAAAGTGGTGGACTCTTCAAATATTCTCTTTGATTATCTCTTATTCATCCCTGAAATTTTGGAAAAATGTCACACCTCAGGAAAGTTGTTCCTGAAAATTCTCTCCTCCAAACTCCACAGGATTACATAAGGATTCCTCTTTAGGACTTTGAATGTTTTGTTCATCTTAGCTATCCAGTTAGGGGGTGTGTGTGTATGTGGTGTTTTTGGTCACTAGAGAGGAGTCCAATGGTTTGTTTAATGTCTACTCTACCATCAGACTAAAAGCATCACTAGATCTGCAACTTGCCTGTTTCGTTGAATGACATTTCTCCATAATTTCACACAGAATCTATAGAGACCCATAGGACACATTTATTGAACGCATTGACAAAATAATCTATGGCACAGCAATGCTAACACATTTGGTGGATAAAGGCATGTGAGATCTCTCCATGGTCCTGAAAACTCTTTGTGAGAAGACATGTCTATTGGATTGAAACATTTTGGGTATGTCATAAGTGATACTGGGGTGGAAGAAGGGTGATGATGAGAGAATAAAAGGGAACTAACAAAATGTACTAATTTTTATTGACTTCCTTATACATTTTTTTTAATTATTCCAGAAACATTTTCTTCACATATAAGAGGACCAGTTAAAAAGTTTGTGGAGAGTGGACATTTTAGGATGCCCATGGCCCACACTGGAGTACCTGAGTTTGAATTCTGTTTAAGGCTCCAGACTTCATTCTCCTGCTAAGATACACTGTCGGTGGCAGCAGTGATGGCTCAAGTAATTGGGATTCTGCTTCTCACATGGTATGCCTTGATTGAGTTGCTGACTCCCAACTTCAACTCAAATATTGTGGGACATTTAGGGAAAGAACCAGTGGATGGAAGATCTCTCTCTCTCTGTCTCTTTCTTTCTGTCTCTACAATAAATAAATAATGTTTAAAAAGTTTGTGAAAAAGATAATTAAAAGTGTTTATTCTGGTGCAAAAAAAAAACAACTTGAAACCCATGAACACTTTCTCATAATACACATTTTCCATGAGCATTTTGAAGACTACTTGTGTAAGTATAATAAAATTTAATCCTGACAAACTGGGATGCGTTACCAGTTGTCCCAATTCTTAGAAGTGGAAATATAGTAATATTTAAGTTTTTAAAAAAGATTTATTTATTTATTTGAAAAGGCATAGTTACAGAGAGAGGGAGAGAGAGAAAGAGAGGGAGAGACACAGAGAGAGAGATCTTCCATCCACTGGTTCATTCCCAAATGACAGCAATGGCCGGAGCTAGGCCGATCCGAAGCCAGGAACTAGGAGCTTCTTCCGGGTCTCCCACGTGGGTGCAGGGGTCCAAATACTTGGGCCATCTTCTGCTGCTTTCCCAGGCATATTATTAGGGAACTGAATTAGAAGTGGAGCAGATGGGACTCAAGCCAGTGCTCCATATGGGATGCTGGGACTGCAGAAGATGGCTTTACACACTGTGCTACACCACTAGCACCTCAAAAATGTAATTTAAAGATTTTCCATTTTTGGATTCTAAAGTATACTTTATCGAGGCTGGTGAACCAAGAGACAGAAGACTTCTCTGCCTCTGCCTTTCTCTCTCTAACTCTGCCTTTCAATTAAATAAATAAATCTTTTTTAAAAAATAATAAAGTATATCTTATTAACACAAGGTGCTGGATCCTGAGAGATTGTATAGAATTCCTGAAATGCTTTTTGCCTCAATGAAGAATTAGTTTTGTGAACTCATATAAGAAATTAAACCTTTAGCTGTAGTAAGTGAATGCATTCCCAGCCAGCTTGAGTGAAAAGGGAACATCAAAGCCTGTGAATCAGCAAGTATCTACAGTTCACCGTGTAGCAAACCATTGTTAATACTTGCTTTTCCAGAATATATTTTTAAAGATAATCACTTCTATGTAGTGAATAACAAACATATTATATTATTTACTTAATTAAAAGAATGCTGCTCTTTATCTTTAGAAGTCACATTTTGGGCTGGCGCCGTGGCTCAACAGGCTAATCTTCCGCCTAGCGGCGCCGGCACACCAGGTTCTAGTCCCGGTCGGGGCACCGGATTCTGTCCTGGTTGCCCCTCTTCCAGGCCAGCTCTCTGCTATGGCCTGGGAGTGCAGTGGAGGATGGCCCAAGTGCTTGGGCCCTGCACTCCATGGGAGACCAGGAGGAGCACCTGGCTCCTGCCTTCGGATCAGCGCAGTGCGCCGGCCGCAGCGCGCCAACCAACGGCAAAGGAAGACCTTTCTCTCTGTCTCTCTCTCTCTCACTATCCACTCTGCCTGTCAAAAAAAAAAAAAATAAAAGAAGAAGTCACATTTTGACAAGATGTAATACTGATTATAGGTTTTTCTTTAGATTGAAGAATACCCAGAAATACCTAAGAGTTTGATCATCTAAATTATCTGAATTATTCCCTCAGAATCTTCAATCTGGAACTGGTAATGCATTATGTGTAAGGGATATTCATGATACCAAACATTTATTTGTACTTATAATATTTGAAAGGTATGAGCTATTAGGTATGTGTTAGGAATGCCTTAAGAATGGTGGTTGACCTAGAGCCTTTGGTGAATGGATGCAGGTGAAGGACCAGTAGAGAAATTTCAGGGGAGGAGGAGTAACAGGAGAGAGAGAGAAACAAGATGATGAAATTTCCAAGTCCAAGTTCAAAGTGAGGGTCATGAGCTGACCCACAGATATAGGAGGAGACTTGTACTACATCCTCAAATCCTTGTCAGCGGATGGGCAGAAGTTGTTTATGGCCAAAGCTGGCCTTTGGCATAAGCAGCAACCTTCTGGATGTTTCAGACTTTAGAAATCCCTTCTGGTCATCCTAGTATGTTTTCTCCTTTCAAGACTTCCACCTCAGTGATGGCCCCTCCATGCCCTTCTGGCTTCAATTTTAAATACAGCATAAGCACAAAAATTGTGATTTGTCTTGGACTCTGGTGATTGCTGGAAGTGGAGCTACTCATAGAGTATATAGGATCCTTGATAGAACTGGGCTCTGGCAGATGTACTTAAAAGTTTAGTAGGCTCAGCTAATGAAGGAATGATAAACTTTTCTCATTTATTGCATAGTGAGATAGCTGAAATCCAGTTTTCGGCATTTATCAAACTGTTCTTGTTTAGTCATTTGTGTTTTAGAAGACACACACAATTAATAAAGTCAGTTAAAACAGTGATTAAACCTGTTGACATACTTTAAGTTTTCGCAGTTTATTTATATCTCATTATGTAGTTATTTAATTCTGTAGTTTTTGCTTAATCTCTCTCCTATAAAAATGACAGACATAAGCCTGATCTGGAAGTTGGAATTCTAACAAGCAGCTATTAGTTTCATGGCATAGAAGGTGACGAATATAGTGTAACAGCTGGTGTCACTTTCTGCCTATCCCGACTTACGCAAGGTAATGATGAATATGGTATATTTTAGAGCAGATTGCTTTGCATGTATGAGGTTTGGCTGTGGAAAATGGATGTGACTTCAAAAGTTACTCTTGTAAAAATGGCATGCTCAGAAACATGAACTAGAGTGAACATTAATATACTTATAAGGCTTTAGAAGTAATGGCATTAGAACCACAAGCAATATTAGCTTTAACAAAATGAAACTTGTCATTCTTCTGTGATTTAGGCTGCTATAAATAGAAACTGCTTAAAAGGTGTTATTTAGTACTTTCCATTATGCAGCTGTCTATTTAAATCATTTAATTTTGGCATCTAATCCAACTCCCAGTCTCCATCAAAGACAAATAAGAAACCATATGTGAAGGCATCTGTGGAAATCTTCCTCTTATTTATGACAACATTAAAGTAAGACTCTGATGTCAGTTACTTAACAATAATAGACGTTCCTTTGCACCTATAGTGCTGGGTTACTTGGGCATATCCCTCAGTGGTATCTTATACCTACTGCTGTTTGCTTCATTATATACAGATGCACAGCAGTGGAGACAGTAATAGTCTCTCTTAATTAAATAAAGCTAAATGTTAATTAGTCCAAAAATTGATTTATTTTCAGTGCATGGAACTTTTCATAGTGGGCCTCTTGCTTTTAAAGAACAGGTTGTATTCTCATTTAGAACTTTACATTTCCCCCTTTATTTTGGGTTTGTATTTGGAGTCTTGTGGTGGGATCTAATCGTCATAGAGAAATTATAGGTCTACAGATGTTTTCAAGATGTTCCTCTGTCAGTAGCAGATTATCCCCTGTAGCAAAATCTCATTAAAGTGCAATTTACAGAGCTCTGCTGATGTTGCCATCAACCAAAATTAAAGGCATTAATTTTTCAAAGTTCACAGAAGTCCTTACATAAATGATGTAGCAGTTTGCAAGAACAATTTACAGAAGTGTTATTTGCAGAATTAACCTACATTAACAGAACAAATGTTGTAAGGGTAGAAGAAAGGGCTGGGCAGTGAAATTGCAGCTGTTCCCATTTTATATTAGGTGCTTGATGTAAAGAAGTGTTGAAATGTAACAATGACTGCTTGCTGGGTGAAAAGTTGAGAAGGGAAAACAGGAATTTGAACGACTTCGCTAAAGAGTTAAGCTTACAATAGAGTGATCACCAGTTGGGGACACCCAGTGAGCCCTTAAATTCTACTTTGAAACATCTGTAGTCAATATCTTTTAAAATATTCTCATTTGGAGAATGAGTTTATGTAGCTCATGTTGTGAATATTTTTCTTCAATAAACTGCCAAATGTTTGAGAATTTATTACCTGAACCTCAGCTGATTGTAGGTAAAAGTAATGAAAATAGAAATATTTGTGTCTCAAGGTATTAAGATGTGACTTTCTCTTAGTAAAAGAGGTATACTTTTTTCTATCATTGTGTTTCTTTTCCATTTGCCTGTTTTCCTCCACCAAAATCTTTTCTATTCAATTTCCCACATCATAGCTGAAACTTCAAAAGGACTTCAAATTTCTGAGATTAAAAACAGAAAAAAAAGAGACATTCCTTTTGAAGGGGGAATAATTTTGCTACCACATTTGCTTCAGAACAGAGGGTACAGTTCTTAAAACTCATTAATCTTTACTAGTCTTTTTCCTTTCATTACATTAGTTATTTCAGCCCGGATTTGAATCTCATTGTGTAAATTAGAGGGCTCATCAATCACACCTGGTCCCAGCCATGCTCTCTGTAAGACTTATTCGTGCCTTCCTAGGATCCCAGCAATGGTCTTTATTTCAGGAAGTCTGAGTGATGCACAGTGGTTACAGTGAACTATGGGGTTGGTTCTGTGCCTTGTGCAAGTTTGGTCTTGACAGGTCACATCAATGGCAAACACAAGCTGTTTCTGGTTAGTAGCTGGCCATTGAATGTGAAATTGTGTTTCTACTGAACAGGTGTGCGTGAGTATCATACAATCACCCCAGAAATGCTATTGCAGCTATATGAATTCTTGTGGTTTGAATCATTTCATGCATGCCGGGCTCTGTTTGCTTAGTCTGAACTTTGTCTGAGTGCACACCAGGTTTGATTACATAGTTTTTTTCCCACCCTCTGTGAATCTCAGTAAGTTCATGGACCTCTGTTGGAAAATTCATCTCTGGATGAGTTACTGTGATAAGTATGCCTTTCAAAAAAAAAATAAAATGTTAAAAGACCAACACAAATGCAAATTATTTAAAAATAATTAAAGAGAATGAAAAGCCAAAACACTGGGGGAAATTTGCTTTTGGTGATGAAATTTAGGATTTTGCTGATAAACTACAGTTTGGGAAAGTTTCTTATCTTCAAAATGACAGTTTCCCGAGGAACCAGGTGGAATACATGTCCACTGGTCTTTGTGTTGAGATTTTTCAAAGAGGATATCAATTATGTTCCAGAATGATGGGGCCATCTGTTAACCAGGGGCTGATTTCAAATCATCAAATATTGGTAGGAACATTAAGCCTTGCTAATTTGCATAGAATCATTATCTCTAATACAAAAAAATACATTTGGGACAAAGTCATCATTCTCTGCTCCATTCAAGTATGAAGATACCCACTTGGGTACAGGTCAAACCCTCTAGTATTTACCTTGGGTAAGGTCTACAGATATGACTCATATCTGCTTTAACAGTGAAGGCAACAATTGTTACTTTATTATCTCTAAGATAATAATTATGAGAAAATAACACAAATGGACTGTGAATTTGATTGACAGTCATAAATCCTAGTCACAAATATTCTTGAATTTTTCTCTAATTTTTCCTTGAATATGTTCCTTGAAATGTTTCAATAATCTACAAATACATGATAGAAGATTCCTTTTAGTAATATGAGTAAGGCAAGTAATTTGCTCATTTAGATAAGGTCTGGAACTTTGGGTGATTAGCCTCTGGGAATATTGGCTTAATCATTTATTTTCAATTGATTTGGTAACAAATTTCCCTTACTCACATTGGGCCTCTCATTTACAGGATAACAAATCAAACAATAGAAATATTAACAAATGTGACATAAAGGATATATGCATGTTTGTATTTATATGTATATATCTGATGTTTGATAATAATTATATAGTATCAGCACAACCAAGTTAACATTTCAGAACTAGAAGTTTTAATAACTTGAGAATAACTACATACAATAAAATAATAAATAAACTGCTTTTTAAAAAAGATTTATTTATTCACTTGAAGTCAGAGTCACAGAGAGAGGTAGAGAGATATTTTATCCACTGCTTCACTCCCCAGATGGCCACAATGGCCAGGGCTGAGCAAAGCTGAAGCCAGCAGCCAGGATCTTCATCTGGGTCTGCCACAGGGGTAGAGAGTCCAAACACTTGGGCCATCTTCTGCTGCTTTTCCCAGGCACATTAGCAGGAAGCTGGATAGGAGGTGGAACAGCTTGGCACTGGAACTGGTGCCCACATGGAATGCCGGTCATAGGGGGCAGCTTTACCCAGTATATTACAATGCTGGCCACAATAAACTGCTTTTTAAAAAGTGCCATTTAATCAATAAAACATTGAAAAATGGCATTTTTTATTGAACAATATTAAATAGTATATTCATTATATCACTGAACATCCATTTATTCTTTCATTCATAAATGGAGAAAAAATGTTTTTTACTCTCAATTAGACAAAAAAATTTTTTACTTCTGTTGATCCTGGAGATTCTTATTTAAGACAAAGTCAGTAATAATTTGGTCAATTGCTAATTCTTGCAATTTGTGTCTGTGGCTGATCAACTATCCCCAGATGTGTAGCCTGTACAACAGCTCAGCAGCCTCTGTGACAGGCAAGGTCCAGCCTTGTTCTGACTCTCAGTTGATCTTTAATTTCTTCCCAGACACTCATGCTCTAACCAAGTGTCCTCCTGTTTCCTTTAAAAACTTCCCTTCTTCCCCTCTCCTGACTCTCCTCATGATATTTTCCTTTAAGATGACAGTCTAAATAATAAAGGGAACTGAGAACGCATTTCTTCTGCCAGTATTGGACAGGAGGAAGATTATTGTGGAAGAAATGATCATATACACATTCAATGACGAAGTGAGCCAATGCAATAGTGTGTCTATTTAAGCAGCTAGTTATTTTTCAGAATCTCTGCAAATGAAATGTTCACAGTGGGAGGCACTGTAGTGCAGTGGTTAAACATTCACACTCAGAGTCAGACAGATGTGGGTGTGAATCCTTTCTTGGCCCCATAATGAACCATGGGGCCTTGAGCAGTGACTTAATCTCTCAATGCCTTGTTTTCTTATTTGTGAAAGTCAGGAATAAGTAGGGGAGACAATAATCTCTACTTCGTAAGAGAATTGAATAAAAAAAAGAAGAGAGAATTGAATCAAAGCAGTGCCTAGCACATAGCAACCTCTCAATAGGTGTTTGTTAATAAGACTTACTGGCTCGTATCTATATATAAACAATAAAGACAAGAAGGCAAGATTTCCAGGTCATGGCTTGCAAAACCAGAGTGTAGAACTCAGAACATGTGAAAAAGGGAAAGTTTCTCCTTTGCTTTCATATATGATTTGTACTATTTTTTGATAATGTCTAGTTAATTTGCTTTCAGACAGTTTTGTGATGTGAACTGAAAAGTACATTTAAAAAATTTGTATTTCCCTATGTTTATAATGTCCAGAAAATGGATAATTCTCCATGCAGATAATTGTAGAAAAATTTATTTTAAAATGCTGTATCTGGAATGAATTCAATACATTATTTCCCTGTTTGATTTTTTTTAAAAAAAGATTTGTTCATTTATTTGAAATGCAGTTATAGAGAGGCAGAGGCAGAGAGAAAGAGAAGTCTTCCATCCACTGGTTCACTCCCCAAATGGTTGCAACAGCAGGAACTGGGTCTATCTGAAGTCAGGAGCCAGGAGCTTCTTCTGGGTCTCCCATGTGGATGTAGGGGCCCAAGGAGTTGGGTCATCTGCTGCCTTCCCAGGCCATATCAGACAGCTGGATCAGAAGTGGAGCAGCTGGGACTTGAACCACCATCCATATGGGATGTCAGCATTGTAAGTGGTAGCTTTACCTGCTATACCACATCACTGGCCCCGCCTGTTTGATTTTTTTCAGAGAGTCCTCAAAAGCTAGTGATAGAAATACCCGTTTAAATATTTAAAACTAGGAATGTCAGTTTTCAATAATATTGAGACCCCCTTCACCTACTCCCTTCCCCTCACCATGCCCACAAGTCTGAGTGTGTGGGTCTAAAGAGTTTCTTTATCTAAATTGAGCTCATCTTTTAGAAAATACATAAATAATTATGCTACATGTCAGTTAAATCAAATACTTTCATAACAATGTTATAAAAATAATATAAATAATTTAGTATCCCTCAATTTTATAATCTATCTAAATTCCTGTCCAGTTTCATCCATAAAATTTTTACAAATAGATAGTATACTAGTCATATATACTAGTCATAATAAAATCTATCAGTCAATCGTCTTCTTCATGCATATGTATTAGTGAGAAAGAGTCTTTTTTTTTTGGACACAACAAAACTACTTAACTACATGCAGGGATATGCTAAAGATGAAAAAGATTTATGCCTTAAAAATATGATATCAATTGCTTCCTACAAATCTTTGAGATATTTAGACTATTGCAATTACTTAATCCCTTAAATGTAGCAAATTTTTAAGTTTATATGATGCTTAAAATCTCTAAGGAATAATAATCTATTGAAATAAAATCACCTAATATATAAAATTAAGCTGTTACTTTAACAGAGTGATTTGTAAACTAAATGTTATGGATGCAACATAGCACACAAAATTGGTGAATACCTCATTTTGCAAACTAATAACAATTTTAGGAATATTCCAGAAAAACCATTTCAGGAAAAAGTCTATTTCAGATATAAAAATTGTTCAACATGTTTCAATGTATATGTCAGCCTTTAAATAGCAAAGAGTTTTAACAGGTAATAAATAGAACATTCTTAATTAATAGAAAGTAAAACAAACAACTTGTAGGATTACAAATAATATACTCTCTACTGATCTTTTCAACAATTCTTTTCTGGAAGATGCTAACAGAGGCAATTTTTTCATTATTTCTATCAGGTGCATTGACAAATAAGTTCAGGAAGTGTGTTCTGCTGGTTGTGGTAAGGCAGACCAAACATATCTTTATTTAGCTTAATGTTCATAGACTGTGAAGTCATTACAAATGTAATGATTGGGGAGACATAGTTGTGTGTCTCGAGGAGCCATTTTGTTTCTTTCTGTTTGAAGCTAGAACAAAATAGTCCCAGGGGATAAAACTACTTTGTATAGAAATATATGAAATACATAGTTATAATGCTTTGTAAAAGCTACTTTTAAACTTTTATCTGTTTATTTTTAAGTTCTTTTTTGGGAAGATTTATTTGAAAGATAGAGTTACAGAAAGAGAGACTGAGAGAGAGAGAGAGAGAGAGAGAGATCTTCCATCCATTGGTTCACTCACCAAATGGCTTGGCCAGACTGAGGCCAGGAACCAGGAGCTTCATCCAGGTGTCCCATGCGGGTGCAGGGGCCCAGGGACTTGGGCCATCTTCTGCTGCTTTCCTAGGCACATTAGCAGGGAGCTGAATCGGAAGTGGAGCAGCCTGTTCTGGTCAAGCTTCTACTTACAGTGCTGGCATTCCATATTGGCTGTTGGGACCATTTGAGGAGTGAATCAGCAGAGGAAGATCTCTTTCTCTCTCTCTCTCTTCTTTCTGTATCTATGACTTTCAAATAAACAAACAAATAAATAAATAACTGCACAAAAAATTCCTGTTGTATATATTATAATCCTTGAGGATATATGTGTGGCAGGGGCCCAAGTATTTGTGCCATCGTCTGCTGCTTTCCAGGAGCATTAGTTGGAAGCTGGAATAGAAACAGAATAGCCAAGAGTCAAACAGGCACTCCAGTAGAGGATGTGGGTGTCCCAAGTGGCAGTTAAGCTGCTGTGCCATAACATCTGCCCCCTCAAAGCCTTTGTGAGAACATTTGGCATGAAAACTGCATATATTGTATTCTTAGTTACATGTATAATTATATATAATTTTAGTTGAGAGTGAACACTTTATCCTTGGAGAAAAGGCCAGCCATTTAAAAAAGTACAAAAAACTTCATAGCACAATAAAAACTAAACTTTTATTAACATTATGTTGTATATCTCAAGTAAGATTGCTTCACTTACAACAATTGTTTGTCACCTGCAGGTGTTTCTTGTTAAATTTGAATGGACATATTGATATAGCTTCAAATGGAAAAACATTAGCATGGTGAGTGCTTCATCACCATAGAGGAAACACTTCAATCTTTAGTTTTTATTTATTTGTGTATTTATTTGAGAAGCAGAGAGGCAAAGATAGGTAGGTAGGTTGATAGAGAGAGAGAAAGAGTAAGACTGAGAGTGACAGAGATAGAGAGCTGGTTTACTCCCAGATGCTAGAAAAAGCCAGGGTTGGGCCAGGCTGAGGCCAGCAGCCAGGAACTACATCCAGGTTTTCCATATGGGTGACAGGGCTCAAGTACTTGAACTATCTTCTGCTGTTTTCCCAGGCACATTAGTAGGGAGCTGTATCAGAAGCAGAGCAGCAGGAACTGGAAGCAGCGCTCTGATACAGGATGAAGGCTTTGCAAGGACATAGCTTAATCTGCTGGTGGCCCCTCTTAACTACTAGACCAAATGCCTGCCCCCATTTCAGTCTTTAGATGTGTGTATGACAGTTTTGGCTGCTGTGACTATAGAAATAAAAGGAAAAAGAAGGCAAATGACATTTTCAAAAGGGTAATCTATATCTTTTCTATCTGTCTATTATTGATCTTGATTTTAAAGAATAGAAAGAATTGGGTGTTGTGGTGCAGTAGGTTAGGCTGCAGCTTGGGACACCTGCATCCTATGTACTAGAGATCAAGTTCTGCCTCTGCTTCCAAACACGCTTTCTGCACATGAAGTTCAAGTCCCTGCCACCCATGAGAAAGACTCAGATATACTTCCTGGTTCTGAGTTTAGGCTGATCCAGCTTTGTATGGGAATTTGGAGAGTGAAACAAGGGAAGAAAAAAATCAGTCTCTCTCTCTCTCTGCAACTCTGCTTTTAAAATAAATAAACTTTAAAAGGCTATTCTTATTGTCTAAATGTATATGGTCCATATTTACACGTATCTATTCTTTAAAGTTCATGTAGTCCATATGTGTGTTTGTGTGTGTGTGTATGTGTATCTTTGTAATTTTTAATGGATAGTGTATGTGCATAATTTATTTTTCATTTTATTTGCAAAGTAGAGAGACACACAGGTGGAGAGAGGGAGAGAGAGCTTCCATCTCCATTTCATGTCCCAAATGCTGAAACAGCCAGGTCTGTGACAGGTTGAAGCCAGGTACCTATAATTCAATCTAAGTCTCCCACATTGGTGGCAGGGAACAAATACTGGAGCTATCACAGCTACTTCCTTGGTTGTGACCAGCAGAAAGCTGATTTGGAAGTGTAGGAGCTAGAGCAGGGGTCTTGACTGTTGTGCTAAACACCTGCCCTCACACACAGTTCTTTTTTTTTTTTTTCTTTTTTTTCTTTCTTTCTTTTTTTTTTTTTTGACAGGCAGAGTGGACAGTAGAGGGAGACAGAGAGAAAGGTCTTCCTTTTTTTTTTGCCGGTGGTTCACCCTCCAATGGCCGCCTTGGTAGGCGTGCTGCGGCCGGCGCACCGCGCTGTTCCGATGGCAGAAACCAGGTGCTTATCCTGGTCTCCCATGCGGGTGCAGGGCCCAAGCACTTGGGCCATCCTCCACTGCACTCCCTGGCCACAGCAGAGAGCTGGCCTGGAAGAGGGGCAACTGGGACAGGATCGGTGCCCCGACTGGGACTAGAACCCGGTGTGCCGGCGCTGCAAGGCGGAGGATTAGCCTAGTGAGCCGCGGCGCTGGCTCACACACAGTTCTATTTCAGCTTTTCCCCTCATTTTTATCCCACAATGTTGTTGACATTCACGGCTCTACCCAGTGAAGAGCC
The DNA here is from genome assembly GCF_033115175.1 of Lepus europaeus. Lineage (NCBI taxonomy): Eukaryota > Metazoa > Chordata > Mammalia > Lagomorpha > Leporidae > Lepus > Lepus europaeus. The sequence continues at coordinate 134,295,570 of NC_084828.1, forward strand.
CATAGCTTCTGGGAGCTATGCCTTCATTTAGCTGGGAAGAGTGGCAGCAGGATGCTTTGTGCTTCTTTCTCTTTGTTTTCTTTTCTTTTACCCTTTACACTATCTTTCCTTCTCTTTCTTCCTGTCCTTTCACTCTGGCCACTCTGCTTTTGGTGAGATGTTCAGTGTTGCATGTTTCCTCTTCTCCTTGTCAGCTGTTTTTTAGTAAGTAAATTGGCAGAATTAATGCACAAGAACAAATGAGAATGGGACCTGTGTTGACTCACCTCTGCTCATCCCCTTCTGGAGCTAGATAGGAAGAGAATCTACTTAGTGATAGCTTTAGCAGCACACTGTGAAGTGGGCCTATTGTGTGGAAATGACAATAAGACTTCCATTTACTGAGTGGCTTTCTGTGCCAGGTAACATGCTAAACACAGTACCTCATTCTGTGCTCAGAACTCCATAGGGTAGGTGTTATTCTCTTCTTGTACACGAGAAATCCAAGATTTAAAGAAGTTGGTACCTAGTGGATGTGCAGAAAACCTATTTGAACCTATGACTGTCTAACTCAAAAGCCCAAAGTCTTAACCACTTGGCTTCATTGACTCAATGTGGTTTATTTAAAAAGCCTCCATATTCCCTACATAGTAATGTAATAGTATCAGGGAAGATGAAATATGGAACTTTAGCTTATGAGAAACAGATGTCTGAGGTACATGACCAAATGTGGACTGGAAGACTTATTTCCCTCCACATTTTTCTTCAGTGAAATATCATTTGGGGGAAAAAGCTTTCTCACTTTAATTCAGTTGAGAATATTTTAAAGTGCCATGGTAGGATCATGGCTTTCCATGTCCTCTAAGAAGCTCAAGTATGCACATCCAACACCGGTTAAAGCCGCAAAAGGCCTGAATGTGATCTCAAAGTTTAATATAAACTGGCCCAAATGTTTATAATAACTTGATGAGCAAATGGACACAGAAGTAAAAAAAAAGATTCCTCTACAAAACACAGCAATTTACAAAAGACCACAATATGTAAAGTAATCTGGTAATTCTTTTCTCAGAAAGTCTATCATTCAAACAGGATTTTATACTAATTACTTATTATTTTTATTTAGAAGCACCAGTTATGAGGATGAAACCAAATTTAAACAGTTCCTGAAACAAAACTCCTTTTGTCTTAAAAATGAGCAATTTATTCCAGCAATAAAATGGGTTCCTTAAATGAGTATACATATTATCACACCCATATTAATTCAGATTAAGCTGGGAGTCTGTGTACTTCTATAGTTTTGTAACAAAAAGAACACTACATTTTCATTCCTGTGAAGAACAGGTAAAAATCCTTCATTCATTTATTGTTATTAATTTAATTAATATTTTTCTAAATGCAGAACAAGAGCTTAGATTTTTGTTCCCTAAATGATTAACTGCTGAAGCCAGTTTGACATCTGCAACACACTGCGCAATGCAGCTTAGTCCGTTTGCTCCAGTTGGAGTGAAAGAGGTAGTTTACCTTCCTGTTTTCTTTTTCTTTTCTTTTCTTTTTTTTTTGGCAGCCAGAGTGAACAGTGAGAGAGAGAAGGGAGAAAGGTCTTCCTTTACCATTGGTGCACCCCCCATGTGGTCACTGTGGTTGGGTCTCTGCCACCCGTGTAGTAGAACAGATTGAGTTTTGTGCTCCTGGATGCAGTCTGGCCCATACTTGGCTGTTGCAGACATTTGGGAGTGAACCAGCAGATGGAAGATCTCTCTCTGTCTCACAGCCTTTTAACTAAAAAATTAATTAAAATATTTTCTAAAGCTAATCAGACACAATTTTAGAGCTGAAGGAAATCCTGAATTAGGGCACCAATCACAAACTCAGATGTGTAGACTGATGAATCACAGGGAACACAGGTAGTGGGTCTCCGTAGGAGACACACACACACACACACACACAGAGAGAGAGAGAGAGAGAGAGAGAGAGAATCAATCTCATCTGGTAGTTCATTTCCCAAAGACCTGTAACAAATGGACCAGGCTAAAGCCAGGCTGAAGCCAGAAACCTAGAATGAGTCCAGGTCCTTGAGCCATCACTTGCTGAGTTTCAGTGTGTTAAGAGGAAGCTGGAATCAGCAGCAGGGCTGGGATCCAAACCTGTACACTCCAATTGTGGGACACAGTGTCATGAATGATATCTTAACTACTGTGTCAAACACCTGTCCTAGTTGTGAGGATTTGATACATGAGAAACACGTAGAATAAGTGCCTTCCGCGTGAGCACTAAACAAATGTTCACTATTATTTTATCTGTTTCATATACCATCTCAAACTTAGTTCTACTTGCCACCTTGAGGTAGTATTGATAAAATTTTTCTTTGCGCAGATTCTTCAAAAATATACATTGAAATGTAGACATATAAGAAAGGAGAATACAAACTGACTAATCAATTTATCTCACAGGGTCCTTGTCCTCAGATTCAAACAGACTCAGTTGTAAAACATATTTTTAAGAAAATTGCTTCTATATTGAATATGTACAGAATTTTTTCTTGTTACCACTTCCTACACAATATAGTAAAGCTTTATATAGTATTTGAATTCTTTATATAGCATTTGAATTGTGTTAGGCATTATAAATAACTTAGAGATAAAACTATATAGGAGGATGTGCATATGTTTTATACAAAACATAGGTCATATTGTATCAGGAACCTGAACATCTGTGGGACTTGGTATTCGAAGGTGATCATGCAACCAATCTCCTGTGGATATAGAAAGATAATTGTACTTATAAAATACTATCAAATTAATAAGCTGGGTTTTTGTTTACATTGTTGTTTTCTATCTAGCGTTTTGTGGTTTAAACTGAGGAGAATTAATTGTGAGTACTATTGGAAGTTCACAAATCAAAATAGTGCTGATTGCATTATATTAATATTTTTCTCTAACTAGACAATGTACTGACTTAAAAAATTAGATACTGCAAGTGTCCATAATTAAAGAGCAAAGGTCAGTTAAATAGTGAAATGATTAAGTTCAAAACTTAAATGTCAGCAGAGGCACAGTCTCCTAATTTGGGGCAATTATCTGGTTCATTGACTTTTGCTGTGACATGTATGTCTTGATATATAGGCAAGGTAAGGCTTTGAGAAGAAAATTTAATTAGTTTTTCTTTTCATTTACCCTTCATTGCAACTTGCTGTAATGAAAAAATAAAGCCCATGAAAAAGTTGTTCTGTATTTGAATTACTAAAACATAAAAACATTGTGGAATATATGTGCAAAAATGATTTTTATTTTAGAAGAACAAATGAAGACTATTCTTTTCATAGATGTGCCAGCATAGTTAATTTTAACATTCTGAAATGTAATCACATTGAAGTGTTTAACGTGGTACATTATAGTCAGATACTATAAATTCTATTGACTTCACATTTTGAGTTTTGAATAGTCTGAATATCCCACTATGAATGCAAATACTGTAGAATAGTTTAAAAACAATTTTTAGTGGTTTCTGCAAATGTGGATTCAATTACTTATGAATTGGTCTTACATCAAGAATTTAGAATACAGTCCAGTTTGCAATCAACTTTTCATTTATAAAAACTACACCATTATCCTTTGTGTAGCACCAAAACTAAACAATAACCCATTTATTTTCCCCTGAATTGATTTTTTTGTATTAAAATAAGTATTCTTAAACCAAGTCAGGAATATAACAATACTGAGAAGCAGATAAGGTGCTGCACACATAGGCATTTTAAACTCTTATTTTAGTTTGACATTGCAAGGGTTTACCATACTGATTGCTTCTTTTCGTGACTGTTTTTCTGTAAATTTTATGTGTAATCATTTTGTTTTGTTATTATCCAAGTGTATAGAATAAATTTATTTTTGAAATAGCATCGACTATAAGGCAACTATTATTTGAGAGAGAGGAAAGGAAGGGTGGTCGAAGGAGAGAGATAGAAAGAGAAAGAGTGTGTTCTTCTGTCTGCTGGTTCACTCCCCAAATGCCTGTGACAGTCACATCTGGGTCAGCGCCAGAGCTGGGATAAGGAAATGAAACCCAGTTCTCTCAATTATCAACCATCACCATTTCCTTCCAGGATCTGCTTTGGAAGAAGCTGGAGTTGGTTACCAGAGCTAGGGATTTAACTCAGGTACTCTGATACGGAATATGAATATCTTAACCACTAGGCTAAATGTCCATCTCTACATTTATATTTACATGCTCACTATATGCTCTTAGAGGATGTATTCAATGTCCAGGTACAAATCCCGAACTTGCTAGCTGTCACTTGCTAGCTACATGAATTTAGTAACTTACTTGAGATTTAAAATCTTCTTCTATAAAATGGACATGATAATGCTCTCCTTCCAGTGTTGTGAAGCCTAAATGGGATAATGTGTTTAAGGTGGTACTAGCATGTGATTAAGTGTTAAGTAGGTGTTAATTCTTTTAGCTACGGCACAATGAATACTACTAATATCAGGATCTTTCACCCCCATCAGAGAAGCTGAAATTTGTGGCCAAATTTTCTTCTTTTCAAGTGTTTTGCTTTCTATGGAAACATTATTTTCTCATCTCATTGTAAATCCCAAGAAAGAAGACCTCATGGTGATGAAGTACAGCATGGCACCAGTGCTGTGTGACCTGAGTTACTAAGCAGTAGTATGACTTTAGCCTTGTAATATAACTCTTCTGGGATTCTAGTCTACTAAAAAAAGAAGCTTGGGTGAAATAACCGGAGGATGGATTTTTTTTCCTAATTGGAGCTTCAGTGTCATAAGTCATTCTCTAGGCAACTCAGTTTTTCTTTCAGACTCTGAGGCCCATGGGTGCAAGGACAGGCTTGCTTTTGTCAGTTGGGGGGTAGCAAGGAGATACAAAAGGGTTGGCTGTAATGATGACATGTGATGAATAAGGCTGGTGGTAAGCTGAAGTCAGTCTAAAACACCTCACTTGATATTTGTTTTCTATATGACAAAGTGCATTGTTAGAGATAGAACTCTGTAAGATGATCTAGTGGAAAACTGATCACATCACCAACCTCTCTCCTCCCCATCTCTCCCTATCCATACGCTTGAATTTTAGAAAACACTTTTCGATGATGGCAGTTTGCTCCTCACATAGCAGGAAATGGCCCTCTCAGCTGTTCTGTTTCATGCTCATTGTATAAATGTGGGTGTGTGAATGGCAAACAATGGCACATTTAGCATGGATGCAAAAGGAGATGCTCACAACCAGAAAGTGGGATTTGATACAGAAAGGAAGGGTTCACGCACACCAATAAGCAAAGGAGGGCAACTAATGAATAAAACATCTTTTTAGAAGTGCAGAAAAAGTCAGTTGCACCATGTTAAAGCTGTTGCCAGGCAACATATCTCTTCACAGTAAACACTTGTGAGTCAGATAACTCATGGAGACATTGAATTGGCAAACATAACTGCTCTCATGCAACTTCTACAGGATAGAGAATGCTCCCCATCCCTTGCACAACATCAGGAATGCATCTCTTCTTGTAACAACTTCTCCTTTGAACCACATCATTTGTTTTTGTCTCTTCATGGGAATTTCCAGTCTTTATGTCTGAATCCTTCTTTATCTTGCAGGAAGCCAGGATGCAGATGTAGATCAGGAACACATTCTTCACGGTCAGAATGCAGGCCTCCCACCTCAGGTGTGGAATGTGCAGCGTCTACAGTGGGAGTTTTTAAATATGAAAAGCTAGGGGTGATGAGAAATCTATGTTGCTGCAAGAGAGAACAAAGTCAGAAACAAAGCCCCCAAGTTTATTTATAAAATCAGTTCAGCCGCATGAAAAATCCCCCAAACCTTGAACTTAAATCCCATCTCTTCCTCGTGGTCATCAGGGAAGACAGAGGCAGTGAACACATCAGGAATAGTGATTGTCTTTTTGAAGATGGAATGAGGTGACCTCGGGACCACCCACCCCTGCATTAGCAGAGCAGACTGAAAAAGCAGATTTTCGAACAGTAACTTGCTGTCTGATATTCCTGGCAGAGATACAAAAACATACTTCCATCTCAAATTTATGGCACCATAATGTATTCCCTCTAAGCTTTCCAGGTACTTCCCATTGCCAAATGTGACCAACGCATAATCACAGCGACTAAACAAATTAAATGTTCGGTTAAAGACAAGCCTAAAAAATGAGTAAGGGGAAGAATAGCCCCCAGATTGATAATAAATTAATTCAATGTCAGGCTTTTTAAACCGTGAGCTCGTGAGCTGGTAGCCAGGCTTTCCAAGCGCTGCTCTGGTGCCATGTCTGCGACATCTCCACAGGTTCCAGACGACGCCCCCACACCGGTGCTGCTCTGTAGCGCTGTTAGTAGATGTAGCCACAAGGACTTCCTTTAAACTAGTAAATTCAGATATTTTCATATTAGAAGGCGTATCTTACATTTTTGATCCAGATGAGCAACATGACAAAAATCTCATTACTTTAAAGCAAATAAATTTTGAATATTTCCCAATATTAAATGGAATTAAATAATTATACATATGCTAAATTAATATTTTAAAACAAGCTTTCAGATACATCACTATCTTCCATAACCCATTTCTTTGACATGTATTAATTTTCAGATTTTAAGTATTGAATAGTATGACAATTTTATTTGGAGGAAGTATGAATTAAGCTAACAAAGACCAAGAAGCAGCAATCCTGGAGGAAAAAAATGTAAACCTGTTTTGAACAACCGTACACATTTTGTAGGTGGATATGGCAATTAAGATTTACATATTCCATATATTATATATTTGCTTTATATGAGAGCTATAGAAATTGGAGGGTGAACCAACGGCAAAAGGAAGACCTTTCTCTCTGTCTCTCTCTCTCACTGTCCACTCTGCCTGTCAAAAAAAAAAAAAAAAAAAAGAAATAGAGACCCTGAAATACTCATATGACGTGACTTACTTAGTCTGTTTACCAGCTGACTCAAAATTTGGCCTTCTAGATTTAATAGTGCTTTTTTACATACTATTTTTGCCTATTTGTTGTATAAGAACATGACAAGACTTCAAAACATGAATTAAAGGACATTTTCCCCAATATTTAGAAAGGTAGGTATTAAACTACAAATGCCATTTTAAAATAGGAGAGTGCATTCCAAATATTTTTCTTCACTTCTTTGTAAGTTCAAAGCTTAGGAAGGGGACCAATTGAAATGTATGTCTTGAATATAATAATATAGATCAACAAATATTTTGTATTGTGGAGATACTTTTTTAGTTATTATTTACTAAAATGGCCCTGCCTTAACAAATTTTTTTTTATTTTAGAAATTTAAAAAATGAGTGTGTTATAGATAACTAAAAAAGGGCTTGAAATAATGTTAATGATTAATATGGATTTGTTGGCTACTTCCAAGAAAGATAATGTATTAAAATTGATTTTCCAAATCTCAAAATACATGTGAGTTTTTCTAGAACTAAATATTGACAATTTATTACACATCTCAAAAATAATTTTATGTATCTGGCATATGAGTTAATCATCTCAGGGTATTAATCTTGAACAAAGTGCTAAACTTATTTACTAATGAAACAGAAATAGTAATATAAGCGATGGGTAGCATGCTTTTCATGGACATTCACACGTGGGCAGAATGAGATCACAATGGAAACTTACTTTCAGTTGTAAAGCATATACAGTGTACCAAAGGATGACAGTTCCCTGTTTGTCTCAAGGGACAAATGATCAGCCAGGAGCTAGTGCAAGGCAGATACGCTGACTAAAGAAGTTCACAGAATGGAAGTATATCTGGCCTTCGTGACATACCTGGGTGCTTGAAGATACCAGAAAAGTATGGCTCACCTATGATTTATTCTTATTGTATGTCCATGAAGGTCTCCTGTACATTGTCACATTTTAAAAATAATAAGATTAAAATGTATTTCCTGAATAGCCTTAAATTTTTGCTACAAATTATGTCATAATAGAAGTGATAATTAATTTTGTTACAGAGTTCATATAAACTTATAATAATTTCAGCCTATCTTTTTCAACTACATGTTTCTTCTATTGCTTTAAAGCTAATTTAGGCCACATTATATACAAAATTAAATCTTACTTTTATAGCTACACCCTTGGGGTTCAATGAAAAGGCTTTATGAGCTAGAAATTAAAAGTACTGGTTGAAAATACTATTACATTATACCAGCTATTATTAAGGCAATTTACAAAGTTGGTGCTAAAACTATGCACATTTTTCATTGTTAGCCCTCATATATTCAGGAAGCCCGTGGGACTGTTTGGTATATAATTTGCCAAATAAAATCAATTGAAAAGTAAACAGCAAGTCAGTGGCATTTATCACAAAAGAAAATTACACTATACTAGCGGCAACATTTATTTAACCCAGTATTGTTATGAATTAACACATTTATATTACATTTACACTAAGTGATTCCAGGAGACATTTGGGTGCTGCATTCCTTAGGTGTGAATGCACATGTTTTCAACCTGGCAATTTCCTCTCTTTGGAAATAGAAAAAATGATCAAATTTGTAAAAGCATATTTTTATTAAAATAGTACCCTTGACTTTTTAAAACTCTCACATAGTTTCTTTACAAAACAATGTATAGATGCAGATTTATGTCATATAAAGGTCTAATGTATCCAGACAAATTTGAAGTATGCTTCAAAAATCAGAATTATTAACAGATAATTCAGTTTGAGCTATATAATATAAAGACAAATTATTCCTTTCAAAGATTTGAAAAGATTAGTAATATTTAAATCATGATAATATAAGCATTCATATACAAATATGTTATTTTATCATCTTTAATTTTATGTGTTAAAGTGATTTATAGTTACATCATATGACTCCATAACTCTTTATGGAAAAATATTTTTAAAAACCAAAAGATAGCTTTGATATATTCTTAAATTTATTTTATTAAATGCATCATGAAATTTTGGTGATACACAGTGTTAGGATATTTTATAATGAAAAAGTTTCATTATTAATAGAATAGGATTTGAATGCTTCTAGCACAAAAATAAAGTGGCTATTAATGTTTACTGTTAAAAGAAAAACAACTTAATGTTCTGATAAACAATTGGCATATACTACTTCTCTCAAAGTTTAGTTTTTGTATTTACATGCAGCAATAAATTTCCACATAGAAGAATTTTTTCTGGATTCTTCCATTTACTATACATTTGAACAGGTTGTGCTAACTGTATTGTAGATTAATAATAATTGTTTTCTTTGTTCTGTGTCAACCATCAAGGTTAGGAAGAAGCAGAGAGTTATTATCATTTTTTAACTTTTATTTAATGAATATAAATTTCCAAAGTACAGCTTATGGATTACAATGGCTTTCCCCTCCATAACTTCCCTCCCACCCGCAACCCTCCCCTTTCCTGCTCCCTCTCCCCTTCCATTCACATCAAGATTCATTTTCAATTCGCAGAGAATTATTTTAAGACCTAAAAGAAATATCTTAAAAGTGTGGGATGAAAACAGTGTGCTTTCTTGTGAATCAGGAAAATTCATTTTTTTTAAAAAACATGATGCTTTTGAGACCATAGCCAGGCTAACAGCTACAAATACCAACTGTATTTGTCACTGTGTGAATTGGGTAAAACATAAGGCCCCAATGAATGGTGGGCTTGTGATCAACTGGAGAGGGCATACTGACTGAGATGTAAGCAAATGAAAAAAAAAAATCACGGAGGCCAAAGCAGGATGAGTTCATCCATCAAGGTTACCACACGGCAATCTCGAAAAGTTTAGAATTACCCTGTGTTTAAATGTGCATGTGTAAGTGTGCACACATGCCTATGGTCTGAGTTTCTAGCCATGAAATAGATGAAATAGATGAAGAGTAGGAGAGGGTTCCATAGCTGTTGAGAACTCTTCCACACTGGTAATTCCGGTAGATTTCAAAGAGATCACCAATGCATTACAAAAGGTGTATAAATCTACTAAATACAGCTTGTGGATACTCTAGTCAGTTTGACTGCCTAACAGGTAACCCTTAGTGAAGGCAAAGTAAGGCATATGAGGGGTACTTGTTAAATTAGTGAATTATTTAAAATTCCTCTCTAGTTATTAAAATAATTTCCATTTTTCTCAAAGCATAACAAAAATGAATTTTTGATTATTTACTTGGAAAAGCTGAAATGGTTTTCTTTGCTGAATTTCCATATTTATAACTCCAGCAAATAATTAATGTAACTAATTTGATTGCATAAAATGTAATTCAATTTTATGATGTCTACAACAATTAAATTTATCAAGGGCCATAAATTATGAGGATGGAATAAGGCATAACAATATGCGAAATTTTAACTAAACCGTTTCTGTAAAAAAAGATGAGTTTTTATATATACACTTGAGAAATGTTATTTTAAAGCTATGTAAAAGAACACAATTGTTTTTAGTTTCACAATTGAAATTTTAGAATAACCTTTGGACATTCCTACATAATGTGAATCCATATTATTTGTTTAAAAAACTCTGGCTTTTTGTTTAAAATATTTCTGGTCATGGAACTACTCATTTGAAGCCATTAATCTAGGAATTTGTTTGCTCTCAAGAAGTAGGACTGTAGATAAGAACTCTATATTTATAATGAAAAAGAAGATAGTCATAGAATTAACATTTAATTCCCTAAACAATTATTGTATCCCTAAACAATTACTCCACGTGCTTTTCTGGTGTCTCTAAATGAATGATTTTAAAATATGACTAATAAGTAAATGGGGGGGAAGACTACATTACTTAGGAATTTTATTAGGCTGTCAATTTAAATACTCATTCCTCAGGCAAAGTGCAACTTCACATTTAAATAAATGTATATTAAACACTTTAAATTGATAGCACCAACTCTTCCCTTGGGTATGAATCATTTAGACTTTTCTAGTTTCCTGTTGTAAAACAAGACATTACACTACACTAATTTAGTATATTAATATCTTTGATTATAAATTCACCATTGAGAGCCAAAGCATACCCAATGTGTTTAAGAAAGAAGTTCAAAACTACTACACAAAGTAGTAAAATAATCATTTTGGTGACATCTAGAAAAATGTAATTGATTTAATATCAACTCTATCAACTGTTTTAAGCCAACTTTTAAAACAATAGAATCTCCAAATTTGCTATAATAAAAGCTCATCAACATTTAGATCTCCAGACCATCAACTTTGATTATTTGCTTATACAAGAGTTCACAACTGAAATGCACTTGATTTATTTCATATCTTTACTGTTAGGAGGTATAAGGAACTAGTTTATATAGTTATTATAACACATAATTTTTGGACATATCAGAAAATCAAATTATAAAAGAAAGTTTAAATGGCAGATTCCATGACATACTGTTTTTTTCTCTAGAAATCATGGATTTTAAAATTTCAAATTGTAGTGAACTGGTTTGTTATCTTTAAAGTGTGTCTGAAACTATTTTCAATTGAAAGGAATAGTGCAGCATCAAGCCATTCCTGGGGTGTGGGAATAGATTTAAAAATCTTAATAGCAGTGAGGGTCTTTACTGTAAGACATATTATACCTGCACACACATATTGCTAGCTGATTAAGAATAAATAAGGAAATAACATTTGAAGATGACCTAGTTCCACATCTGGGAGCAAATTATTTAATATTAATTTGCTACATTTGAAGATGGATGAAAACGGCATTATTTGTTTAAAATGTTAATACATTGTTTTCTGTGTGACCTTTGAAACATCTGGGGAGAGAGAATATTTCAAATGAATTTAAGGATTCTTCGTTTCTTAACTTACCTGGGTTATTTGCAATCAATAGCATATTAGTTTTTTGTTAAATAAGAGTTGGGAGCAAAAGCATTATATACAAGATGCTCGTTACTGATAAATTTACAAGTAAATATTTTTAGTGTGGTAAATTCCACCAATTATATTTTTATGGACTTTGTCCTGTTCATAAATATATAGTGTCTCACCAACTCTACTAAATGTTTACTTTGAGTCTGACAGATAGCCAAATCTTCATTAATTAAATATATGTACTCAAGTTGATTTTTTAAAAACATACCAGTGAATTCAAATTAGTTTGGAAAACGTTAGGCAAATCAAATTTGGATTCCCCAGACTTTGAATATCCACTTGTTTAGATTCTTCCCACCTGCTGTCATGTGTTAATTTTTTTTAAAGCTTCATCTATTTGCAAAAAAAGGAAAGAAATTGGTATTGTCTTGTGTTGTTTCATCCTTAAAGCGAAACCATTTGCAAGAAAATTATAGGTCCCCAGTGTTGATCTTCTTTGCATATTAATTTTGTTAGCCTTACCTCCTGTGGTCTTTAGTTCTGGAAGGCCTATTAGATAATACACAAGATAAATTTTTCCCTTGTATCTTCGAGCTAGTAGAAAATACATCCATTTTCTCTTAAAACTGAAATTTGCAGTACTAGTCACGCATATTTTCCCCTATTTTACAAATAGAGATTTATTTAATTAAGCATGTTAAGCACTGTAATAGTCAATATTAGTTATATTCTGGTAACCTAAGTTCATAAGAATATATATTAATGTTAAGTAAATACAAGTATTGCACAGTGTACCACACTAGTTAATGTAATACCATGAAATGTGAACTTTGAATAAAAGTCTGAAATCATAAGAATTATTTTTGACTATAAATAAGTTAGAGTTCGAACAAGTTTAGAAAAGCAAATCATGTTTGTTGGAAACATAATGATATAAAAGCAATTGATTTTAAATAAAAATAAACTATTGTTAGTGACACAAGTACATGGAGGATACACTGACTGGAGGATATTAATTCATCATTTTTAAATTTTCAGCTACAACGCCTTTGATGTTTGCTATTGTTGTTGGTAATATTTGATCCAGACCTCTGATTGGCTTATACTCTGAGGTTGATCTTATTTGAATGCTAATATATTGTAATTTCCTAAATTTAACTTAGAGGTATTAAAACCCATTTAAGCAATTAAATAGGACAATGAGGGTAGAATACAGTATGAGAGAAAATAGTGATTCAAATTGCCACTGACTCTTGGTTGTAAGTTCTTCTACTTAAGATTAAAGATTGTGAAATGAGCTTTGGAAAACTCCCCCCTTTAAAAATCCATACTGTGTTTTTAGTCAAGACCTCAGAACTGTGCCTGGAAAGGCGTGATGAGCACTGCATGATGTTAAGAAGAGATTCAGGGACTTACTCTCAGTAGGAATTTTATAAAATATCGGATATTTTCAGTTTTTGAGATTGTCTTGTAGTCTTAGGAAGCAAGCAATAAAACCTGTTACCTATGTAAAATACTGATTTTTTTGCACATATTATTGAAAACAGTTCAATAGTGATTTGTACTAATGAAGATGTTTTAACCAGAGATCCACTAAATTCTTATATTTGTATTTTACTACCATTACGAACTAATAGATATATGAGAGTATGATGATAAGAGAAAGAAAAGTACTTTTATATTTAAAATAATATATTTGATATTGGCCACTTACTAATTGTGTATTTATTATTGATAAAATTGAATTCAAACTCTTCAGCCTTCCCAAGTATTGACACTTGGTCTAGTCTAAGTGGATCAAAGTTAAGAGAAAACTAGAGTTGACTGGCGATATAATCTCTTTATCTGAATCTAGGTCCTGTTATTATTATCTTTTCAGTGTATTATTATTATTATTATTATTTGACAGGCAGAGCGGACAGTGAGAGAGAGAGACAGAGAGAAAGGTCTTCCTTTGCCGTTGGTTCACCCTCCAATGGCCGCTGTGGCCGGTGCACTGTGCTGATCCGAAGCCAGGAGCCAGGTGCTTCTCCTGGTCTCCCATGCCACTGCAGGGCCCAAGACTTGGGCCATCCTCCACTGCACTTCCTGGCCACAGCAGAGAGCTGGACAGGAAGAGGAGCAACCGGGACAGAATCTGGTGCCTCGACCGGGACTAGAACCTGGGGTGCCGGTGCCGCAGGTGGAGGATTAGCCTTTTGAGCTACAGCGCCGGCCTTCAGTGTATTTTTAAAAAAGATTTATTTATTTATTTGAAAGGCAGAGTTACAGAGTGGCAGAGGAAGAGAGCGAGAGACAGAGGGAGACAGAGATTTTTCACCCACTGGTTCACTCTCCAAATGGCCGCGATGGCGGGAGCTGAGCCTATATGAAACCAGGAGCTAGGAGCTTCTTCTGGGTCTCCCACGGAGGCACAGGGGCCCAAGGACTGGGGCCATCTTCTGCTGCTTTCCTAGGCCACAGCACAGAGCTGAATAGGAAGTAGAGCAGCCGGGACTCAAACCGGTGCCCATATGAGATGCCGTCACTGCAAGCAGAGGCTTAGCCCACTACGCCACAGTGCCAGCCCTTTCAGTGTATTTCTTAAAGATAATATTATGTTGAAGTAAAAATTAAAAGGGGTTTTGCCACCTATAAAATCACAATCAAATATCCAGCAAAATATTTTCTTGTAAACAGGAAACTTGTTTCTACCTCTAAATATGTATGTATACTTTTTAGCTTAGAGTAAACAGAATATTTATTGTATCTATATTTTTAAATTTTACTTATTTATTTGAGAGGCAGAGAGGGAGACAAAAAAGAACTCCCATCCATTGATTCACTCTCTAAATGTCCATAAGATCCAGTGCTGGACTGGGCTAGGCCACAGCCAGGAGCCAGAATCTAATCTAAATCTATGTGCTTTACCTGAACCACCACTGCTGCTTTCCAGGTCTGCAGTAGCAGGAAGGTGGAGTCAGGAGCTTGGAACTGACTATATATGGATATACAGAGAGAGAGAGAGAGAGAGAGAGAGAGAGAGAGAGAGACAGAAAGAGAAATTGTAACATGTAATCCAGAAGTGTGTTTAAGAAAAATTCTTATTTAATTAGTATTGTGCTTTAAGGCAAATACACATCAAATACTTGAGGAATTAAAAATAAAAGTTTTGTGTTTCTAAACTTTTTATACATTTTGTTTTTTTGTTGTCAGGATATGCTTTGTTTTATATTACAAAGCTCATAGATATTCCCATCATAAGAGCAGTTTAATAATAAGTTCTTTTATGGTCTCTAATTTTATTGCTTTTTTATGTAACTTGAAGAAAACTATCTAGAAAAATTATTTTAATATTTATGTATCTGATCAAAGTGCAGAAGTCTAAAAGCAGGGTTAACAGTAGGACTTGTCTTAAGAACATTGTACAGGTTTATTTAGCTTCTCGTCTGGTCCCTATAACAACAGAAGTGTTGGAGGAGTAGGTTAGAGTGTGATCGCTTGTTAAGCACTCTCCCAAGAAAGTTGACCTCAAAGTCTCCCATTTTGGGCTTTTCCCACTGTATTTGCAAATAATTTTTCATTTAGATTCCTTGATTCCTTTGAGTTTTCCTTGAGTCTAATACTAGGGAACACACATGAAATATGTGATGTAGTTCCTTGTTTCTTTATTAATAAGAAATGTGTATTTTTGACACGTAGGTAAATGGGCAAATAAATATCTTTGTATTTTTAATTCAAATACAGGCTTCGTTTATGTTTTAAAACTCTGCATTATGATTTTGTTGTTTACTGCACTCAAGCATGTGCTTCTTTGTTTTCTTTCTAAAAAATCTAGAATTCTGTATCTACCACATTTCCCAAGAGCTGAGACTCTCTGGTCCTTAACTAAGGTACATCTTACATGCCAGACTCATTCCCAATACTTCCTTATGCTTAATGTGTTTTGAAATTTCTCTCATTTTCTCTTTCCAAAACTAAGTCATGTACTTTCCTCAATGTTTACCCTACCTGTTCAGCACTAACCACTATCTTCCCTTTCTCTTTGTTATGTGTGATGTTCTGACATATTTGCATGCTGTCTCATGGCATTGGGTAGCTGTTTCATTTACTCAGACCTGATCTTCTCAACTTAAATTATGTTTTTTAAAAAGAAGGCCTGCTTATGGGATCTTTAGATCACGGACCTTAAAATCAGAATGAACACTGTTGTTTCCTATATCCACATGTTGTGTTCATTTCATCATCATGATCAATGTGTTACAGTGGCAACAAACATTGGGGGGATGTTTAAATGTTCATTATTAATTCTCTGAAGACTCATTTAAAATATCCAATCCAAATCAAAATGTGGTAGTATGCATGGATGTCAAGGAAGATAAGTTCTTTCATGGATATATATGCTGACTGCTGGAAGCTTACAAAATATTCTTAGAGCAAGTTCAAGAAACTTGAATAAACCCTCTGTTTTTTTCACTGCTATACTGTTTATCAGAAGTCTGATTTTTTCTTTATAGAAAACTTTTATTTAATAAATTTCGAAAGTACAACTTTTGGATTATAGCGATTCTTCCCCCCATAACCACCCTCCCACCCACAAACCATCCCATCTCCTACTCCCTCTCCCATTCCATTCTCATCAAGATTCATTTTTAATTATCTTTATATACAGAAGATCAATTCTATACTAAGTAAAAATTTTGACAGTTTGCACCCACACAGACACACAAAGTATAAAGTATTGTTTGAGGACTAGTTTTACCGTTAATTCACATAGTACAACACATTAAGGACAAAGGTCCTACATGGGGAGCAAGTGCACAGTGACTCCTGTTGTTGATTTAACAATTGACACTCTTTTTTGTGAAGTCAGTATTCACCCGAGGCTCTTGTTATGAGCTGCCTAGACTATGGTAGCCTCTTGAGTTCACAAACTCCGACCTTATTTAGACAAGGCCATAATCGAAGTGGGAGTTCTCTCCTCCCTTCAGAGAAAGGTACCTCCTAGAAGCTCACTTTTAATTCCTCACCATGTGGACTCTATAATTTTAAGTGATAAATGTTTTACAAAGAAAATATATTAGCTTTCTAGCACTATGCTGCACTTCAGTTTGATTATTCTTAGATTTTAAAATGTACATTTCAAGAACTTTCCTCCCTGTCTCTCACTGTAACCTTCTCAAAATATAATTAATTTCCATGGACTTACAGAAAAACTGACAAGACTCTTACAACTTATTAAAAAAAAAAAACAACCTGTTCTTTTCCCACCACAGACATATGATGCAAGGAAGCTAGATATTGAAACGAGGAAATGGAAAAAGGTAGTCAATAGGATAGATGTCAAGCAGTGAGGGAAACAAGAGTGCGAGATGTAGTTCAATAAAACAGCCACACAGGAGTGTGCACATGAGACGACCCTCTCCTTCCAATCTACTTCCACTAAAAACACATTCAACCGACACATGGTGCTTGATCAGCTTGTTCTTAGGTTTTTGTGACTTAAATGTGATTTGAAGTTGCTTTTAGTGTTTAACTCTTAAATAAATTCACATATAGAACAATTAAAATTTCCAATAATAAATATTTCTATTGATCTGTGATGCTTTATTTTAAATTTACTCTGTGTGGATAGTCCAAATACATTTGAAAATCATGTCAGACATTAATTCTGTGAGCTGTGAAAGTAGTTTTTCTACCAGATATATTTATGATCATATTTACACATAAAATTGTTTTAATTGCTGACAGGAAAAAAAATTCCATTTGTGAGCTGAACAGATGAAGTTTTTTGCATGTATTGGAAAGTCTTTCACAGGTAATTTGTGACATAATCTTTTATGTAGGGGCTGGTGGAGCAGTATTATTGTAGGTAGCTGAGATGAGGGAGAAATAACTTTCTCTTCTGGGCAGCAACATAAGAAAGAATAAAATAACCTTCCTCCTCTAATGCTTCATTTGCTTCCCTAGGGAATTTATTCTGTGGAATAATGTAGAACATGTCTTCTTCTCAGACATCCTAGAAATATTTGTGTGAATAAGATAATTATTTAAGAGAATACCCAAGTCTTACACACTCACTGATGTTTGTTATGCTCACTTCATCCTGTCACCAGGAAATATAACTGACCTCAGTTTATCAAAACCCCTCAGTTTCCTCACATAAAAGCTTCCAATTCTTAAGCCAGTCATTTGAGAACATGGAACTCTGATCTAACAAATTAAAGGACAGATGTATCTCATTGAAGATCCAAAAATAAGCGGTGAAAGTTCAGGGCTTGGAATAACATAAAGAATATGGGATCAAAAGCCATTGCTGAGCTGGGGGTGAGTAGAAGACAGGCATCCAGGGAAGGATGCTTCTGAAACCCATTTTGTAGTGCACAAGGTGCATTTCTCACTTCATAACAGGACTGGTCCAGGAGTGGCAGCCAGGAAACAGCAGCTCTTAGTGTCCCAGGGAAATCAATTTGAGCACAGTGCACAGGTGCTTATAATTTGGAAAACAGAGTAGGATTCCTGGACTCCATGGTTGTGGCAATATATTACTTAGGTTTGATAAGTACAGAGAGGAGATCAGAGCTGAAAACATGTGGATGAAAGAATAACTAAAGCATGAAATTAGCTTTAAGTTACACTGTTTGACATTTGTGTTGAAGGTGTGTGGACCCTCTGACCTGAAATAGCTTTGGAAACTGTGGGGACTCTCAGGCCATTAGGGATCTGATGGTTACAATTAAATAAATGAATCAATGAGCACTCTTTATGGACTGTTCTAAGCAGTTTCCACATGCTGTAAAGTAAATGTTTGTGTCCTTCCAAAACGCATGTTTAAGCTCTAACCCTAAAATCATATTTGGAAACAGGACATTTGGGAGGTTATTAGTTTCAGATGAGGTCCTGAGGGTAGAACTCCCATAATGGAATTAATAATCCTGTAAGAAAAGGAATAGGGTAGAGCCCTTTCTCTGTGTCATGTGAGGACACTGTAAGATGTAGAAGATGTAGCCATCCATTGGAAAAGGGCCTTCACCAGACACTGAATCTGCCAGCACCTTGATGTTGGACTTCCTAATCTCTAAAAGCGTGACAAACAAATGCTTGTTGGTTACATCAACCAGGGCATGGTATTTTGTAATATAATTTGAACCAATGAGGCACTATAGCACCGTATTAATAGGAAAATATGTTTATTCTATTCTTTAATCAATGAGGTAGATTTTAGATTGGCATTCGGAGACTACACCCTTGACCACTTTAGTGCTCTCTGGGAAGCATTTATAGCATTTTAAGAATTTTTTTTTTTTTTGACAGGCAGAGTGGACAGTGAGAGAGAGAGAGACAGAGAGAAAAGGTCTTCCTTTTCCATTGGTTCACTCCCCAGTGGCTGCCGTGGCTGGCATGCTGCGGTCGGTGCACTGTGCTGATCCAAAGCCAGGAGCCAGGTGCTTCTCCTTGTCTCCCATGTGGATGCAGGGCCCAAGGACCTGCACCGCACTCCTGGGCCACAGCAGAGAGCTGGACAGGAAGAGGAGCAACTGGGAGAGAATCCAGTGCCCCGACCAGGACTAGAACCCGGTGTGCTGGCACCGCAGGCGGAGGATTAGCCTACTGAGCCACGGCGCCGGCCAGCATTTTAAGAATTTGGCAGATTTTTAGTTCGAGTGTGTAATCATGTATTTACTCACTCAACAAATATTCTGTGAGTGCTAACAATGGGAATGGAAATAAAAATAAACAAGTCATATGTTGTTCCTGTCTTCTTGGAATTTACTGTGTAGCAGAGAAGATAGATGTGGAACAAGGCATTTTAACTGTAATCAATATTATAAAACACAGTGCTATTATAAATAACATGCTAGGACCTAATCTCATCTGAAGAGGTTAGGGAAAGAAAGTGCTTTTTGGTAAGATCAGAGTGGTGAACTTTTCACCAGGCACATGTAGCTGGGCAGAAATCAATGGATTTGAGGGATACTAAACAGAAATAAAAAACAAGATTTATATAGCTTACGTATAGTTTACCACAAATATCTTACGGTCAATATTGTTATCATCAATTGATTATATGTTGTGGAGGAGTAAGTGAGAAGTAGAGAAGCAAGACGTCCAGTCTTCTGGTTTGAACAATTAGATAGATAATTTTTTTATGTATAAGCATCCCAGAAAGAGGATCCAGTTTTGAGTAAAGTAGGTTGTAATGAGGAAAAGTGACAATTTGGGATTTGAGACACCCAATAGTGAATAATATATAGTAACAGTGAATAATAATAAATAATAATAGTGAATGTTTCACCTGATAGTGAAATAAAGTATATGGTTAGCTATTTGAGTGGGTTGGACAAGATACATGTGCTTGGGTCATCAGTATATGGTACTGAGCCTAAAGAACCACAAAGTTGAAGAAGGAAGGAGAAATAGTGAGAGAGTTCTATGTTACTAAAAGACATTCTTATTCCAGTCATCCATCATGGACTCTAAAATGTGCTTGCTTAAAACCATTCATTAGTATTTTTCACAGTTTTGGGCTCAGTGGGGCTATCAGAGAACTTGCAGAGACTAGAATCGTTGTAAGCCTTGGTCAGCAGGACTTTAAAGAAAATGTCAAGCCCAGAGCTATAGCATAGTTGGCTAAGCTGCTGCCTGTGATGCTGGCAACCCTTTCTTTGAGCCAGTTTGTGTCCAGGCTGCTCCTCTTCATATCCAGCTCTCTGCTATGGCCTGGGAAAGCATTTGAATAGGGCCCAAGTGCTTGTGCCCCTGCACCTGCATGGGAAACCTGGAAGAAGTACCTGGCTCCTGGCTTTGGCCTGGCTCAGCTCCGGTTGTTGTGGCTATTTGGGGAGTCAGCCAGCAGATAGAAGATCTCTCTCTGTGTCTTTCTCTCTTTGGGTCTGTAACTCTACATCTCAAATAAATAAAATCTTAAAAAAAAAAAAAAAGAAAACGTCTTCCTTCTTATGCATTGTGCCTCCATGTACATGGTCTCTCTCTAGAAGAACAACTTAGACCTCCTACACAGAAGGTAGAAACTTCTAGATAGGTACTGCACCTAGAGATGACACTGTGTTACTTTCGTTGCCATATGGCCTTTGTTGATTCAGCAGGTTGGGGCTAACATTGTGATGCAGTGGGATAAGCTGCCACCTGTGATGCTGGCATCCCATATCAGCATCTGATAGAAGTCATGGCTGCTTTGTCTCTGATCCAGCTCCCTGCTAATGCACTTGGGAAAGCAGTAGAAGATGGCCCAAATACTTGGGCCTCTCTACCTATGTGGGATACCTGGATGGAGTACCTGGCTCCTGGCTTTGGGCTGGCCCAGTCCTGGCCATATCGTCATGCTAGGAGTGAAGCAGAGGATGGAAAATTTCTCTGTCTCTCCTTCTCTCTCTATAGTGCTGCCTTTAAAATAAAAATAAATATTTAAAAATAAATAAATAGATTCAATAAGTGAATAAATATACTTTTCTTGATGGAAAAGTAACACGGTCTTATTGTAGAATAATACATGGAATTTGAAATATTGTTGTAGCCATCAAGTATTTTATGCTATGTTAACAATTACAGTTATCATTTATTACATATTACACACAATGTAATGCAGCTGGAGCTTTTTTTGTAAAAAGAAATATTTATTTGAAAGACAGAGTGACAGAGAGAAATAGAAACATAGAAGATGAGAGAGAGAGAGAGAGAGAGAGAGAGAGAGAGAGAATCTTCTATCTGCTGCTTCACTTCCTAAATGCCCGCAACAGCCAGGTTTGGGTCAGGCTTATTCCAGGTTCCAGGAACTCCATCCTGGTCTCCCACATGGGTGGCAGGGGCTCAAGCACTTGGGCTATCATCTGCTGCCTTCCCAGGTACATTAGATGGAAGCTGAATTGGAAGCAATGTAACTGGGACTCCAATCAGCTCTTTGATATTGGATCCTGGTCTCACAGGTGGCTTAACCCACTGCATTGGTCCCTCTAGTAGGAGATTTATGTACATTATCTCTATAGTTTACCAAAAATACCTTACACTAGATATTGTTATTCTCTTAATAGTAGGTGTGAACACTGACTAAATGCATTTAAGACTTCAAGGCATCACAGTTATGAAAATAGCAAAACCCCACTGGTGAGTATTTTTACATTTAGTTGTAGACTACAGGATTCACAACATTTTCCTGTGTTTAGTTTTAAACCTATCTTTAGTAAGAAATACTTGTCCTTTTGAGTGAAGAAAAAGCCATGAAGAAGGAAGAAGGGGTGCAGAAGGAGGAAAGAAGGTGGGGGCCAAGGAGAAAGAGAATGAAGGAGGAGGAGGGATTAGGAGGAGAGCTGGAACAAAGAAATGGAAGTTTCTTTTTTTTAAAAGATTTATTTATTTATTTGAAAGTCAGAGTTTTACACAGAGAAAGAAGGAGAGGCAAAGAGAGAGAGAGGGAGAGAGAGAGAGAGATCTTCCATCTGCTGGTTTACTCCCCAATTGGCTGCAACCTCCAGAGCTGTGCTGATCTGAAGCCAGGAGTCAGGAGTTTCCTCTGGGTCTCCCATGTGGGTACAGGGGCCCAAGGACTTGGGCCATCTTCTACTGCTTTCTCAGGCCATAGAAGAGAGCTGGATTGGAAGAGGAGCATCCAAGACTAGAACTGGCGCCCATATTGGATGCTGGCACTGCAGGCAGCAGCTTTTCCTGCTATGCCATAGCACTGGCACCAAGAAATGGAAGTTTTGTGAAGATAGCAGCTTGCCTGTTGTGTTTTCTGCTACATCTTTTGTGTGTAGAAGTACTCAATATATTAAATGTATAAAATATGTTTAAGTATTACCCTTTTTGGTAATTATAATTAACACTTAAGACAATACCTGTGATAGCAGTGTGGCTTCTGAGCCTTAAAATATTGTTTCATGCAAATTTCTGTGAGTGTCTTGTTAATTAACTAATATTACACAATTTCCACTACTACTACCAACATCACATTATCATCACAAGGCATTAAAAAACTAACTTTTGGTATTAATGAGATGCAATTCTTCAAATTGGTCAACATTTCAAAGAAAGCAGACAAATATAAAGATGCTAAAGATCTTCCTAAATTTATTTAATCGATGATACAGGGGTTAGAAACAAGTGTGTGTGTGTGTGTGTGTATGAAAGTAAAGAGTATCCAGTAAGAGTTTTATATTTAAAATAATGTTCAGGAAAAATCTTTTGGTTAGTATGAGCAACTCCATAGGATTTCACTGATTCTTTAAATAAGAAAGATACTTGAATAAGGAGCCTTGATGGCTTCCACAGAAGTATATTCTGTGTTCTGCTATTTCTGAGGTTCCAGGAAGGTAAACATTGAAAAAAGGAGATAACATATGCTAGCGGTTTGTGGAAGAAGATTGAGTATTTTTGAACAAAATTTCCCTTTCTGGCATCAGTGTTAACAGATGGGACTTTTTGAATGTTATCCTTCTCCTTTTTCAAATTTTTCTCTTTAGTTCCTCTGTGTGATCTTGTACTTGACAGTCACTGTAAAGACACCCTACCTAGTACCCAAAGTCCTAGCTTTAAAAAGATGGAAGGACTAGCTGTAGAATCACTTATGATTCAGGCACCATCAAACTTTCCGTTGTTTCAAAGAGGACAGATTGCATTAGACTAGTGTAATTCAGCTGTTAAGAAAGAGCCTTAGATTAAGGGATATAAGAGGCTGATCCACAATGTTGATTGATATCTTCACCACTGATAATTACAGCAAATTAAAAAAATTATTTGAGAAGCAGAGAGAGAAAAGAGTAAAAGAGCTCTCATCCGCTGGTTCACTCCTCAGGTGTTTGCAAGTTGCCCCCAGATGGGGAGGTGGAGCCAAAGCCAGGAGCCAGAACTCAACTCAGATCTCCCACATGAGTGGCAGGAATCCATTCTCTTGGATCATCCCTATAGCCTCTGAGGGTCTGCCTTAACAGGCAGCTGAGTCAGGAGTGGAGCTGAGCTGGGCCTTGAACCTAGTCACTCTGATGTGAGATATGGACATCTTAACTTCCAGGCCAAATGCCTTCACTGTACCACTGATAACTTTAAAAAGACTACAAAAAGTATGAGTGATAAGCCTGAATCTTCAAAATCACTGAGATAAATGTAAAGCTTATCATTTGGGTACCAATAAGTTTATTGTATTTTTATATTGGTGAGATCTGGTCAAAATAATTTAGTTGACCCCATTTCATCATAAACAAACATTATAATGCTTTCAACAACAAAATGGACACAATTTGAAGATCTATTTTTTAAAAAAAATTATGTATTTAAGGGCTGGTGCTGTGGCGCAGTAGGTTAATCCTCTGCCTGCAGTGCTTATGGGTGCTGGTTGTAGTCCTGGCTGCTCCACTTTCGATCCAGCTCTGCCATGGCCTGGGAAAGCAGTATAGATGGCCCAAGCGCTTGGGTTCCTGCACCCACGTGGGAGACCTGGACGAAGCTCTGGCTCCTGCCTTTGGATCAGCTCAGCTCTGGCTGTTGTGGTCATTTGGGGAATGAACCAGCGAATGGAAGACCTCTCTCCCTGTCCCTCCTCTCACTGTCTGTAACTCTGCCTCTCGAATACATAAATAAAATATAAAAAAGAGATGTATTTATTTGTTTAAAATTCAGAGTTACAAACGGGGTAGAGAAAGAGGGAGAGAAAGAGAGAAAGGGAGAGAGAGAGAGAGAGAGAGAGAGAGAGAGAGAGAGAGAGAGAAGGAGAGGGAGAGAGAGAGAGAGATATCTTTCATTCACTGGTTTACTCCCCTAATGGTCACAATGTCCAGGACTGGTCCGGGCTGAAGCCAGGAGCCTGGAACTCTATCCATGTCTCTTATATGGGTGGCAGGGGTCCAAGTACTTGGACCATATTCTGCTGCTTTCCTAAGTGCATTAGCAGGGAGCTGGATCAGAGATGGAGCAGCAGGCACTTGAACTGGCATTTCAGTATGGGATGCCAAGGAAATGCAGCATTGCAGGTAGCAGTTTAACTTGCTGCACAATAATCCTAGCCCCAAAGATTCTTTTTAAAAATTTGAAAAGAACAGTGTCTGGAATAAGGAATAAAATAGAGAACCACTTTACCTCTTTTGATTATACCAAAATAGTGAAACTGAGTTTAATTCTAAGCAACATGGTTGTTAAGAAGAAAACAATCAATATGGTATTGACTAAAAATTCCAATGATAAGTACTAGCAATTGCTGAGAGGAAAGCCAAGAAAGTATTTGAAGGAAAAGGACATTATATCCAAATTTTTCTAGAGTCTATCTTGTGGGAAAATCAAATTTCAGCAATATAAATTTCTCTGTTAATAATAAAAATCTCCTTTCTTCATTTGTTCATTCATTGAATCCTTGTTAAGCAGCACTGTGTACTTAGCATTGTACTGGCTGATGAAGATACACTGGTAAAAGTGAACAAAACATACAAAAACTTTTGTCTTCATGGGGTTCACATAGCTTTTCTGCTTCTTGAATTTTAAATATTCAGAACAGAATGAATATTTTGAATGTAATTTTAGAGCTAAAAATCTTGCCAGTATTTTAATTACAACTGTCATTGTCCACAAAAATACTGTAGTAACTCAATATGGGGGACTTTAGGTTCCTGTTGTGCAGAGAATTCAGCTGGTTTTGTAACGAAAGACATTATAAGACACATGATTCCATCATCTGGATAAATATATAAAAAATCATGATGTGAACTTCACTCAACAAAGGTTAACAAAAATATTGAGTCTGTGGAGGTTCATCTGAAACTGCACAACCCGTCTGTCTCAAACTTTGATTTCAACTTTCACATGTGCCTTCACACCGTGTATTGTATGGGTCATTGGCCTGAAGCCACATGGTGTTTAAGGTAGTTAATATTATCAAAGAAGCATCTGGAGGATGTTCAAGGTTAATGAGAATTCCATTCTTGAACCTATCAGTGAAGGTTGGAAGTTCCTTCTAATTGTCTGGATTCAGTGAAGTGTCATTTTTATCCATGTGTGCTAAAACTGCTTGTTGCATCAAAATTCTGTTCTCTAGAGTCATGTATCACAATGAATAAATAGCACTCCCAAGTTACCCCGTTTAATCCATGCGTGATTTTAGACTTGTAAGCAATCATATAGTTCACATAGACAACACAAAGCAAAATTGTGCAAATAATCTGAAAGAGTGATTTTCCATAAAATACTAGTGTTTGACAATGCTGTAGAATTATTAACTGAACGGGAACCATGATATACATTCAAAATATTCCATTTTTATTTTGAGGAATTTTAGCTATGCCTGAGTTGTTTTCTCCTTTTGGTGAATAATTCATTGCAGGGGATAGCACTGAGACTGAGAGAGGTGAAACTACCTTTCTACAGTCACACAGTGGTTAGGGAAGGAATAGGACTGGAATGTAATTTTTGACTAGAATGCCTGTGTGTTTCCATTGCCCTTTGATTATCTTCTGATTTCTGGCTTCTTTAGTTGTCCTGATCCAATTTGGTTTTCAAAGTGTTTTTATATTTTCTGTGCATCAGCATTAAGTTAGATAGTAGAACAAAGAAAATTCTCAGAGTAGAACACTGCTCCTATTGTGCACACATGTGGGCACTGACAGTTCTCTAGAGGAAAAGTAATTCAAAGGAATTAGGGTTGAAACAAAAATCAAAAAGCCTGCATGCAGAAGCTTGCCTTTGAATCAATCGTTATCTTTTCATTATTTTCTGGAGGATATACAATAATAATTAACATGATCCAGGTGTTTTTGAAGGGGAAAGTGTGATTTTATGTAGAAATCCAGTAGAGATAACTCATCATTCAAATATGACTTCAGGTCTCAGCTATTGGGAACTTTCAGTGAAACAGAACACATACAAATAAATGAAAATACTAAACAAGTTAGGAATGTACACCTTGATTGCCTACAAACTGAACAGTCTCATGTAAACAACTCTCAAATTGAAGGGAGTATCACAGGAAATAAGAAGCCCTGTTGTATGGTCTTCTAGTTTCCTGGCTTCCCAAGGTTAACTACTATCCTGACATCATAGATAAACTTGGCCTGTTTTTTTTAATTTTACATAAGAGGAATCTCCTCTATGTATCTATATTTTTTGGACATTATATTTCTGAGACATTTTCATTTTTGTATTTAAAATTATTTTATCAGGGCTGGCATTGTGTCTCAGTAGGTTTCAGCCTCCACCAACATACCAGCATCCCATAAAAGATCACCTGTTAGAGTCCTGGATGCTGCACTTCTGAAGCAGCTTCATGCCAATATGCCTGGGAAGCAATGGAAGATGCTCAAATGTTTTGGCCCCTGCTACCAATATGGGAGGTCAATATGAAATTCTGGTTCCTGGCTTTGACCTGGCCCATCTCCAGCCGTTGTGGCCACTTAAAGAAGATCTCCCTTTCTCTCTCTCTCCTTCTCTCTGTCATTCTGCTTAATAGATAAATAAAACGAGTATTTAAAAAGAAAAGGAAATCCTTTTTTTCAGGAAGTGATGGTATATCTGATAATAAAATAAGCAAGAAATTTCTACTATATGTTTACTTTTAAAAAAATAAAATTCATGAGGCCCGCATTGTGGCAAAGTGGTTGTTGAGCTGCTGCCTGCAATGCCTGCATCTCACATGTGCACAAGTTCAAGTCTTGGCTGCTCCACTTCTGATCCAGCTCCCTACTAATGTGCCTGGGACAGCAGTGGGTGATGAGCCAAGTGCTTGGGCCCTTGCCTCCAAAATGAGAGACCTAGATGTTGTTCCAGGCTCCTGGCTTTGGCCTGGCCCAGCTCAGGCCATTGTAACTATTTGGTGAGTGAAGCAGCAGATGGAAAATCTCTCTCTCTCTCTCTCTCACTCTCTCTCTCTCTTTAACTCTGTACTTCAAATAAATAAATATACCTTTTAATAAATAAATAAAATTCATAAATAAAGAAGACAGACCTATGTGATTGTAATTTGTTCATTTTCATTGCTGTATATTATTCTATGTAGTGAATATACCACATCTTATTTATATTTTTTGCTTTTGATGGACATTTTTGTAGGTTCCAGTTTGGGATTATTATATATAATGCTGCTATTACAATTCTAATCAATATGAAATTTTCTGGATTATATACCTAAGAATGGTATTGTTCTATATATGATATAACTTCAAGAATTTTGTGGAAAATGAGAAAACAAAAAATTTATGTAAGAATTCCAAGTTTCTTTTTGCTCCAAAATAAGCTTATCTTTTAATTCCACTTGAACTTTTTGAACTAGTCTTGCATTTGGAAATGTAACTCTTACTTTTGGTATCAAAGACAGAGGGAAGTCTTTGTGTATAGACATCTCCTTATCCTATATGTAAGTGTATTTAAACTCTTCCCTGTGCATTTATTGATTAATGGATTTTTGACTTTATCTTTATTTGTTTGAATGGCAGAGAATCAGAGAAAGAGAAAGAGAAAGAGCTTCCATGCACTGGTTCACTCCCCAGATGCTCACAATAACTGGGACTGGGTCAGGCCAAAGCCAGGAGCCAGGAGCCAGGAACTCCATTGGGTCTTCCACATAGGTGGCAGGGCCCCCAAGTACTTCAGACCTCATCTACCACTTCACAGTGTGTGCATTAGTAGGAAGTTGGGTAGGAAGTGGATGTTGGACTTGATCCCAGGCACTCCAATATGGGATGTGGGCATCCCAAGTGGCATCTTAACCTGTTGTACTGCAATGCCCATCCCTGCATGGGCCTTTAAAAAAAGGCCTTTATCAAGTTGCTTTTACAAATCAAGAAAAAAATAAGGAAAAACCACAGGATTACTCATGGTATTTTATTATCTAGAGATAACAATCACATATAATGTTTTCTTAGAGCCTTTTACTCTGTCACATATGTCATATATTTACATACCTAAAGTTCCATTTAACATATTATTAGAATGTTCCTATGCCATGAGGAGAAGGAGTGTGTGAAATAGTGAGATAAGGGCAGCCAGCAGTGGTACAGAAGCAAAGGATGGATATTTTAAGACAAAGAATCAGACATTGCAGTGAGGCTATGAAAGTAAGCATTTAAAACCAGTCCATTTGGTACTTTGGAAATTTATATTCATTAAATAAAAGTTAAAAAAAAGAGGGAAAAAAAGCAGTGCATTTGCTTTAGCAACAAGGAAATTATTGGTGACCCTCGGAGTCGAAGTCAGATGGCAATGGCCCCACCGGTGAAAGGTAAAGAGGAGAATGTGAGTTCTCAGTAAACATTTGAGAAGCTTACTTGTGATGGGAAAGAGTGGCACAAGGATACATAGTTTAGAGTTTTTGTCTCATTTTCCTTTCTTCTTTCCTTTTCCTGCCTTCCTTTTCTTTTCCCACACCTTTCTTTTTCTTTTTTTTTTTTTAATTAGTTTTTCTGCTTTTATGAGAAATAATTGTAGACCATCACATGCTCTTAGCCACCATAATGACTTGCTTGAATTTTTTGCATTCATGTCCTACCATTCTAATACATATTAATCTTTATCGCTCTCCATAACTCTCTTCTTACTATAGCTAGAGAAAGGTTATCAACAACAAAAAGAGTTATTTAAGGCTAAAAGACATGGTGGAATTTATTACAAGACTCCAGTTTGTAAATGGAAGTTGGTTGTGCAGTGGTCTCCGTTGGGTATAGTGTGAAGATTTTGAGTTTAGATCCTGTTAGCTCGTTGGTTCTCTGGAAATGCAAATCATTTGGTCATACGACCTTTTGCCTACTCTAGTAATAGGATGCTAGTGAGAGGTTGTCATGGCACGTCGGAAGAAATGTTTCCCCAAGATGTGGAGAGAACAGTGTTGATCCAGATGGTGTTGAGGAAGTTGACTCTTTTTTTTCCCCAAAGACTTCTATTTATTTATTTGACAGGTAGAGTTACAGACAGTGTGAGAGAGAGACAGAAAGGTTTTCCTTCTGTTGGTTCACTCCCCAAATGGCCGCAACGGCCAGAGCTACGTCTATCCGAAGCCGGGAGCCAGGTGCTTCTTTCTGGTCTCTCATGTGGGTGCAGGGACCGAAGGACTTGGGCCATCCTCCACTGCCTTCTGGGCCACAGCAGAGAGCTGGACTGGAAGAGGAGCAACCGGGACTAGAACCCAGTGCCCATATGGGATGCTGTTGTCACAGGCAGAGGATTAACCTAGTGTGTGCCACAGTGCTGGCCCTGAGGAAGAGGAAGTTGGCTCTTAAAATCAGTGTGTCTATTCCATTTACAATTTTTGCACTTTTTAATAAAATAATGCATAATGCTTAGTAGAAAAATTTGCTTATTTTATTATCAAATAAACCATCTCATTATTGCTTTCATCAATGAAATAATTTTCATAATTTGGATCTTCGATTGAATTTTGGGCCTTTAATCATTATCTAGAGATGTCAAGAATGTCAGAGGGAATCTCATAGAGGCACGTGATGAATTGCAAATAGGATATACGTATTTCAAAGATTTGTCCTGCTGTAAATCAACAAATCTATCTCTACTCTTCATCTCTTATCAGTAAATAGTTGAGGATAAAAGGCAAAATTCACGGGATTTTCTTAAATCATATTTACTTGAAATACTATGATCTCTCTTTTTGAAGTTTCTAGGATTTATTAGATATGTGAACAATGATAAATTTGCTTTGTAATAACCATTATAATTCTCATAGGAATTTGATACATTTAAGTTACTTTTAAGTGAAGATGTAATGATGAGATATATTGAGGGGCTTTCATGCTTTAAAACTGAAATCTTAAAGAGTTGGAGCCAGTATTTTGAGGAATTATAACGAATAACAAATTACCCTTATCAGAATAATTTGGTAGTCTTTTACCATATATAAAATTATATACAATTATATATGTTTTCCATTCTGACCCACAAAAGGTTAGTGCATATTTATAAAGGGATATATTTACTACTAGGAATTAAGAGGTTTTATTTTAAAAACAGAAAAATGAAAGAATGGTATATCAGATTCTTGATGTTTCCATAACATGTCACCACAACCTTGGAGGTTTAAAGCAAGAGAAATTAATTCTGTCACAGTTCCAGAGGCCAGGAGTTCAAATTCCACGTGTTGGCTTGGCCATGCTCTCTCCTGAGGCTCTAGGGAATATTCTTTTTCTTGTCTCTTCTAGTTTCTTTTGACTCCAGGCTGTTCTTGGCTTGTAGCCACAGCATTCCAGTCTCTGCCTCTGTCTTTGCCTCTCCTCTTTGTGTGTCTGTTCTCGCTACATTTCTTTCAGGTCCACTTATCACTGGATTTTGAAACCGCACAGATAATCTAGGGTGATCTCATGTGGAGATCCTTAATTATATCCGCAAAACCCTCTTTTCCATCTAAAGTAATAGGCACATATTCTAAAGGTTAAGACATGGACATACTTTTCAGGGGCCACAATTCAACCCTTTATAGATAATTATTACAATATTGCATTGAGAGATTGATTACATATATATTTTTAAAGATTTCTTTATTTATTCAAAAGTCAGAGTTACAGAGAGAGGGAGAGAGAGAGAGGGAGAGAGAGAGAGAGACAGATCTTCTGGTTCACTCTCCAGACAGCCACAACACCGAGGCTGGGCCAGGCCAAAGCTGGGAGCCAGAAGCTTCACCAAGGTCTCCTACATGGGTAGCAGGGGCCCAAGCACTTGATCCTCTTCTGCTGCTTTTCCCAGACCATTATATGGAGCTGGATCAAAAGTGAAGCTGTCAAAATACAAACCAGTATCCATATTGGATGCTGGCATAGCAGGCACAGTCTTTACCCACCATGCCACAATGCTGGCTCCATTACATACGTATTTTTAAAAGTTTGATTTTTTTTTGAAAGAGAAGGAGAAGGAGAGGAGGAGGGAGAAGGAGACAGATCTTCCATACTCTGGTTCATGGGCCAAGCCAAAGCCAGGAACCAGGAACTACAATCGAGTTTCCCACATGGGTACCGGAGGCTCACATACTTGGGTTATCATCATTGCCTTCACAAGTACGTTATCTGGAATGCTGACATTGTAGGTGGCAGCTTAATATGCTGTACCACAATGCTGACCCCTAAAATATTACTATTTTGCAGAACTCTCTTTCAGATGTTTGTCAAATGATAGGTTGGTGTGGTGCTGAAAAATAGGTCTGAAAATTAATAATTCTGGAATGAAATTTGATTTGGATAAAACACTGCAAAGAGTGCCAAACAATCATGGTTTTACACAATATTGTCATTTTGTAGAGAACACCCAGAAATAGGAGAATTAAGAATGAAAATCCAATTTGTTAAACATATGCTACCATGATTGTAGATGCACATAAAGTCATCACTCTGTTTACTTTTATTTCTATATGAATAGTTAACTTACATGAGATGATCAGGAAATAATTTCTAACATAAAGTGCAAGTGCCCTGTATATATAATTTTGTAATCTATAGTATTATCTATGTTATTATTAACTTTTTCAAATTATTTTGAATGGACATGCAGCAGTATTCCATTTGGATATACACAATTTATCTCGCCAATTTCTCATGTTGTGTTTATGTTCTTTCTGCTATTTTCAGTTATATATAACACAGTTATGAACATATTTGTGCAAATGGTTTTCTTTTTTTGCATAATGTAGACTTCAAGCTAGAGTTTCTGAATCAAAATACATGATTTTTTTGGGAATCTTTTTATCTAATGCCAAATTGCTTTCCACAAATATTGTATATCTGTTATAACCAGCAATATATGAGTTGGACTTAGCATTTTGTTTCCTAGATGGATCCATGGTGCTGTAGGTCATTTATTCCAACTGATGAATATATTGATTCATTCTGATACAATGGGTGCTTACATTGATTCCAGTGTGTCATTAGTTTACACGTATGCATCTTTGTTTACACACATGATAATTCTAGGGTATCTAGTTAGAAATAGAATTTCTGCTTCATTAGCATATATCATCAATTTTTCTTGATATTGACAAATTACACTTCAGTCATATATCAAATGATTGATTTATGAGTGGATCTGCTTGGGAACACTTTTCTTACATGTCTATTTTTCTATACCTGTGTCAGTACCACCTGCTATATAACCATACCATGGTAAATGTCTTGAAATGTGGCTAATAAAATCCTTAAATTTTGTTCTGCTTCATTTTGTTATCCTTAACATTTTGTTATTACGTCAACTCTTAATAAACTTATCATGTTCCTTGTTACAATTTAGATTGAAAATGCACTGAAATTTCATTTGAATGAGAATAAATTTCTTTATAATAGTGAGTCTCCCCATCTATGAACACAATATTTCTCTTAGTTTATTCACGTTTTCTTTCTGGTATTGGATTGCAATTCTGTCCATGAAAGTTTTATATAATCTTGTTAGTTTTATTCTTTTTGTAGCTTAAAATTTTTATTGATCTCATGAATGACATTTTTACTTATCATTTACATATTGGCTAGTGCTGATGTATGGGCATACTGTTGGTTTCTGAGGATTAATGTTTTATACAGCATTTTACTGATTCTCATATTTTTAAAGTTATCCCATCTGTAGATTTTCTTAGAATTCCTGTGTAGAAATATCATCTGTCAATGAATTTTGGTCACCTTTTTGTGTTTTTTTTTTTTCTTTTGCTTGTCTTATTTTGGCCAGGACTTATCGTATACTGTAAAATAGAAGGGGTCATAGAGCATACCCTTATCTTCACCTTAGTACAAGGCTTCCAAACACCACTATAGTAGTTACCAGGAAGCTTTTGTTCATGATTCATTATTAGAGTAAATATCATTATGGTGCATTTTACTAATATCTGTTGTTATTTTACTTCCATGGAGGTAATTATGATTTTTCTTAGATTGGTAATGTATTGTATTAAAGTAACTTTTTTCCTGACCCATAACTATCTTGTGTTCCTAGCATATATTCTACTTCATTGTTATAATTTTGATTTCATAATAATTTCTTTTAGAAAATTTGTATCTATGTTCTTAAATGCAGGTTTTCTTTTTTTTTTTTTTAAGATTTTATTTATTTATTTGAGAGGTAGAGAAACAGACAGTGAGAGGTAGAGACAGAGAGAAAGGTCTTCCCTCCGTTGGTTCACTCCCCAGATGGCTGCAACAGTTGGAGCCGTGCTGATCCAAAGCCAGGAGCCAGGAGCCAGTTGCCTCCTCCCGGCCTCCCACGCTGGTGCAGGGGCTCAGGCACCTGGGCCAACCTCCACTGCTCTCTCAGGCCACAGCGGAGAGCTAGAAAGGAAGAGAAGCAGCTGAGACTAGAACTGGCACCCATACAGGATGCCGGTGCTGCAGGCGGAGGATTGACCTACTGCACCATGGAGCCGGCCCCAGATGCACATTTTCAATACTTGTTTATGATGAGCTTGCTCTGTTAGGTTGTCAAAGTTAGGTTAAACTCTTTTTTTTTTTTTTAAGATTTATTTATTTTATTTGAAAGACAGTTACACAGAGAGAAGAGGAGAGGCAGGGAGAGAGGGAGAGAGAGAGAGCGAGAGAGAGGTCTTCCATCGGTTGGTTCACTCCCCCAGTTGGCCACAATGTCTGGAACTGTGCCAATCCAAACTTCTGATATAGTAGCAATGAAATTTTTAGATATCATGTCTGAAATTCAGTTTGGATTTTAATATAAAAAGAATGCTATTCCTCAAAGAAATTCAACTTTATTTATTTATTTATTTTTTGACAGGCAGAGTCAGACAGTGAGAGAGAGAGAGAGACAGAAAGAAAGGTCTTCCTTTTTCCATTGGTTCACCCCCCAAGTGGCCGCTACAGCCAGTGTGTTGCGGCCAGTACGCTGCGCCAATCCGAAGCCAGGAGCCAGGTGCTTCTCCTGGTCTCCCATGGGGTGCAGGGCCCAAGCACTTCGGCCATCCTCCACTGCGCTCCTGGGCCACAGCAGAGAGCTGGACTGGAAGAGGGGCAACCGGGACAGAATCCGGTGCCCCAACCGGGACTAGAACCCAGGTTGCCAGCGCTGCAGGCGGAGGATTAGCCTAGTGAGCCGTGGCGCTGGCAGAAATTCAACTTCAGAAGGCTACAAACTTTCACACAAAGAATATGCACTTGGAATTCAGTTGTATCTTTTTTTTTTTTTTTTTTTTTAAGATTTGTTTCTTTGTTTGAAAGGCAGAGTTACAGAGAGACGAAGGCAGAGGCAGAGAAAACAAGAGAAGTCCTCCATCTGTCAGTTCACTCCCCAGGTGGCTGCAACAGCCAGAACTGTGCCGATGTAAAGCCAGGAGCCAGGAGCCTTTTTTGGGTCTCCCACATGAGTACAGGGGCCTAAGGACTTGGGCCATCTTCTACTGCTTTCCCAGGCCATAGTAGAGAGCTGGATTGGAAGTGGAGCAGCCAGGACTCAAACCAGTGCCCACAAGAGATCCCGCACTGCAGGCGGTGGCTTCACCCGGCATGCCACAGTGCCAGCCCCATGTCTATCTTAATAAATCAGTGAAAATTTCATACAATAGGTAGTTTTATGTCCTAAAATAGTGATAGACAACCCATTTTTGAGCCAATATGAAAAATTTAGAAAATGCAAGATGCTTTTAAGTGGCACATTCATACATTCAGTAGGAACTAGTTTTTATTTTTTTCCAAGTGAAAACATTTAGTTTTCAACTTTCATGATCTTTTTGAATAAAGTTATGAGAAAAGGACTGAAACTTTATTTTTTTTGGTCACTGAAATGTTGGGAAACAGCACATTTTAGGAGTCATTCTAGATTTTTTCTCCCTTAGATTTTTATAATACTTCATTATGCAGTACACTTATGTACATTATCTCATTTTAACTTCATAATGATGCAGTTTGTAGACTGAAGCTCAGAGACATAAAGTTGGCTTTACCCTTTTTTTATTTTTTATTTTTTTGACAGGCAGAGATAGACAGTGAGAGAGAGAGAAAGAGAGAGAGAGAGAAAGAGAGAGAGAGAGAGAGAGAGAGAGAGAGAGAGAGAGAGAGAGAAATCTTCCTTTTTCTGTTGGTTCACCCCCCAAGTGGCCGCCGCGGCTGGCGCGTTGCCGCCGGTGTGCTGTGTGGCTTTACCCTTTTGAATGCAACATTAAGTGAGCACTGTAAGTCCTTGCACTTGGATGCAGAGGTGAACAGGGGGCAGCACCTTTAGGTTTTCGTCTCTGGTTGTGCCTGTCGGGGGGATAGTGATTCCACCTCAGCATCACTAGCACCAAAAGCTCCACGGAAGGACGACTGATGTCCATGCTTTCAGTGTCAATGGGCATTTAATGACTGGTTCTTGTAGGATCTGCCTTGCTTTGTAGTTTGTCTACAACCCAAATGATATCACAAAAAACAAAAAAAGACTGGAGGTAGAGATACCAAAACATTCATAGTGGTGATGATGAGGTAGTGTGTTTAGTGTCCAAATGATTTCACATATAAAAATACATCCAAGGTTATAGTAGTGATTTCTGAGTACTAGGATTATAGGTTTTGAATTTATATCAATGCATCCCTATGTATTCTTTGTAACAGGTCTAGTGAGGGTAACTTTTTTTTAAAGATTCATTTATTTATTTGAAAGGCAGAGTTACAGAGAGGCAGAGGCAGAGGCAGAGGCAGAGGCGAGGGAGAGAGAGAAAGGAAGAGAGGTCTTTCATCCACTGGTTCACTCCCCAGATGGCCGCAATGAACAGAGCTACTCCCATCGGAAGCCAGGAGCTAGGAGCTTCTTCTGGGTCTTTCATAAGAGTGAAGGGACCCAAGCACGTGGGCCATCTTCCACTGCTTTCCCATGCCATAGCAGAAAGCTGGATGGGACATGGAACAGACAGGACTAGAATTGGCACCCACATGGGATACCAGCACTGCAGGCAGTGGCTTTCTCTGCTATGCCACAGTGCTGGCCCTAAGGATAACTTTTAAGTTATAAAAATTTAAAACAGACCAAATAGCAAAGAATCAACAAAATTAAAAAGCAATATTATTAAAAGTTAAAAAGAAATATCGTTCAGAGTCTTTTGAGGCTATAATAGATACATAGTTCTCTGAATTAAGAAAATTAAGAAATTGCATGAAATCAAGAAATTGCCCATTTGAGTCTTTGGATGAATTTACACTTCCTCCCTTCAGCCAAAACAAATCGTAAATTTGAATGTATGAATACATGTTCAAGTTTAAGTGTGCTATGTGTATATATGTAAACTTAGTGAAAAATAATTTTTGAGGATCTTTGGTTAGTTTGTGTAACTTACTTTATTTATGAAGTGCGTGTGTGTGAATGTATGCATTCGTAGAATTTAGAAACCTAAAAATAAGACTTTGATGTGTAGGGACTTTTCTAAAATCTGTTGGATTCATATGTGAAAACCTAGTATGTATTACTTGTTATTTTTTCCTTTTGGTTCTTTAGATTTCAATCTCAATATGCTGTCTGGATATTCTTAAGCTGCATAAAATTGTAAGATGTTACGATCACCAGTGCAAATATTACAAGCATAATAGTTTTTTTGTACATAATTATGTGATAAAAATTTCAAGGCAGATGCTTAAAAAAAAATCACAAAACAGTAAACCTCCCAGAATCCCTCCTGTGCTATAAACTAATAAGGTTCATACTCGCTTTTCTTTGTCTCCAGGACTTTCTTTTGCATCTTTCTGAAATAGAAGGAAAATAGCCCTTATATCTCAGGATAGTCAAGATAGAACAAACATCATTTTAATGATTTTTAAATCTCTCTTTCTCTCTTTCTCTTTCACTCTCTTGACCATAGGTTCCTTACTTCAAGCTGTTTACCATGCCTTATTAATTTATGCTTTCAAAATCAACCAATCTAAATTTTCTAATTAGATGCATGGTTGACATAATCTGTGAAAGCAAATGCATGCCCATTACTTGGTTCACTACATGCCACGTATGTTATGGTGGTCCAGTCTTAGAGTCTGTAAATGTTAAAAAAGAATCCTTTATCTTAGTAGATTAAAACACCACCATTGAACTTGTTTGTCCCCAAAGGTCATGTCATTAACTTTATTTATTTATTTATTTTTGACAGGCAGAGTTAGACCGTGAGAGAGAGAGAGAGACAGAGAGAAAGGTTGTCTTCCTTTTCTGTTGGTTCACCCCCGAAATGGCCACTACAGCCCGTGCGCTGTGCCGATCCGAAGCCAGGAGCCAGGTGCTTCCTCCTGGTCTTCCATGTGGGTGCAGGGCCCAAGCACCTGGGCCATCCTCCACTGCCCTCCCGGGCCACAGCAGAGAGCTGGACTGGAAGAGGAGCAACCGGGACTGAATCTGGCGCCCCAACTGGGACTAGAACCCGGGGTGCCGATGCCGCAGGTGGAGGATTAGCCAAGTGAGCTGCGGCACCGGCCATGTCATTAACTTTAGAAATGAACTAGGAGTAGAATTTATAGGAATTATTTTCACAAGTTCATCCAGATCCTAGGACCACACGATCAACTGTTTCTATGTCAGAAATTGTCACTTACATTCAAGCATGACCCAGTAAAGCACTGTTTTAGAAAGTGGAAAGGAGCTCACAGCCTGAAGAAGATATTGCGCAATTTGCCTTCTTTCATTTGGTTCACTGAAGAATAGGTACTAAATTAATGTGCAGTCTCCACTTGGCATCTTTTCTTCCTTTATTCCTTTCTTTCCTTTTCTCTCTACATAAACAATACATTCAGTAAGATCTTGGATTTGCTTCTGTCTCAAGCTACCCCGAGTCTTAGAAAGAAAGAAGTTAATGGGGAACAGGGAAGAATTTCTACCATTAGCAGAGCTGATGTGCTACAGTAACTCACAGGGTGACCTACGTGAGGTCATCTTGTTTTCCCACCCTTGAAATGAAAGGCTGAGAAACTGGCTTACAAGTGAATGGATTTATGTCTATTTGACAACCATTCCAATTTTAATAAAAATTATATGTTTACCTATTATCTATCTATCTTTATCGATCCATACTAAAGTGTCCCAAGAAAAGTGCAGAAGATCTCTTGTGGCCATTCCATGTGAGGGTTGTTTAGGAGAGTGCTGTGATTGTAGTGATACCAGCGATCTCATCTTTGTGGTATCTTTACTA
The DNA here is from genome assembly GCF_033115175.1 of Lepus europaeus. Taxonomy (NCBI): domain Eukaryota; kingdom Metazoa; phylum Chordata; class Mammalia; order Lagomorpha; family Leporidae; genus Lepus; species Lepus europaeus. The sequence continues at coordinate 134,334,360 of NC_084828.1, forward strand.
CAGAACATAGATTTTTGGAAAGAAAATGATATTCAAGGAAGTAAGTAGTGAACAGTCAATATTGGGTGAATAGTGATACCTTTGTCATCTTACAACACACACACGAATAGTTTTATTGTTCCAAATGACTCTTTAAAGTATATTGAAGTTTGCATTATAGAGAAGTTGATTAGAACATTCCAATCACAATATCCACTTATGGTTACATGCATAATAGTAGTCTCTCTCTCTCTTTTTTAAAAGATTTAATTTATTTATTTGAAAGGTAGAGTTACAGAGGGGAGAGGGAGAGACAAAGAGTCTGGATCTTCCTTTTTTTAATATTTATTTATTTGAAAGAGTGGCAGGGAGAGAGAGAGAGAAAGAGGGAGGGGGGGATATATATATATATATATATATATATATATATATATATATATATATATCTTCTACTGGTTCACTCCCCAAATTGCTGCAACATCTAGGTCCTAAGTCTGGGCCAGGCCAAAGCCAGGCATGAACTCCATCCATATCTCTTGCATGGGTGGCATAGATCCAAGCACTTGAGCCATCATCTACTGCCTCTTAGGAAGCATTGGCAGGAAGCTGGGTCTGAAACAGAGCATTTGGGACTCAGCTGGCACTTCATTATGGGATGCTGATGTTACAAGCCATGGCACCCCACTAAGCCACAGTGCCAGCCCTGTCTCAGGTTCTTTGTAACACAACCTTTTCCTGGCTCTCTTCTTTGTCTATTCAAATGCTGGACATATTGTCACTGTAAAAATCCTTTCCGATACTAGAGTCTCAAAGAAAGGCACTTTGTGTTACTAATAGTGGAAAAGCATGTAGCAACCTTTCCTTTATTTTTTAGTATAATTTGATCTTTTATTGCCTATTTTGTTAGATGACACTAACAAACACTTAGCACCAAGATTAATGCAAATAGAAGCAATTGTCACTTATCAATAGAGTAAACTTAGTTATGAGATTGTACAGATTTTTTTTTTTTTAAAGATTGACTTACTTATTTGAAAGGCAGAGTTACAGAGAGGCAGAGCCAGAGAGAGGTCTTCCATCTGCTGGTTCACTCCGCAACTGACCGCAAAGGCTGGAGCTGTGCTGATCCGAAGTCAAGATCTTCCTCTGAGTCTCCTAAGTGGGTGTAGGGGCCCAAGCTGGGTTGGAAGTGGAGCAGCTGGGACTTGAACCAGCAACCATATGGGATGCCGGCACTGCAGGCAGCAGCTTGACCCGCTACGCCACAGTGCCGGCCCCCCATAGTGAATTTCTTATTGTTACATAAAATACAACTTAAATATCACTTTCTCAGAGATGGCTTTCCCAAACACCTTACTGCCCCTACTGTCCTTTAATTCTACCATAATATTTTAAATTTTATTTTATGGCCTCAATTATTATCTATACTTTTATATTTCTGTGTTTATTTTCTATTTTCCTCTTCTTCAGTAAAATATAAATTCAATGAAAACAGTGCGTGTTACTGTAGTGTTGTCCAGTAAATATTATTGAATGACTTTTTAAAAAAATATTTATCTATTTATTTGAAAGTCAGAGCTACACACACACACACACACACAGAGAGAGAGAGAGAGAGAGAGAGAGAGAGAGAGAGATAGAGAGAGAGAGAGAGATCTTCTGCCCACTAGTTTACTTCCCAGATGGCCACAATGGCCAAGGCTGAGCCAGGCTGGAGCCAGGAGCTTCTTCTAGGTCTCCCATGTGAGTGGTAGGGGACCAAACACTTGGTCCATTTTCTACTACTTTTCCCAGCTCATTAACAGGGAGCTGGATCAGAAGTGGATCATCTGGGACACAAACCAGTGCCCATATGGGATTCTGGAATTGCAGGTGTTGGCTTTACCTGCTATGTCACGATGCTGGCCCCTGAATGAGTGATTTTAAATAGTAAAAGCAAGAGATTACATCCATTGTAACAATGAACTTGATTAAAGACTTTCAGTTTGTACTGACTCAAAGAGAGGAAGATAATTTTTTTCCAAAAATTGTTTAAGTGTCTTTTAAAAATTTTTGTTTACTTGAAAGGGAGAGAGAGAGAGAATCTATCCCATCTACTACTTCACTCCCCGAAAGCCTGAATAGTCAGGGTTGGGCAAATCTGAAACCAGGGGCCTCAAACCCATTCTGGATCTTTCCACATGGGAGGCAGGATCCCAAGTACTGGACCCAAGTATCGCTGTCCCCCAGATTGTGCGTTATCAGGAAGCTGGAATTTGAAGTGGAGCCACGACTCAAACCTAGGAACTCAGGTATCGGAGGCTGCCGTCCTAAGCAGCACCTTAACTGCCGTGCCAAATGCCTACCCGTGAAATGAAGTTGAGGATTGTTAAACAGTAGCCTGCATGTCTCTTTGAGATGTTAAATCCTAATTATGTGCATTAAAGTTTAGTCAACATACAAGGTACACAAACACGAATAGTTTTTGCCATGTTAGTGCTCAGAACTGTCAGCTTTCAAGTAAATATCTCCTGTTATAATGACTCTTTCTGCTATTTTTTATGGGGAGCATGTCTGAGTATGAAAGGACAATATTCAAGGTGCGGGATAAAGTGGAATTAACTAAAGAACTTCAGTGGAATTAGCTTGCTATGAAGTCAGTCATATTAATATATTTAGATTCATGTGTTTAGTATGTGTTAGCTCTGAATATATTGTTTCACAACATAAATTCGTAGTTTTCTTTAGTTATCATTAAAGGGAAGTGAGCTTTAAAGAGATGCACTCTCCTTGTGATGAAAGGTGAGATGATTTTTGGTTCACATGCCCTTCCTCCTAGGATGGAAGATGAAAACTTGTTTGCCTCTTATGCCTTTGTCTAGACTGCCAGAGACATAATAGAACCAACCCAAGATTCTTTGGGGATCATTAATATTAAACCCATCATCTGCTTCATTTATCTTAAAACTGAAGATGTGTGGGTTGAGACAATGCCCTGCCTTGGATGAGAGTGGTTACACAGAAAAACAAAACTTTAACAGGATTCAGATATGATTTTACTCATCATGCCTAGGTAAAACCTAAAGAAAGGGGTGGGTGTTGTGGCACAGATGGTTAAGCCAATTCTTGGGATTCCTATACCCATATCAGAGTGCCTGGGATTGAGTCCTGCCTCCTCTTACAAACCAACTTAGTGCTAATGTGTCTGGGAGGCAGCAGATGCTGGCTTTAGTACTTGGGTTCCTGCCACCCTAGACAGAGTTCTTGGCTCCTGGCTTCAGCCTAACCCAGCTCTGGCTGTTACAGGAATTGGGGGATTGAACTTGTAGATGGAAGATCGATTTCTCTCTTTCTCTTTCACTCTTTCAAAAAATAGGGAATAAATCTTAAACGAAAGAAACCTAAAATGGCTTCAGCATTGTGGTCCCTGCTAATGTGCCTGGGAAAGTGACGGATGATGGCACAAGTACTTGGCCCTTGCCGTCCATGTGGGAGACACTGATGGGATTTTTCTAGCTCCTGGCTTGGGCTGGAGTGTTGCAGCCATTTAGAGAGAGAACCATCAGATGAAAGATTCTCTGTTTCTCTCTGTCTCCTACCCCCATCCCTCCCTCTCTCTCTCTTTCTCACATTCTCTCTCTGTCATTCTGCCTTTCAAATAAATATATAAAATGAAATAAAAAAAAATGAAGAAAAAGTTCAGAGCTAATTATGCTAATTGATATATTAAATAATTTGTCAATTTAGTCAACATTTGAAAATATTTTACTTATTTATTCCAAAAGTAGAGTGACAGAAGGAGAGACAGAGAAATAGAGAGAGAGAGATCTTCCATCCTCTAGGTCACTCTCCAAATGCCCGCTACAGTCAGGTCTGGGCTGAAGCCAGGAACTAGGAACTCCATCCCAGTCTCCCACATGGATGGCAGGGGCCCAAGCACTTGGGTCATCTTTCACTACCTTCCCAAGAGCATTAGCAGGAAGCTGGATTGGAAACAGAGCAGCTGGAATTCAACTCAGAATCACAAAATGCGGGTCAACCACTGCAATAAAATATTACCCCTATTTCAACGTTTTGAACATCTATTATATGTCAGGGACATTCCTACACATTTTCACATACCTCTTAATTTCTAATGCCATTTAGCATATTAAAATATATTCATGATAAATGTGAGGGAGTTATACAATGCTCATGTTAGTGGTTAGTGGCACTGATTGATTATAGCAATGTTGAAATTTCTGTTTCCATATTTATTCACAGTTCCTTTTATAGGTAGTTTTACTTTTTCAGTTTTATAATCAAATATGAATATTTTGAACATGCATACATATATTTTTCTGTACTATCTTTTTCTGCAACTTCCTATATAGAGTTAGACACATTACTAATTTTCATTGTACTTGAGTTCCCTACTTTGTGACAGTAATAGTGGAGATAAAGTGGTATCTTGGGTCTCTCTCAGTTTTATGATTTATCTTTGTCTGACAGATGAATGTCTTTACATATGTGGCATCACTTGGGGTGCTTATACAAATATTTAAGGACTGATACAGTGAACAGTGTAGATTCAGACACCATGAGCAGCTGTGTGAGTGTGACTTTTGGGGAGGGCTCATTGGCAGTTTGAGTGACAGTGGGTGCAGATGGGCCTGGCTGTTTCCCTGTCTGGATGCCATTGCCAAATTCAGGGTACTATTTGGGGTGAGGAATGGCAGGGAGGAGTCCAAATAGGTTGGCTGGTAGGCCTGGTAGACTGAAACATACCAGGGCAATGTCTCCTGGGTGCCTAACTGTAGCTCCCAAGACAGAATTGACCTGAATGGTCAAGGACACAGGGATCCAAAAGCAGCTGTTTTCTAACTGGTACATGTTTCATTTTATTGACCAGTACAGCTACAGTAGCATACACCAGCTATGTACTGGCCGAAAATGAATTCTGGGAACTTACTTTTCTGCAGCAATTCTCCTTTTCTTTAAATTTGGCCAAGATTATCTTTAATTGAATCAATAAAAACAGTGTGATATCCTGCCCAGAATAGATGTAACCATTTCCATCTGTTCTTCCTTTCTTTCTTTGATTCTTTCATTCTTTTTTGAAGAAAGAAAATATTTATTGAAAATCTGCTATGCAGCACTCTCTGTGCTATGCACTGAGAACACAAATTGTAAAGTAGGAAAAATCCCTGTCTCTGTATAGTGTATACCTTCTATAGATGATGGAGGAGGGAGGAAATGGGTCAGGAGGGGTGATTGGTAGAGAGAGAGGTTGTGAGTAAGTCTCTGTTTTCTACTGCATTCGACAATGATCAGACTGACAATCCTTGATCAGTATCAACCCCTGAATAGGGTTGTGCCTTGTTTCAGAAATTTCTCTCATCCTTCTCCCTATCTGGCGTGATAGAAAGAGTCAGCAGATTCATCCACCTACATCACTTTATGTCAGAAACATAGATCCACAACGTATCTAGAAGATCTAGGAGTAGGGTTATATTCAGGAGTGCCTCAGACTTACAAATATGGTTTCCTTAGTTACATTCTTTCAGTCACTATTGATAAGGATTGATAATCAGCGACATACATGAGGAAATATGAAGAGGGAACACTAGCCAGTCATGTTAGAATGCAGCCTGTTCTGTGTAGGGGAAACAGGATCCATCCACAACCACATTTGAAGATGTGCAGGAAAGTTATTTAACTCTGTATAACTGTCACATTGAAATGTCATATTTCTCCGAGTTAGATTCTGAGGGCATTTTTCAAAATAGGTTTAGTTGGGTCAGACATACATTAACCTACCGCACAATTTAGTCAATATTTCATCTAAAAAAGAAGGAGATGCAATGGGGAAGAGGACAAGGTATGAAACAAAAATTCATACATACTTCATAGACATAATCAATTCTACCTACTTTAAGGTTATTTAAACATTAGAGAAAATCAAGTATATTATCAAGTATATTTTATTATATAAAATACTTGATAAACAATAGTATAATATGATAGGTAAAGTAGGGGAACATTTTTGTTATCTACTTTATATTGGATCCAGAGCGTAATTGCTGTCAGATTCATTTTCCTTGAAGTGAATCAGAATCCAAGAAGCTTAGTATTGTAAAAAAAATTTATTCTAATGATTTTGATAATAAAAGTACTCATTTAAAAATTTTCTACTTCATAAACACCTTTTGAAATAATTACGGTGGCTGAATTGTACAATTTTGAAAACTAGCTCTTTTTAAGGCCCAAACTTAAGTTCCCAGACACTGTGAAGCTACCACACAGAATTGATTTTGTTATACATTTATAAAATCAAAGTAATAATTTTGATATATATCTTTTATCAAGTATTCTTTACCAGACTTGAGTTTTAGAAGGCATATGATTAAAATTATTAAAAAATTAGCTGCTGTGTTTATGGGTCCTGTAAAGTTGGCTTTTTAATTAAAAATATTTACTTAGGTCCAGAGAAAGTGGTGGTAATGGGTTTTTCTCAATTATTCCTGGAACTAACTGCATACAAATTCATAGATGTACATAGGCACATAACACATATTTTGCCATTTGTCTTGTGTGTTAAGGGTCCATGATCATCTTAAAATACTCATTATAATTTTTAGAGCACAAATAAACATTATTTTAAAGATGTTTTCCAGTAGTTACATATTTGATCATTGTTCAAATACATCCAAAAAATCTGGTGATTAATCATGTTTGTTTTCATAAATAATTCAGACTGTTTTCATAATAAAGGGGACAGATTATACGTACAGCACAAAAACTAAAGTGTATTGAGAGAAATTTAAGCATAGCTGTTGATTAAATTTTCATAAGGACAAATTTATATGATAAAAAAGAAAAGTGAAAAAATATTCAAATGCAACCATTTAATATTGATTTCCTAATTCTTAACATTTTATATGTTTTCCTGGGCTTTTATTGGAGTATTTGGTGATATGTCAGATAACATTAACTTTTGGCCATTATGAATTATATTTCCATTCTTAAAATAATACCCAAGGATATTTTTTTGCAACTTACTACATTTCAATTAAGCAGATTTTCATATAATTGTCTTGTGTATTTTATGTCAATTGTTGAGTAAGTAAATATCTTAATCTTTTCTCTGAAAGTAATTAAACAAGCTATTGTAATACTTCTGCATTAGAACATAATTACTTCAACTAATTGGATTTATCGGACTGATCTTAACTTACAATGTATTCTATGTTTAAATGTATTAATATAAGATAGAGAAAGCTGTTCATTACCAAATAATTCCAGTGATCATATTTCAGTTTGTTTCCCAGGTGGCTAAATTGCTTTATCTGTAAAACTATTGGTGAAGTTTCAGTTTTTTAGAAAATTTCAAATGTGTTTGTTATTTTTGTTTTTGTTATATTTTAAAGATAACATGATACTTTTATTGAAATAATTTCGCCCAATATCCATATTTTATTTATTTATATCAAAATATATTTAGAACTTGTCTTTTTAAGAGCAGTTACCATTACAAACAGATCACATATAGCTTCATGTGTATTTTGAGAACTTTCAAGTCCATTATTAAATGAAAATTTTATGCAGCTAAACAAATAAATATTACATACATGGGTCAAAAACAACAGTAAAATGGCATCAAATATACTTCACAAGATAGATGTACAAATGCATTTCAGTTCTTTTCTCATCAGTCTCCTTTATATTTTTAGACAGTCTTTATGTGAATACAATGACTTCAATATCAAACATTTTAAATGATGCTTGAAATATCAGTCACTTGACTTTGATGTCACACACAATTAAATCCAACCCATCTTCTCTCGGTTAATAACAGCAATCTCACCAAGTCTAGTGCCTAATTAATACCAGCTATTTGTCACAAAGAGGTGACACATGTATATCAGAAAGCTTGAAATATTGTTTTGTGCTGAAGTGTAGCTAGCCAGCCCTGCAATATAGAATCTGTCTTATGTATGATTGGCTTTAAAGATTTCCAAGACCCCTGAGTTTGGTGTGTTCACGCTGGGATGCGACAGCACATAGAAGGTGGTACTGATGTGACAGTTACCTTTAGTCTCCTAAGTAGGAAGGTATTTAGAAAGAAATGCAGCTCCTACTGAAAGGTTCAGACTTGATAATTCACTTAGGTTATGGGTAAAATTAAGAATAAAGTCCCAAGGTAGTTTGCTTAACCTACAGTTTTTAAGCTACATGACAGAATACACAGTCATAAATTGTCTTATTTTTATTGGGAGAGCATTTCTGCTTCAAAAATGTTCTTTACCTGTACTGGTCTACACAATTAAAATGTTTTCCATTAAAGAAATAATGCTTCCACTTTTTTTAAAAAAAGATTTATTTATTTGAAAGGCAGAGTTAGAGAGAGAGAAAGAGAGAGAGAAAGAGAGAGCAATCGAGAAGAGATAGATACCTTCCATCTGTTGGTTCACTCCCCAAATCTGAAACCAGGAGCCAAGAGATCTTCCTCATCTCTCAAGTGAGTGGTACAGGGGTCCAAGCACTTGGGTCATCTTGGGTTGCTTTTCCCAGACCATCAGTAGGGAGCTGGATGAGAAATGTAACAGCTAGCTGGGATTAGGACTCCAAAAGGTGCCCCTATGGGATGCTGGCACAACAGGCGATAGCTTTACCCATTACACTGCAACTCTGGCCCTAATACTTTTACTTCTTAAGTTAACTTACAGTATGTGCTAAAAGGTTGATTTAAGTTAAATAATAATTTTAGTCATCAAATTGGGGGAAATATTTGAGATAAACACAAATAAGACATAAACTATACAATTCAATGAAAAAACAGTTGACAGAGCAGAGGGTGTATGTTGATCAAGTACTTACAAGCCTGTTTGTATATCTAGATCAGATAAAGATATTACAAATTTCTTTTAAAATGTGACTAACCATAACCAAGAAGCTACTGTGTCTTTGAAGCTTAGATTTTTCTGTTAATACACTCCCAGATACCTCTATTGAGTTATAAAGAAATGCTGCCACAGCATTACATTAAGCAAGCATTTTCTCTCTCCTTTTCTCAAGAAACCAAGGGGAAGGAAAATGCCTAAAGAACTTGTCTAATTGAGATCTCACCATGGTTGCCCTGAAATTTTCCTCACTACTCCGGTTTTCCCAGGTGAATGCTTTGGAGGATTTTATTTTTTGCTTCCTCCAGGAGGATGTTTTAATTTGATTTTACTAGTCACATGATAATTTGTACTGCTGTTCACTTATTATTGAAACCAATGGAGGCAAGAAGCAATTGTATTTGAAACAGGGAAGATTTGGAGGACTACAAAACAGTGACTTCTAGAAAGCAGACATGCTTTAGAATAAAGAAGAGATCCTACTCTCACAGTTAGCAAGGGAGCATGGTTGAAAGTAAACAAGGCCTGGCCGATGCCACAGCTCACTTGGCTAATCCCCCGGGTTCTAGTCCCAGTTGGGGCACTGGATTCTGTCCTGGTCGCTCCTCTTCCAGTCCAGCTCTCTGCTGTGGTCCGGGAGGGCAGTGGAGGATGTCCCAAACTCTTGGGCCCTGCACCCTCATGGGAGACCAGGAGAAAGCATCTGGCTCCTGGCTTCGGACCAGTGTAGCTCCAGCAGGGCGTTGGATACCAAAGCAGCTAGTGTCAGTGTAGCCTCATTCTTTTAGGACAAGTCAGTTTACAAAGGGTATCAAGTCTTTTTTTTTTTTTTTTTTGCCCCGATTTGGGGGTTTAAGGAGTGTTTTTTTAGACATAAATGCAATTGAAAAAAGAAAAAAAAATCAGTAAAAAACCCGGAGGCTTCTTTAGATGCACTATACTACCTAACTAGTAGAACCATTTTAAGGTTTTTTGATTGGTTTCCTACACAGGAATACACATCTCCCAAGTTGGGAGCATTTCTTTTTCATCTACCTTTTACTAAATTTTAATGTACTTGTTCCATTAAGTATTCTCAAATTCCTGGACATGTTTCGAGTCTGATAAAAATGCCAACGACACAATTGCGTATGTTTGGTTGTGTCTAAGAGGGTGCTAAAAGACTCTTCATGTCCATTCTTCTGACAGGACTGTGGTGCTAGGAGAAACCACAGAGCTGACCCACAAAGGCCAGCGGCGCACCTTCTCAGGTTCGGAATGCGGTTGCTGGGGTGAAAGTTGCAGCAGATTCTGTTTTCCACTTCCAGCTCCCCCACCAGTTTTGAAATACCTCAGTCGGATCGCTTCCAGGTGTTGAGCATCCCTGGGCCCTCTACGCCTTCAAGGCTGGTTTAAGACTTCCTGTCTTGGTGACGCTGGTTGGAGGGTTAGGTCGCCCCCCTGAGGCTCCCACGGACAGTTTTAGCATCTTGGGTCGGTCAAGCAGAGATGCAGAGTGGGGAGAAATAAGACCCTGAGCAATTTCTCAGGGGAATTATCTCTTTGTAACTGTGGATTTTTGATTCTTTCCTTTTTTTTTACTTAGACACAAAAATTCCATTTAGGATTAAGACTGGATATCAAAAACCGCCACAAATATATTAAGCATCACCTCTGGTTAGGACAGTGTGGTAAATATCTGCCAAGCTAAATTGAGGAAATCTTCCAGGCCTCTTCTCCTTTGCAGAGGAGGGCTCCTGTGTCCTGTGGGAGGCATCTCACCCCATCTTCTATTCAGCTGCTGGTGAAGTGTGGTGATTTTCTCCTTTTAAAGAAGACTCTTTCAAGTAATAACATTCCAAGATTTGTGGAAGCTTATGCTTTCAGAGAGAAATTAATGGGTTGAAAGAGGTGAAGATATAATTTGATTTTCATACCAGAGTTGGGGACTGGTATGAGGTCCAGTGAAATCCACTTATGTTTCTCAGTGGGAGCGTCAAAGCATCACCATTTTTTCAGGATGGGGAGAAGATATTATTCCCTTACAGAATTTCCTTCCTTATCTAGCCTGCAAACAAATATTCAAAATAAACTTTGGCATGACTCTGAAGTCACCCTTAGTTTTTCTATCTTTTCATGTCTTGTTCATCTCTCTGGGGTTGAACTTTCTGGTGTACGTGTCTGGACCAGTAATGACCTTCAGAACGTGGAGTTGGAAGCCCCTGAATTTTCTGAATTACGATTCACCAAAGAGATGTGCAGTATGTACAATAACTGACATTATCCACTTACACATGTATTGTTTCTGGACTCCATATTTCCTCAACTCTTTTACATTGTAGTTATTTATAGAATACAGCTCAGAAAGTGCTGGAATGTGCAATGTTCGTTAATTGGCTTTATGAGCATGGGGTTTATCAATATACATAATTTTTATTCTTTAGAGTGCTGAATGGGCAAAATTCACCTGGGACATGCTGACTGATTTCTGACAGGTTGAAACTGATTAGCTCAATTGTTGCACTTTAATATGAGGATAATAATAGATACCCATATCAGTTACTTAACTAGATAGACATGCTTTCATTAATTACATAACAAACTTGACTGATATGCAAAGTCAGGGTAGTCATAACTCCTGGCCAAGCACTGAATTCATCTATGCTTTAATTAAAAATTCACTGTGTGACACCTTCATCCAGCATTGTATTTCCAAAAAAGATGGCACAAGATAATGATTGTATTATGTCCATTTGCTTTTTAAGAAGGAAATTTCTATTTTGTCTTTTTTATACACATTTTATAGTTTAGAATCTCAAGATAGAGAAAAGAAAGTCATTTATGCTTTGCAAATACTCGGCTGATTCTCTCTGGCCTAGAAAATAGAAAAAATAAAATGTTCTTCAAAACCTGTCTCCTAGTATCTTCAATATGCTGATTAAGGATTATTTTTAGTCCATAGACTATAAATGTATACCAGTTTATGTGTAGTTTAGAAATCTAGAAACTTTGAAATGCTGATGGAATCTAAAATCTCTGAAGGTGTAGGCTAGGGTCATTTTTCTTTCTTTTTTTTTTTTGTGTGTGTGTGGAATAGATAAATTAAATGGTGTGCAGCCCTAGTCATAAAAATGCCAGAGCACCAAATAGAAGGTGGCCAAGAGTGAAGTCATGGTTGTAGAAATAGATTAAGACTTGGGATAGTGTAGACAAAGTAAATAGGCAGCAAGATCAGAAACAGAGGTGAACATTAGAATCAGATTGTTGGGTCAAAGTCAGGCTCGCCACAGAGCAAAGCCAGGTTGGCCAACTCAGGTCAGAAACCCTGGAGGCCAGAGTCCAGAGGGCCATGGGAAGCGCCATGATTTAAGCACACAGACTGGGACAAGGGAGGCGGATCACCAACTGGGAGGTGAAGCCTCGGGTTCTCTAACATCTGGGGATCCCTGCCGACTTCAGTTCCTCCTGACCTTGGCTCTTAGGTTAACTTGCGCACACCCAGTATGCTTATTTCCTGCAGAGTTCTAACAACTAATTTTAATATAAAGTTGGGGACATCAAAGGCAGCCTCACGTCCCGTGTTTGAGCAGCCTCTTGTGTTTTTATTGATGAAGCATTAAGGATTGCAGTCTTATACACTAGATTTTAGGAAAATCATCTCCAGAAACAAAATGCAAATACCCAATTAACTGATAGCTCTCTTCAAATGCCTAACATATGAGAGATAGACACACATGCACGTTTGTGTATTTAAAGTGAAGAAAGTTACCACCTTTAAAAAGGCTGGCCATTATGACTGTTGATTTTGAGAGCTTTGAGAAACTTAAAATATTTCGCTGTATAATGTTTTCAGTGTTTCTTAGAGTTATCTTCACCAGTTCTTCTTATAATCAAATATTTCAGTACCCAGACTCAGTAAATAATCCAAATTACTGCCTAAGAAGTTAACAGAGGCGCCTTTCTGCGTTTGCAGACTCAGTCATGTGATAAGCTAAAGCAATGAAGTTATAAAAGTGATAATGCCACTACACTGAGAACCTATAAAACAAGTACATAATCTGTGCTTTACCTACTAAATTTTTCTTGATTTCTCTAATAAAAACAGCTTTGGTTTGAAATAAAAATGAAGGGTTGCTTTGTTAAATATTAAATTCTAGGAGATTAAAAATATAATTTCCTTCCCATCTCTTGATATTTTCTTAATCCTATTGGATGGCATTCTTGGAAATCACTATTGTATTGTTTATTTTTGAAATTAAAATGCTGCTACAACTGCAGCGCCTTTGCATTGTATGAATATTTTATTGCACGATGAAAAAGAATGACCGTGAAAGCCTTAAAATGCTCAATTTTTCATTTAAATATTTTACAAGGAAAACCCTACTGAGATACATCTTCTTTTCATGGGTGCCCTGGTGGGCCTCACAGAAGGGAGATGTAATATATATGATTCTACAATCCAGTGCATTTAAATTTTATAGAACAGAGGGACCTAAGATGGCCTTCTGTTGTAAGTGGAGTTCTAACATCTTATTTGGGTATCACATCGGCAACCCAAGGTTCTGCTCCTTCCAATACAGGTAAAAAATGATGAGGCTGTTCTCTATTCAAAGTGCCCAAAGCCCTCTGCTCTGAAGTTATTAAGTCAGAAAGACGATAATGGACCATGAAGTTTGTTTATGCACATGGGAGGTTTTGATTTATAATACTCTATCTTTTATTCCCACGTACTTTATAAAGCAGAAACAAATTTATGTTTCTGATGAGGCAGCCACATTCCTGTCACTTTTATAACCACTAAGTAAATTTGCAAATATCACTTTACTATAAATTCCAAATAAAATAAACAGCTGGTGTGGACATGGCACAATTAAATCCAAATTTAATTATCCATTCCAATTACAAACATTTGTAGGATACTCCATAGATTTTGAGTTTCGTAACAATGTTAATAGCCATGATTCCATATTGGCATTATGTATACACAAAGTACAAAAAGGTTGAGAAGGCAATACTAATTTTTGAAATATGAAAAACTCCTATATTCTTAAAAATAATATTTTCCTACAGAAAAATTCAATTTACCTAAACTTAAAAGTATCAAGGAAATAAAAAATTCATGAGAAATTAAATCAAATTTTGGTGCAAAAATTTTGAAATCCATGCGTAGTTTTTCTTAATATGCATTTTTATGAACTTTTTGAAGGCCCCTTGTATGCTTTATTTTCAAAATCCTTGCCCCCAAATGAACATACATTTTAATTTTTTTCATGAACTTTTTGAAGTGGGGTTGTATGAGGTATCTGAAACTCTGGGAGTGAAATAGGAAGAATTGTGCAGGATTCTAAAAACTGGTTATAAAGGGGAAAGGCTTTACAAAGGAAAATTTGGGCTGTTATTTGGATAGTCCTGATTTAAAAGTATTTAATACATTTCCATATTTTTAATTATTTTACAGAGTCTTTATCATCATGAAATATTAGTAAAAATTATTTGCTGTATTTGAGTTTTTAGGTGGCAATAGAAGCAAAAAGGAAAGTTTAGGTATTTGCTATCATTGCTTTCATGTTGAGAAAATTTTTAACTTCTACTACCTGTGCTAATGTAAAACTTGAGAGATTCAGTTGATTTTGTTATTTTAGTCAAAATGTAAGTAAAATATTTAGCAGCCTGTCTTAACGTAAGCTACCATGTTCTCAGGAACTGCCTCTCTTAGGAGATGGGGTTAACACTCAGACTCAAGAGCTGATCACGCAAACAGAACCTGTGTTGAAGTCAGCTGTGTAATCAGCATTTCACAAACTTCCTGCATCCTAAGAATCACCTAAAGGCATTATTTAAAACACACATTTCCAGACACCTTTCTGGTAACTCCGAAGCCTATCGATTCAGCAAGGAATCCAGGTAGTTCTAATGAGCAGGCAAGTTTGGAGAATGTGATTTACTCACACCTTTAAAGATCTTTCATATAAAATCTCCCCTGCTTACTAAGGGGCTGGGCACCGTCACTGAGAGTGGTAAAAACTGATTTGTTAAGTAATTTACAACTAGCATGGAAAACAAACAATATTTCTATATAAAATTTGAATGCTTTTTGATAGTACCTTTGAACATCATGAGATAAATGCACTACCTAGCTGTTCCAAGTTGTTACTCCTGACTTAAAAGACAGCTAAAGCAATGGTTTCCGGAATTCCTCAGGGTCTCAGCAGTTGTACCTCCTTGCCACATGATAACATGCTGTCAGGGTGTGCTAGCAAGACTCTTCTTTTGTAGTATCTCAAATAGTCTTTGTGTTTGACAAAATGATCTTTTGTTTACTATCTTGTACTAATTGTGATTGGCCATGAACTCATAGTCAAATATATGAGGATGAATTTGAGACTGCACACGTAAATACAATTAAATTGTCTATTCCCATCCAGCACATGTTTCCTGTTGTAACTACTTTGTTCTCTATCATCTCATGCAGAAATGAAACTTGGCTGTTGATTATCTTGGCTTTCATTTTCTTGGCAACTTTCTGGAAACAGAAATAATCACAGACTTGGATTGAATGAACAGAGAATCAACCAAGCATTTAATTTTCATTCTGGAAGAAAATATCAGGAAAGCATTTCAAAATCTTTTAAGTATATTCTAATTTGATGATGCTAATAGTAAATTACATACTCTTTTAGTTTAAATATATATATATGTGGTGTGCTAGAGGTCTATATATTTAACTTTGTGCAAGATTATGTGCATATACAGAAGATTCTAGAGTTCCTAGAGCAAATTAAATTGCTGCATCTGGAGCAGTAATACACATATTCCTCTTAGATAACTTAATTATAAATAAGCCATCTATATTTATAACATTATTAATAAAGTACTTAGACATTTTGTAAGTTGCTGGTAAAAGAGATAATTATCAAAATATTTTGCACTTGCAAATGAGAGGCAGATAGATATGGTGGTTAGGAATACAGCCTCTGCTGGGGAGGGTGGGGAGCACAGGTGATTTGGAGAGGATGGGCAACTGACACAGGACTGTGGGTAGTAGGAATAAGTTCTAGGAGTCTATTCACTGTAGGTGACTGAGTTTACAGTATTAATTAATTATATATTTCAAAATAGCTGGAAGAGAAGATTTTGAATACTCTCATGTCATAGAAAAAATGCTTGAGTTGCTAATTACTTAAATTTGATCATTTGCACATTGTATACATGTATTAAACCATCATACTGTATCCCATAAATAGGTACATTCTTTATGTGTATATTAGAAAAAAAAAAAAAAAAAAAGAGGACAGCTAGGCCGGCGCCGTGGCTCAACAGGCTAATCCTCCGCCTTGCGGCGCCGGCACACCGGGTTCTAGTCCCGGTCGGGGCACCGATCCTGTCCCGGTTGCCCCTCTTCCAGGCCAGCTCTCTGCTGTGGCCAGGGAGTGCAGTGGAGGATGGCCCAAGTGTCTGGGCTCTGCACCCCATGGGAGACCAGGATAAGCACCTGGCTCCTGCCATCGGAACAGCGCGGTGCGCCGGCCGCAGCGCGCTACCGCGGCGGCCATTAGAGGGTGAACCAACGGCAAAGGAAGACCTTTCTCTCTGTCTCTCTCTCACTGTCCACTCTGCCTGTCAAAAAAAAAAAAGAGGACAGCTGCTGAAGCCAGAATTTGTTGGCTGGAATTCTGGTTCTGCTGCTTACCACTTGGTGGCCTTGGGCTAGTTTATCTAACATGGATTTGCCTCTGTTTTTCCATCATAAAAAAGGAATAGTAAAAATAACAGTACTTATCTCATATGATTGTGAATTTTTTTTTCCTTTTCTATAACATTTCCCTATTGTGTGTTTGTGAGGGAAGAAACTTTATAAATGCTGCAGATACCACTGTGTCACTATTTCACTGTATAGGTAGTGATTGCGATCAAACAATGCAATTCTAATATGATTACTGTCCAAACCTCTGTTGTAATTAGGTTGATCATATTTGGATTTACCTCTTCCTTCATTTGCTGACAATCTGAACTCTGTAAACTGCAGGTGGAGAAGTCACTGCTTAATCCAGAAGATATTCTTTTTGTGTTTGTATCTAGCTAAAATGAATTAAACTGTAGAAAATGTACACAGATCCTTAAAAAAGACACTTTGAATATAATTTTCAGTGACTTTAAATCACAGATGTGACCATAACTAATGTCTGTGTCTCCTAGGAAAATAATTACAGTGTATAACACTTCAAAAGTATTCCATTTACTAAAAGCCAAAACAGACATCTAGTCAGACTTTTTTTTTGTGTATTTTGTTTTAAAATATTTTAAGTAATACAGAAAATTACATGGAGTTTAATGGACACACACATATATAACAACTTACAATATTTTCTATATTTGCTATTTATAAAAATATTATATTTATATATATACTATATTTTTTTAAAAAGCAAGGTGGCTATATTAATCTCATATATGTAAGATTCATGACAAAAGTCTTAAAATGAGAAAAGAAGTGTGCATTATTATGTAAGTAATGTAAATCAGTGAAAACAAGATTCATAAATATCTGTATACCAAATAATATGGCATCCACACATTCTGTTTTATATATATATGTATGTATACATATATAACTTTAACATAGAAGAGAAGACATGTAATATTTGTCTTTATATAGAAAACAAGTCAGACTTGATGCGGGGGGGGGGGTTTCCAATCAAAAAGGAAACAAAGTTGCTAAGCCTTCTCTTGACAAGGCCGCTGAGCCTTTGCTTGAGTTTGCTGCACTTCCGCATCCCAGTGACTCAGCGTTTCCAACAATCCAAGATGGCCCCCGGGGGAGGTACCTAGCCTGACAGGAGACTTCCGTATTCGTGGACAGTATGTGTCCTCAGCTGTGATAGGCCCTTGAGGGCGTGCCCAGCTCTTGTCCTGCCTTACCTTTCTGCTGGTTGGCTCGGTTCCCTTGTGCCCTGGACAGCCCCCTTTCTGTGTCTATAAAAGTTCGTCCCCTCCCAATAAAGTCTAGAACCCGGCTGCACCCTGGGCGTTGACTGATCTCCTGGCTCTGGTATGGTTCCTTTGACGCCTACACTCATCATCCCGCTCGGCCCCTGAGCTCCCCAGGCTGGCCCTGAGGAGCTCTATCAGACCTGCTGTCCCGTGACGAGCAGCAACTTTATATATCACTAGATCTGTTTTTGTTAATTCTCATTTCAAAGTAGAGATTACATTTTGGTAACTGTTAGTACAACAACAGAAATGGTGTTTTATTCCACTTTGGTGTAGTCTCAGCTCTAGCAAGTTTGACTTTGCTTAGCAAACATAATGGAGTTAACAATTCTGTCTGACTTTACTCCACCAACTATTTTAATATTTCTTATACTAATAAAGATATGGTATCATTTAAAGATAGACTTATATATGTCTGTGGACCTCCAGAAACTGCTTTGACTTTTCAAAATGTTAGCACCAAAAAATTGTTACTGTTCTGATATACCCCATTCTTCTAGAGTTCCATTGATTCTGGAGGGACTCTTGAGGTCTCCCTCCAGTAATAGCTGATAATTCATCACTCAGGGGTTTTGCAAACAGCTTAGAAAACCTCTAACCTGTCAGCGCAGCAAGAAAACATAAGATGAGATTTACATGAGCACAGTATCACAGTGACCTAAGTAGAACAACCTGTGACTAGTAGTATTCCTTTCAGTCTCCTACCTTTGTCAGCTAACTTCCCAGGCTACTCCACTGATAACTGTCACCTGTCCAATCTTTGTGCTGCAAAAGTTTCCTTTTTTCTCTAATGGTTAGAGAGCATTACTTTGGAACTAAGATATGCACACAAAATTCCAGTACTTAAGGATCTGAAGAAGCGGATTCTGATTTACTAAGTCCAGAAGGCTGAGATTCTGCAGTTCTAATAAGCTTTGAGGTGAGGCTAACATTACCGGTTTGTGTATCAAGGGAAGTACTTTGTATTTTAGGGTGAACTAGGGCAAAGACCTAGGTTCTCATTGAGACCTAGGCTTCCTCTCTCTTCTGATTCATTGTCTGGCTAGCTGTGTTGGTGACCATATGTTCCTGTAGATACTCTCCTTTGTACCTTTCTAAAACAGTAGTTTTTTTCATTTATTAAAAAAAAAATTTATTTGAAAGGGAGAGAGACAGAGGAGATATCTCCCACCCACTAGAGCTGAGAATTCAGGCTGGGTCTCCCACATGGGTGCTAGGAACCCAAATATTTGAACTATCATTTTCTGTCTCCCAGGGCACACATTATCAGGAAGCTGAAATGGACAGTGGAACCAGGTCTCACATTCAGGCACTCCAATATGGGACGTAGGCTTCGCAAGCAGCTGCTTAACCCACTGCACCAAAAGCCTGTCTCAGAGTACTTTTATTTGGCTCAGAAACAACCCTCCTGCTTCCCCCCACCCCCATCTCCAGGTTTAACTAAAACAGAGAAGTGGTGTGGGCAGGCAGAGGCTCATAGAATTCAGGGGGTGACCAGTGAAAGAAGAAACTTTTTGGGAGAAAAAACAGAGAAGCTAGCCTGTGTACTGTATCTGATATAGAGTTAAAGAGATTGGCTGTTAGAGGACCAGTATCATTTAAAATGTGAGTGCGGTGTACAGGAGCGTGGCCCCGTGCAGAGAACAAAGGCTTTTGAATTGGACATATTTGGTTCCCCAGTCCCCTACTTACCAGGGGAATGCAGATGGACAAATCATTTCCGTATCAGACATAACTTCTGTATTAGCCAGAGAGTATGATTCCTGTCTCCACAGGATGAATAGATGCAGGGTTCAAGCAAAAATACACAGTAACTGTCAAGAACCATGACCGTGGACTTTAAATAAGTGTAGATTATGACACATTTAATAAATGTCTGTTAAATGAACTTCCTTCAGTGAGCTTGCTTTGGTACTTCAAAATAGTCTCTTTTGGTCTAGCTAAGTCTTTGGCTAGCAATGGCTACAACCAGTTATCACTGTTTCATTTTTGGGTACTGGTATTTCTTAGACTTAACATGCTTTTTGCTCTGGATGAGGAGCGAAAGGCTCTGCTCCACGCCACTGCCTCCTTTTCTTCATTCTTTTTCAACATTCTGTTCAGCATGTGCCGAACCCTTGGGGTCCCTTCACGCTGGGGACCTCCAGTAGGCAGGGGTGGCTGCCCCTGTCATCTTTCTTCTCCTGGCTGGAAAAGAGAGTGGGTGTGTGTTTATATGGTGAGCTGAATAACAGACTGAATAGCCGCTTCACTTTATTCAAGCTCTGCTCCTCACCTGTGAGCAGACACACTGGTTTTTATTTTTCTGTTGTTCCCTGGCAACGTGTCAGTGGGGTAGCAAAACACCATGGCAGGTTACCTATTTGTAATGCAAATGAAGTTTTTGAGTATGTGTTGCTTCGGTCCGTTTTTTATGTGGATTGTTAATCCATAACACGTTGCTGCTTCTGAAACAAACCTGGGCTTTCTGGTGTGAGAGCTTCCAGGGCAGAGGCATAAATCGACTGCTTCCTACTGTCCTTTCTTGGAGACTTTTATGGAAGTGGAGCCTGTCAATGGTTTTAGTTTGTAGAAACTTATTTTGTGTTCCTAGGTTCTTGGATTCTTAACAAGCAGAAAGATTTTCACTTCTAGTGAGTCATAAAAACCAAATGATTGTACTGGTAACGGTAATGAGTATTATGTCGCTAACCGGACCACTTGTTCTAAGATAAATTAAATGTTCTGAGCTATCTTTTCAGAGTAAGGAGAGTGAACATTGAAAGTGAGAATGACCAATATTTGATTCTGAATTCTTTTCTAGACTCGTTTCATTCAAACTCTTTGTGGGCACCCACTCTATGCCTCATGCTGCAATAGATGCCAATATTCCAAAGAAAAGCAGCTTCCTGCCTTCAAGAAACATGAAGTCTCTGATAACATGCTGCTGTAATGTTGACAGAGGATGGAAATGAGTGGCTGGAAGATTTCTTGCTGAAAGTGACAAAAGAGATAGTACAGGCCACTACTAAGAAAAACAAGCTTTGGATGCAGACAGATTAGGGATATCAAATTATTTTTTAAGATCTATTTATTTGAAAGAAAGAGTGACACAATGAGAGGAGAGACAGAAAGAGAAAGAGATCTTCCATCTGCCGACTCACTCTCCAAATGGCCCCAGCGGCCAGGGTTGTGCCATGCCAAAGCCAGGAACCTGGAACTCCATATGAGTCTCCCATGCGGCTGCCAGGGGCCCAAGCATTCACTAAGGCCATCCTCACTGGTTTTCCCAGGCATGTTAGCAGGGAACTGGACACAAATGGGAGCAGCTGGGAATCCTGGGACTTGGACTGGTGCTTGGCAGCACAGGCAGAGGCTTAACCTGCTGCATCACAATGCCAGCCCTAGCAAATTCTTAAAGCTCTGGTACTTACAGGTTGTGGGATTAAAGTCCTCCAGAAAGATTTCTTCTCTCTGCTTTAGTTTCCTTGTGGAACATATAAGAGTGCTCAATAAATTTGTGGAAAAAATGACATCCAAGGATATTTACTTGGATATAGAAGAATTTGAAATCCGTATTCACTTTTTTCATAATACACATTTTCTATGAATTGAAGATCCCTCATATTTGTGGAATTCATATTTTTTTTTTTTGCAGCAAAGTAACTTGTCTTTTAATTCCATTTTCCCACCAACATTTAAAAGTACCCTCATACAGGCAAAGCTATCTACCTCTTAGGATGGTTATGAAGGTTAAATGCAATGACACATATAGACTACCACAGTAAAAACATGTGGTAAACACTCAATAAAGGGAAGCCCTGGTACCTGTTAGAATATGTGTTAACATTTATGCCTTTGTTTGAATGAACAAAATATATCATCAAGTTTTATAGACCTGATGTGATGTTTTCTTACTCTCTCCTCCTAATTTTAAATTTGTCTAATTCTTTCAAGAATCCTCCAAGTATATAGACATTGTCTTTGTTTGCCTGCTTTATTTCCAAAATTGCTGCTCATAGCTCAGAAACAACTGAGGGGAGCAACAACCAGAGGAGATGGTACAGATGAGAAATCACAACATTTTGCAGCAACCTGAGTGCTTAGTGTTAGCAATCCTTTGTATTCACGTCAAAGAGAGATCCTTAATGAGAGTTTGGAATGATCTGACCTGGGGATTCGTAATGAGCAAAAAGGCTCATTAAGGCTAATCTGAGGGATGATGAGAGTAATACTTGGACATTTCTAAACATGCCACCTGTTTGCCAGTATTAGCGTGGGCCATTTTTTAACTGTACATTAAAATTGAAATCCACACAATGAACTCCAGGTGTTGGAGAACAGTGACTGTAACAGCTTTTTCCCAATATCTTTCTCAAGTTGGACCAGTGAGCAGGAAGCTCCTAGTGTGGCTGAAACCACCTTAGGCAGCGTGGAGACATAGAACTCCTGTTTTAAAATACAACATTGTAACTCAGTTCATATTGATTTCAGTAAGTGTATCAGGTAATGACAATTGATATCCCAGCAATACAAATACTGACTTCACCTAGGAGTTGACACAGTACCTTAGATATCCAAACTGTTATATTGTATGGAAAGATGTACCAGCTACAGAGCTAATAAGTAGGCATGAATTAAAATACATTGAGTGACAGAAATGTGTATTTGTATCGATGTCATATTTAGGTAATGACGTTTCCTTTATTTTCTGATTTTTACAAATGGTACACTCATTTCTATCACAATGTTTTTGAGTGATGCATGTGTTTGCATGTTTGTGTTGTTCTGATTTTCTAGTTTTGAAAGAAAGTTTTAAAAGCCCTGTATTATAAATATTGGAAAAACAAGTTATATAATAAATTCTCAATATATTATTTTTGTTTACATAAGAAATTAGTAATTTGATCTTTTTGTGTAAGCATCTACTTGTGAGAGTTGTTTTGGACACCTTTGTGACAAAACCTTATCATGAACAGGGTAAGCTGAGAAATACTGCCTGATTAATACACACTCAGAAATAAACAAATGGATTTAAGTATGATAATTATCACAATATCATGAAATCTAAGCCTCTCATAATTGTGTAAGTCTAGAGAAAATTGTGAACTCTGTGAGTTAAAAATGTTTCATATCTATCTATCTATCTTTGGAAAAGCTTTGAATCAGGTTGACATTTTATCTTAAAAAGTAGATTAATTGGTATTGAAATACCCACTCTATTATGTCTTTATTTTCTGACTAAATATAAGTCAAACATATGATCATTAGAAACTTATTATTAGGACCAGGACAAAACATGAAATTCTGCATACAGAATTCACTTTGTTATATATGAACATTAAAATAGTCATAATGTAAAAATAAAATATTCTAATTTGATAATCAAGGAGTCAGTTTTAAACTGGTATAAAAATGAGAGAAGTCAAAGCAATGTAACTCTTGAGGGAAAATATTTTATTGTAACAGTACTTTGATATGTTTATTAATGTAATATTGATGGAGGAGAGTTGAAAATTAATATATGTCTGTTAGACTAAGGTTGGAGTAGTTGCCTCAAACCATAATAATTGATTGCATGAGTACATTTGTCTAATGGAGAGCATAGTTGCAAACCAGAGAATATTGCCTTTCTTTCATATAGACCTCAGTGTTAAATAGACAATTCCATATTTCCTTAAAGTAGGTCCGATAACCCCATAGGGAACTTTTGTTAATTTTTAAAATTTAGTTGTTGAATATGTCTGAATTATAACATCCATGCTAGAGTTAGTATAAAATAATATTTTTTTTAACTCTAGGAAACTTACCAAATTTGAATTGCCCTTTCTATCTTGATTTGAACTTAATTGATATTAAGATTTTAAGTAGTAGATATCATTTTAAATATGCTATTCTTGCTCTAGTCTTTGAAAATTGGCTTTTGAGTTTAATTTTGGACATGATAGTTATTCTGAAGGCATTGCTTTGTATTTTGCAATTATCACTTTTTGTTTTTTACTGTTTAGTAAATAAACTAAATTGACATAAGTTAATTGTTGAGGTTTTAGAAATAACACATTCTTTTCTGGAGCCCTTAAATGAGATTTTCTCATTAAAAGCCTGTATTACTAAATAATTTAAAAATAAATAACACTTTCTACTAGCATGTTTGAACAATAAAAATCTCTTCTCTCTTTCTCTCTCTCTCTCTCTCTCTTTGTAGTGGAAGCATGAAAAACCTGCAAAACATAGCTGATTTTTCTTGACAGTTGCTTGGAAAAAAATTCTAATAAACAGCACAAGTTCTATGTGCAATGGTTGAAAGCCAATTGCTTTGTAGAAAAATAGATTGTAGCTGTGAGTATCCTTAACCATAAGGGCTTGCTTGTAAAGATTCCAGTCTCTGAAATGCAACTCTCCCCCCTCCTCCTCCACTTTTTTTTTTTTTTTTTTTTTTGCTGGATGAACAGCCTAATGTTCCATGCACTGTACTAGAAGTAGCATTTTATGCAACATTGAAAGAGTCAATTAATTTACATAATTTCATGAGTATTACCATGACTTTAAGGTAGGCTAGTTTGCTCAGGAGCCCCGAATGCCCAATATATTTTTGTTTGCTATTTTGACAAATTAATCATTTTCAAAAACAATTAATTATACTTATGACAAACTGAACCCCATACCCAAGGGTCTTAAATTTTTATAGCAGAAATCTAATATTAATGTGAATAAGATCAGTGATTTAGTGAGTACCTTAACAGTCAACAATGCCTAAGGCTGAACAAAATTAATATTTTTTTTCCCATCTGGAGACTTCAATAAAATTAATGAGGAAGGGGGTTTATTGTAATATATAATAGATATAAATTCACTATTTTCAAATGGAGCATTCTGTTTACATCAGAGCTTAGATATTTTGTGTACACTTCACCAGAGTGGGTTGGCAGACTCTGTTCTCTTCCTGAAGGAAAATTGAGCACTAATTACTTCTAATACTTTGCCCCTATTGGCCCAAGTAAGAAATTAATTTTAATTTAGATGATATATTTAGTGATCAACATGATTTTTCAAAAAAGCAATGTTTTAAATAAACATCATCTTAAATATTTTAAAAGGTTAAGTGAAACATCACACTATTAAATATTAATTGTATAAATGACCAAATATGCCAACATAAGAAAGGATCTGAAATTTGTTCTTAGATTCTCCAAGGAATTCTATGTCAGCCCTATAACTATATGGGACATTTTATGGAATACCCTGCCTCATTTCTTTTTGAAACTTGTATATTGGAAAAATGCTTTGGGATGTTCCCAGGGAAGTCTCAGACCACAGTAATACATAGAATTTGGTGAAAGCAAAATAGGATCAGTCTGGTTCAATGCATATGCTGGATGACATTCCAAATATTCAAAAATCTGTTTAAAATTTCAATTAAGTTCAAATCAAGATAGAAAGGACAATTCAAATTTGGTAAGTTTCCTAGAGTTAAAAAAATACCCTATCTTCAGTTATTAGAATTATTTTTCTTTGTTCATATCCACAATATGAACAAAGTTGCATTTTTATGTTTTCAATTTTCATTGAATATCACATAAGATATTTTTTGATCTTTGACAAGAGCTGTTGATAAGTGCCCAGATAGAAAATTCATTGATATGCACACATCCTCAATATAGTATGAATAGTGTGTGTACAAATGCTTTCTTTTATCTACATAATAGACAAGGGATAATTTTAGTATCTAGGGCAATTATTATCAAGTAGGACTGTGGCTGACTCCAGTGGTTTCCTACATTTGTAGCAATACATACTTAGTTTTAATAAGCAATATGAATTTCACCTTAAAAAGCAAATCACTTAGTAAATTTCTGGAATCTATTCAGCATAGTAAATTATTTTGCATTTTTTTCAGGTTAAAAAATGACAATCTATGGATCTTATGCTTTGTAAGCAAAAATTCTCTTCCTCAACCTTAAAAAACAAAGCATCTACATTCTGTGCAAATCTGCATTATTAATTCACTGTAAAATAGATCCAGTTGGAGTACTTGTTTTTGCATTAAATTAAGCCTTTGATGTTCTTTAATGCTTTGATTTAGCCTCTAATTTGTCAGAGCACAAATGCACCAGCAGCTGTTGAAAATATCACTTTTGCGGTACTGTTCCTGGCCAATAAAACCCAAACAAGTCATCTTCCTATCTGGCTGCACAAAATAGCATTGAAAAAGTAGTCAATGCTTTGAAGTATCACTCCAATTATAGGTTTTAACCCCATAGGTCACAGTTAGATTATTTATACAATGCTGGTATAATTCTGTCTCAATTCTAGGCTTTCTGTGTCCAGTGCATTCACCAGCTCCACCGGAGGAAATTTCAGTCTGCTGCTAGGTTGGCACTGACCTGTGTTTGATAGGGTGAGACAGCATTTCACTGATTTCTCTATATTTTGTGCATTATTAACTTTCTAGAACACATCTAACAGCAAAAGGGAGCTACACCAAGATTATCTTTTCCTCCTTTCCGAAACAGAGACTAAGATGACTTTTCATCACATGGAGATATTGATGCCATCAGCTGTATGATACATATGCATGTCTGTATGTTCATACCGTGAGTCAGTAAAACATCTTATTTGACAACCATTAATGATTTGGGGATCTTTCACTGTAAGGTTAGTCATGTGTCTCTTTCTACTCGGGTTAAGTGCCAGTGTTGATGCTTGACAGCAAAAATGGACAAATCCACCATGCTGGTTAAATTGTCCAAATTTATTACATTAGACATTTCCTGGCAAATGTATCTGCCAGCAGGAAATATAAATGCTACTTTTGTACCAAGGCAACTGGCTCTGTCATTTCTGGATTTTTGATAATAATTCTAACCTACATTTGTATTGAAAAGATCACAGTAGAAGAACATGTTTTTACTTAATTGTTGCGCTAAAAACAAATGATTAGAAGGAAATCTATATGATGTTAAAGAAAAAAAACAGAAGAAATATTCTGCCCATGGAAGTAGCAAATATTTTTGTTTCTTATGATTTTGAAACAAACATTTTTTTCTCATTGGTAACGTTACTGGACAGCACTATCACAGCAGATTGTTTGGAATCTGCCCAATTATTGTCCTTTGTTTTTGCTGATAAGCAAGAGAGCACACATTGGTGTTCTTTTTTTCCCCTGTCTTCCCCACCTCCTTCCTTCTTTTAAAATGAATGCATGTATCAAAGGGAACAACTTTTATACATTTGACCATTTTGCAGTGTTACACAACTTAGGAATGTGGACTGGGTCTTCACTCATCTTCTTATAACTTTACTTCTAGAATTTTGAGTTCTTATCAAATTAAAGATCTTAGTTTTCACTCAAATTGTTTGTTATTACTGCCAGAGCTGCAGATAACATATTTTTAAAGACCCCAAATGGATCTCTTCATGTTAGAAAAAGAAAAAGTTAGAAAAACAAATCAACTCTTTGGAACACACCCAATCCCTTATATTACTTAGAAACAACACATAGCATTCACATTACTTTAAAACTGATGCAGTAAAGTGGACCTGAATAATACATTGCAGTCCTGACCAGAGGATGTTTGCTTACCCACATAAAGTAATTTGCTTCTTAGCACAGCTGGGTTCCCTTTTGCAAGTGTTTTATTTTTTATGAAGTAAAGAGAAAACATTATGTTTGTAAACCAATGTTTTAATCTAATTGATGACAAGTCAATGGCCTCGAATAGCTATGGCTGCCTCAAAACACCTCTCAATTTGCACATTTTAGGGCCTACTAAGCTGGAGAACTGAAGCATGAGGCAAATGAAAAAATATGAAGTTCATAATCTAGGGAGACCTGCATGTGTACAGCCATAAAAGCCACAACTGCCAGCTCAGGTGGAAAAATGTTGAAGTGAGAAATGTATTCAATAAATAGAAAACACAGCATGGAGCTGAAAAGTGTGCATGAGAAACTGGTTAGGAGATTGGAGTAATGGAAAAGGAAGCAGATGGAGCATGAGTGTACATTAAACAGTAGTGTTCATAGCTTGTGACATAAAGTATTCCATTGGGAGTCTAATTCTTAACTATCTTCAAATTCATTCAATTTAAAATATCATGGTCTTGTTATCATCTAATTTTGCAGAAATTTTATTGAAAATATTATTGTGAGGGATGGCATTCCATAGTTGAAAATGCTTGCTGATAGAACAGACTAGTTCCTGAAAGTTGATAACTTCACCGTAACTTTACTTATCAAGTTCTGCTTGCTTTGTTGTGGGTTCACGATTTCAGTATCTGAGCTAGTGTCTGCCTCTGCCATCTAGAGTCTCAAAGGCATGTGAACCTGTCATTGTGGGTGCTTGGGAGTAGGACAGGAAGCAGTGAGCTCTTATGGATATTGTGTGACAGTGTTTATAAGACGCTTTCAGCTATTCGGGAGCATAGCAGAACTCCCAGGACGGAGTTTTGGTTGCTCTAGAAAATAAAATTAAAGAGAAGATAGTATTTATATGTGTGTTCATAACTACAGGATTCTTGCTGCTTTCATAAAATGTATCAGAATTCCCATTCTGGGTTATTTTGTTTCATCCGTTTTCTTTCAATGTCACCACTGTACCAGGTGAAAGATTCCCTTTGACCACTCTCATACCTGAGTTTAGCACTATGTCTTCTTTGATAGATTCTAACGTAATCTTTTGAAGCTACTCATAATTTGTAAACTGGTTTACAAATTGAATTGAATATCTCTGTATTTTTCATTTACATTTCTTCTGAGCAAATACAAAGTATATTTTTGTTTCAGTTAAAGCAATGTTTTTTATTTTTTTCCAGTGTGCTTTTCTATAGATTGGCAAACACATAGATTTGAACAAAAGTATATATACTTGCATGGCTTTTGTGATTGTATAGATTAACATCACATCATCTTTCTTCTTACATATTGTCTATTTATGGTATAGAATCTTGATGCTTTCTTTCTTTTTTTAAAGATTTATTTATTTATTGAAAGGCAGAGTTACATAGAGGGCAGGGGCAGAGACCAAGAGAGATCTTACATCACTCCCCAACTGGCCGCAGCGGCCGGAACTGCGCAGATCTGAAGCCAGGAGCCAGGCGCTTCTTCCAGGTCTCCCATGTGAGAGCAAGGGCCAAAAGACTTGGGCCGTCTTCTACTGCTTTCCCAGGCCATACCAGACAGTTGGATTGAAAGTGGAGCAGCTGGGACTTGAACTGGTACCCATATGGGATGCCAGCCCTGGAGGAGGCAGCTTTACCAGCTTCACCACAGTGCTAGTCCCATTGCTTACTTTGCTAAATCAGTTTTTTTTTTCTTCTTGCCAGTTTCTACTCTCCCCTGTTTCTGTTTCTTGAGCTGATTCCCATAACACTTTCTATTAGTTTCCAACTACTTAACCAGCTGAACAATTCTATGCCTTGCCATTTGCTTTCTTTCCTATCCAGAGAAATCCAAAGATTATGACTATGTGGGGCATAAGGATAGATAAAGTTATTGGATTTCACACATTTATTCAGTATTCAGTGTTCTTTTAAAATACACCTACCACTGCCCCAAATCTGCTTTTGTTTTTTAGGTATCTTATGGGAAAAAATTGTTCTCATCTTCCTCATGTGTCCCTAGTTTAATTCCTTCCTATTTCACTTCCTCTGGAACTTTAGGTGACAAACTCACATCTCCAGTTGCTTCCTCTGCTTTGTGTAATCTCATATATTAAAAAGTGCACTCAAATAGAGAAATGACTTCTTGTGACACATTGCCACTTTTATCCAGTCTTTTGCTTCTCCTTTTCTTTTTTATTGAATACCGGTTATGCTTTATGTTTGTTTAAATCTAGTGCTCCATTTTACTCAGCAGCTATGTTCCCTGTAATTTGGCTTGTATCATCATGGAAATGACAAATCAAAAGCTGCTATCTGCCAGTTGTCTAAGTCTTCACCTGAATGCTTATTTTCCCTGGAATTCTCTGTTTGCCTTGAATTAGCTGACTGGCTACTTTGTCTCTCCTAAGATGCTCCCATTCTTGAGCAGTGTGACCCTTCATTCCTCCTCCTTCTCTGCTCTCTGTCCCTCTCATTGGCTCCTCGCAGCCTCCCAGTGCACCAGTGGGTTCCTCCTGGACCACTTCTGAGGCTCAGGGGAGCTTTCTGTTTGCATCATCCCTTATGATGTCACCATCTCAAGGATTTTTCAATCACTTGTGAACTGATTCTCAAGTTTCGGAATTCACTGTATCTACCAAGCTCCTATTATGTGGTAGATTTATGCTATGCTCTGATCTTGTCTTCAAGGTTTAATAGCTTTTCTTCAATGGATTTCTTCATATTTCCACGAGGAAACCCTGCCATTATTCCAAGTTGCAAAGTTCTAACTTTGTCATTTAAAAAACTATTATCACCTTTCCCCTAGTGTCTTCTTTTCATCAATGCTATCATCATTATTCTAGTTGATCTGAATAAAAACTGCATTGTGGTCTTTCACTCTTCCTAGTGCTATTTTCCCCTCTTTGGCCCAGCCATTTACTAGTTTCTGCTGTTTTTTCTCTTTCTTGTTCTGCCATTGCCCATTTCTTTATAATTTTTAGCAGATAATCTCAGTCCAGGCTTTTGACATCTAATCACATTTATTGTAAAATCCTTCTCATTTTCCTATTTCCTTTTTCTCCCACCTATATAAGATTACAAGAAGATGTATAAAGATATTACTTTTCACCTCCTGCCACTTTGCTGATCAAAGACTTGCAGTAATATCTCGTTGCATTTAGCACTGTTACTGAGTAGAGCACTAATTCCTAAAGACGCTTTGAGGAACGAGATTTCCATATAGAAGGCTCCTAAACAAGTTTTGGATATGTTGCCTGGAAAATACTGTCAATACTTACTAGCATTTTAAATTTTATAGTTCAGCGAGATTGTTTAACTCAGATTTTCTCAATATTTTCTACCCAAGGAATTTTTACTTGAATAAAACATATTTTATATCTGAAAGTTAGTGTTTCATAAACAACTTTAAAAATGCAGACCAATTGGAGAATATATAAACTACATAATGCAACAAAAGTTACAGTTAGCATTTAGCAAGTCACTGCAAATCACCTTATTAAGTATGTTTAATTTTTTAAAGGTATTTTTCATCACAATTTTATATTAAAGTTAATTGCATCATAGTATGTACTATTATCTTTATTTTACTGAGCTCAAGGAGATTGAGCTTATAGGAGCAAGTGACATTTGGAACTGGTTTGTGTGACCCCTGAGTCACACAGATAACTTCTATATTATTTGGCTTCTCATAAATATGGGTTTCTCCCCACCCCACCTCCACTTTCACTTTCCAGCCTACGTTTGTGTGCCTTCTACTTTTGTTGGGCTGATCTACTACAATCTTCCCTCCTGACACACACACACACACTCACACACACACACCCCTCAGTTATCTCAATCACCTTCTTCTTCAAGAAAATTTCTTCCCTCTTCTCCCTGGCCTAAATAATTTTTCATTTTCGTTTTTTCAGAACACACCATTCTGATAGAGATGTTTCTTTTCTGACTCTCCAAGCAGATTTTCCATCACACCATGCTAACACTGACCTTGAGAGACAGCACTGATGGCTCATGAGATTTGATTGCTGTCGCTCATGTGGGTGGCAGATCTGCATTGAATTCCCACCGCCAGCACCCACCCTGGCCCAGCCCTGGCCATCTGGATGTTTCGGGGAGTAAATCAACAGTTGGGAGCATGCTCTGTCTTTCTGTCTCTCAAATGAAAAAAAAAAAAAAAAGGATAAGTTAGAAGCAAACAAATAAGAAGTGTCCTTATTGTCTCATTCCTCAATAACACTATAATTTGTGAACTGGGGCTGTAGTTTTGTGTTGGAATGTATAAATGAATTAAGTGAATTACACTGAGCAAAACTTGTGATGTATGGGAAAATTAATCCTGTAAGCCTCAAGTGAGAAATCAGAGTTTTACTTTTTAAAAACAATGCTAAAATTCACTTTAGTTTAAAAATTACATAAATACTACTTATGCTGTCATTATAAAAGACCTGAAGAATAGGATAGTATACAGCATAAAATAGGAAAATTCTCTCTCTTATCCAGTACCTCACCAACTTTAATCCTGTTCCCTAGGGTTAATAACTATCAAGTGTGGTATCTTTCCAGTCCTTTATCTCTTCATCTGTATTTACATCTAAACCTAGAGTCCCTTGGTAAGATGCATATGGCTAATAATAATGTGTTGTACATCTCAAAATGGTTAGAAGAAAGGATTTTGGATGTACTCACCATAAAGAAATGATAAAAAATTTTATGGTGGTGGATATAGTAATTACCCTCATTTGATCATTATCAATGTATAAATGAATTAAAGATCGCATCCTACCTAATAAACACAAAATCACTCCAAAGTTCATGGAAAAAAATATAGATTTATTTTGGTGCAAAAAAACTTTGAAATCAATGAGCAGTTTTTTTCATAATACAGATTTTCCATGAATACTTTAAAAAAATCCCTTGTATGTACAAATGCTATGAGGTAATTAAAATGAAGATGAATTAAAATTTAATTAATTAGCCCCACCATTGGAGTGTATAAATCCCTATGTTTACAGGCTATTAGGATAGATAATGATTTGACTCCAGATGACTTAAGTTTACCTTTTTAGGGGCAAGGTGGATATTATTGTATCCAGTTCTTCAAACAAACCAAGAAATAGAAAGATTTCCTAAAAAATCACCTTAGATGTCACTTCTTTCTTCACAATCATGCCCGACAAAAGTCCTACCCTCCTCTTGACATGAGACTTTGGTCCTCACTCCTTCCCTCCCCAGTCCCTCTCCCTTGTGGATCATCTTTGCACACATTCTCGGAGATGCTCCTCCACTCTTGCCTGCTGGATCCTGGGGCAGTGGACTGCTTCCTGCCCTTACTGACTCTCTCTTCAGGGTCAGATTATTACATTTTAGATTTGTAAATTTCTGTAATAAAATCTTTTGGTGAATTCTCTTCTAAATTTTAATCTCAGCTTCATCAATCTAACATTCCTTGTACTATTGATTTATTCATACTTTTTTTTTTTCGTGTTTGTATCTCAAAATTTTTCTCTACTTTGTAGGTCTTGAAAATTTAACTCAGTTTTAATGGCCAATTTTATTGCATTTGTGACAGTTTTTTAGACATTTTTCATTGATTTGGGTATATTAACCCTTGTCAATAGCTTCCTTTTTCCTTAGCTTCATTATTTTCTCCTTCTTTATGTAAGTATTTGGGCCACCAAAAATCTGCTATGCCTGTCTCAAATCCCATATATTTGAAAGGTGTTATTGTCATTGCCATTATTCATAATTTGTCTTTAATTTTAGTTTATACTTCTTTTTTAATGAAATGGAAGCTATTATAGAGTTTGTGTGATTTTTCCGTATAAATTTTAGGGTTTTGTGGAAAAATGCACAATTTATTTTTTTAACATTTAAGTGATATTGTAAAACATTTTTTTTTGTTTTTAAAGTATCAAACTTAGTAAAAAATGAGAATGTTACATTAATTACATGTTAATTTTTTATTAGTGCTTTTTTCTTGAGGAACATATTTGCCATGTAGTGGAATTTTATTTAATCTAGTAAATATGTATTCTGTATGTGGGTAAGTGTGTGTACTAAACCAAAATACAAATTAAATAAGACATTAAGGCAAAACAAATCTGAGTAGCAGTGAATAAATAAATGAAAAATTCTTAATACAAGACTCATGTATTCCTAGAATGGATCTATAAATTTTGAGGGTTTTTTTTGTATGAGTACTCATTTTGCTCTGCACAAATTTTTCATAAAATTCTCTACTATTTCTGAAACTTCAAATATTAAATTTTAGAGGTGTATTGAAAAATATTTATTGTGATATATGCTGCGTATATTGCCATTCTAACCTATAGAAAAACTATGGCACCATCTTAAACAGTACCCATTAAGAAATTTTTGTCACATTATTATTAATCACATAATTCTGGAGCCAAGTGCAGAACAGGTGAATCCAATCATCAATCTGGTGCTTTCTTCTGTTTCTAAGCCAGGTTATTCCCAATTTTAAGTACACATGAATATTCACTAAAATAGGCCATATCCCTGGTTATGAAATAAATTTTAACAACTTGGAAAAAAGTAAAACAAAATATGTCCTTTGAACATATGGATTTAGACTAAAAGTCAATAACAGAATAACATAAAAATGTTCAGATACTTAGAAAATCAACAATATATATCAATAATTATAGATAATATATATTATCTGTAATTAAAGGGAATTCAGAGAGAGATACAACTCATGAATATCAAGAATGAAAAGGGGGTTAATACTACAGGTAAATAAATGACAAAAAGGTAATGGGAATACTACATAGAACTTTATACACATAAATTTGACAGTTTAAATGAAACAGACTAATTCTTCAAACCACCAGAACATTACCAGTGGAAATGTATAGTATTCATTGTTCTATGACAAAGAAGTTGTACCGCTAGCTAAAAACTTTACAGTAAAGAAATGTCCAGGCTAATTTTTTTTCACTGGCATGAAATGACAGTGGATGGCATGGATATCCACTCTAACTTGTTCTAGTCAACATGGTGCTAGAAATCCTAACTAGTGCAATAGGAAACAAGAAAGAAAGAAAAGTTATGAGACAAATTGGAAAGAAATATAACCGTCCATAACAGTAGACACTATTATTTCCTAAATGGAAAAATCCCAAGGAATTATAAAAAAAAACCCTCCTAAATGTAGTAAATGTATTTACCTAAGTTGCTGAGTACTCATTCAACACGTAAAGATCAGTCATATTTTTGTATACATAAGTGAATATCTCAAACAAAAATATACCATCTACAATAGTCCCTTTCAGCTAGAAAGAAATATTGAGAAATTAATGTAATAAGTACTGGACCTATGTATTGAAAATTACAGGAGGATGATAAAAAAACCCTAAGTAAACTGAGCTATAGATTTTTTATGGATATAAACATATTGATTCTATAATTTTAGATGAAATCTAAGGGAATCAAGCAAACCAAAATAATGTTGAAAAACAAAACAAAACAAAAAAACAAACAAATCACACTGTAAAACTGCAATCAGAACAGTGTGGAATTGTTGAAGGTATAGACACATAGATCAACTGCACAGACTAGAGGATTTGTTATGGAGGCAATCCAGTTATTTTCAATAAGGGATGCTGAAACAACTGGGCAATCAAAGGCAATAAAACCTGAAGCTCACATCTGTGTAAAAAAACTAAAATGGATTTGAGATTAAATATAAAATATAAACCTGTAAAGCTTTTCTTTAAAGATTCATTCATTTATTTATTTGAAAGCAAACAACAGGGGGATGGAAAGAAGGAGGGAGAGAGGAAGAGAGAGAGAAAGAGATTGGAGAGAGACAGATCGTCCATAAGTTGGTTCATTCCTCAAATAGACCCAACATCCAGGTCTGGGCCAGGCTAAAGCCCAAAAGCCAGAAATTCCATCTTGCTCTCCCACATGGGTGGCAAGGATCTAGTACTTGGAGCATGTTCCATTGCCTTCCCAGGTGCATTAACAGGAAGCTGGGTTGGAAGCAGAGCAGCCTGGGCTCAAATGGGCACTCTGATATGGGATGCTGCATAGCAAGTGGCAACCTGCTGTACCACACATCAGTCTCTATACAACTTTTTAAGAAACCATAGGAGAAAATCTTCATAAACTGTGCTCATAAAAATATTGTTTAGACATGACACCAAACCATGATCATTAGGAGAAAAAATATAAGTTGGGCTTCCCAAAAATTAAAACTCTTGGCCGGCACCGTGGCTTAACAAGCTAATCCTCCACCTTGTGGCACCGGCACACCAGGTTCTAGTCCCGGTTGGGGTGCCGGATTCTATCCCAGTTGCCCCTCTTCCAGTCCAGCTCTCTGCTGTGGCCCGAGAGTGCAGTGGAGGATGGCCCAAGTGCTTGCGCCCTGCATCCCATGGTAGACCAGGAGAAGCACCTGGCTCCTGGCTTCGGATCAGTGTTTTTATTTTAAAATTTTTTCAAAAGATTTATTTATTTATTTGAGAGGGTGAGTTACAAGAGAGGGAGAGACAGAGGCAAAGACAGAGAGAGAGAGAGAGAATCTTCCATCTGCTGGTTCGCTCCCCAAATGGCTGCAATGACCAGGGCTAGGTCAGTTGAAGCTAGGAGCCAGGAACATCTTCTGGATCTCCCACATAGGAGTTCAGGGGCCCAAGCACTTGGGCCATCTTCTGTTACTTTCCCAGTCACCCTAACAAGGAGCTGGATTAAAAGTGGAGCGGCTGGTACTTGAACTGGTGCCCATATGGGACGCTGGCACCACAGGTGGTGGTTTTATCCCCTGTGCCACAATGTTGGCCCCAAATTAAAAATATGTTGTCTCAAAAACTAAAAAGGAAAGAGAAAGGAAGGAAGGAAGACAGGAAGGGTGAGGGAGGGAGGGACTACATCGAATCTCTTCTTTTTGAATTAACATTACACTAACATGAAAAATAAAGTCTCAGGAAAAAACTTTGATGAGATACCACTATTACAAATATATTACAATGGTTAAAGATAGAAATTTTTTATAAGCCCAAACCTGACAACATCAGAGTCTGGCAAGAATGCAGAGCTGTGAAAACTCATGTTTTTGGTGAGATTGCAAAATGGTGCAGCCACAGGGGCAGATAGTTTAGCAATTCTTTTTATTTATTTATTTATTTTATTTTTTATTTTTGACAGGCAGAATGGACAAGAGAGAGAGAGAGAGACAGAGAGAAAGGTCTTCCTTTCACCCTCCAATGGCTGCCGCAGCCGGCGCACCACGCTGATCTGAAGCCAGGAGCCAGGTGCTTCTCCTGGTCTCCCATGGGGTGCAGGGTGCAAACACTTGGGCCATCCTCCACTGCCTTCCCGGGCCACAGCAGAGAGCTGGACTGGTGGAAGAGGGGCAACCGGGACAGAATCCAGTGCCCCGACCAGGACTAGGACCTGGTGTGCCGGCGCCACTAAGGTTTAGCAATTCTTAAAAATAATATTAAGCTCATATTTGCCCTCTGATCTATCAATTCCATTCCTGGATATTTACCCTAGAAAAATACAAAATTATGTTGGCATAAAAATCCGTGCAGAAATTTGTACAGTGACTTCATTCAGAGTTGCCCAAACTGGAAACATTCTGTCAATGAGTGAATGGATAAACAAATCACAGTATATGGCATTCTCAAAATGACAAAATTATAGTGACAGATAACAAATCAGTGGTTCCGGGGTTAAGGGTGAGGACAGTGTGTGAATGCAAAAAAGTAGCACAAGGGAGTTTTAGATTGAGTGATATGATGTTCTGTATCCTCATGTTGGTAGTAGTTATCATGTAAATGTGGGAAAATTCCTACAATGTTATAGAAAATGTCATTTTTAAATACAAAAAATTTAAAAGTAAAATTAGAGGGATATTGAACAGTTTTGAGTATAATTTCTGTTGCTTTAGATAGTGTATCTTTACTACATAAAAACAATTTTGATACATATTTTGTTATTTTTTAAAGATATATTTATTTATTTGAAAGTCAGAGTTACACAGAGAGAGGAGAGTCAGAGAAAGAGAGAGGTCTTCCATCTGATGTTTCACTCCCCAATTGGCTGCAATGGCTGGAGCTGCGCTGATCCAAGGCCAGGAGCCAGGAGCTTCTTCTGGGTCTCCTGTGTGGGTGCAGGGGCCCAAGGACTTGGGCCATCTTCCACTGATTTCCCAGGCCATAACAGAGAGCTGGATCAGAAGAGGAGCAGCCGGGACTAGAACCGTCGCCCACATGGGATGCTGGTGCCTTAGGCCAAAGCGTTAACCTGCTGCACCACAGCTCAGGGCCCTTGATACATATTTTAATAGCAATCAATATAGTATCTCTCTTGGAAGAGCTGAAAACTGTTATTCAAATGATATTTATTTTTAATTCACCAGAGATAAATGTTACACATCCCTTACAATATTGATAACAGCTCAGTTCAGAGATTCTAGCACTTCTTCTAAGAGGTATACAATTTGCGTCTTTACTTCTTCCCATAATAATTTTGTGCCTTTTAAATGATAGTTGAAATATATCACATTCAATGTCTTTCTGTTTAAAACCAGATATTTATTTATTTAAAGATTTATTTATTTATTTGAAAGAGTTTCACAGAGAGAGAAGGAGAGGCAGAGAGAGAGAGAGAGAGAGAGAGAGAGAGGTCTTCCATCCAAGGGTTAACTCCCCAATTGGCTGCAATGGCCAGAGCTGTGCCTACCTGAAGCCAGGAGCCAGGAGCTTCCTCTGGGTCTCCCACGCGGGTGCAGGGACACAAGGACTTGGGCCATCTTCTACTGCTTTCCCAGGCCATAGCCGAGAGCTGGAACAAAAGTGGAGCAGCCGGGACTTAAACCGGTGTCTATATGGGATGCTGGCACTTCTGGCCAGGGCGTTAACCAACGGTGCCACTGCGCTGGCCCTAAAGCCAGATATTTAAACACATCCTAACAACTAAAATCTGATTTCAAAATGGAAATAATTATTGCTACTTCTTTTTACATATGCAACTCATAATGTCTTTTCAGACGAGTATTTTAAAACATGTAAAGGCACTGAAGTCTCCAGACACTTGCTAATTTACAAAGAATGAAGTGACAGTGTTTTAGAGTACACCTGACATCTCCTCTGTTAGCCACTTTGGTAATCAGCACAGTGTTCCACATTTAACAGCAGCAATAAATAATGTTTTCTTGCTGTTTCTGCTGATAGGCGGACCTTGAAAAAATAACAATCAAATAATAGGGGTTATGTTTGGGGGTTCTCCTAAGGCAAATGTGATTTGTATAGCCAGCAAATTGTTCAAATATTAACATATGCATACAAGTGAGGGGACTTAAGAATGTTCATGGAAAATAGAATTAAAAGATAAATTTACTTTGGTGCAAAAAGTTTTTGAAATTTATGCAGATTATGGGGTCTTCAATAAGTTCATAGAAAATGCATATTATGAAAAAACTAAACATGGGTGTCAAAATTTTTACATCAGAAAAATCTTTTCTTTAAATTCCATGAGCATTTTTTTTTTTTAGACAGGCAGAGTGGACAGTGAGAAAGGTCTTCCTTTGCTGTTGGTTCACCCTCCAATGGCCGCCGCGGTAGGCGCGCTGTGGCCGGCGCACCGCGCTGATCCGATGGCAGGAGCCAGGTGCTTCTCCTGGTCTCCCATGGGGTGCAGGGCCCAAGTACTTGGGCCATCCTCCTCTGCACTCCCTGGCCACAGCAGAGAGCTGTCCTGGAAGAAGGGCAACCGGGACAGAATCCGGAGCCCTGACCGGGACTAGAACCCGGTGTGCCAGCGCTGCAAGGCGGAGGATTAGCCTGTTGAGCCATGGCGCTGGCCCTCCACGAGATTAGCCTGTTGAGCCAGGGCGCTGGCCCTCCACGAGAATTTTAAAATGGTTAATATAAAGAGAACGATTTCATGTATTTCACAGATAAAATCTTAAGAATATAATAACTTCCTTCTTCCTCCTTCCCTCTCTCCCTCCTTTCCTTCCTTCCTTCCTTCCTTCCTTCCTTCCTTCCTTCCTTCCTTCCTTCCTTCTTTTAATTTTTGCCATAACGTATTTTGAATTTAGAACTTAATGATACACTAAATAAGGAGGTCAACAAGTGGAAAGTTTGCAGGAATACAAACAAGGGCTATAAACAATTAGTAAGTTAAAAAATGTCAATTTCATTCATACACTGTAAGCTTTTTTTTGTGCTC
Source organism: Lepus europaeus (assembly GCF_033115175.1). Taxonomy (NCBI): domain Eukaryota; kingdom Metazoa; phylum Chordata; class Mammalia; order Lagomorpha; family Leporidae; genus Lepus; species Lepus europaeus. The sequence goes on from NC_084828.1 coordinate 134,373,956, forward strand.
TATATAATCATATGCTGTAAATCAGAGAAAACATAATATCTGTGTTTTGGGACTGGCTTATTTCGCTAAGCATAATGGTTTCCAGTTGTATCCATTTTGTTCCAAAAGATAGGCTTTATTTTTAATGGGTGTGTAGGATTTATTTTCTTTATCCAGTCATCAGTTCATGGACAACTGGGTTGATTCCAAATCTTAGCTACTGTGAATTGAGCTTCTATAAACATGGAGGTACAGATAACTCTTCCATATACTGATTTCATTTCCTTTGGGTATATTCCCAGAAGTGGAACGTCTAGGTCAAATTGTAGATCTATTTTTAGATTTCTCAGGAATCCCCATACTGTCTTCTATAGCAGTTACACTATTTTACATTCCTCTGTGAACTTTTTGAAGACCTGTCATACATATTTGAATGCAAGTAGTCAGATTTTCCACTCTTAAATTTACCACAATCCATACCCTATTGCATCAAGTGAGATATACAGTCAATAATTTAAGATTCCTGCTAGGCCTTGGTATAGGTATTAGAGTTTACAAAATCTGAGACTTTCTACTATGTTGAAAATGTATTCTGTGAGTTTTTAAGAAAACTAGAAGTTTGCTACTTCTTAAACAGGGGCAAGTTCATAAATTGAAAGCAAGTCACTTTTGGACTATGCAATGAATTACTTTTTTTCGTATTGAAACTTAATTTCCCTCTGCATCCCATTTAGTGCTTTAGTAAAAGTGTTTTGAAATCTATTACTATGTTTACAGTATGTACATTTGAAAAAAGATTTATTTATTTGAAAAGCCAAATTACAAAAAGGGAGGGAGAACCTGGGAGGAGGAGAGATGAGAGAGAAAGATAGAGGGAGAGGGAGAGGGAGGGAGAGAGAGGGAGGGAGGGAGAGAGAGAGAGAGAGAGAGAGAGAGAGAGAGAGTCTTCCACCTGGTGGTTCATACCTGCAAAAAGCAACAGCCAGGACTGGGCCGGGTCGAAGCCAGTAGCTAGGAAATCATGCCAGCTCTCCCAACCCAGGTGCAAGGGCTCAAGCACTTGGGCTATCTGCTGCTGTTTTCACAGGCACATTAACAGGGATATGGGTTGAAAATGGGGCAGCCAGGACTCAGATAGGGGCTCATATGTGATGCTAGTGTTGTGAGCAGTGGCTTAACCCATTGAGCCACAATGCAGGCCCTTATATGTACATTTTTAAGAATGCTGTTTGTTATAGAACATTTAATCCTCTAAGAATATAATTTCTTTTTCCTGAAAACTGCTTATTTTTTTAATCTATTGGAATTTTAAAGTCCATAATTGCACATGGTTCCTTTTCAGTTTGAGTGTCAGAAAACTTTGAGTATGATCTGTAGTTGGCCTTCACACTGTTTTTTTTTTTCTAGTATATTTTCCCTGATTGCTACATTTTATACATCTCTTTCTTGATTTTGTGACTTAATGTTATGATATCGTATTTGAAAAAAATAATTATCTTTATAAAATTTGGAAGATGGTTGTTAAATGCTAAGAGTAACTTTTAGGAGATGAGATAATAGGTGATTTATGTTTCCATCTTTTGAATTGATTTTTTTTGTTCCCTTGTGGGTAGATGATCTTGTAGAACCAATACATATTTTGAAAGGCAACAAGTACAGATAGTTAAATTTTGTCCATTTTTTTGCTTCTCTGTATTAAATGTGATTAGATTGCATAGGATTATTTATAAGACCCATCTTCTCTGCTTTCAGACCAAGTTTATGAGATGAATATTATCACATGTGGGTTGATTATTGTGGCTATACTCCTGCCATTGTCTATGATTCTCTATTGGCAAGTGCTTTGGATAGCTTTCATCAATCATTCCATTCTTCCACCTTTTCTGAGAGTCTGACACCAGCAATATTCATACCTAATCCCCTCCTTAGTTCAGCCCAAGTAAAACTTTTTTTCTTTCTTTTTAAAATTTATAGCTAAAGATAACAAAAATGTTTTTCTCAAATTAAAAATATTTGAGAGGAGGAGGAGGAGGAGGAGGAGGAGGGGGAGAGAGAGAGAGAGAGAGAGAGAGAGAGAGAGAGAGAGAGAATGAATATGTTCCACTCTCCCTTTGGAGAGCATTGTCTCACTCTCCAAATGCTCGAAATCACTTGGGGGCATGAAGTAAGGAGTTGGGAACTCAACCCAGATCTCATATGAGGGTGGCAGAAAACCGATTACTTGACCATCACCTGCTGCTTTCCAGGGTTTGCATTAATGGTAAGCTGGAGTCAGATATTGAACCCAGGTACCCTAACTGGCATGCTAACAGCTATGCCAAACACTTGCCTCCCAAGTAAAACTGTTTTATTAGAAAGCTTTCGCTTTTTTTCCGTGATCCATTTTCAGTTGCTGCTGTCTGCTTTGTTTTCTTGCTATTCCACTTGAGTTATATGGCTGGCAAGTTACCTCTTATTCCTTTCCTCACCTTCAATTTGATAAAAGCCGGAATTCTTTTTACATTAACTTAAAAAGGGTATACAATAAATGGATTAAGTACAGTTGGAAGTTGGTGTACTTGTGATAGTGAGTGATATTTTTCCCTATACCAGGTTTAAAAAATTCCAAATGGACTCTAGGTTAAAAAGCGAAGACATATTCTGAAAGGAAGATAGTACAGGCAATAAATTGGTTTCTGGATAGTGATGGAGTTTCTAAGCACAAAATAAAGGCTGAAACTATTAAAGAAAAAAGAGCAACAGTTTTGAAACCATGAAAATTGATTGTTAGTGTTTATTAAAAATCAAAACCCCAAATATGTAAATGACATTATGGATTGGACATTGAAGGTGGAGCCCAGTGGTGAGGGCTGTGGGAACATGGCTAAAGAATCGGTTCTTGATTGAAAAGATTTTGTAGAGGATACTGATATTTTTGTGTCCAGCTAGCAAAACTAATAAGTGATGAACCTTACTAGTGATGATGGATTTTTTTTCCTTATTTTTGTTCTAAGACTTTAGCTGGGTATCAGAAATGCCTACAAAGTTTCCTTTGAAGTTATTTTCTTTCTAATCCTTTTCATAAGATTGATAGTAGCATATTTTCATGAGACAGTTACATTTTATGTAACTAAGTGATAATATAGGAAAAGGGACTTTTTAAAATAATTAGTATTTGTAGATTACATTAGTGTATGTATGCCCCCTTCCCCTAATATTTTTAGAATTGTCATCATATTTGAAGTTTGTGGCTTATTTGTGAGAAAAGTGGTATTCTCATTTTAGATAAGAAAATGGAAACTCAAAAAACTTTCATGAGTTGCCCTTAATGAGGAAATTCTGAATATGGAAGCCAAAGATAAGAACTCTGGTTCTAAATCCCATCCTGTTTCTACATGGATGATGCTTCCAGATATTAATGGAGGAAGCTATCAATAAATAGGTAGAATATTTGTTGTGCTTGTTTGTCATCTGAGGGCCCTGACTTCTGTGATAAGTATCCATTGTTTTACAGTGTCCTATTTAAATTTTATTTCAGTGTTAACTTATGACTCTCTGTGGGACTATTGGTTTTGAAAGACCAATAGCTTTCTTCATATCCCTGCAACTGAGGTGAAACATTGAATAACAGCAAATAACAGCAAACTCTTTGGTAGCACTTGCCATGTGGTGTTTTCATTTCATGACTCTTTAAGGATGATCTATACCATTCCCATTTTACAGATCAGAAAACCGAGGCACAGAGAACTTGCCCATGGTGCACAGAAGCCATTACTTCATAACTGTATGTACCTTCAACTTAATTTCCTGTAGTTTCACATGAAAGAAAATATCTTACAGCTTAAAAGATGGAGGCAATATTTCCTGCATTTACTGTTTATTTCTATGTGCTAATTGTCAGTTTTTATACAGGTAGCTCTTGCTGCTAGCAGTAGCTTTGAAACCTCTTATTGTAATCAAGAAAATATTTTCAAAATCTTTCCACAGTTTATATATATACAGCGAGAAATACTTTGCACTTTGAAAATGTGGGATGAAAAAAAGCCAGGTGCTGTTGGCTTTTATGTGAGGCAAGGAAAAGAGTGTTGTGAATCCTTTTCTTGGATTTTTGAGTGAAACGCTTTTTCTCCTAAAACCGTTGTCTCTTTTTTCTTTGCATAAAATGTATGCATATCAAAATGCTGCCTGTGAGATATATTTGTGGTCACATTTGCAACATCATTGAACTTGTGCTATTTAGTGACACATTTTAGATGTCCATGACAAAACTGATGCTTTTTGTCCACCAGAGATACGGAATAATTAATCGGAAGCACCACTGGGGAAGGCCCCGCCGCATTCTGGGTTGGTTTGTAAAACAGGCCTGGGCGAGGGGCTCTCAGCAGGCCTCGTCACGTTACCTGTAATTTTTCACATGCGTATAGTTCATCACTGGTGACATTCTGGCTTTCAGATCAGTCATCTCTTAGGACTTAAAATTGATATATCAGTCTCAGCATAAAATGCTATCATTCCCGTAGACCAACTGTTTACCGGAGTATAACTCCTCCTGTGTCTCATTTCATCACACTGTTCCACACTGTGATGTTTCAATGTGAAATGAAGTTTTTTCATGCTGTGCTTCTGAGTAGAAAAAAGACAGAAGTACATGTATGATAAATGGTGAAGATTCCAAGATAACCCTTGCAAAACAATACAGTGTGGAAGCATTGTATATTATACTTGCTTTAATAATTTAATGCATAAATGTGGCTTTTAAACTTTTATAACAAATACTATTTATGTGGCAGTGAGGGGAAGATCAATTGTATTTGCAGTGAATCACTTTATCTTTTAACCTATTTAGGAATTAGCAAAATACCACTGCTGTCGAATTGTCATAGTGAAATATCTATGGAGACTACACTATTAGTAAAAAATAAAATTACCATCATGTTTTTCAATTGTACATGTATTTATTTACAGTTCTGTAAGAGAGGGAATTCATTTACAATTTTATTAAATCCACTTCTATTTCTTTATGTGGAGCTCAGGACCAAATTCTGGCTTCTTTTAGCAACAACAGAATTTAGGAGAAACATCTTGCTTAATTCCCTTATTGTTGTCTGAAAGATGCTGTAGTGTTTGCATTCTTTCTTTGGCCACAGAGTGCATTTTCTTTGCGGCTCTGAGTGTGGTCTGGCTGTGACATCAGCTTCCCACTGATTACTAGGGCTGATTCCACTGATTTGGCTGACTGGCCTGGGGTCCATATAGTTCCTTCGCCACTCTAAAAGCTGTGCACTGGCAGAGGATGATGACATCCCCAGGGAGACCAGAGCCACTTAATTTTTGTCAAAATGGGAATGATTTCTTCCTTTTAGCATGCCTTGATTCAACCTGTGACGAAAAGTCTGATACACTGCTTTAAAAGTGAATGGTAAAAGTGTTTAACCAAAAATAGGCTCAAATTATGCCTTCACTTTGATGTAACATTGCAAATACTCAGTATTTTCTCTGAAAAATAACATTTCAGCTGGCACTTTTAATTCATTATTCTGTCTTCAAAATCTTTGCTGTACATCTTTTAGACTATTGTGTTGGAAATGATTACGTGTTGTAAGATAATATCCAGCCACTAAGCTGTTGCTAACTGATGTGCAATCAGTAGTTGAATAACAATGAATGAATAAGTGATTTCAAAGAAATGTAAAAGAAAATCAGGAAAATGTTTTTTTTTGGAAAATATATTTTTAGGAAAATAATTTAGTCAACAGGTGATTATTTCTATCTATTGCAAAAATTTTGGAAATATAAAAGTAATTGATTTCGTTATATTTTCCTAGTGTGAGGCCATACAGACACATATGTGCAAGAAAATAGTTCTGAAATTATTTGTATAATTGACCTTTATAACTTGGGAATTAAAATTATATTGAATCTAGTTCTCTTAGTAGATGAGATATTCTCGTAGTATTTTCTTAAAATGGGCACACTGAATGGGAGTTACCACTAGAAAAGTTGAGTTAGATAGGGCTTACATGCTTTGTGTATTTGTTTAAAAATCTATTACTCAAATAAAGTAAAGCTGACATTATGATAGTTTTCTTTTCAACTTTCAAGATAAACTTACTCAAATGTAACATTTGTTTTGTTAACAGAGTAATTTGTAATAATATGTATGTCAAGAATTATTCCCTTAACCTGGCTCACATCTATTATTTTAGAATATTTTAACAGCAGCTATATTTTGTAACCTCAATTCAAATTGACCTGTTTTAATTAAAAACACTTTTAAAGAGACATTATTGTTTAGAGCAGTTTTAAGCTCACAGCAAAGTTGAGTGGAAAGTACAGAGTTCCCATATGCCCCAGTCCCACACATCCACTGGCTCCCCCACTATCAACATCCCACACCAGAGTATTGTTTGCTCACAGTTGATGAATGTAATAGCTATATTTTTAATTCTGACACATATAAGTAAATTTTATTATGCAATTGTCCGTGTGAGAAGCTATTAAACTATGAGAGGGAGCTTCAAAATAAATAATTCTGGAGAAATTTAAGCAATTTATTAACTTGTTATATCCAACTAAGGTCACTAGGATGCTTATTTCTACACATGCACACTGTATGTGAGTATTGGTTGCTAAGATACGTCAATAAGTGACTTGTTATGCGGAGGAGAGAATAAAAAGGACAGCTCAGCGCTCGTCCTCCAGTCACTGCAGTGAAGATTTCAGACCGGAAGAAGTATTAGGTCTTGAAAATGTACGTAGATTGAGGTATGCATAGGGTTACTGGATAAAATAAAGGATAACAATGGCTAATTTCAGTTATATTAAACTTGCCCGTTGTCCATATGGAATTCAAATTTAATTGGGAGTGCTGGATTACTTTCTGCTGAAGGTGGCATTTCTAGGCATAGGGCACATTCTACTCAGAAAAAGCAATGTTCAAACATACAAAGGAAAAGAATGGTAGATCCATGTTCATCTCAGAGTACATACAGAACAGAATACATGTTTGAACATCAGGAATGTTTTGGGTTGGGTGAAATGTAGTAAGTTAGTAGTTGCTCAAGGACAACAAGATATACATTGCAACTACCTTAGACAATTCGGAAGCAATAATGCTGAGACCTTGAAGGGCAGTGGAACCCATAGCTCACAGGTACTAAAAGGAAAGAGGTGCTTAGGATACTTAGGATAGCTAGTGAGATACTGTGCAGCAGCTGCCTCAGACAGTAAGATAACTGTAATTTATGGAATACTGAGTGACCTAATAACTCAATCTTTTGTGAGAATAATTCTTCAGTGACTGTAGCTTAGAACATGATTTAGGATTGTGAAAACCCAGACATATGCTCAGCAGTTTTCTTAAATGCTTCTCAGAATGCTGGCAAACAGTCATTGTGTTATTACTGAGTGCAGGGATATTATTTCCAATACCATCAAGACACAGACCTGGCCACATTCAAGCAGAATATACTAGAGGTCAAAGAAGGTTTTCATCATATATTTGTTTATTAAAATTAGTCTGGACATGAATGAGCAGTATCCTCCACTACATCTAGAAAAGCCCTGAGTTAGGTACAGAACATAAGGAAGGCCTGTGCCCAATGTGAAAAGGAGAATTTAAAGTTTTCCACATGATCTAAAATAATGAAATGCTAAAATATGAATGAGTCTTTATTTAGATGTTAATAATTCACATTTGAGTCAATAGTTAAAAGGCTTAAAAGATTATTTTAATTATGAAAAGTTTCAAATACTTAGGAAGTAGAGAGAGTAATGCAATGAAATCCCTTATACCCACAACCCAGTTTTAGCTATGATCAGTATTTGTCACATAGCCTTTATCCAGCTTTTCTTTTCTTTGCTTTCCTTTATTGAAATCTTTAAAAGCAAATCATGTGACTGACACTTAAAAAAATCAGCTAATTAGATATACAACAACAAATTGACAGGGCTTTATAAAGTAGAATTGAAAGATGTAAATGATTACTTGGATTTTGTTTGTGTAGATACAGTTTGAGACTGAAAAAGATATATTTATATGTTGAAATAATCATATATTACCTTAGTTAAATCCATAATGTTCATGAGGAGTGTTGAATTACTAATCTTTTGCATTTGAATGCTATTTAATTGTACCCTCAAAATCTTACCTTTTATTAGAGCTGTATGCATAAAAAGCTCTCAAAACTTTAGACAGGTCTATTTTACCCTGCTTCAGAGGACAAAAAAAATTATAGTGATTTGGGTATACTTACATAACAATGCAATATTATGGCCTGGAACAGAAAAAAGGATTTTATTCTGTTAATTTATCATTTGGTCTCCTAAAATATTTTTCATTTATAAGAAATATCTGCCCAGATTGTCATGTTATAGTTAAATTTTATATTTCATGCAGGAGCAGAAGGAAGCTTTAGCAAAATACATTTTTTTTTGGATAAGAAGAATATATTTTAGAGGTTAAAAGAATTAAGATGAAAGAGTAATATATGAGTGCACAGAGTTTCACATTGTCTGCAGTTTCATCTACAGTTTCAATACTCTGCACTCAATAACGTTCTGAAAATATATATGGAGAATACTGGGGGAGGGAGGAAGAGAGAGCAATCACATCCATATAACTTTTATATAGTAGGTAATTATAATGATCTATTTTATCATTAGTTATTCTCATTAATCTCTTTGTGACTGGCTTATAAATTAAAGTTCTAGACTCAGCTTTGGCCTGACCTAGCCCCAGCTGTTGCAGCCATTTGGAGGAGTAAACTAAGAGGTAGAACTCTCTGTCTCTGCTTCTGTCTCTCGCTGTCATTTCGAGTTTCAAATAACAGAATACAAAGTAAATATTTTAAAACAACTTTGTGGTTATGTCTGCATAGGAAGAAATATAGTTTATCTGATGCTGAGGGCTATCCAGTGCATTCACTGGGGTTCCTGGCATGTATCCACTGCAGATAAAAGGGAGCTACTGCAGGTATTGTTATTAGAGACACGTAAAATGCGTCTACTCATATTTGTTCAGGCCACCTCAGTCTATAATTGAAGGCTTTATGTACTCAGAAGATCCTGGATCTTTGCAAAGTTGGTTCCAACTGTCTCTGGAAGTCTCCATGTCACTAACCCAACTTGTTCATGATCAGATCTGTTGCACTCTCAAAGGGCATGACTACCATTTTTCTTGGTCTCTGTGCTGTTGTTGATTTCGTTTTCTTTGCCTGTATACCTAACAGAAGGATGGCTGGATCATACAGCCATCTATTATAATTTTTTGAAGAGTCTCCATATTGTTTTTTATAATGGCCGTGCCACTCAATTTTTAATAGACACTAGATTTAAGTCTGGATCTAGGCTATAGATTCTCTCAACCATTCTTGTCTAACCAATATTTAAAATAAGTTTTGCTTTTTACCCTACTTAGAAATTTTGTATTTCATACAAAATACTGCTGACTTTGAGATAAATGAAGACAGAAATTAAAACTTTCCAAGTCCAGACCACCATAATTAGCAGATTGATAGATATTTGTGGTATTTTGGTATATTTTGTAATATTTGGTAGATATTATAGAACAAAATTTTGAGAGTCAGAACAGTACTTTATTATATGAATATGAAATTACTTCCTTGCTTCCTTTTACTACAAGAGATTTCTTTCTATTTTGCTTTTCTCCTACTAAAAATAACAAACTTCCAATGAAAAATTTTGCATATGCATCTTTACATTTTTGGAAGAGGAGTTACTGAGTTGCAGACCATGAAAATTTGTATTTTTTGATACTTATTGTCTGTTGCCCTTCAAAAAAGTTCTGGCAATTGTCACAAATTTTAGAATCTTTGTGAATAATTTATATTTTGCTCACTTTTAATGTACTATTGGTTAAGTGTTTCTGAGAGCATTTTAAAAAAATAATTTATTTGAAAGGTAGAGTTAGAGAGATGGAGAAATAGAGAGAGATATTACATCTGGTGGTTCACTTCCCAAATGGCTGCAGTAGCCATGGCTGGGCCAGGCTGAAGCCAACAGCCAGGAGCTTCACTGGGGTCTCTCACATGCATGGAGGGGCTCAAGCACTTGGGCCATTCTCTGCTGCTTTCCCAGGCCATTTGCAGGGAGCTGGATAGAATATGGAGCAGCTGGGAATCAAATCAGTGCCCATATGGGATGCTGGCACTGCAGGTGGCAGCTTAGCTCACTGTGCCACAGCTCTGGCCCTGAGAGCATCTTAAATATTAAGTACAATTTTGTTTCATTGTCTATATTGCAAATAGATTTTCTTTTAGTTTGAAATGAAAAACATGCAGAAGTTTGAAAAGTTTATACTGACAAATTGATCGTTCTTTTACTTCTTAGTTTTTTGATAGCCTTCTCCATTATCCAAGTGATCCAAATATTCATTAGATTTTGTCTGTTTTTACATTTTACACAAAGATAAATATTCTGTCCTTCAAGGTTAATTTAACTGAATTAGAAGATTATTTATCCTGGTGCTGTATTCTGGCAGAGGGCTAATGGAGGAATGTGGTCATTCCCTGTTGTCTTACTGAAGTTTGTAATTACTTTGTTTTGAAATTTCTACTAACATTGTTTCCTCTCCTTTGGACCCAGGCAAAAATAATGAGAATTCAGCCAAGATCACTGGTGTGGCTCTGCAACTCCAATACTCTCTTGGGGTCTCGGTTGTCCTTGCAACTATTCTTTCCCCACTCCAGTGGCTTCCTTGTTAGATTTCTATCAAAGAGTCATAGAATTTCTCTTCCATGACCATCTCAAGGTCACTGGGCACGTTTGGATGTGTTGGAATCCCAGTTTGGTCTAAAGCTGGAGCTCTTCTTTATTTGGAAAGGTGCTAAAAATTCAGAAACAAAATTCATGTAGAACTGATTTTGAGATAGGTAATACTTGTTGAGAGAAAAGTATGTGAGAAAAATTCTGAGAAAAATATTCCCATACTTCAGACATCGGTGTGTGTGTGTGTGTGAGAGAGAGAGAGAGAGAGAGAGAGAGAGAATATAAGCAGGATGTCACAAGTCCAAGTACTGAAAGAGGTCAGGAAAATAATGTAAATGAATGAAACAAGACAGGAGAAAGACATCAAAGATGGTAGGGGCTGTGTTGAACTGTGAAACACAAGCCCATGATAAAAGGGTTTCAGCCAAATGTTTTCAAACAAGAAGGTTAATCCAGTATTGAGAGAACTTCCAGCACTTCACAAGAACCAGCAAATGTAGATTCAGTATATAATTCTGGTTTTTTAATGATGACAACGAACCAAAAGGATTTAAAAGTATATTTATAAACTGGATCTGACCCGGGAGATGCTAGTTTTTGGTTTTGCTCTAATCACATATTATGTTGGGTAGGCAAAAATCACATAAATTTATTTGTAAGATTGCAACACAAAAGGAAAGGCAATATTTATGAGTGACAAGATCACATAAAATGATAGATTTATCATCAGGATAAAAGGAAATTCCAAAATTCATATGAAATTGTATTAGTAAGAGAGTTGACTCACCATTCCTCTGAAGCATCCAGGTTTCAAATTTCAATCTGATTTGTAAAATGGAAAGAATGATGAATGGGTGAAAGGAATGAGGAAGGCCAGTTTGAGTGCCAAGGACGAGCAGCACATTTATCGTGGTCATGGGACCCTGGGGTCTTCTTTGTGATGCCAGGACTCTGGAAGAGAAGTTTCCTAATAAATAAAAAGACTTTGAAACAGACTCTCCTCATGTGATCAGCACCATAGGGTGTCTCTTGAAACAGGATGTGAACAACTGGAATGGAAATGGGGGACCTTGGAAGGATAATGAAAAAGGGACCCGAGTGCCCATAAATCTAATGTTCAGAGTACCTGAGGGGGCTCCCTCAATCACTAAGGATCACTCTTCTCATGCAATTTATTATACCCACTCTTTTAAAAACAGACGAACCAAGGGAAGGCCAAAAAGACAAGCACTAAACTGAGAGGCTCTGTGAATATTAAAAAAAAAAAACAACACGTGAGTGATCATCACACAGATGTGTGCAATAACATCTCTCTCTGAGCGGCTTTCCCCTTCCTTCCCATCTGTTTCTATACTAGTAGCCTGGTCACTCCAGGAGCTGTTGTCCCTTTGGAATTGGACCTAGTTAGGGATGGAAAAGTGGTATAAATGCATATTTTCTGCTTCTAGTGACTCTCTTTTCTAAAGAGCACACATTAAAGAAATTCTCCACACATTAAAGAATATATCTTCACTTCCAGGAAAAATCCTGCTAATTTTCATCCACATTTCTGTTCCTCTTGGCATGCTTTCAGGTTGATCAGTGGTGGTTTCATAAAAATGTTCTAAAAGTTGTTGCATGCCCAAAGAATATAAAATACTCTTTAGAGATTGTGGAGTTTTACTTTTTTTACTTTTGTCTGAGTATGTCATTCCTTTGTTTTGTTTTCAGGAGAGTAGAGGAGATATCCGTAAGTAGAGAAAGAAAAGGAAGATACAAAGAGCACATTATTGCTTCATCTATCATTTACTGAATGCTTGTTAGGCACCTGAGAAGCATGACATACATATTATTTTATTGTAATCTTTACAAGAAGCATAGATATTACATGTTTTTCATCTTACACACAAGTAAGGTAAATAAATAAAATATACAACTTAAGAAATCTGCTGCAGCTGGTATGTAGAGAGACCTCTTTATCCTCAAAACTTTTGATTTCAAAACTTACATACTTAATCACTATAAAATTATCCCACATTTTCTTTTCAAAGAATCTCAACCACATAAAATTTATAATGGGTTATAAGTATTCTGTCTCTATTTTAAGACTTTCTTCCTTATGTAAAAGTTAAGAAAAAGCAGAAAATATATTGCTCTACAGATCTCAGACAGTCTTTTCTTTGACATAGTGGCCATCAAAACTTAGTTATATCAAGTCTGTGCTGTGTGGATTTAAAAAATATGTATATTTGAGGAAGGAAGAGAGAGAGAGAGAGGAGAGAGAGGAGAGAGAGGAGAGAGAGAGAGAGAGAGAGAGAGAGAGAGAGAGAGAGAGAGAGAGAAACAGTCTACTTGGGCAATATAACCAGAGCTCCAGAAATGCAATCTACTCAGGTCTCCTACATGGTTGGCAGGGAGCCCTTTACTTGAGTTATGACTTCTGCCTCCCTGGGTCTGTACTAGAAGGAAGCTGGAATTAGGAGCCAGAGTTAGCAACTGAACTTAGATGCTATAAAGTGGAATCCTGGCATTCTAACACTGGTCTTTACCACTAAGCCAAATGAGCCTAGGAGGATTTTTTTTTTGAAAAAGAAATAAACTATCAAATACTTCTCTGCATAATGATATTTATATTTTTATAGGTGCTGATGAACTACTTTCATAGATATGTATTTTGTTAGAATGAAGGAAATAGTGAAAGGAAGATAGAAGCATAAACTTAAGGCCAAAGTAGGGAAAGAAAATGGAATTTTGATAGAAGATCAAGAACCCAAAACAGCAGATACACCAAAAAAACATGCTAACAATTTTTCTGAGAACAGTAAAGCTAACCTGTGGGTATGAGTAAAAGTGAAAGGGAATATGGGAGACTGGATGGTTGTTGAGTGACACATGAGAGAGGGCGGTGCTTTGGAGAGAATGTGGAAAATGCATTGAATAGAGAACTAATTAGGAAAAAGCAGTCAGTAACCAGTTAAGATGAACATTCAAAGGAAGAAGCTGGATGATGTTTCTCAATGCTTATCATATTGGCAGAAATGGAAAGAAAAAAGGACACTCAAAAATTCTGGATAACAAAGGAGAAAATAAGACAAAAGAGCACTGGACATTTTCAATGATTCCTGTTTATAGCACATGTATCAGTTAGATGGTTGACTCATCATTGTAAAATACATATTAAAAAGAAGCACTTTTATAAGGAAAAAACTAGGATTTTTATTCATTTATTTGAGACAAAGGCATATATATATATATATATAGAGAGAGAGAGAGAGAGAGAGACACACACACACATCATCTATTTATCATCTATCTATCTATCTATCTATATTTATCTATCTACCTACCTACCTATCATCTATCTATAACTTCCCATCACTGGTTTACCCCCAAAATGCCCACAACATTTGAGTCTGGGCCAGGCTGAAGTTGGGAGCTGGGAACTCAATCCAGGTCTCCCTCATAGGTAACAGGAACCCCAATACTCAAGCCATTACTGCTGCTTCCTAGAATCTGTGTGAGCAGGAGGCTGGAGTCAGGAGCTAGGAATGGAACTGGTGTCTTCTGATAAAGGATTCAATTGTCTCAACTGCTAGCCTAAATGCCATCACCCCAAATAAGGTTGTTAGTATGTTGTGTTTCTATTACTATAGTGTACCATATAGAAGTAATTTGTTACTTAATTCTATGTTAGAGTAGAACCTACATTGATTGAAAATTTCTGTATAATTTCATGAAGCCTTCTGAAATGTAATAATGATATATGATAAAATTCTGTCACATGATAATTAGCATTGCAAAATTATTTGTTCTATAAAATCCCCTGTGCTATTTGGTAATTCCACGAAATTCACATAAAATTTAGGAAATATTTTAAATTGCATTAAATTATATATAAGCTTTTCACTATTAAATGTTTCGACTAACCTCAATTGTTATAAAAACGTGGATTATGACCTTGTCTAAATAAGGTTGGAGTTTGTGAACTCAAGAGGCTTCCATAGCCTTGGCAGTTCATGACAAGAACCTTGGGTGATTACTGATGTCATAAATAAGAGTGTCAATTGTTAAATCAACCACTGGAGTCACTGTGCACTTGCTCCCCATGTAGGAACTCTGTCGTTAATATGTTGTACTATGCGAATTAATGGTAAAACTATTACTCAAACAGCACTTTATACTTTGTGCGTCTGTATGGGTGCAAACTGTTGAAATCTTTACTTAGTATATACCAAGTTGATCTTCTGTATATAAAGATAATTGAAAATGAGTCTTGATCTTCTGTATATAAAGATAATTGAAAATGAAGCTTGATGAAGGGCGGGATGGAAGAGGGAGTGGGAGAGGGGAGGGCCACAAGTGGAGGGAGGTTGGGGGGGGGAACCACAATAATACAAAAGTTGCACTTTGTAAATTCACATTTATTAAATAAAAAAAGAAAATATATTGGTAGAAATGCAAAAAAAAGAAAAAAGAAAATGAATCTTGATGAAGAATGTGATGGGAATGGGAGTGGGAGATGGGATGGTTGCGGGTAGGAGGGTAGGAGGGAGGTTATGGGGGAAAAAGCTGCTATAATCCAAAAGTTGTACTTTTGAAATTTATTAAATAAAAGTTTTTAAAAAATAAAAAAGCATGGAATACCTCTTATATTTGACTTCTTTTCTTTTTTAATGATTTACAAAAATATTTGGTGGTCTAAATTAGCTTGATCAAATAAATTTATATTTTCAGAGATGACTCACAATAGAATAATTCACTTCATATTTGTGTTAATTAGCTTTTGCTGTGTAACAAACCATCCCCCAAATCACCAAACTTAGTGGGTTAATCCAACACCCACTTAATTTAGCTCACAGTTCTATCACTTAGCTAGGACATTTTCCTGGTCTTGGCCAGCTGGATGTATGAGATATATACATACATATATATGTGTGTGTGTGTGTGTGTGTATCTCATCTGGCCTCTCCTGTGGACGTATGTTCCTCTGATAGATTTGCTGGTGACTGAATGATTCAGGTGACCTCACAAATAGCTTTTAAGGGGAGTGTCTTAGTTCTTCTCCACGTGACTTCTCACTTTTTGACATATTGGCTTGGGCTCATTATATAGTAGCCCCTGGGCCTGGACACAACATAAGAAGGCAAGCCCCATGCAGAAGTGCTTTTTAAGCCTTCCTATCATCATTGCTAATGTTCAAATCTCTGTAACAAGTCACTGTGCCAGCCAAAGGGCACAATAAAGGGGTTAAAAAAGGGCATGGATAAAGGGAAGAGATTAATTTGTGATTATTTTGCTATCTGCCTCAAGTAAAACATTTTTCAGATAGTTTATGTGGATTCATGAGATGCCATCATAAATGATAGTGTGAGCTCTGCAATTGGCATTTGTAGGCTTAGAGATATTTGTAAAGTAGTAAGCTTTGCATTGTCCTTATGGATAATGGTTAGCTGGGAGACAGAAATCACATAGAAATTAGTGCAGGGAAAGTTCAATATAAAGACTATCAGTTAGGGGCTGACATTGTGGTGCAACTAGTTAAACCTCAGCCTACAATGAAATAACTCAATATGAGTGCCAGTTTGAGTCCTGGATGCTCCACTTCTGATACAGCTCCCTGCTAATGTGCTTGGGGAAGTAGTGTAAGATAGTCCAAGTGCTTGGGTCTCTGTCACTCAAGTGGGAGACTGAGATGGAGTTCCTGATAAGTGGGGAGTAAACCAGTGGATGGAAGATCTCTCTCCCCCTCTCTCTCTGCTTCTCTATCTCTGAAATTCTGCCTTTCAAATAATAAGTCTTAAAAAAGACTGTCTGTTAACAACAGGTTATTATTGTAACAGAGATCGGCTGTGAAGGATGCAACATAGAGCAGCAGATGCAGAGTTCTGAAGAGAGGAACATATTTGGCATAGTCCTCTAACCCCAACACTGAGATTCAGACCTCACTGTGTGGCTGGGGCACTGTGTGTAGTTCAGGATTTTGTTAACGCATCAGGCCAAGTCTAGAGGTCTGAAACCACATGTTGCAGGGAAGCTATCCATGGGAATGGCTGGGGGTAAGATCCCCTTGGACACTCTCAACAAGTTAGGAGTAGAGAAGAAACAAAAGCGGAAAATACCAGAACCAGGAATAGAAGCCTCTTCCTACTGAAATAGCCTGCCTGTGACCTCTGTTTTCAAAGATAAACATCAATGGTGCTGGCAAAACAGAAACTTTTATAAGATACAGCTTCAGTAATTTATGCTAAAGATTATGGTCAATAAATGCGTCTGAACTTTTCCTTCGGAACTTGAATATAAGCAGAAGTTGGATAAAATTTATAATGACCTCTGCTCCATGTATTTAGAAGAGTTAGTGAATTATCTTAGACAATTTTGTGGAATTATAACTTTATAATATAATTGTCATGAATACCAGATTGGCTTGTGATTTTTATTTTACAAATTGCTGTATTGTCAGCACTGATAAAATTCTACTCTCCTCTAACAGGAACGTTCACTTCTATATGAAGTATACAAACAAAATATATATTACTTAAAATACATTTCCAAATTTTGAGAGAAGTTTATGTATGCTTTCATTATTTTAGGCAAACTTGTATTTAGAGTACACGCAAAGTTGACAAGCATCTTAAAAATTTAGGATATTACTAATGTAAGAGTCATAAAATTGTACTGGGGCACTCTTTCCATGTAACAGAAAATCATCAAATTGTAGCTCCAGTGGTAGTGCAACTTTAATCTTGTGTTCTAATCTCTTAAACTAGATTTAGGAAAAGTACATAGAATTTTCTATATGTAGATGATTCAATCTTGTAAGTAATATCATTAGTGTTATATTACTCAGAGTTAATGATAAAAAATTAATGTGGAGCCCTTTTCTTGAGACAGGATGAATTAGTGACCAATTGTAAATGTGTTAAAAAGGGAAAGATAGCACAATGGAGGAGAAGACAGATTAGGGAGCAAGAGGCCTTATCTTATGTCAGCAGGAAGTTGATTGAGAAAAATGATGTCCAAAAAAAGTTCATCATAGTAGAGGACTTCAAAGAAAGTACAAATCAGTGCCATAATGACACCAAATTAACTCCATCCTTCTCCTTCCTAAGCTAGTCCTGCAATTAGGCCAGCATCCTAAAAAAAGTTAGTGATGTCAACTAACACACAGAATTATAAAAGAAAAAAGTGCATAATTAAAGTTTAGTTGGTTGGTTAAATTTTAAAGTATAAGATGGAGAAAACAAATGAAAATATTTTTATTTAAGAAGAAGGAAAATAAAGATTTAGTGATCATAAAAACTAAGTTACATCTGTAATTATGAGCTCATGGCCTCCAAAATAAATGTGTGTTTTTTTTTTTGTTCTAGCCCAGAAGTAATCAATTAGCAATTAGCGTACAATTTTTAAAAAAATTTATTTACTCTAGAGACAGTGAGAGAAAGAGAAAGAAAGAGAGAAATCTCATCTGGTAATTCAGTTTCCAATTGCCCAAAATGACTGGGGCTGGACCAAGCTGAAGCCAGGAATTAGGGATATAATGTAGGTCTCCCACATGCAGGACAGAAACTCAGTTATGTGAACAATCACTACTGCCTCCCAGAGTCTGCACTGGCAGGAAACTGGAGTCAAGAGCCAGAGACAGGTGTCAGAGTCAGGTCTTGTAATGTGGCATGTGAGTGCCTTAACTGTTAGGTTAATAACACTTATACAATTTTCATCTTGCTTTGTGTGGATTTTATATTTGTGAGATATTGGTTTTCCTTAATAAAAATATTATGGATCTAATCATTTTCTACTTTCATTTCCTTAAATATAGATGACTTGTATTCTTTGGAATTTATATAATAAAAAAACAATAATTATATGGTTTTTGAAAAAATGCTATCAAAATGCTTATTTACTTATCACATGACTATCATATGTAAGAGATGAAGCACCTTGGAAGAAACCATAATATGGTTATCACTGTCAAAGGATCTATTTTAAGAATAGACAATTATAAAGACAAAAAATGTGTAAGGGAATTCTAATAAGGAATTGGTAACTTCTGCCTGGGCTTTCAGGAGAAGGTGAAATTACACTGGGTAATTTCACAGAATGCATAAAAGTTCAGGTAGCAAATGTATAGGTAGAGAAATATAATTCAGGGTGGTGAATGTCATGGGCAAATGTATGTTCACTAGATACAAGGAGTAGCAAAGCTTTTGTCTTCTACAGACAAAATATTCTATATTCTGTATAATATAATTAAAGAAGGAGTGGAAAAAGATTATACATGTACAAGAATTCTGGGCCAAGATATGAAGCCAGTAGTGTAATTTTTCAACCTGAAAATAGTTTCAGTAAGAAATTTCTACTGAATGCCTGTCTTGGCTAGTTTTGTGCTGCTTTTTAAGAATACCTGATACTAGGTAATTTATAAAGAACAGAGGTGTGGGGCTTGTTTTATATATAATTCTAGAGACTGGGAAGTCCAAGATTAAGAAACTGACATCTGCTGAAGGTCTTCATGCCTCATCATCCCATGCCAGAAGGCCAAAGGGCAAGAGAATGCACCTGTATATGCATGAGACAGAGGGAATGACAAGAGATTGTGGGGAGAGAGGAGACAGATACACACGCACACACACACACATGTGGAGGAGTGAGAGAAAAGGCTGAGCTTTTTTTTTTTTTAAATAACCCACTTTTGAGATAATGAACCCCCTCCTATGAGAAATATTGGTCCATTGATGAGAGCATGGTCTCCATAACATAACCACCTCTGAAAGGCCACACTTCTCAACACCATGGCATTGAGGATTAAATTTTCAGGACAGGGACTGGGAGGACACATTCAAACTAAAGCAATACCTATTATTTATAGACATTTTACTTAGGGCTCAGAAAGTGCAAAGAAACACAAAGTGTGGTTTAATTACAACTCACCTTAAAATGGACAACTGTACCTTTGCCTCTGGAAGTCCTACTTTCCTTTCAAGTTCCATCTCAAATGCTGTTGCCTTCAGAGGCTGCCCTATTCAGCAGTTCTATGCTCACATGTATGAGTATCACTCTTTGTAGAGCTAATTGTGTGCATGCCTTTAATTCTTTCAAAGATTATGAGTTCTTACAGGATAGAATTATAGTCTATGTGGAGGAATTACCTGATGGCTTAGAAAATGATTACTGGCTGACTCAATTTAGTGAACATTGCTGAGAAGACAACATGAAGAGCTGATGTATTTGAGGTTATTCTTGCATCCTCTACTCTTCTATTTCAGACAGTGCTACTAGATTTCCAATCTATGCATGGTATCAGAGTCAGGGAGTCACATCTTGGGGCAGATAAACTAAAACGGAATCAAGGGTATTGTTCTTTCACCATTTTTATGCTTGAAGTCATTTAAATTTGGGGAATAATTAGAAAGCTTGTAGAAAATAGTTTTGTGGAAATTTCTAACAAGTAAGGGTGGAATGGAAGACCACTCAGACTTCAATTCACTTTTGAGCGTTCTCTTCTATAAGGTTTGTCTTGTCCAATTTACTCCAGCCCTAAAGCCACATCTTCACGACAGTTAGACATATGGATCTTTTTTCTCTCTTATGGAACACCATATTGCTTAGTGTGTTAATGCTAGAAAAAATTTCTTCACATGTGCTTTCTAATCTCTGATTCAGTTCTACTACATACAAATCTGAGTTGCTTACAACATTCCTTCTAAGAAGAAAACAAAGATAGTTTGGACTAAAAAAGATACAAACAATAGTATCAGTCCTGGAGCCAACTGCTGACCTATTGCAAGTACAACCATATTGGAGAAAGTAATGCTGAAATGATTGATCAGCATTTTAAATGGTATTTTTGTTGATTTCCTGCCGATTTTCCTATTGCTCTTTGAGCTTTTTTTCTCCTTTACATATTACTCTATTCACAGTCTGACAAAAATTTGCAGAAAAAGTATCCAAGTGATGGGCTCACAGCAGGTGCTGGATCAAACAAGCCTTGTTCTTTGGCCCTTGGGAAGTCTGCATGGATCAGAGGAATCCAGGGGCTGCCCTTCAGATGACCTGTAGTAAAACTGCAGAGGACATGCTCAGTTTCTTTCCATGGATAAACAAAGTGTAGATGAGATATTTTTGTTAGCTTGAATAGAGGAATTTATTTTATATACATGCTGCCTGTCTGTACAGTTGATAGAAAATGGCATGAAGTAAATCTGGTCTAATAGCTACTTACAGAGGAATATTGTTTAAATATCTAGCTGTGTGAAGGTCAATGTTTTATCTTTTGATCTTAACAGGGATATACTTATTTCAACTGAATATGAGATTAAAAAAATTTATAATCAATGAGAGCTGTATAGTGAAAAAAAGTGCAATCCCTGTAACATGCAGTTTGAGAAGGGCACTGTGAGACTGAAAAAATGCCATGTTAATTTTGGATTTTGTTCATTAATCTTAGTGATGTCAGCTGGGAAGTATGGTATTTGGTTCAGAGTATACTAATATGTATCTTGGCTCTTCATGGAATGTAAATTGATTTTTATTTAATCTGATATTTATGAAAATTATAATTTGGCAAATGTTTGCTGATCATCTGTAGGTAAATGGTATTGTTTTATTGACAGGAAAAACAATAACTATTATCATCCTGTAGTTTAGAATTCAGTAAACTAGTTAAGGTTACTAAAAGCGAAGAAAAAGAAAATAAACCAATTTTCTTCTGTTGAAATGATTATGGGAGAAGTATCACTGTTTCTAAATTTATATATATAAAATACATGAAATCTGTATACTTAAATACAATTTAAAAAAATAAAAAAGAAATGATTAAAGTCTAAAAATTTTGCTATTTGGGCAATTTTTCATCCCACTTGTTCTTCACCAAAGTGAAAGGAATATTTCATATTTTTCTAATCTGGTCTGGTCAGTATATATAATTTTTCATATGGCTTGTGGAGGCAAAGTGAGGATTTCATTTTTATGTCATTAGCTTGGTTTTTTAAAAAATGAAAACATATAAATGTTATACTTAAGCATAACTTATAAGCATTAGGACCAATACTTAGGTCAATGGATTCCTCTTTAGTAATATAATAACTTTGAAAGCTATGAAAATATTTGTTAGGTTTATTTTCTTCAAATTAGAAGGGAGCATATGATACTCTTGCAGATACTACTTTATTCTTTTAGTTACATAATTCAGTTCTATAGATACTAGTTTTTTTGATCTCCAAATAAATACCCAGTTTCACTTTTCTAAGAAAATACTATGGAATTAAAAGTCTTTGCTTTCTGATATAAGCTTCTTTTCTTAAATAGTTTTAGATATTTTCCATAATTCTTACAATATATTAAGAAATTATTCACAATATAATTATGAGGCCTCACATAAATTTTATACTTATAAACCTGTAAGATAAAATTGTTATTACAATTTGGATATATGGTCTCTTGTGATATGGGGAAATTAAGAATAAAACTAGGTAAAAGCAATATGTAGTCATTGCTTATAAATAACAGATGTAATTTACTTATAATGTCATGTATATGTAATATTTAGAAATACTTGCATATTTATGCATGCTTTCTCATTGAAATCATGACAAAGTACAGATCACCATGAAAGCATAGCAGTGGGTTTTCTATTTGTAAGACCAACATTAGGTAGGAAGAGCACACATTAATTCGGAAGTGACTTGTGCTTACATGGGAATCAAACTAGTGCAGAATGTAGTTTTCAAGGTGCTCATTGTTTAAGTTCAGTTATTTGCATAATAATACCAGTATATCTTTGGTTTCAACATTATATATGTTTGCTATCACCTTCCATAATTTCCAGTTCTAATTACATCAAAGAGAACTTATTCGTGCTTTAGTGGGCTGATTTTATAGTGAAACTTAAATAATTCAATTCAATTTAGAAGAAAACTGCCAGAATGATATACTGTTTTAAAATTCATGCCACTCAAAAATTTTTAAAATATTTAATTACAACTTCAATAATGATTATTAGGAGTCCTAAGAAGACATGTCTGTATGGACAGCTAAGAATCATTTGTAATTCATAAATTGATTATAAAGGATGTGACACTGTGGGGAAGTATTAAGCAAATAGATTTCTTTAAGTTCTTTAAAAATTGGTCCTATGATCTCAGTTGTACCATGAATTTTTCAATAGAACATTTGCTTGAAAGACAGGACAAAGTAAAACACAACACCAGTTTCAGTTGAAGTGACCAGCACTCAATTTAGTAATAGCTTAATGTCTTATAGTTAAGAATTCAGAACACTTGAGATGAAATAACTGATTTTTGCTTTAAAGATCTACTTAAGTTTCATTACTTCATTTTCCCCTTAGGCGTAATTCGCCCCAGTGTTTATGGGCCTCGCTATCACTCCAACTGATGTGCACCAAGCTGAGCACGTCTACCCTCTCTTAAGGGCCATAGACTGTCTGGCTCATATCTTCTCAGTTGGATAGCTGGGAGCTGGAGGTAGCTGCATGCTGAAGTGCCCTTTTAGGATTTTCAGGCAAGGATGAAAACCATATGGAATTCAGGACACATTCACCTGACCTTAGGGTAAATTTTTAAAATAAATTTTATAAATAGATGAAAATTTCTAACTTTTTGAAAAAGAAAAATTAAGAACTAATTTAAATATAGAGACAGTTTATATTTTATTTTATATTTTATGGATAACTGTATATGAACGGGTTTTACTACTAAGCATTTCTTGTACTTTTTCTTTATTTTTCCTGGAGCTATGTCAGCATTGGCAATTAGAGGGTTGTTTTTAGATTAAAGAGAAGTTTTAAAGAAATTTTTTAATCTAGTGAAGGATCAAGAGAAAACACTTGTTAGGAAATGGAATTTCTGAAAAAAATCATACATGTTTAGCTCAATTCTCCATTTATGAGATATTAACTAGCAAATTCTTTATTACTGTCACAGACTCATGAACTTTCTATAGTGAATTTCTAGGAAGATTGTTTATGGATGTACATTTTTCTCTTGTTATTTTTTCCTAGTATTTAACCATTTTATATGGGTATATGCCAATGGCATATGAGCCAGCTAAGCATAGATCATCCTTGTATTACCAATAACCCTAGTCCACAAAGTGTGGTTCGTGAACCAGCAGTATTGGCACAGTAGCAGGTAGCATCACTTTGTAATGTGTTGGAAATGGAACCTAACCAAAGGAAATGAAATCAGCATTTGGTAAAATTAACTTTACCCCTCATGTTTATAGCAGCTCAATTCACAAAAGCTAAGATACTGAATCAATCTAGATGTCTATCAACTAATGTCTGCATAAAGAAACTGTAGTGTATATACATGATGAAATACTACTCAGCTGTAAAAAAGTATGAAATCCTGTGTTTCACAACAAAGTGGATACAATTTGAGACCATTATGCTAGTGAAATGAGTTAGTCCCCAAAAGTCAAATATATGCTTTTTCTGATTTGTGATAACTAATATACAGAGTACAAAAATAATGTAATATATGAGTGAAATTGACATCATTTTGATATTTTATTATTTTTTATAACTCTTGTCTATACTATTGAGAATCAGTGTTTTTTTCTTTTTTTTCTTTTTTTTTTGGACAGGCAGAGTGGACAGTGAGAGAGAGAGAGAGACAGAGAGAAAGGTCTTCCTTTTGCCGTTGGTTCACCCTCCAATGGCCGCCGCGGCTGGCACATTGCGCTGATCCAAAGCCAGGAGCCAGGTGCTTCTCCTGGTCTCCCATGGGGTGCAGGGCCCAAGCCCTTGGGCCATCCTCCACTGCACTCCCAGGCCATAGCAGAGAGCTGGCCTGGAAGAGGGGCAACGGGGACAGAATCTGGCACCCTGACCGGGACTAGAACCCGGTGTGCTAGCGCCGCAAGGTAGAGGATTAGCCTATTGAGCCACGGCGCCGGCCAGAGAGTCAATGGTTTTTGTACTTACTACTTGTTGCTTCTTGTTTTTGTTTTTGTTTTTTTTAAACAGGCAGAGTTAGACAGGGGGAGAGAGAGAGAGAAAGAGAGAGAGAGAGAGAGAGAGAGAGAGAGAGAGAGAGAGAGAAAGGTCTTCCTTCCGTTGGTTCACCCCCCAAATGGCCTCTACAGCTGGCACGCTGATCCAAAGCCAGGAGCCAGGTGCTTCCTCCTGGTCTCCCATGGAGTGCAGGGCCCAAGCACTTGGGCCATCCTCCACTGCACTCCCAGGCCACAGCAGAGAGCTGGCCTGGAAGAGGAGCAACCAGGACAGAATCCGGTGCCCCAACCGGGACTAGAACCCAGAGTGCCGGCACTGCAGGTGGAGAATTAGCCAAGTGAGCCGCAGTGACAGTTATGTTGCTTCTTTTTTAAATGGACAGTTAAGTTTGTGATTATAAATTCAATTGAAAGTATATCATTGCAAGAATTAAAAGAAAAATAAGAAAGAAAGGAGAAGTGAGGGCGGGACTGAGGAAGGGCTCAGAGGGTAAGGTGGGAAATATCAATAAGCTCTTAAGACTGTGTATATGAAATACATGTAATTTGTTCTCTTTATATAAATTAAAAAAAGAAAATAAAGAGAAAGTACTAGTAGAAAAAAAAGAAATGCAAATTGGTTTGCTCTACCCATTACTGAATGGGTCAGAAATTCTGAAGCTTTGGCTTAGCAATCTTTGAATCATTCTCCAGATGATTCTGATGCATGCTAAAGTCTGAGAATCATGATTCTCCATGATGGGCTTGGACCACAGAATGTCATTTCTCATGAAAAAACATTGAATAGATGTATCCACTATGTTAGGACAAGGTAAGGGATGTTCTGTTTTGGTGAATTGTTGATTTGGAGAGCAACATATTTCCTTTAATTTCCTTCTGTATCATAAAATAAATGTGTCACTTTCTAATTAACTTTAAGGCAGTCATTATAACATTTATGTAAATATTTTCTAAATATTATGCAGATTTCTAAAATTTTGATTAAAGGCTTTATCTTGACATCTGTCTGTAAACAGGCATTTCAAAAGAAAAATCACATAGTGGCATTTTTGACCTATTCACTATCTTCCAGATGTTGTGGGGGCACTCTTTGGGATGTAGCTCATTTCAAGGTCTATATAGTAGAAACAAATTGCACATTTACACAGCCAATGACTAACTGAACTCCCTCAAGAACAGTGTGAGGCTTTTATGTTTGAGTACGTTCTGCATTCTGCTGCTTTGGCAATGAGGTATTAACAATGACACCTTAATAGTGGTAGAACCATACTTTCACCATGTGGATTATACAATTTAGGATTGTGTCCATTAGATACATTAGGAAGATGATAAATGAGGTTAACTTGAACTGGCCATAGATCACGTCATAGATTAAACATTTTCCTTCATCTTGATTGGCATCTTATTCAGGAAACATGGGAGGGAAAAGCCATTTAGTCACAGTGCTTAACTATTAAAAGAGTGTATGGAATAAAAGAAAATACTGCTAATGTGCCAACCAAAATTTGACTTATAAACATAAAGTGAAAGTTGTTAGCTTCATGGTCTGTAGTCAATGAAAGTCTTTATTTATTACCTCTAAGCCCATTTAATTTGAAACTGTTTTTCTTTCAAATGAGTTTTATATATTGCCTTTTCTTAAAGAAGTCAGAAACTATAGAAAGATCACTCAAAAAATGCATTTGCTGTAATATCCTTGGTTTTGGGGGAGAAGGAAGTGCAAAGTGTGAGATGGATAAACAAAGAAAGGCAAAGAGGTGGGAGGTGGAGTGGATCAAAATGATTTTGGCTAGTGGTAGACATACAAATCATTATCACACCCTGTACTGGATATGGTGCAGTGGAAAGCTGTGTACTTTAGCTGGAGCATGGGGGGAGACAGCATGGATTGATTATGTTAATGAACATCTGGTCATTCTGAAAGCAACTGGCCAGTGACCAGTTAGCTGGCTATTATATGAAATTTTATTTGTCTGAAGACTAAGTTGAATCCAATCATTAAAAAAAGGCATCTTACAAAGATCACTTTATTTGAAACACAAAAATTAATCATAACTTTGAAAAAGCTTTTACTGGCCAGGAAAGCCACTGGTTTTAGTACTATAAGAAGAAGATAAAATCTAAATCTCATTTTGTAACAGCTAGCATTTTCCATTACCTGAAACATCCCAGCTTTCAATCATTTGACAGAAACTCCTCAAGCTTATGTGATAAACTCTTCCAGTTGAAAGTTATCTTTAAAAGTAGAACTGACACTGACTGAACAAGGCAAGAGAGTTTGCATTTTGGGCAAAGTTATTAGTGAATAGTTGCTGATTTTCACTTGAGCTGAAGTTTCATTTGGAAGAACATATTTAGGTAAAGGCTCTTTACTATCTGGAAGATAATACCCCTGTTTTGGAATAATCAGCCAATAATTGTCTGTTTTTAATGTTGCTTGAACCACATAATCCAACCTACTAAGTGTTTATTACTCTATTGTTGGCAGAAAATATTAGGCGTTCCACCATGAGTATTATATTGATAGAGTCTACAGAGAAGTGGGTTAGTTATTGTAGTTTAGTTTTTATGGAAAATTTACAGTGTTTGATCTCATCTTCCATATACCCTTTAGTCATAAACAACCCCAGAAAGGATGAATTCATAATTTACATCAAAATGATGATTAGAAACTTATCATTTCTGTGTAGAGAATATCTGGTTTATTCACTTAGGAGATATGTTTATTTATAGTGATGTATTGCAGCTAAAGTGTTAAGTTAAACAGAGACAAATGTGACTACCTTGAGTAAAAGGAAAATATTATTATAATATTACCTGGAGCCTTCACAGACCCCATGTGTAAAAAACAGGTGGACTTTAGAAATGATTTGAAGACCTCTCAAAGCCTTTTTCTCTCAAATATTTTTCTGACTTCTTTTATGCTCATTTATTTTACTTTTAGTCATTGGAAAACCAAAATGCTGTATTTGTAGTTCATATGACTGAATATTGCTTTCCCTTAGCTAATGAAATTACATCTTCCAAATATAGAGTCTAAATTGACATTTCTTGGGGATTAAGATGATGGAGTAGGCAGGGAGCTTACTGCTCTAGTCCAGGAGAAGATAGTTTAAAAAAAGTGGAGAGAGTGCAGTCTCAAGGAAGAGTTAGGGAGAAAATGGCAGGGAAACTCAGTGCAAATTAGAGGGACGCAGTGGACTTACATGGAGACGTGGATGCCCACAACTCAGGACTCCAGCAGCTGAGAGACTCTGCACCAGCATTGGAGAGTGAGGTGAGACCAGACTGCAGCAGCCCAAGCCACTGGTGATAAAGCTGCAGGGAGAGCCTAGAGGGATTCCAACCTGGAGCCCAATGGGAGATAGTGTATCAGCCAAATAAGAGGAGAATAAAAAAGGAGGGGTATGTTTTTCTCTCTTTGATCACCCTGAAATGGTATCCTGTAACAAGCTGAAAGAGAGCAGGTGCCATTTTGGACATATGTAATAGCTGTGCCAGCAGATGTCCATGCCCAACAACCAACTGAGTGGAGACTCCTAAGTCTGGTGGGGAGAACTGACAGGGGCCTGGGTGCTCATGACTGTGGAAGGCATGTGTACTGGGACTGTGAAAAAACTGAGACTGTGTGGGAGGGTTCATGGTATGGCTCGGACTTTGGGCAGTCAGTCTGAAAGACTCCACATGCTGAGGGCTCCCTGGTTGCCTGGTGAGGGACATTGCTGGGAAATCTGAGCTCATACTGATGACTGCACAAATCCTTTGTGTGGTCCTTGGAGCAGAACAGACAAATATTATATCCACTAGGAATGGAGCTCAGGCACTGGTCTCCTTTGAAGAGAGGAGCTCAGCTGAGGAGAATAAACCTGCACTCTGATAAAAAAGAGAGATTTACCTCGACAAACCTGGATGTGTCACCTTAGACACGCCCTTCACTCTGGAGAACTGAACAGAGCTCCCTGGCCACACCCACCACACCTCTCTAGGTATTCCCTGAAGGCAGACACTCCATTAATCTATAGAGGGATAGTACAAAGATAAAAGCAGCAACAACAAAGAAAAAAGAAACCAATGAGTATCTCTACAAATGCCAAATAACAAATGCATGAATTTAAGAACAAGAATAAGGAAGGTAATATGACATCTCATAAAGAACACAACACTTCAATACTAGATTGTGGAGATAATGAGATTGAAGAAATGCCAGAAATGGAATCCAAAAAATTGATCATAAGATTACATAGAAGTAATCAGAAGCAATGCATGAACTAATAAAAAAAATGACACCAAAGAAAATTTCTCCCATGAAGCTGAGATCTTAAAGAGAGATCAGAATGAAATATTGGAAATGAAGGATTCAATAAAATGAATAAACAATGCAGTGGAAAGCCTTAACAACAGAATCAGTGAGGCAGAAGAAAGAATATCTGACTTAGAAGACAAAGCACAAGAAATTATACAGTTAGACAAAAAAAAAAAAAAGAAATTAGAAAACTAAAAAACACTGTTAGGAATCTACAGGATACTGTCATACTGTCAAACGACCTAGTATATGGGTTCTAGGAGTTCCTGAAGGTGTAGAAAGAGAAAAAGGATTAGGAGGCTTTTTAGTGAAATAATAACAGAAAACTTCCCATTTTTCAAAAGAGGAAATCCAAATGGCCAATAGACATATGAAAAAATGCTCAGGAAATGAAAAATCAAAGCCTTCAGGGAAATGCAAATCAAACCACAATGAGGTTTCACCTCACCTGGGTTAGAATAGCTTACATACAGAAATCAACAACAGATGCTGGTGAGGATGTGGAGAAAAAGGTACCCTAAGCCATTGTTGGTGGGAATGTAAACTGGTAAAACCACTTTAGAAGACAGAATGGAAATACCTCAGAAATCTGAATATAAAACTACCATATGACCCAGCCATCCCACTCCTGGGATTTTACCCAAGGGAAATGAAATCAGCAAATAAAAGAATTATCTGCACCCCTGTGTTTATGGCATCCCAATTCACAATTACTAAGACATGGAATCAATCTAAATGCCTGTTAACTGAAGACTGGATAAAGAAATTATAGAATTTGTACTCTATGGAATACTACATAGCTATTATTTTCAACAAAATGGATGAATCTGGAAAACATCATACTTAGTGAAATAAGCCAGTCCCAAAGGGACAAATATCATATGTTCTCCCTGATCTGTGATAACTAATAGAGCACCTAACAGGAAATCTGTAGAAGTTAAATTGACAATTTGAGAAGCAATGACTTGAACAGCTCTTGTCTTGACTGCTAAGGAATAGTTTTTCTTCATACCATTGTTGAACTCTTTACTTAACATAGAGTCAATCATATGTGCATCAAGTCAATTAATAGATCTCAGTAAAAAACAAGAGTGGAAAGAAAGAGGGAGGAAGTTTATAACTGTAAAGCTATATAGTTCTGCATACATTCCTGCAGGCTTACTTCTTAGGGTATAGTTTAAAAACTTGCCATGGGACCACAAATCCCATTATAATGGGTGTTAAAAATGTCATCTTAAATGTTAAAGTGATCATATTAAGTGTTAAAATGAACATATACATAGGATTAAGTGTTAAAGTGATCATATAAATAGGATCAAGGATCTGTTAATAATAGATAGAATTATAAAAGACAGAATGTTCCAACATGGGGAGTATTCTATACAGCAGACTCATAGAATGGCAATCACTTTAAGTAGTACTCTGACCTCAGAATCAGCCTTTAAAGCATCCTGGTCTGGCTGAAAAGCCTATGAGAGCATTTCAGGCATGGAAAGCTGAGACATTGTGGCAAAATATGTACTATTTGTAGGATCTCTGTGAGTGAGACCCCAGCAGAAAGAAATGGCCATCAGAGAAAGATGTACTTTTCTCTGAAGGGAGGAGAAGACTTCTGCATTTATGGCCTTGACTAAATACTGATGGAGTTTGTGGATTCAAAAGGCATCCATAGCCTAGGCAGCTCATGTCAAGAGCCTCAGGCGGTCATTGACACCATACGTAAGAGTATTAATTGTTAAATTAACAACAGGAGTCATGTGTATTAACTTTCCATGCATGACTTCTGAAAAATGAGTTGTATTTTGAGAGTTAACTGTAAAATTTGTTTTCAAACCATTTTTTTTTTTTTTGGTGTGTATGTTTGTGCGTCTGCCAATTGTTGAAACCTTTACTTAGTATAAAGTTGGTCTTCTGTGTATAAAGTTTATTGAAAATGAATCTTAATGGAGAATGGGACTGGGAAGGGGAGAGGGAGGAGGATGAGGGGTGGAAGTGTAGGTGGGAGGGCAATTATGGTGGGAAGAATCACTATATTCCTAAAGCTGTACTTATGAAATTTGTATTCCTTAAAAAAAGGTTTCTTTGGGAAAAAGTTAACATTTCTTGTGCTCAATTACACATTATCAGAAGAAAGAGTGTAGTAGATTAATGCCATATTGAATTTTTGCTCTTGTCCATTTGATTCTGGCCCAGGGAGCAACTGTGAAGTACAAAGTTTGGATAGGAGGCATGTTGAAGAACAGAGCCTCCAGGAGGACTCAACAGGTAACCAATGCAAGGCATAGAATAGAATAGTAATTAAGAAATAGTAAAACTAAAAACAAACATATTGCAAAGTACTAGAATTAATTATATTTAACAACACATTCATAGGGACCAACTGACAAAATTGGAATCCAGATTTAGATAAAGTAGGCAGAATCTCTACATATCATTACTCTGTTTTTAATTGAGTTTGTTTCCATGATAACATATGTAAAGTCCTTCAGTTACTAGAAACTACATAGAATCATTTACTATATTATGTTTTGCATTTATTTCATTAGAAATAATTTAATAAACATTAAAAATATTTTTCTTCTCTAAGAATTTCATATTCTATAAGCCATAAATTAAGGCAAATAGTGAGTTAACATTTAACAAGCAAATTAAATTGAACCAAATGTACATTATAGTTGTACTTGAATCAATATGTCCCAGGATAATTTAAGACCAATGGGAATGCAATAATTAAAACCCAAGTGCTATATCATTTACTCTGCATTATCAGCACACAGTCTAGGAACAACAAGTGGAAGACATTAATAAAAGTCTGATGGATAAAAATAAAGTTAAGATATGTGATGATGATGACATCAACACGATGGAAAAATAGGAAGTTTCAAATCTCACTCCCTTGAAGAGACACAAATTTAACAACAAAACAGAGTTCAAAAAACCCTTAAGACCCATAATAGAACTCCAAAAACCTCCAATTAGGGGGTTTCAGTACCACAGGCATGCTCAGAGGTAAGAGCAGTTACGTTGAGATAGTTAAGAAACTGCTTTCACTTCGTCTTTGGTGGTCCTTTTCCCAAGTCAACATAGCTTTTAACTGAGGAAGTACAAGACTGACACAGATGTCTAACATTGTGGCTTTGGGGAAGAAGATGCCTGAGGAACTGACTTTTTGTCTAGTCCAACTGGGAGTGCTAGTGGGGAATCAGCATACTTTAGATGACTGAAGTATGGCTTGCTTCATTGGCTTTCTGCAACATCAAAGAACCTGGAATCAGAGACAAAATCCAGCCCAGTTTGGCACAATCCAGAGAGAAGGCCCAGTTTGTGGCTTCTCCCTTAGGAAGGAAAGAGAAGAGTGGCATGTGCTTCTGACTTCTGGCTTTGCAGGAGGTTGCTCCAGGGAATGATGGTGTCTCACCTGACATGGCGTTCTAATGGAACTGGAATACTCTGAATCACTGGGAGCTGCTGATGACACATCAGCTGCTGCTGAAAGCTTGTTGTAGTGACGAAGAGCCTGTTGTACAGTAGATAGATACCTGACACAATGAAAAATTGCAAGTTCCTGAAAAGAAATGGACAGACCTCTCACTAATTGGGAAACTACATGTACAATCTCAGAAAAGACTCATTCTCAGGAAAGTTTTGAAGAGGCTCTGGACACTTTGGCCAGGTTGATTGGTAAATTTTTTCTCTTTTATGAACCTAGTCCATGAAATCTGAAAGTGACTGCATTTTTTTTTTTTTTTGACAGGCAGAGTAGACAGTGAGAGAGACAGAGAGAAAGGTCTTCCTTTGCCGTTGGTTCACCCTCCAGTGGCCGCCACGGCCAGCGCGCTGTGGCCGGCGCACTGCTCTAATCCAAAGCCAGGAGCCAGGTGCTTCTCCTGGTCTCTCATGGAGTGCAGGGCCCAAGCACTTGGGCCATCCTCCTCTGCACTCCCGGGCCACAGCAGAGAGCTGGCCTGGAAGAGGGGCAATGGGGACAGAATCCGGTGCCCTGACCAGGACTAGAACCCGGTGTGCTGGTGCCGCAAGGTGGAGGATTAGCCTATTGAGCCGCAGCGCTGGCCCAGTGACTGCATTTTCAAAAGCACATATTGACTAGATTTCTGAGCTGGAGACCACATCTTTGCCCTGACCTCTTTCCAGATATCACACCCCTACTTGACCTCACCTGAACATCTACCTGCCAGTCAGACTATGTAAGCACTCCCCTTTGGAAGTGAGTAAAAGGCTCACAGCATGGTGGACCTGCCCTTGTTATCCTGTACCTCTGGGCAAATGGCCTTCTGGCCTCCGCTCTCTGCTTTCCTGCCTACATTATGCTACCTGTGGCTGAACCTAACTGCATGCTTGTTTCACGTGGCCTGCTCTCTGCCTGGTATGGACCCAACTTATGTTTCTAGACTTCTTTTTCCCCTAAAGAAAACCCTTGCATTCCTGTGTATTTCTCTCACTGAATAATTGCCAAAAACCTTAAAACAAAAACAAAAACAAAAGCACATATGCTAGAAAATAGTAAGAAAAAGAAACAAATTTACACAAAGAAATAAAATAAATCTCCAACCACCGAACCTAAAGAAACCATATCTCTGCATTATCTGACAAAATTCAAAACAATTGCCTGAAAAAAGTCTGTGCACTTCCAGAACACACAACAAAACAAAATCAGAAAAGTGATTTATGAACAAGCTGAGACCATCAACAAAGAGAGAGAAATTATAAAGCAGAGCCCAACAGAAATTCTAGAGCTGAAGATTACAATGATTCAATTTAAAAATTCACTAGAGGATTTCAACATCACATTTGATTAAGCAAAAGAAAGAATTCATATGCTTGAAGATATATCATTAAAAATTATCAAGTCAGAAGAACAAAAATAAATAAGGCAGACCATCTGACAGGACAATATACACTTTAAGGGAATGCCAGGTGAAGAAGAACAGTGTTAAAAGGGCAGAAGGCTTATTTGATGTGTTTTGTTTTGTTATAATTACAAGAAAAGTTGCACTGAAGGAAGCAAGAATGAAAGTGCTGCTGGCCTCACCACTCCTCCAGCTTCAAACAGCATGACACAGGGAGACACCTTCTGCTCGGGATAGAGAATTGAATTCCAGTGCCACCCACCAGGAAAAAATTCAGTCATCATGAGCCTCCCAGACCCATACCTACGGAGTGAGTATTCTGAGTCTCCAATGCAGGGTGGCCGCAGTTCTTGCTCACTCAACTGCTAGCAGAAAGCAAAACTCTAGCTGCATGGAAATGCCAGGAGGGGGAAATTAGGACTGCACCTCAGAGCTCAGACCCTACCATGCAAAAACCAAGCACCAGAAAAAAGCCCGAACTTCTCTTCCCACCCCTCTGCCTGGTACTCATAGACTTAGTCACTAGATTTGCCTGATATCAGGGAGAGACCTGCACTCTGGTGAGTCAGACTGGTTTTGGCATGTGTCATTCCTGGCCTTGGGTAGGTTTGGTAGACACTCTCAAGACTTCAGGGACCTGTGACTCTGAGACCCAGTTATGACCAGCCTTGGGTCAGTCTGGGCAGCCAGAGGATTGCCTTTATCATGCTCCCTCAACCTTGGGCAGAGAGAAAGGACCACAGGACTGTGTCTTGGGACTCAGTTGTGATCTGGTAGTACCCAGCACTTGGCAGATCTTATCAGCTTCCATCATTGGGTAAGTGCAGCCTAATGGGACACACTTGTTTTGGCATGTATCACCACTAGCTTCTTGTGGGTCTGACGTGCCCTCCCAAGATTGCAGAGGGCCTGGTGACTGTGAGGCCCATGTCTGATCTTCTTTGGGCTCACCAGAGTAGCTGAAAGATCTCTATTAGCCTCAGTGGCCACACAGCAAGGAATCACAGGACTGTTTTGGGACTCAGCGCCAGCCTGATAATATCTAATATTGAGCAGACAGTTTTTAAAGATTTATTTATTTATTTGAAAGGCAGAGTTACGTAGAGAGAGGGAGAGAGAGATCTTCTATCCACTTGTTCACTTCCCAAATGGCCACAATGGCTGGGTTTGGGCCAGGTCAAAGTCAGGAGTCTGAAACTCTGTCTGGGTCTTCCACTGGGTGCTGGGGCCCAAGCACTTGGACAATTTTCCACTGTTTTCCCAGGCACATTAGCAGGGAACTGGATTGGAAGTGAAGCAAGAGGGACACAAACCAGTGCACATATTGCAGGCCAGCATCACAGATGGTGGCTTTCCTGCTGTGTCACAACACTGTTCTCATTGAGCAATCTTAACAGTTCTTCTCCCCCCCCCCCCCCCCCAGCCGGTTCCTGCAAACAGAATCTTGGGCTCTGCTGCAATGCCCAGTGGAATTCCATGTCCCGGTTGACCAGTCTTACATTCCGGTCAGCATCACCAATGGTTTATAGGTGCAGAATCAGGCAATGAGGCCAACTCAGCTACAGAGAGACCATTGGAGAGTGAACTTTTGTCTTACCCTCAGGCTGCACTGGTCTTGGTTCTGTGGGTTCTGGATATGATCTAGCATCATGGCTTTTATGGACACAGGACAAAGAGTCTAAGTCTGTCACAGGCCCAGAAGAGGCTAGTAGGGATAGGTATCCCTTTTTGAAGCATTCCCAGAGTTCCTGCTAAACAAAATCCAAACTGCAGACTTGGGTCACATTTGAGTTTGGGAAGTATTATAAGGTACAATCAATAAAAACTTAAGAACTTTTAAGGGAGGACATGAAACCATTTTGATGCACATGATAGAATGTCATTCTTTTGTATATAGTTGAATAATCTGCATTATATCTGGGAGCTAAAAAATAACTTTAAAAAAGAGAAATTACTATGTGTAAAAGTTGTGCTGCAAATCCAGTATTCTGTAAAACTTTTTTTAAATGTTTGTCAAACTAATTGATAGAATTACATACTACTATAGTTTTGATGATTTTTGTAACTATTTTAAATTTTATATCTTTTCATTTGATTGCTATTTATAATCCTTGCCTATTGTCTTGCTGGACTATGGTGTTTTACTTTTTCACCTGTTGGACTCTTTATTTAGTGGGGCTTTAAGACTTTGACTATAATTTAAATTAAAATATTATCTCAAAAATAATAAATAAAATATTAAGTTGAAAAAATATCATATGAATATTGGACCTGGTGCAAAACTGACTTAGGGTGCTATCTAGTGCTGAAATAGTATGAGAAAATTCAGAGAAAATAGACAAAGTAGTTAGAATTTCCAGAACAGCTACAACTGAATCTGGTTTAGTACAACTAATCCTCTGATATACAAAGTCATAAACCAACAGGCATCAGAAACTTCCAGGGAGCCTTTATCTCCCCTAAAGAGCAAAAAAGATGTCAGAAATCAACGATTGAGAAATAGAAATTTTCAAGTGTTTAGATGAAGATTTCAAGATAATTATTTAAGAAAACGCAATGAAACTGAAGATTACACAGAGAAAAGATTCACTATTCTAATTCTGAGATTTGATAGAAGTAGTTAAATAAAATCAAGCACAAATCCTTCTACTGAAAAGTATACTATATAAAACTAAAAATGTGATACAATGTGATAATGGCAGGATGGGTAAAATAGAAGAAAAATTTAGTGAACTCACAGGCATGTTATTTGAAAATATGAAGTTGAAGGAGGAAAAAAGAATAAGAGGAATGAAGAAAACTGTAAGAATATGGGAAAGCAAGGAAACAGGAAATATTTGAGTTATTGAGATTCAGGTGGCACTTGAAAATACCTAAGGGGCAATAGGCAAATTCAAAGAGAAAATGACAGGAAATTTTATGAACCTAGAAAAAAATACAGTTTTTTGGATACAAGAAAGACAAAGGTCAGCAGTAGATTCAATCCAGCAAGAAGGAATAACACTTGTAAACACAGATGTACCCAAGATTGGAGCACTCAAATAAAGGAAATATTACTAGACCTAAAGAGAGAGACAGGCACCAATGCAACAACAGCAAAGGACTGTTTTACAATTTATTTTAAAATTTTGGCCGGCGCTGTGGCTTAACAGGCTAATCCTCCACCTTGCGGCGCTAGCACACCGGGTTCTAGTCCCGGTTAGGGTGCCAGATTCTATCCCGGTTGCCCCTCTTCCAGGCCAGCTCTCTGCTATGGCCCAAGAAGGCAGTGGAGAATGGCCCAAGTCCTTGGGCCCTGCACCCCATGGGAGACCAGGAGAAGCACCTGGCTCCTGGCTTCGGATCAGCGCAGTGCGCTGGCCGCAGCGGCCATTGGAGGGTGAACCAACGGCAAAAATGAAGACCTTTCTCTCTGTCTCTCTCTCTCACTATCTGCCTGTCAAAAAAATTATAAAATTTTATTTAAGTTATATAAGTTTCACATATTTCATATATAAGATTTAGGAACATAGTGATACTTGCCACCTTATCCTTCCTCCTGCCCACACTCCAACCATTCTTCCTCTTCCCTCTCACATTCCCACTCTTAATTTTTTACAAAGATCTACTTTTTAAAAAAAGATTCATTTATTTATTGAAAGGCAGAGCTACAGAGAGGCAGAGAGAGAGAGAGAGAGAGAGAGAGAGAGAGAGAGAGAAAGAGGTCTTCCATCGCTGGTTCATTCCCCAGATGACCGCAACAGCTGGAGCTGTGCTGATCTGAAGCCAGGAGCCAGGAGCTTCTGCTGGGTCTCCCACGTGGGTGCAGGAGCCCAAGAACTTGGGCTATCTTTTACTGCTTTCCCAGGACATAGCAGAGATCTGGGTGGGAAGTGGAGCAGCTGGGACTCGAACCAATGCCCATAGGGGATGCTGGCACTGCAGGCAGTGGCTTTACCCACTGTGCCACAGCTCCAGCCCCAAGATCTACTTTCATATTTAATGATCATAAAGTTAACCTTATACAAAGTAAAAGCATTCAACAAATAATATGAAGAAAACAAAAACATTGTTCCTCAATAGAAGAGACAAGGGTTGTAAACAATCATTGAATCTCAAAATGTCCATTTAATTCCAATACATTACATTTTAGGTACTCTATTAGTCACATCGGATCAGGGAAAACATCAGTATCTTTATTTTTAGGACTGGGTTATTTCACGAAGTATAATGGTTTCTAGTTGCATTCCAGGTGTGGGATGGATGGATCATGTGGTAGGTCTATATTCAGAGTTCTGATGTTTCTCTATAGTGTCTTCCACAGTGTCTGCACCAGTTTATATTCCCACCAACAGTGGATTAGGATACATTTTCCTCACATCCTCACCAGCATTTGTTATTTGTTGATTTCTGTGTGAAAGCCATTCTAACTGGAGTGAGATGAAACCTTACTGTGGTTTTGCATTTCCTTGATGGCTAATGATCTTGAGCATTTTTTCAAGTGTCTGTTGGCCATTTGCATTTTCTTTCTTGAAAAATACCTGTTTAAGTCCTTTGCCCGTTTTTAACTGGATTATTTGTTTTTTTGTTGTTGAATTTCTTTTCCCTTTATAGATTCTGGATATTAACTCTTTATCAGTTACATAGTTTGCAAATATTTTCTCCCATTCTGTTGGTCATCTCTTCATTTTGTTGAATGTTTCTTTTACAGTGCAGAAGCTTCTCAGCTTTAAGTAATCCCATTCCTTAATTTTAGTATTGACTATTTGTGCTTCTGGGACCTAAGAACTTTCTAAGAACTCTTTGCCTATGCCAATGTCTTGCAGAGGCTCCCCAATGTTTTCTAGTAATTTGATGGCAGTGGGTTATAGATTCAGGCCTCTGATCCATTTTGAGTGGATTTTTGTGTAAGGTGTAAGATAGGGATCTAGTTTCATACCTCTGAAGGTAGAGATCCAGTTTTCTAAGCAGTATTTGTTGAAGAGATTGCCCTTGCTCCAGGAATGGACTTTAGCTTCTTTGTCAAACATAAGTTGGTTGTTCCTCCTCCTCTTCCTTCTCTCCTTCTTTTTTTATTTTTAAAATTTTTTTATTTTTTATTTTATTATTATTTTTATTTAATAAATGTGAATTTACAAAGTGTAACTTTTGTATTGTTGTGGCTCCCCCCCCACCTCCCTCCCTCCCGCGGCCCTCCCCTCTCCCACTCCCTCTCCCATCCCGCCCTTCATCGAGTTTCATTTTCAATTACCTTAATATACAGAAGATCAAATCAGCATATACTAAGCAGGATTTCAACAGGCTGCACTCACACAACCGCACAAGGTATAGGGTATTGTTCGACTAGTAGTGTTGTCTTTAACTCTCATAGTAAAACACATTAAGGAGAGAGATCCTACGTGGGGAGCCTGTACCCAGTGACTCCCGTTGTTGCTCCTCTTCTTCTTTTCCTTCTTCTTCTCCTCTCCTTCTTCTCCTCCTTCTTCTCCTTCTGATTCTGCTTCCCCTTCTTCTCATTCTTTCTTTTCTTCTTCCTCCTCTTTCTCCTCCTCCTCCATCCTTTCCTCCTCCTCCTCCTCTTCTTCTTCATCTTCATCTTCATCTAATTGAGATATTTTCAAAGATTTGTCTTCCAGCTTGGATATTTTTTCTTCTTCCTCACCAAGTTTGTTGTTAAGAATTGCTACTGTATTTTTTATTTGACATATTGAATTCACTTCTGGTGTTTCTGCTTTATTTCTCTTCAAATTCTCATTTTCATGGGAAAATTTTTCTTCCATGTCATGTATGGATTTCTTTAACTCAAATTTATTTCTGATTGCTTCTGTAATCCTATGACAAATTTGAATTCCTTTTTAGGCAGCTCATCAATCTCTTCATCTTCAAATTCTAATAATGAAGTGTTATTGTGTTCCTTTGGGAGAGTCATCTTGTCTTCTTTATTATTGTTTTTGAATTTCTGTATTTATTTTTAAGGGTTTCTGGAAATAGTTGTCATTTTTCTTCTGTAATGCATTTTATCTTTGAACTATACCTATGTAGCTTAGGAGAGTGTCTGCTCTTTTGGTCAGTACCCAGAGGCATATGCTGGGTGTAGCAAGGAAGCACTGGTTAGTGCTTCAGGATGGGGTGAGTATTCAGTCTGGCACCCAAGTTGGATGTGGTACAGCCCCTCTATTGGCAGCAAGGAGAGAGTATGATCACCTTTGTTGGCATAATCACATCTTCAACTCTTTTCTTCCAAGATGATCAATGTCTGGGATTAACTCACAATGGTTGCAACACTCATCTGCACTGCCAAATTAACTACACAAAAGATCTGTGTAGTCCTCAGTGTTAGCTGTGTGATGACCCACCACAGCCAATCAGGGAGCTCCGTGTCTCTTGCACCACACACATTGATTTCCCAGAGACCGAGTTACACCCTGTGCCTTGTTCAATCAGAGAGTTCCTGCCATCTCAGGGCACAAGGCTCCCAAAGTCACAGGGTACAAGAATTTGCTTCGCCCTGCTAGCCTCTCCTCTCCACTGAGAGAGCACAGAAGTTCCCAAAATCAGTTGCCTGTAGGTGCTTTGCCTTGCCTTTTGGGTCCCAGAGCCTATGATATGTTGAGAGGCTGCAAGCACCTCACAGTCCCACATGGGTGCCTAGGTGACTGTCAACCCTCTCAGCCAGATTCAAAGTCAATGGGGAACATGAATTTTTCCCTCTGTTAAAATTCCCAGGTCACATGTGTGCACAAGAGCCACCACAGCAGCTACTGGTATCAAAATGGCATAATCTTCCTGCAGGTTGTCGGGCATCCATGTAGGGAGATGAGGAGAAAGGAACTTGCCCTTTTATTCCAGTAGGTTAGGCAGGTATCCTGCCCCTGTTAAGGCTCCAGGCCAGACTCAAAGACAAAGTCCTCCACCAGGCTCTCCTTCCTGCAATATTATCAGTGGCATGGGCTGTCATAGATTGCATTCATCTCGCTCTCCAAAGCTGATACTTCCTCTCACTCTCACCTGCAGAGATTATGTGTCGTGTCCTTGCTCATTGCTGCACATATGCACCTTCCACGCTGATCCCCATTATCCCTCTTCCTTTTGTATAATTTCCAAAGCAGATTTCTCTCCATCTTTCCCCTGGGAATACACTTCCTCCAATTTTTGCTTCTATTTTACCCTCACCTAAAGTAGTACATCCTTTACCTATTCAGCCATTTTGGAATCCCCACCATGGAAATCTTGAGAAATAAATAATAAGGACCTTAACTTTCTGATTTCAAATCATATTATAAAAATATAGTGAAACAGTATGGTACTGAGAGAAAAAAAAAGATTTATGTAACAGTGGAAAAAATAAATCCCAGAAGTAAAATCATGTACATGTGATCAAATGATCTTTGACATGGGTGCCAAGGGTGTCTGATGTGGAAATAATAGGTCTTTTATTAAACATATCCTACAGAAAAACAGAATATCTATATGAGATATAATGAAACAAGACTATATATGAAAAACACTCCAAATGGTTTAAAGACCTAAACTTTAGAGCCAAAATTGTAAAAATCCCAGAAGAAAACTTGGGAGAAAATTTTCATGATGCTGAAATTTGGCAATGATTTCTTGGATATTACATCAAAAGCTCAGGCAGCTAACATATGAAAATAGACAAATGGAGCTATGTCAATCCTAAAAATTTCTGGGCAGCAAAGGAAATAATATAGTGAAATATCAGCATACATAGTTGGAGAAAAATTTGCAAACCATATATCTGATAAGGGTTTAATATCCAGAAGTTATGAATAGCTGCTGCAACTGAACAATAAGAAAAACAAAAACAGTTAATTTAGAAATATTTCTTATTTGATCTCTTTCCTTTATATTTGATGAATGAGAGGAAACACAATGGTATCTCTCAAGAAATTTTAGGTGATAACAAATAAGAAAAAAGAAAGTAAAATGATTATATTTTTTCTCCCAATCATGTATTTGAAGCGATTCTAGAAAATAACTAATCTGCCAAGTATTGCTCAAGAAAATAATTGACCAACCTTCAATAAACAAAGACAGCTGCTATCCTTTGTAAAGTATATATCACAGTCACAACTCACCAACCACAAGTTCTCTTCTGGAGAAGGAACTCCTATGTATTAGAGTGGCCTCAATTTGCCTCTCAGAGTATATTTCCCATATGTTCATATTTAAAGGCAAACCATTCCATACACATACTGAAACTGAAGGCAAATTCTTTGTACTAGCTTCTTCTTCTTATCTTTTTTTTTTTTTTTTTTGGACAGGCAGAGTTAGAGAGAGAGAGAGACAGAGAGAAAGGTCTTCCTTTTTCCATTGGTTCACCCTCCAAATGGCCGCTACAGCCAGTGCGCTGTGCTGATCTGCAGCCAGGAGCCAGGTGCTTCCTCTTGGTCTCGCATGTGGGTACAGGGCCCAAGCACTTGAGCCATCCTCCACTGCCTTCCCAGGCCACAGCAGAGAGCTGGACTGGAAGAGGAACAACCAGGACAGAATTCGGTGCCCTGACCAGGGCTATAACCTTGGGTGCCGGCACCACAGGTGGAGGATTAGCCTAGTGCTAATGCCACCTAGTGCTGGCCTGTATTAGCTTCTTGTAAAACAGTAAGACACAACAAAGCAAATTCTATTTTCAGTGTATAGACTTACAAATCAGCATTTATCTTACAGGAAGGATTTGAATATCTGCCTCCTCAAACTTCCTTTAAGTATCAACAAAATGGGTCAGAAAAGTGCTTTTGAAAGGGTAAAATGGTGGGAACTTAACCTAGCAGTTAAGCTACGAGTTAGGACACTTACATCCCACATTGGCATGCCTGGCTTTGAGTCTCAGGTGTGGTTTTGATTCCCGCTCTCTACTATGTGCATTCTGGGAGGTAGGAAGTTATGGTTCAAGTAGTAGGGTCTCTGGCACTCATGTGGGAGACCTGGGTTGAGTTCCTAGCTCCTGTATCTGCCTAGTCCATTCCCAGATGTTAGGAGCATTTGAGGAGTAAACCAGTAGATGAGAGCTCTCTATATGTCTGTCTCTGCTCTCTATCTTTATTTATATATGATCGGTATATAGACAATATATAAATATTTAAAAGGGTATCACCACATTCACAACTTAAAAAGAAGTTGTAAACTCTTTGTCAACCACTATGTTAATAGTTTTGTTGACAAAATATGGGAAATATGAGTATTTCTTCATTTTTATATTTATTGTGGTAAACAACAAGTAATTTTTACAGTCTTAACCACCTTTAAACATGCAATTGAGTAATGTTAACTCTATTCATATTGTTGGACAACAGATCCTTAGAAAATTTCCATCTTGTAAAACTGAAACTAGGACTGTATTCAATTACTCGCTTTTTTCTCTGTCCTAGCCCCTGACAACTACCATTATATTTTGTTTTAAAGAGTCTGACTACATTATGTGCCTTCTATGAATGGAATTATGCATCATTAATCTTACAGAGACTCACTTGTTTCTCTAACAAAAAGTCTTCAAAATTCATTTGTGTGACAGGATTTCCATCTTTTAAAAGCTTGAATAACATTCTACTTTCAAGACACAAAGAATTCTTGGAAACACAATTCCTGCTTAAAAAATTCCTACTTAAAAAGTTTAAGTCTAGTAATATAATAAGGGTATATTCATAGAAATATTAACAGCACAGGTGAAGCAATTTAGAGTCAAATTAAGCCAATAGATAGAGTCTAATTGATGTGAAATCCAAAGTCTGGGGTTCAAGTAGTCAGAAAATGTCTTAGAAAAGAGGAGGAAATGGTGCTATTCAATAAACATGGGTGATTTATATGTTTAACTAGAAAATGTTTTAATCAAAAATCTCTCCCTTGTCCATTTTTCCAGACACTCCTCCACTAATAAATCACACCATACTGAAATCATATTATACATAATGCATTGGAAAGACTTTTACTTTTTAGATAATCTATTAAGGCATATTTCTTATAATATTTTATATTCATAAAAACCAAAAAGTTACCATAAATTAAATGTAGCCTTTTTTTCTAAAATTCATTTTTTTTTGGTCAGACTCATCAAAAGTATTGCATATTTCAGGGTACACGGCAGACTCATAGAATGGCAGATGTCCCAAACAGCACTCTGGACTCAGAATCAGCCCTTAAGGCATTCAGATCTGGCTAAGAAGCCCATGAGAGTATTTCAGGCATGGAAAGCCAAGACATTCTGGAAAAAAAAAAAAATGACCGAAATGAAAGATCTCTGTGAATGAGATCCCAGTGGAAAAATGGGCCATCAAAGAAGGAAGTACCTTTCTCTGAAGGGAGGAGAGAACTTCCACTTTGACTATGGCCTTGTCTAAATAAGATCGGAACTGGCGAACTCAAGAGGCTTCCATAGCCTTGGCAGCTCATGACAAGAGCCTCGGGTGGTTACTGACATCATAAATAAGAGTGTCAATTGTTAAATCAACAACAGGAGTCAGTGTGTTGCTACTCCCCATGTGGGATCTCTGTTCTTAATGTATTGTACTATGTGATTTAATAGTATAACTAGTACTCAAACAGTACTTTATACTTTGTGTTTCTGTGTGGGTGCAAGCTGTTGAAATCTTTACTTAGTATATACTAAATTGATCTTCTGTATATAAAGATAATTGAAAATGAATCTTGATGTGAATGGACTAGGAGAGGGAGTGGAAGATGGGATGGTTGCGGATGAGAGAGAGGTTATGGAGGGAAAAAGCCACTGTAATCCAAAAGTTGTACTTTGGAAATTTATATTTATTAAATAAAAGTTAAAAAATGTTAAAAAAGAAATGTTACCTCTTAAAAAAATTGTACCCAAAAGTTAAAAAAAAAAGTATTGCATATTTCAGTTTACCTCTTGCTAGTAATATGTGTAATATGCTGTAATATGTGATCTTTTGTCATGGGATTATTCTTAATTATGCTTATA
The DNA here is from genome assembly GCF_033115175.1 of Lepus europaeus. Taxonomy (NCBI): domain Eukaryota; kingdom Metazoa; phylum Chordata; class Mammalia; order Lagomorpha; family Leporidae; genus Lepus; species Lepus europaeus. Next base: position 134,418,693 of record NC_084828.1, read on the forward strand.
AACTCCCCCCTTTTCGTACTTACTAGAAACAAATGGCTATCTATCTCATTTTTACTGGGTTAAAAATGTTTCTATGGACATCTGGGTTGATTCCACATCTTATTTATTGTTCTGATTTCATTTCATTTGGGTAAATTCCCAGGGATGTCTGGGTCATTTGGCTGATCCTTTTTTTCAGATCTCTGAGGAATCTCTTTACTGTCTTCCTTAATGGTTGTACTAGTTTACATTCCCCACCAACAGTGGATTAGGGTATCTTTTTTCCCACATCCCAGATATTCATCAACTGATGACTGGATAAAAAAGCTGTGGTATATATACACTATGGAATACTATTCAGTCATAAAATAATACAACGCTATCATTTGCAACAAAAGTAATGCAACTGGAAACCATTATGCTTAGTGAAATAAACCAGTTCTGAAGAGACAAATATCATATGTTTTTGCTGGTATGTGGTAGTTAATATAGAATACAAAAAAGTGTATTGGAATGAAATTGACATTTTGGGATTTTATTGTCCTTTTTATTCCTTGTTTCTACCCATATGGAACTGTGGTCTTCCTACTTTTTACTTGTTCAATGTTATAATTAGTGGTGAATTAAGCCTGTGAATATAGAGTGGATTAAAATTATGTCTTTGTGTCCCTCAAGTGAAGACTGGATAAAGAAATTATGGGAAATGCATACCATAGAATACTACACAGCAATAAAAAAGTGAAATCTGGTAATTTGCAACAAAATGGATGAAGCTGGAAAACATCATACTTATTAAAATAAGCCAGTCCAAAAGGGACAAATAACATATGTTCTCCCTGACCTGTGATAACTATTAGAGCTCCTAGAAGGCAACCTCTAGAAGTGAAATTGACACTTTGAGAAGAAATGATGTTGAACAGCTCATGCCTCGACTATTGAGGAACAGTTTTGTTTTTGGTAATTTAAAATTTTTTTCCTTTCTTTTAATTTATTCTATCTTATATTATTTAGCTAGCTTTTCATTTTCTTTCATACTGATTGTTGAATTCTACTTAACAGAGTTAACCATATGTATACAAAGCTAATTGGAAATTGATCTCAGTTAAAAATAAGAATCAGAATAAGAGAGGGAAGAGGTAGGTGGGGAGAGTGGATGGGAGTGTGGACACGGAAGGAAGAATCATATGACCCTAAAATTGTAAACATGGAATGTATGAAGTTTATAACTTTGAAGCAGTATAGTTCTGCACACATTCCTATGGATTTATTTCTAAGGGTATAATTTAAAAACTTTCCATGGGACCCCAAATACCTTTAAGCTGGGTGATAAAAATATCATTCTAAGAGTTATAGGGATTATGTAATTAGAATTAAGTGTTAAAGTGATCATATAAATTTGATCAGTGTTTGGTAATAATAATAGACAAAATTAAAAAGGAGTGAATGCTTCAACATGGGAAGCAGTCCATGCAGCAGACTCACAGAATGACAATTGCCTTAAGTAGCACTCTGACCTTGGAATCAACACTTAAGGCATTCTGGTTTGGCTGAAAATCCCAGAGGAACATTTCAGGCAAAAAATGTTCTACAAGAAAGACCTCTGTGGGTGATCCCCAGTGGAAAGAAATGGCCACCAAAGAAGGATGTACTTTCCTCTGAAGGGAGGAGACAACTTCCACTTTGCTTATGGCCTTGTCTAAATACTGACAGAGTTTATGGATCCAAAAGTCTTCCATAGCCTAGTCAGCTTATGTCAAGAGCTTCGGTCCCTGTGCACTACCTCCCCCATGCAGAACCTCTGTCCTCAAAGAGTTGTATTATGAGACTTAGTAGTAAAACTTGTTCTCAAAGAATTACTTCATTTTAGTGTCTTAAGTGGAGGATATTCTTATGTCACACAAATTATAGTTATGTCTAAGTAATTGCAAAAGATCTATCATTCTTGGGTTCCTCTTTAAAGATAATTAAATTAAAAAAAAAAAAAGCAAAATCACCATCGAGATGCAGCCACTTTGAACAGCCCTTGTCTGGACTGTTGAGGAGCAGCTTTTGTTCTTTTTTTTCTTTCCTTCATATAAAATGCTGAACTCTTTACCTAGAAATAGAGTTAATCTGTGTATAAAGTTAAATGAAAATAGAGCTTATTAAAAAACAAGACTGGGAACAGGAGAGAGACGAGGAAGTGGGGTGGGAGTGTCGGTGGGAGGGTGGGTACTATGGGAAAAATTACTATGTTCCTAAAGTTGTATTTATGTATGCAAATAAAAAATTATGTCTTTGAAGAAACTGATGAGGAGAGGGGAGGAAGGGAGGAGGGTGTCGGGGGAGGGGAGACTATGGAATACATGGTTCTCTTCCTGGAGCTGTACCTATGGAAGGCATGAAATCTGTTCTCTTATTTTAATAGAAATTTTAAAAAAGAAAAGTGAAAACTACAAAAAAAATTTCTATGTGTATCAATTACTGTGGAAAAACATTTTATATCAGACATGATGCCAAATAGAAAAAGCAATGGCTCAAGGTACTACTTAACTCTGGTAGTTTAATTTTGGGAATTGGAATATGCTGCAGTAACAAATTAATGTTAATATTTTATTGAGAAGCAACCACTAAAAGGAGGCTAGTGTAGCATAAGGTATAATTACTCACCAAAATTCAGTGCTCAAAATTCTCACTTTGTCAAGAGAAAGGATTAGGATCTTTTTGTTCAGCTGTTAAAATAACTGCTTTGAGTTAGGGTACCGTATAAGGAAAGAACAACAAAGATATCATGTACATAGGTCACACAGGTATCAGAACTTCAGGGAGCAGAGCAATCAGGGACACAAGATGTTACAGTCATATGGGGACAAGGAAGACACAGGTCCAATCTACAGAATGGAAGAGGAGATTGGGACCTATGAACAAGTTTTAGCCACCTGATGGCATCTTATAGGGTCTTCTTTTCCAATGCAGAGGTGTCACACGTGATTCTGAGTCCCAAAGCAGTCTTATAAGAAGACAGTTCAAGTATTGTTTAATGTTAAAATACCCACTTTGAGGAAACTTGAATAAGTCCTAAGTGCTTTTTATTAACAAAGGTTTGAAAAAGTAATTGAGAATAAAGAAAACAAATGGCATTTGATAGCCCATGTAAGTATTTTTAAAAGGATCAGGATTAGAGAAACTGTTCCTTCCACTGAGAGTGTCGAGAAGAGTGGGTAAGTCAGGGATCTCCATAGCAACGGGATCAGCAGGATGTAGGTATGTGTAGATGGATTTTTTTAAAAAAATATTTATTTATTTATTTTGGAAGTCAGAGTTACAGATTAGGACACACACACACAGAGACACACACAGATCTATTTATTGGTTCACTCCCCCAGATGGTTGCAACAGCTAGTGCTGGCCATGCCTCAGCCATGAGCCAGGGGCTTCACCCAGGTTGCCCAGTGTGGGCAACAGGGGCCCAAACACTTGGGGTGGCCATTCTCCACTGTTTTCCTCAGGCCAGTAGCACAGAGCTGGATCATAAGTGGAGCACCTAAGACACAAATCAACACCTATATGGGATGTTGACAATGCAGGTGTTTGCTTAACTTGCTACGACACATTTTGTATGGATTTATATCTGTCTCTCTGTCTCTCCCTCTCTCTGTCTCTCTCCACCCCCTCCATCTGACGCACCCCACCTGTTGCAGAACTGGCTCATGTAATTATAGAGACCTGCGGAGTGTCTTCTGTGATGTGGCAGGTTTCTGGGCTGGAGACTCAGGGGAAATTTGTAGTCTGTTTTCCAGAATTTCTTCTTTGGATGAGGTCAGTTTTTGTGCTATTTCGGCCTCCATCTTTGGTTAAAACATGCCCAAAACATTATGGAAGGTAATCTGCTTTACTCACAGTCTACCAATTTACATGTTATCCTTGTTCCAAAACACCTTTACAGAAAATTATAGAATAATGTTTACCCAAATATCTGGGCAGCATTTCCTAGTTGATGCATACAGTTAACAATTCTAAAAGGCATGGGCTGGATTTCAGCTCACCTTCACCACCTTAATCACATGCCCTTGTGCAGAGTCCAAACAACACAACTATTCACCCTAGGACTGATTGTGATGCCTCATTTCAGGTTATATTATTTCAGGTTATATGTGAGAATCAACAAGGGACAAACAGAATAGACCATCATTTATCAGAGGGTGCTTGTATTTTTTGTTTTTATTCTGGCTCTGCCACTGTTTTACTGTGAGATGTTGGATATATCACTTTGCTGTTTTGGGCCTGGTTCTCCCTACTTGTGACACCACAGGATTGTAATTTGCAAAGTGCTTTGCATCTTTGACATGGTACATCAGACATGTAGATTTTGACAGAATTGATTTGTGGTTTTTTTTTTTGACAGAGTGGATAGTGAGAGAGAGAGAGAGAGAGAAAGGTCTTCCTTTTTGCCGTTGGTTCACTCTCCAATGGCCGCTGCGGCTGGGGCATCTCGCTGATCTGAAGCCAGAAGCCAGGTGCTTCTCCTGGTCTCCCATGCAGGTGCAGGGCCCAAGGATTGGGCCATCCTCCACTGCCTTCCCGGGCTGTAGCAGAGAGCTGGCCTGGAAGAGGAGCAACTGGGATAGAATCTGGCGCCCCAACCGGGACTAGAACCTGGGGTGCTGGCGCCGCAAGGTGGAGGATTAGCCTGTTAAGCCATGGTGCCGGCCTATTTTTTTTTTTTTTTTTTTTGACAGGCAGAGTGGACAGTGAGAGAGAGAGACAGAGAGAAAGGTCTTCCTTTGCCGTTGGTTCACCCTCCAATGGCCGCTGCGGCCGGCGCGCTGCGGCCGCTCCGGCCACTGCACTGCGCTGATCTGAAGCCAGGAGCCAGGTGCTTCTTCTGGTCTCCCATGGCGGTGCAGGGGCTCAAGCACTTGGGCCATCCTCTACTGCCCTGCCTGGGCCACAGCAGCTAGCTGGACTGGAAAAGGAGCAACCAGGACTAGAACCGGCACCCATATGGGATGCTGGCGCTGCAGGCAGAGGATTAACCAAGTGAGCCATGGCGCCAGCCCAGATTGTGAATTTAACTGATATGGGCAATGACCAGGAAATAATTCTTTAGTTGAAGTTAGATGTCAACAAAGTTTTTGTTTTCTAAGCTGATTTCTAATGCTTTTGTTCATTAATTAGAGAACTTATATCATGTGACTATCAGCAATTAATGTAAAAACTTGTGAGGAACTTCATGTGAAGAAGCAATTTGATAAAGTAATTATTATAAAATGTCAAAAATCATTGAATGAGGCCCATCTTTTCCTATTATAAAAGTGTAATACAGACTTTCTTCTCAATTTAGGTTAGCATAAATTTTTAAGGTTTAACTCTTGAAAATTAAAGAAGCTGTGGAATAATAGTTAATATCTCAATATACCATCCATTTTCAGTCACTTCGGTACATAAAGCCATCAGGTTCTTTTTCCTCTCTCTAATTCTGGTGGGTTTTTTTTTTTTTTTTTGAATTTTTAAAAATGTGCCTATGACACTCTTTTATTTCTAATGGCAAAATTATACAAAGCACCAAAATGAAAATGACCAACAATCAGGCAGTTTTTCCAAATTACACAAAAACATATTTCCTTGTAATATAATTCTGTTTTGAAGATTTTCTTGTGTACTAGATTCTTCTTAGTCTATTGATCATCTTGATGGATCCTATTACTTTTCAACTTGCTTAATATTTTTCACAAAAAAGAACTAATCATACTCCTGATATTCAGGTTGTATAAACAAAATGAGTGTAAACTTTCTGCAACTTGACCTCACCAGAATATAGTATAGCAGGCTATGTATAATGGTGTTTGTTGTGTGGAAAATATCTGGAGCTTTAAAGATTTCATGGATTTTTCAAAGAATTTTAAAATGAGTTTCTGATGGAACTCCAAAATAGTCAAGTTGAAAAGAACTTCACAAGTGAGATTTAAAAAAAAAAAAAAAGATTTATTGATTTTTTTGAAAGGGAGAGGGGGAAAGAAAGAGAGAGAACAGGGAGAGAGAAAAAGAAAGATCTTACATTTGCTTGATCACTTGCCAAATGGCTAAAACAGCTGAGACCAGCCCAGGTGGAGGTCAAAACCCTATAATTTCTTACTAGTTTCGCACATGGGTGGCAGGGGCCCAACCTCTTGGGCCATCTTCTGCTGCTTTATCACATGCATTTCACAGCTAGAACTGGAAAACGGTGCTCAGGTGGGATGTTTGCATTACAAATGGTGACTTAATGCACTGCACCACAACACTGGCCCTACAATGTAAGATTTTTAAGAGACTATGTCTTTTTACAAAAATGTAGAAATATTAACCCAAGTATATGCTTTAATTTTTAGCACTGCCTTTGGGATGTTTTGTGCTGATTTCCATAGTATTGCCACTGCTTGGAACATATCTGCAACTCCATTCATGGGATTGATATAGAGCTAGTTTATGAAACACACAAGGAAATTATTTTTATTGGTTCGTTAACACACTCATATGTTTCCATTATCACACTCCTTATATTTGGTATTTCTCCATTTCTTTTTTCCCCAAAGAAACTTTATTTAATGAGTACCAATTTCATAAGTATAACTTCAGGAATATAGTGATTCTTCCCATCATATCCCCTTCTCCAACCCCTACTCCCACCCCATCTCCTTCTCCTTCTCCCATCCCCAGTCCCATTATCCATTAAGAAAAAAAAAAAAAAAACACACAAAAAAACTGTTCGTTGACAGTCAAGACAAGGGCTGTCCAAGTCATTGCTTCTTAAAGTGTCAATTTCACTTCTACAGATTTCCTGTTAGGTGCTCTATTAGTTATCACAGATCAGGGAGAACATATGATATTTGTCCCTTTGGGACTGGCTTATTTCACTAAGTATGATGTTTTCCAGATTCATCCATTTTGTTGCGAATGACTGGATTTCATATCCCATAATTTCTTTATCCAGTCTTCAGTTGACAGGCATTTAGGTTGATTCCATGTCTTAGCTATTATGAATTGAGCTCCAATAAACATGGGTGTGTAGACAATTCTTTAATTTGTTGACTCCAATCCCTTGGGTAAATTCCCAGGAGTAGGATGGCTGGGTCATACTGTAGGTCTATATAAAGATTTCTGAGTTATTTCCAAACTGTCTTCCATAGTGGCTATACCAGTTTGCATTCTCATCAACAGTGGATCAGCGTAGCTTTTCCCTGAAATACTCACCAGCATTTGTTGTTTGTTGATTTCTGTATGAAAGCCATTCTAACTGGGGTGAGGGGAAAGCTCATTGTGGTTTTGATTTGCATTTTCCTGATGGCCAGTGCTCCTGAGCATTTTTTCATGTGTCAGTTGGCCATTTGGATTTCCTCTTTTGAAAAATGTCTGTTTAAGCACTAGAGCCTCAGAATCAACCCTTGGGGCATTCGGATCTGTCTAAAAGACCCATGAGAGTCTCACAGGCATGGAAAGCCATGACATGGTGGCAAAAACAACCTAAATGAAAGATCCTGGTGAACAAGAACCCAGCAGAAGGAACAGGCCATCAGGGAGGGAGGCACCTTTCTCCGAAGGAAGGAAGCAACCTCCACTGTGATATGGCCTTGACTAAACAAGTTCAGAGTTGGTGAACTCAAGGGGCTTCCATAGCCTAGACAGCTCATGGCAAGAGCCTCGGGTGATTGCTGACGTCATAAATAAGAGTGCCAATTGTTAAATCAACAATGGGAGTCACTGGGTACATGCTCCCCAAGTAGGATCTCTGTCCTTAATGTGTTTTACTATGAGAGTTAAAGACAACACTACTAGTCGAACAATACCCTATACCTTGTGCGGTTGTGTGAGTGCAGCCTGTTGAAATCTTTACTTAGTATATACTAAGTTGATCTTCTGTTTATGAAGGTAATTGAAAATGAAACTCGATGAAGGGCGGGATGGGAGAGGGAGTGGGAGAGGGGAGGGCTGTGGGAGGGAGGGAGGTTATGGGGGGAAGCCACAATAATACAAAAGTTGCACTTTGTAAATTCACATTTATTAAATAAAAAAATTTAAAAAAAAAGGAATACAAAGCAACTGATAACAATGATTGCCTTAGGAGAAGGGACTAGGCAGCTGGAAGACAGGTAGGAGGCAGATGCTTTTTAATTTATTCCTTTGTATTTTTGAATTTGATATTCTGTGCATAAATTATTTTGTCAAAGCATTATATAAAAATAAAATTATCCAAAGTACAAATTTAAAAAAAAAAAGAAAAATGTCTGTTTAAGTCCTTGGCCCATTTCTTAACTGGGTTTATTTGTTGTTGTAGAGTTTCTTGATCTCTTTGTATATTCTGGCTATTAATTCTTTATCAGTTGCATAGTTTGCAAATAATTTCTCTCATTTTGTCAGTTGCCTCTTCATTTTCCTGAGTGTTTCTTTTGAAGTACAGAAACTTCTCAATTTGCTATATAATTCAATTTGTTGATTTTGGCTTTGATTGCCTGTGCCTCTGGAGTCTTTTCCAAGAACTCTTTCCTTGTGTCAATGTCTTGCAAGGTGTCCCCAACGTTCTCTAGTAATTTGGTGGTATCAGGTCATAGATTTAAGTCTTTAATCCATTTGGAATGGATTTTCATGTAAGGTATAAGGTGGGGTCCTGCTTCATACAACTGCATGTGGAAATCCAGTTCTCTCAGCACCATTTGTTGAAGAGATTGTCCTTGCTCCAGGGATTGGTTTTAGTTGCTTAGTCAAATATGTTAGTTGAAGATGCTTGTATTGATTTCTAGCATTTCTATTCTGTTACATTGGTCTAGCCATCTGTTTTTGTACCAGTACCAGTTTGTTTTGGTTATAACTGCCTTGTAGTATATCTTGAAATCTGGTATTGTGATACTTCTGGCTTTGTTTTTGTTGTATCAAATCTTTAGTTATTCAGGTTCTCCTGTGTTTCCATATGAATTTAAGCAGCATTTTTTTCTATGTCTAGAAGAATGCCTTTTGTATTTTTTTTTTTTTGACAGGCAGAGTGGACAGTGAGAGAGAGAGAGACAGAGAGAAAGGTCTTCCTTTTTGCCGTGGGTTAACCCTCCAATGGCTGCCGCGGCTGGCGCACTGCAGCCGACGCACTGCACTGATCCGATGGCAGGAGCCAGGTGCTTTATCCTGGTCTCCCATGGGGTGCAGGGCCCAAGCACTTGGGCCATCCTCCACTACACTCCCTGGCCACAGCAGAGAGCTGGCCTGGAAGAGGGGCAACCGGGACAGGATCAGTGCCCCGACCGGGACTAGAACCTGGTGTGCCAGCGCCGCAAGGCGGAGGATTAGCCTAGTGAGCCGCAGCGCCGGCCGCCTTTTGTATTTTGATTGGTATCACATTGAATCTGTGGATAGCTTCTGGAAGAATGCACATTTTGATGATATTGATTATTCCAATCCATGAACATTGATGATTTTTCCATTTTTTTATATCTGTTTCTATTTCTTTCTTTAATGTTTTAGAATTCTTATCATAGGATTTTTGACATTTAAATTTACTCCAAGGTATTTGATTTTTCTTGTAGCTATTGTGAATGGGATTGATCTTAGAAGTTGTTTTTCAGATGTGGCATGGTCTGTATATACAAAAGCTGTCAATATTTGTGTATTGTTTTTATCTCCTGCTGTTTTTACAAACTCTTCTATGAGTTCCAATAGTCTGTTGGTGGAATCTTTTGGATGCCCTATATATACAATCATGCTATCTTCAAAAAGGCATTGTTTGACTTGCTGGTTCCCAATTTTAATCCCTTAATTTCTTTTTCTTGTTTACTGGCTCTAGCAAAAACTTTCAGGACAATAATGAATAGCAATGGTGAGTGGGCATCCTTGTGTGGTTTTGGATCTCAGTGGGAATGCTTCCAACATTTCCCCATTCAATAGGCACTGGCCGTGGGTTTGCTATAAATTGCCTTGATTGTATTGAGAAATATTCCTTCTATATCCAGTTTGCTTAAAGTTTTCATCAGGAGAGGGTAGTGTATTTTATCAAATGCTTTCTCTGCATCTATTGAGATAATCATGTTTTTTTTTGTTTTTTTTTTTTTTTTAGCACTTTGTTAATGTGGTGAATCACTTTGATTGATTTGCAAATGTTGAACCATCCCTGCATACCAGGGATAAATCCTTGGTCTGGGTGGATGATTTTTCTGATGTGTTGTTGGATTCGATTGGCCAAAATTTTGTTGAGGATTTTTACATCTGTGTTCATCAGGGAAATTGGTCTATAATTCTCTTTCTCTGTTGTATATTTTTCAAGTTTAGGAATTAAGGTGATACTGGTTGCATAGAAAGAATTTAGGAGGATTCCCTCCCTTTTAATTATTTTGAATAACTTGAGAAGACCTGTATTTAGTTCTTCCTTAAATGTCTGGTAGAATTTAATACTAGAGTCATCTGGTCCAGATCTTTTCTTTATTGGGAGAATCTTTATCACTAATTCAATTTCTGTCTTGTTAATGGATATCTTTAGGTTTTCTTTGTCTTCATGGCTCAATTTAGGTAGGTTGTATGTGTCCAGGAATCTATCCATTTCTTCTAGGTTTCCCAGTTTGTTGGCATACAGCTCTTTGTAGTAATTTCTGATAATTCTTTTTATTTCTATGGTGTCTGTTGTTACATTCCCTTTTTCATCTCTGATTTTATTGACTTGGGCCTTTTCACTCCTTTTGTTGATTAGTTGGCCCAATGGTGTATCAATTTTGTTTATGTTTTCAAAAAACCAGCTCTTTGTTTTGCTGATCTTTTGTATTGGTTTTGATTTCAATTTGTTGATTTCTTCCCTAATTTTAATTATTTCTCTTCTCCTACTAGTTTTGGGTTTGGTTTGCTCTTATTTTTCTAGGTCCTTGAGATGTATTAATAGCTCAATTATATGGTGCCTTTCCAATTTCTTGATGTAGGCACCTATTGCTATAAACTTTCCTCTTAGCACAGCTTTTGCTGTATCCCATAAGTTTTGATGTGTTGTGTTGTCATCTTCATTTATCTCCAGAAAGTTTTTGATTTCTCTTTTGATTTCTTCTATGACCCACTGTTCATTCAGGAGCATGTTGTTCAATCTCCATGTGTTTGCATATGCTCTAGAAATTCCTGAGTTGCTGATTTTCAGCTTCATTGCATTGTGGTCTGAGAAGTTGCATGATATTATTTCCATTTTTTTGAATTTGCTGAGACTTGTTTTATGGCCTAACATGTGGTCAGTCCTAGAGAAAGTTCCATGAACTGGTGAAAAGAATATGTATTCTGCAACTTTAGGATGAAAAGTTCTGTAGGTATCTGTCAGGTCCATTTGGTCTATAGTGTTGATTAACTTTACTGTTTACTTGCTGATTTTCTGTTTGGTTGATTTATTCATTGCTGAAAATAGGGTCTTGAAATTCCCCATTACTATTGTATTTGATTCTATGTCTTCCTTCAGACCCCTTAACATTTCTTTTAAATAGCCTTGTGCCCTGTAATTAGGTGCATATACATTTATAATAGTTACATCTTCTTGTTGAATTGATCCCTTAATCATTACATAGTGCCCTTCTTCGTGCCTTTTTAACAGTTTTTATGTTAAAATCTATTTTTTTTTCCTGATATTAGGATGGCTACACCAGCTCTGTTTGGTTTCTGTTAGTATGGAATATCTTTTTCCATTTTTTTCATTTTCAGTCTGCGTGCATCTTTGTTGGTGAGATGTGTTTCTTTTAGGTAGCAAATAGTTGGGTTTTGTTTTTTAATCCATTCAGCTAGTCTGTGTCTTTTAACTGGAGAGTTAAGGACATTTACATTCAAGGTGACTTTTGATAAGTAAAAACTTGTCCTGCCATTTTCCCATAAATATTCCTATTTTTTACTTTGGATTTCCTTTGTACTTTTATTGTGAACTTTCCTTCCTTTACCTTCTTCAGTAGTGATGATCATGTTTCTTTGTTTCTGTGTGCAGCACATCCTTAATCATCTTCTGCAGGACTTGGGGGGTGGTGACAAGTTCTTTCAGTTTCTGTTTGTTATGGAAGGTCTTTGTTTCACCTTCATTCATAAATGAGAGCTTTGCAGAATATAGTATTCTGGGTTGACAATTTTTTTTCTCTTGCAACTTGGGGACTATGTCTCACCATTCTCTCCTTGCCTATAGGGTGTCTGATAGAAGTTCATTGTGAGTCTAATTGGAGAACCTCTGAAATAATCTGGTGTTTTGCTCATGCACATTTTAGAATCTTTATGTTTACCGTGGACAGTTAGATTACAATACATTGTGATGAAAATCTTTTCTGGTCATGTCTATTAGGAGTTCTGTGTGCTTCCTGTACTTGGATGCCCCTTTCATTCTCCAAATTGAGGAAATTTTCTGTTATTATTTCAATAAAAAACCTTCTAATCCTTTCTCTCTTTCCATGCCTTCAGAAACTCCTAGAACCTGTATGTTGGGTAGTTTGATAGTATCCTGTAGATTCCCAACAGTGTTTTTTAATTTTCTAATTTCTTTTTGCATTTGGTCTGACTGTATAATTTCCTGTCCTTTGTCTTCTAAGTTGGATATTCTTTCTTCTGCTTCATCAATTCTGTTGTTAAGGCTCTCCACTGTATTTTTTTATTTGTTCTATTGAATACTTCTCTTCCAAGATATCATTTTGATTACTCTTTAAGATCTCAATTTCCTGAGAGAAATTTTCCTTCATGTCATTTATGGATTTCATTAGTTTGTGCATTTGTTTCTGATTACTTCTAAGTATTTCTTTGATCAATATTTTGAATTTCGTTTCTGGCATTTCTTGTCTCATCATCTTCACAGTCTAGTATTGAGGTGTTGTATTCTTATGCAGGTGTCATGTTGTCTTCCTTTTTTCTTGTTTCTTGGGTTGTTACATTTGATATTTGACATTTGTGGGTGTTGGTTTCTTAGATTTTTTCTGTGGTGGCTTTTATCTTCAGACTATGTCTGATTGGATTAGTGGAGTGTCTCCTTTTAGGGAATAACTAGAGGTGTGTGTGGGTGTGGCCAGGAAGCTCTGTTCAGTGCTTCAGGGTGAAGGGTGTGTCTGAGGTGACACACCCAGGTTTGGTGTGGAAAATCTCTTTCTCTTTTTTTAATCAGAGAGGAGGTTTCTTGTTTATTGGCATATACTCAGCTGAGCTCTCCTCCTCTAATGAAACCAGTGCCTGGGCACTCTTCCATAAGGACTACCCATAGGATCTTTGCAGTCCTCAGTATAAGCTCAGATTCCCCAGCAATGTGTCTTGCCAGGTAACCAGGGATCCCTGATCATGTGGAGCCTTCCACAATGAATGCTCAATGTCCCAGCCACACCTGAGTCTTCCCACACAGCCTCAGTGTTTTCATAGTCCCAGCACACAAGCCTCCCCCTTTCTTCCAAGACCAGATGAGCTTGGGCACATTCTGGGTGGTATGGCCATAGAACCCAGTTCCCTTTCTATTCTCCCTGCCAGACTCAGGAGTCTCCACTTGGTCTGTTGCTGGGTGCAGACATGAGCTGGCATTTCTGTTACATATGTCCAAAATGGCACCTGCTCTCTGTCAGCTTGTTATAGGACACCTTTGCAGGATGATCATGGAGAGTGAAAACATCGCCCCCCCCCCCCCATTTGTTTTTTCTCATCTAGTTTGGTGGGTACACTATTCTCTACAGGACTTAAAGCTTGATTCCATCTAGGCCCTTCCTGCAGCTTTTTCACCAGTGGCTTAGGCTGCTGCAGTCTGGTCTCACCTCACTCTCCAATGCTTGTGCAGAGGCTTTTGGCTGGTGGGGTCCTAAATTGTAGGCATCTTTGCTCTCCATATAGGTCCACTGTGTTCCTCCAATTAGTTTCCTCTGCTGTTTTGTCCCTAACTTTTCCCTGAGATTGCACTCTTTTCACTTTTATTTAAAAACTATCTTCTCCTAGACTAGAGCAGCAAACTCCCTCCCTACTCTGCCATCTTAATCTACACCCTTTTCTTCACTTCAGACCAATTATGCACTTTCTTCACTCTGTATTGTCCTTGCAAATGCATATACCGAAGAATGAATGTTTACTGTAGATATATTCAAAGCTTTGTGCATGAAAATAAAATTTAGTGCAACTGCAAATATAAACTACATTACTCTATTATATAAAGTAGTTTTTCAGGGGTGGGTGTTTGCCAATTAAGACGCCCACATCCATGTCAGAGTGCTTGAGTTTAATAACTTGCTCTGCTCCTGACTCAACTTTCCTGCTAATGCAGACTCTTGGAGGAAGTGGTAATGGCTCAAGTGATCAGGTTCTTTATTCCCATGGGGGAAACTTGGATTGAGTTCCCAATTTCAGGCTTCAAACAGAGTCGTTTTAGGCATTGGATGAATGAACTGAAGCATGGGAGCTCTCTCTATTTGTCTTTCTGTTCTGTATCTTTCAAATAAACAAATGAAAATTTACAAAATAGCCTCTCTAGTTGAACTGGACAGAAAATGTGATTTTTTTAAAGTTTAAACCCCACTAAAGAATTGTTGGTGTGGTTTTCCCCTGTCAACCTAGGTGTTTACTATTTAGAAAATCTGATTGTCTATAAAACATTGACCAAATGAAGATCCAGAACTTTCTGTGAATTCAAAACATCATAGAAATGTATAATTTGAATATGAGTATTATTATCAAAATTTGGTAACTCAATATTTCAATTACTCATTGAGGAAATATAATTTGTAGGATTAAGGGTCTTCTTATTCTAACTGATTTTTTTCAAGTCTCTCTTTTTTTTAAAAAACTTCTTAGCAGCTTTACAAAGAACAACAGTTATCAGGCAAGGGAAACACCAACTGTTTTAGTTTACATATATCCAGGCCATGCATATCCCTGTCTTGGGTTCATTGAGGCAATATCACAGCATGGACTCTGGATAAAGCAAGCAAAAGATAACACAGAATACACCAAACTGGAGTAGGTCAATTAAAAAAACTTATTAACAGGCAATTAAAGCTCAGTAGTTTTTTTTTTTTTTCTTTGTGTGTGTTTGTGTGTAGTATTCAGTGGAGAGTTTAGCATGTTGAACCTATTCTTTCCCCAGGTGTCATTTACTGGAAATGCCTGAGGAACCTTGGAGAAGAATCAAAAACAACCAAACAAATATTGTCAATTTTTCGTGTGGTATAAACTGATGAATTTTCTCATTGAAGTGAGTCTTAATTCTATACTAGGCTAGAGGAAAAAAAGATGTTAATATCAATGCACCAAACCATAAAACAATAACTCTGGAAAAAATGTATCAAAGGCAGGACCCACTGTGGAAGTGAACAAAAGCAAAGCCTTATTAATAATGGGCCAGTCCTATGGAGAACCTGGGTGGGAAAACTGCTGTCTGGAAGTAGACTGTTCACTCATGTGAAGTGAATTAACAATTCCTGGGCACCAGGGTACTATTAGTGCATTGAAACAACTTATTTACTATGGGCATCCTGGTGCCATGGCACACCCCACATCACTATAGGATTGGGCATAATAAAATCATATGGTGCCAAGAAGCCAGATCTTGCAAATTTTAGTCAGTAGCCCAGTGAAGTGACAGGGATTTATGGTAGTTAAATCAGCTGGGGCACTGCGGTAGCCATAGCAGAAATTTCATCCTTAGTTTCTGTAAAGCAGAGAAATTAGAGCCAGTTAATAATCCCTGATGACAAGTCATCCAAGTCTTTCTTTTATGTGTTATGTGATTTTGCAGGCTTACATCTTGCTCATGGGGGAAACAAAAAATCAAACCAAAAATTTCCTTTATTCCTTTAAGTCAAAATCAGGAGGAAGTTGACACTTTATAAAGGTAATAGTTACTCATTCTGCTTCTCATAATTGGCTGCCTAAAAAATGTCTGTGATTAATAGCAAGGCAAAAAAGAAAGAAGCAAAAATTCATAAAAGTAAAGGATCACAGTCTTAATAAATCATGCTTTTACTGCCCACCTACAAAGTAGGCAAAACATGTTCTATCTAACAAAGCTTGGGATAGAGGCAAATGTATTTTTTATATGGTGGGAGAAACAGAGATAAGTTAAATTTACTATGAAAGAAGTGCTTCACTAATTGTTAGTTTGGGCAGTTGGATAATATTGGTGCTTACTATGTTTTTCATTCTCTTATAAACTAAGGTTTAAAGTTTACTCAACTATTAATTCTATGATTATAGTGAACCAAGTTTCATTCATAGTCATACTTATGAATGCTAGATATACCTGAATTTTAAGAAATGCTATAAAGAAGCACACAAACACACATGATTTTACCCAACAAAGAAGTGACTCAAACAGGATTACTCTACTCAATCTGGGAAAATCATAGTAGCATTTTTGCTTTTTAATCTGAGAGTCTTGATCATCTGGATCCATTGTTTAATACATGAAATTTTATGAAGATAGAACTTACATCTCAAACAAAAGAGGTAGCCAAATTTGTCGTATTTGTCTCATTATTAAATAATTTCTCTATGAACAAGAAAAAATATATTCATATATTCATCCTTGAAAGATAGTTGAAGACAAACTCTTATAAAATTATGTTGGCTGAAATATCAGATGAACACTCTGAATTCTTTAAAGCTGGGACACGTTAGGAGCAATCATCTTGATTTTCTGCTAAGCACTAGTCATGCTAATTTCTGCCATCAACAAATTTGATTAAATTCAAAGAGGGTAAACAGTTTTTTTTCCCTAACTTGCAACATTCTTAATGTTTAGAAACAGAGAATTTGTCAACCAGAAATAGATTTTCCTAACATGAAATTGAAACTAAATCTTTTTTCTTTTTAAGATTTTGTTAATTTATTTGAGAGGTAGAGTTACAGTCAGGGAGAGGGAGAGACAGAGAGAAAGGTCTTCTATCTGCTGGTCCTCTTCCCAAATGTCCTCAACTGCTGTAGCTGGGCCAACCCAAAACCAGAAGCCAGGAGCTTGCTTCTTCTGGGTTTCCCACTTAGGTACAGGGACCCAAAGACTTGGACCATTCTCTGCTGCTTTCCCAGGCCGTTAAGAGACAGCTGGATCAGAAGAGGACAGACGGGACACGAACTGGAGCCCATATTGAGATACTGGCACCGTAGGCACTACGGTACCACAGTGCCAGGCTTAAAACTAAATCTTTTAAAAGGTCCAAAATGAAACAGGCAAAGAGATTGTGATACTCATCATGTGTTTTCTACTTTTCATTTTCTGTTATTCAGATACAATGTCTAGTCTCCTTGCTCCCAAGGATGATTTCATGCCTGCCTTCCAATCATTTAGATTGTAAGACCAGTGCCAGATCATCAGATCTGGAAAGTTGAAAAAAGAATCAATAAGTTTAGAGGCTTATTAAATTTGAATAAATAAATTGACCAAATATTTGATTTTATTTTTGAAAGTTAAATTGATAAATTACTTTTGTGATATTTTAATTAGACATTTTCTGCTGTTTATCCTCAAAATCAAAATATGCATTACTCAGTTTCATTTAGAGGACAATATGTTGAAGACATGTGTCTGGAATATCCCAACATGTACTGTGAAAAACTCACTGGGCAGGTTTGGAATACTGGATGTGGAAGAGAGTGTTTCTGTAACTGGAGAACTTGGGATTTCCTGGGTCTTGCTATCCCCCTATGGTAGAGAGAGTACAGAGAAGAAATCTACCAATCTTACGTTCTCAAGTAAAGCGAGTACATAATTCATTTAGCTTCTTACATCTATCTATGACATTTCCATAAATGTACACTTTCCTTTTTGCCATTTATCAAAATACAAAAGGTCAGAATTTGGAGTTAAAACTGGGGAAAAGATAGCAAATATTATATTTAGAAGTCCAAATTGGAATGTTAATATTGAGGTAATTTACTTCTTAAGATTTTAAAAAAAGTAGTTTATTATATTAGAATCAACACCAAAAACAGACGCCACCGTCTCATCAAATAAACATGCAGTGAAAGGGTAACACACACATTAGCTGCAAACTGAGTCTGTAGCCAATACAGTATGATGAGAAGGAGTACTCAGTATGATGTGATGTGCAATTGAAGCCATTAGCCATATGGTGCAGTGTGACTGAATAACAGTTGTATCCTATCTGGTTTATTAAATAATTATACAATCGCAAGTTACACTTTTATAATCATTGGCTGTTTTAAAATATTTCTGTTAATCTTGCTACATTTACCTGGTTAAAGGACACGTGTTCCAGCAGTTCTCCATGCTTCAAATGTGCTTTGTGTATAGAATGGAAATCAGCTCCCATATTGAAGATTTAGGGCACAATTCTTGTATCATACTGTGTATCATCAAGGTATGCCATAGGGCATTTAGATATACAGGGGCACATTCCTTTCAGAGTTGCTTTCCCACCTGCCACCTGTCAGTGCAGACACTGTATGTGGGATTGAGAATGTGCAATTTTTATGTAATTTCCACACAATGAGAGAGGAAAGTATTAAGACATTCAAATGGAAAGCAAAAAAATTCAGTAAATTGTCCATACATTTTGTTGAGTGGTGCTGCACTGGCTCCTATTTGGACACTTTTATTTATTTTTAATTACAGACATTACTCTGATATGTTTCTATTTATAGAATTTTTTTTTCACTAAAGGAATTTTTATTGCATTCATTTGTTTACTTCCAACCTATGTGGCTTTGTCAGGTGACTTACACTTTACTAATCAGTCCAATTACTCCGGCCTACACCAGAGAGTCACTCAGATACAACGTGTGCTGGTTCTGCTATGTGGGATCATCAGAGGACAGGCAGCAGTATCATGGTTAATGCAGTGAAATTGCTGTGATTGTGATATGCTTACCATGGGATCACAGGGCACCTACATTTGCCACTGAGAGATGGGTTGTGTTTCAAAGAAATATGTTGAAACAACAGCACACTTACTTTTGCATAAGCTTGCTCTCTTAGCTAATGGGGGTTTGATATCTTTGTATGTTTGTTGCCTTCATGATGATTATTCTGGAAACATTAGAATTTTGAAAGTATAATTTATGGATTACAATGGCTTCCATAATCCATAAGCTGTACTTTGGAAATTTATATTCATTAAATAAAAGTTAAAAAAAAAGAAATTGCTATTCTCAAAGCATGAGAAGAATCCAAAAAATCATACTTGGCACTTTATTATATTCCAGTCACTCTGTGCCATCTCTTCATCAGGGTTCTTGGCTGGAATAGCTATTTGGAATCATAAAGACAATTCAATCTCAGACTGAGTCAAAAATTTAAAAAATAATAGTTAAACTATACCAATATGATGTATTATCTTGACCATAACACATGATTCTTAATTTTTAAAATGATATTTTTGTAAATCTGTATTCTTCCTATGTTGAAGTGACACAGTTCTAAAAATTAATGGACTTTCTTTTCAGGGTATTATTTACTCAACTATGTGATAGTTTAAGGGCAAGTCAGCTAAAATAAACTTAGTAAAATGTTAATGGTTGATAAGCAGGCCTAAATGCTTAGCTTTCCTCCAATTCCGTAGCCCAAATCTATTAATTTTGGCAAAGACACCAAGAAATATCCATGCCATTTGAAATGTTCCATGTGAGTCTTTAAAAATGAAGGTCTTGTCTACTCTTTAAAGACATTAAAATGCTTCATCCCAAGGACCCCTTCATAGCAAATTGCAACCTGTTCTGTTTTATCTGCTTTGACAGGATGAAGGGCTGAGCTGGCCCTAGAGAAATGGGATACAGAGTCTGAGTAGCTCAAACTTGAGATTTCCAATAAACCCTCTCCACAGTTAGAGGAAAGACATAGAGGAAATTAATTTCATCAAAGAGTTGCAACCCATGAAGAATTATTCTATACTTCCTTACTTATTTCATCACTAAAAATCTAAAAAAAAAAAAAAGAAAGTACAGAGTTTGTAAATAATACTTGGATAAAAACACTGAGAATTAAGGCTAATCCAGGTACAATATCAACACTGCAAATGACAGTTGTGGGTTTTCATGCAAAATTACATCAACATATTTCTGCTTTTGTATATACTTAAAGGCTGAAATAGTATTATTATATTCAGAATATTTCATATATAATGAAACTGATTTTATTATCTTTTTAAAAATGTAAACACTCAAATACACTCTCTTATGTTCAGGCCTCCTTGATCATATTCAAAGAGAAAGTATAAGAAAAATTAAGAAGTCATTAAGGCTGTTTGTTGATATTTCAGGTCCCACGCCATCAGACACATAGTAGAACTGCGATTCTCCACACCTTGGTGTGTGTAATTGCTACTGCCTTCCTCAGTGAACCTTAAGGCAGAATTTTCATAACTGACAAGCAATGCACCTTGCTGTCTTTTGACTGACACTTCTTCAGCCTTAGTACCTGAATGAGGCCTTTGTGATGCATGCTGGACAGTGTTTCAACCCTCAATGCTCAATCAACACAAATGAGAAATTGGTCTATGTTGTCTTAACCCATGAGTTTCTTTCCTTCTTCTTCTTCTTTTTTTTTTAAAGATTTGTTTAGTTATTTGAAAGTCAGTTACACAGAAAGAGAAGGAGAGGCAGAGAAAAAGAGAGGTCCTTCATCCGCTGGTTCACTCCCCAGTTGGCCTCCACAGCTAGAGCTGTGCTGATCCAAAGCCAGGAGCCAGGAGCTTCTTCTGGGTCTCCTTCCTGTGTGAGTGCAGGGGCCCAAGTATTTGGGCTATCTTTTATTGCTTTCCCAAGTCATAGCAGAGAGCTGGATCAGAAGTGGAGCAGCCGGGACTCAAACTGGTGCCCGGATATGATGCCGGCACTGCAGGATGTGGCTTTACTCGCTCTGCCACAGCGATGGCCCCCAAGTTTCTTTCTTGAAGTTGTTCATTATTGTTCATTACTAACCAACAAAAATAGAACTTCATGTCAGTGAATTCACTGATCTTAATAATGGGGCAAGCTTAGCTCTCAAAATGTTTGGTTATTTTAATAGAGGCCAGCATTATGGCGTAGCAGGTTATTAAGCTGCAACCTGCAGCACTGTCATCCCATACGGGTGAGGTTGGTGTACCAGATGCTCCACTTCCAATCAAGCTTCCTGCTAATGGCTTGGGAAAGAAGAGAGAAATGGCCCAAGTACCTAGGCCCTTGCCTGTGGGAGACCCTGAAAAAGCTCCTGGTTCCTGGCTTCAGCCTGGCTCAATCCTGGTAGTTATGGCCATCTGGGGAGTAAACCAGCAGATGGAAGATTCTCTCTCCCCCACCCCCATCTCTGTAACACTGCCTTTCAAATAAACAAATAAATCTTTTTAAAAAATTCATTTCAACGAATAATGTTAGTTAAGTCAGAGTGTTCAGAGATTCCTGCCTGAGTGTGAATCTGGTGTTCTTCAGCATGCCATCAAGTGACCTTCTCACCGCACAGAGGGCCTGAGGGGGCTCAGGACAACTGTTATCCTTTTTGCTTTCGTTCCTTGAGTCATACAAGTATTATCACTTTCATATGTTGGAATAAAGTTTAAGAAGCACTGGCTTTCGTCATATGTGGTATGGCAAAAATCCCACAGATGGTGTGTACAAAGGCCAGAAGTTTTGAAAATATCAATTAAACAAAACATTTAAGGGGAAAGTAAATAATATTTAGGTCTTGCAATCTCTAAATAGATCAAAATTTCAAAATAATTGCGAGTTTCTCATTTTACTTGGTTTGTATACATAATTGCTAATCCATCCATTCATCCAGGCAGCTAGCTAATCAAAAGTGTTTGTGCATCAACTGTACATTAATGGAACTATGAAAAATAAAGGAGATTAAAAAGATGAACTATTCATTATTTTATTGTCTCAATAACCAATGTTATGTGGGAAAGGAAGATAAGTAATTATCGTGATATAAAACTACTATAAATAAATTCTATGTTCTAGGAACTGTCCTGGGTATTTAATTTTATGAGTCTTCTACAGAACTCAGTAAGGTAGATATTACTTTTTATCACATACAGATAGGGCTACTGATTCTCAGAGAGCTTAAATGATTTGCTAAGAACCCTCTTACTAGAAAAAAATTGAAAAATGATTTGAATCCATCATGTAGATAAAAATATATGCATATACTTAAAGATCACCTTTGCTTTTAACATTGTCAAAAATTTGCTACCAAGACTTCCTGCTCCCTGACTTCCATGAGGATAACATTGTGTAATGTTGGGTTAAATCCATTGTTAGGATTGTCTGAGTTTAAATTACATTCGGATCTTTCCCAAACAGTAAATCTTTCCCCCGGTGGGCACAGAGATGTTTATATAACAACACACACAAACATTTATAAAAGAACCAATTATTTTGATGAAGTGTTTTTTTTTTCATTTTAATGGAATGAATTTAAATTAAGCAAAAGAGTAAAATATGAGTTTGTAGTTAAAGGATTTTAGCCTTAATGTGAAACATGTTTTTTCAAAATTTACATATATATATATATATAAATTACGGATGAAAAGTTGACTTGGAAAAGTCACTGTCATTTTCTAGATGGTTTTGTTTAGATGTGAAGTACCATGCTGCATTTTTTTTCTGGTCATTTTGCCTTAGGAACTCCTTGGTTCTAGGCCTGCTTACTAATACCTTTCTGTCCGGCATCTTCAGTAACCATCTTGGCATGTTATTTGTTCATCTGTAAAAACAAGAGCAGGGATTGCATTACGTTCTATGCAGGCTTTTGTGTCTCCAGTGTTGTACGATTTCTTTACCTTTCTGAAGCAATGGGGCCACTAACAGGAATCATATTCTCACCTTCTTATAGGGGTATGTATACACAAAAACTTATAGTCTCTTTGAAACTAAGGTCATTTTCATGTTACCAGAACAAAATCCTAAGAAGATTTCTGCCTTTTGACAACTTCTTTCAGATTTTTTTTTATAAGGTATCGGGCTGTCTCTCATTTTTCTGACCAAAAATACTTTCAAGAAACTTGAGTTTATTTTTCAGTACATAATACATTCTTTCAAATGATTTTAATTCTGGTGTCTAACCAGGGTTTGGCACCAAACTTTTTTGTTTATTATCTGGTTATATGCAGTGCTTGATTCCATGTTTATTTATAAATCTGGTGTGAGTGTGGGTGTGCACGCGTACATGTGGAAATGCAGAAACATATGGGGGAACAGGTGTCTGTGAGTTCCTCTCTCCTATTCTAGAGAATAGGAACACCTTGGAGTGGGCATTTGCTCTAGTTGTTAAAGATGCCGGTTCAGATTTCCAAACCTCATATTGGCATTCTTGGGTTCAAGTTCCAGCACTGCTTCCTGTCCAATTTCCGGCTAATACACATTCTGAGAAGCAGCAGGCAATGGCTCAAATAGTTGAGCCCCTGGCACCCTATCGGAGATCTGGGCTGAGCACCTGGATGCAGGCTTTAGCTTGGCCCAGCCCTGGCCACTGTGGACATTGGGGAAATAAATGAGCAGCTGAGTGATCTCTGTCTCTGACTCTTAGATAAATAAAATAAAATGAATAAAATCTAGAAAAAGAATGGAAGCATCTTAAAACAACATGGCAACACAGCTAATTGTATGTTTTCACCTGGCAAAAAATAGTAATGGGAAGAGTACGAGAGAAATAGAAATAAGGGTGTTTATGACAGATCCTAAATTGTAAATTAAGGTTGTGTATATGCATCTGTCTTCTTACATTTCCTCAGAGTAGTTCTAGAAATTAACACCCAAGAATGATATTTGGTATAGCACATAAGAAAAGTGCCTTTATTCACCCACATATGTTTAAGTAATATTAAATATAGAAGTAGCAAAAATTTAAAAGAATAAAGAGGCAGAAGTTCATGACAAGTTACATAAAGCTTATCGTGATGGCAAATATTTACATTCTAAACCTTTCTCTTCCTCATAAACAACCTGATTTTCATCGAAGAAAGCAGCTGGCAGAGACTGCTGAACCAGTTATTTTATTTTATCAGGCATTGCTAGCAGAGATACCACTTTCATTTTTGCCAGCATTTGTAGTGTAAATGAGGAGCAACCTATCGTAAAATAACGCTAAGAAGATCAAAGGAAGCAATCCCAACTACCAAGCTAAATTCATTCTGGGAAAATGTTTTTTTTTTGATTATGGTTAATAATGTAATCAAGCCAGAAACCTGCCTAGAAGTTGGGTTATAGCTGAATGACTGCTAATATTACAGGGTACCTAATCGGCAGTAATGTGGCAACAAAGTTATGGACATAAAAAAACAAGGGGCTAATAAAATATTTACAAAGAATCATCGTTTTGATGAGAGTATGATGTATATTTTCTCAGAAGAGCAAATCAGTGTTGCAACTAGAGATTTAGAATTAAAGCAGAAAGAAAGAGAGGCATAAAAGGGAAACAAACCAAGGGGTCATTTAAAAAAAAATCTTTGATTTCATTCTTTAAAGACCAATTACTTTTCTGTCCCCTGTGGGAGGAAAAAAACATTCTTCTTCTTAATAGCAAAATCATTTGAAGACTTTTCTGACTCATTTTATATTTAGCACATTACGGCTTTAGTCATCAGTGGGAAAGAGCCTTGCAAACTGACAGACCTGAAATCATGTCCTTTGATTGTAATTGACAGAAAAAGCATTTAAGGTAAAGAAAAAAATATTTTATTCATCTTTGATTACACTGTGATGTGATTTGGTGACATAATACAGCTGGGAACTGAGGCAAGAAAGGCAATAATTCTACTTGAGGGTTTGACATGGTGTAGCCTTTAGTCGTCTTCATACCAACGCCTCCAGTTACAATAGTCGCCTTGATGGTGGCTAGACAAATAGATACACAGAGTACTAGAATGTAAAAGGCAAACAGCTTTAAAAGAACATGTCTTAAGGCAATGTATTTCAGCATTAAATGCTTGACAACTGCACATTTGCCTCTACCTAAAATTAAATCTATTCAATTTAAACATTTTATGGTACAAAAATACCTCCATTTAAGCAACAATTTCTTAAAATAATGGGAAATAAATGGTGTATACACAATAGCTCCTTAAGAGATGCATACCTTTTTTGATATCAGTTACTGTGAGTATATATTTTAATCTCTCCATATGAGATGAGTTTTATTTTTATATTTTATTTAATAGTCCTTTTCCCTTCTCCTCTGACTTATTTACTTTTTGATTTATATTTTGGGCATTAAATAAAAGAGGTACATGCAAATGCTACTATAAATACTGTCAGAGTGTTTGTAAAGTAATACCCAGAGTACCACACTATTCCTGTTAGATATTTATTTCATTAAAAATTTATTTTCTAGGATTTATATAGTGACTTGAAGTTCGAGTATATATTCGCAGTGTCATAGTGAAAACAGCTTCTCTATCTTAACAAATGACATCCTAATATTCAGATTTTAAAACATTTAACAAATTAGTGAAGAGATGGTGTTTTGAGAAACAGGTAAAGATGTTAGTAATTGTGCGAAAGAAAACTATTATATAAAAGTTAACTTGCAAAATTTCCTTTATAATCAGAAATTTGAAGAGTTTATATTTACATGTAAAGACCACATTAAATCTATAAGACTGCAAGGCAAGAAAGCCTAGTCCTTAGCAATATTTTTTTTGTGATTAAGAAAAGATCTCTTGAATGTCACAAGTGTGTGTGTGAGTATGTGTGGCTATAAAGAGAATTAATGAATATCCACCTGAGAAAGACTTATGATAGAGTTACATTTTCCAAAGGAAGATTATAAATTGGCAGTGCATGATGATATTTATATATGTAAATCAACTATTTGAATCTGCAAGTTAATTGTGTCTAGAAATGCCAGACTAATTATAAACTCTTATGCTGCATTTATCTGAATGCCCCCAAAGCTGTTTAAAACCGAAAATTTCAATTTACAGAAGGTTGTTTCAGCTATCACAAATGGACTTTATTAATCATAACTTTAAGAGTAATATAGATATCATCTGCACAAATACAGGTGCAAGCCAGAAAGCTCTTCAACCTCCAATGGCAAACACATCTTCCAGTTCTGTTCAGAGTTCCTGAGTACCTTGTCAGAGAGTCCAAGAGAATATGCTTTATTAAAGGAATAATTTGAATTATTTTCTATGGGGTAATAACATAATAACCAGAGACTTGGCTGTATATGCTAGTTCCCTTGGTGGAGACCAAATTATATTTCATTGTGTTTCCACATTAGCTGTTAACACAGATAAATAAACTCTGAGCCTCTCTACTTTCTTTGGATTGCTTTAAACATCAGTTTGTGTTTCTGATTGGTCTGTTTAGGTGTATTGTTACTACTAAGATTATAAGGAACCTTCGAGACATAATTAATCAATTTAAACTCAAGATACAATTGATGTATTCATGTATGTGATACCCATTCATATTTCACATTGGAATAGATGCTTTTCATCTTTTCATATAATGGGAGAGCACTGGTTTTTTTCATATTTGCTCATTTACACATGTGCATTTGTGCCTTCCAACATTTTGAAAGCAGAAGTAGAAATACCAGTTTACTTGTTGGAACCCAAACATTACATTTTAGCTTTGACCAACTTTGGTTTTCTTTAAGAATGAAAGATTCAGTTGAACAAGAGACAGTCCCTGACTTATAATGACTAAATTTACTGTTTTTTTTTTTTACCTTGTGATGTTACAATATGTATACAGTAGAAACCATACATAGCATTTTGAATTTTGATCTTTTTCTGTGCTAGTGACAAATGGTTTGATAGCTTCTTGGAATGATGGGCAATGGGAGTGAGATGCAGATCTTAAACAGCTGCAGATTAAAAGGAAAAACAATCAGTGGTCTACAGTATATCATGTTGCTATGCTCTGATGTTCAATGTGCTAGGGATATTAACTGTATTTCAATTTATGATATTGACATTTGGATGTAATCTCATTGTAAACCAAGGACAATCTATATTAGAGATTTTTTTTGGTCAATTCATCTAGAGTTTCAATTTTTTATTCCAGTTGGTTAACTATAAATCATTTCACCTAGAGGGCAAATAAATAGCAGATCCTTTACCAAGCTTTTGCAAATGGGATTTGGGAAATTTAAATTTATTTACTTATTTATTTGATAGAGAAAGAGAGACAAAGTGAGACAGAGACAGAGAGAAATGGGGTGAGGGGAGAGAATGCCAGTGAGCCAGACAGAGCTGTAATTTTCTGCGGGTTCATCCCTCCAATGCCCACCATTCAGCAGGGCCTAGCTAAAGCCAGGATCCTGGAACTTGTCCATCCAGGTTTCCCATGTAATATCAGGTAATTCAGCCATTATCTGTTGGCCCCCAGGGTGCACATTCACGGAAAGTGTGAGTCAGGAGCACTGCTTGAACTTGAACTCAGGCATTCTAATATGAGCTACAGGAATATTAGCCTGAATTGGAACTGCTAAACCAACCATCTGCCTCAGAGATCTTTACTAGAACTTTATACTTCCGTTCATTGTCCTCAAAGTAGTTATCTACCATGGAAAAACAACTTTAGAAGAATGAAGGAGGCTTAGATTGCTGAGCAATTTTTACAACTATTTATTTATTTATTTATTTGAAAGAGTTACACAGAGAAGGAAAGGCAGAGAGAGAGAGAGAGAGAGAGGTCTTCCATCTGCTGGTTCATTCCCTAATTGGCCCCAATGGCCGGAGCTGCGCCTATCAGAAGCCAAGAGCCAGGAACTTCTACCTGGTCTCCCACATGGGTGCAGGGGCCCAAGGACTTGGGCCACCCCCCACTGCTTTCCCAGGCCATAGCAGAAAGCTGGATGGAAAGTGGAGCAGCCGGGACCCGAACCAGTGCACTAATGGGATGCTGGCACTGCAGGTGGCAGCTTTAACCGTTATGACACAGCGCTGGCCCTGCTGAACAATTTTTATTACCTAGAAGCATCTTAAGCAAATTGCTTAAGTCCATTCTCCATATAAAAATTAAGAATTTATAAAAATACCCAGTATTGCCATTTAGACAGAGTAAAAAATATAAATAGCCTAGTTAAGAAAATATAAAAACTTACTGAATTATTTGCATTTTTCTCATATATCCTTAATACTTCTTAAAGTATATGTATTAAATAATGTGAAAACGAAGAGTAAATTAATTTTCCATTGTATCTGTAATATGAGTGATGAAACCTTTATTTTACATTTAAAGGAGCAAAATATAGGTTTAATGCTTCATAATCTTCATTTTGTTAACTAATCACAAGTGGGAATGTTTTATGTAGAATATTTCCTCAAAATTTGAAATAAAATTTAAAATAAGAATAAAAATTTTTATATATGACAGTTAATTATATAAGGAGGTTAATCTTTTTTTCATTGGCAACTTCTTTTTTTTTATCTTTTATTTAATGAATATAAATTACCAAAGTACAGCTTATGGATTACAATGGCTTCCCCCCCATAACTTCCCTCCCACCCGCAACCCTCCCCTTTCCCACTCGCTCTCCCCTTCCATTCACATCAAGATTCATTTTCAATTCTCTTTATATACAGAAAATCAGTTTAGTATATATAAAGATTTCAACAGTTTGCAGGAGGTTAATCTTTATATAGTTAATTTTTCTCAAAAGGTTTTTATGCATTTTGTGAATATAAAAGCTACACTGCTTTATTTGCATTGGCTATTACAATTCAGCATTTGTTAATGAAAGTTGTCATTAAAATAGCCCTTAGAAATAATTATGATTATTACACGTATAATTATACTTTATTACTACAATTACATATCCTCCTAATAATAAATTGAACATATTTGCTGGTATTAATATTATTAATAACTGAATTCAACTCAATAGAAAAAACTATCATGAAATTTTTGTTTAAATAACAGAATTGGAAATAAGAGAGAAAATAACCTTAGTAGTAATCATTTATATTTGGTAAATTTGACTTCTTAAGATCAGTCCACGTAGACACAAATGGCATGATTCCCCCAAATACTCAGCCTTGGTTTAGATAGAGATGTTATCCACTTCACTAATTATTTTATTCTATTTACTTTGAAGTAATAATATGCAGACTTTGCCAGATAATTAATAAAATAATTATTTAAAAATCTGAATTTTCACAATGAAAGTTGAATTATACATTTAAATAGATTAAATACTATTGTTAGTGTTTTGAATGATTTTCCACCCTAATTCATGATTTAAAAAAAGATATTATGCTAAATATAGTAAATGATGCTTAAACTGTCCTTGGAATCAAATTTCAGGCAATAATTGAATGAATAAAAATATGTTGAACCAAAAAAAAATCATGGTTTGAAACACTTTGCAACAGGTGTGCTACTGATATAGTATTAAATATAGTTTGATGTTGAAGAAGTGGAAGAAGTTGTGCATAAGAAATAGTGAAATTATTACTTTGGACTAATTAATCTGGAGATAGTTCTCAATCCATCTGGAGATTGATGCCATTTTTCTCAAATGTATACAATTCCATAGTGTTATTTTCCTTCTAAAAATATATGATCCTGCACAAGATCACGATCACCAATAAATCCAGTCCTTAGTGATATTTTGAAAAAACATTTAGGTTGTTCCACCTCTAGGTTATGATATCATCTTATATTAACCTAATACAAGAACTAATATTTGAATCCAAAGTCATAGACTAGTGTATGTTTATGTTTTTAAGTTATTAAGTTCACTGTGCAAGTATTACATTGTCAGGATACATTAAAATGAATTCTTAAAAATTAAAAAAGTTATAGCTATAAAAATGAAATTCTTAAAATTAACATTTGAATGATGGCAATTTTGTGGGTAATTATAGCTCACACTCTACATTCAATGCATTTTGATATATGGATAATTAGATCTAGTATTATCCTTTAGTTGGATTTTTACAAAAACAATACAATTTATTGCAAAATTAATTCATTGGCACAATTTAACATTTAGTGGCATGAAGTTAAAGTGAACTGATTTTTACTAAAGACCACTTGTGCTCTGGTTTTCTATGTTCAAGTGCTAATTGTTTATTATAGGTCACTTTGGAACTTAGTTAAAAATAAATTAAATTGGTTGCAAGGTGCATTTAGTAGAACTAGCTCGATATTTCAGCTCCTGGGGTTTTATTTAAATAAAAAAATGGTGAAGTAATGCAATCATCTTTGGTTATAAAAGTGATGGATGAATTGAAAACATTTTTGAATCAGGTCAATGGTACTGATGATTAGTGCATTGTTAATCAAGTTCCTCAGATTGCTATCAAATGCTTTAGCTCTTTTGCTCAGGCTGGTGAGAGGATCATGAATATTAAAGAGATTCAAATAGATGTGCTCTCATGTAATATGGAGCATCACAAATGAAAAGACTAAATGAGGGCAGACTGTGACTCTATGTACTGATATATCTTAAATAAAGAGGAAGGCCTAATCAATTTCTGTACTCATGTATAGCAGCCACATAGAATTTCTTCTTTTTGTAAATAAGGTTTTACTAACATTGAGAGAAAAAACAATGGGCATGATGCATGAAATAAATTTTAAAAGAATAGATTTATATAATAGTTAATAAAATGTGGCTGCTGATAGAATTGAAAAGAAGACATCAATTAAAGATTAGATTACAATGCATTTACATGCCTCAAACAGTAGTGTGTTTTAGAGTAAAAAATTTGAGACTGAGTTGAGAAAAGTCTCTTTGAAAGAAATATGATAATGGAATATCTTATCTATATTTTAAGCAACAATTCTCTTATGTTTTTAAAATCTGTGCTATTAAAAACTTGATACTGTATTTTGGTTTTATTTATTACTAAAAGAAAAATTTTATTCTTTAAGCAGAAACAGAAGAAAATGATCAGCCATAAACATTGGTAAATATTTAGAGTTTACATCACTCTCAGAATTTTTTTTTTCAGTATGGATATCTAAAATTACAAAGAATTATAAAGTATTTATAATTCTAACTACATATTTATGTAAAATAGAAATAAATGTACACAAATGTTTGAATTAAATTTTAACGTAATCTGAGTAAGGATGTGACATCTTTAGCATTTAAATTGACATAGTTTATTGCTGAAATTGGATATACAAAAATTGGATATACACAAAAAAAATTGGATATACACAAATTGAGTCATCTAGTATAAACATCCTATTTGGAAAGAGTAACACATTACCTTTAGAACCTTCCAACCCAGAATAGTTAAATGTATTGAGTTGGCTGGTTGTTTATTTAGAAAGTGGAAATACATAACTGAGTGAAGTCTTAGGAAAACTGGGCTCAAGGAAAAGCTATTTTGGGGATGATAGAAGCTAGAAAATGATGAGCTTCTCACAACTAAACTTTGTGAATGCATATGGACGATCCAGAAGAATCTGAGAATCAGCAGACAGCACAGGGTATGTGGATTTTCAGTTGAAAATGGATGAGATGAAAAAGGATGATTTTTATTATATATATATATATATATATATATATATATATATATATATAGGTTTCACATTTTTCTGGATCCTGTCTTCTGAATAGATGCCAGCTGTTAGATATTCGTACCTATATTTTGTAGCCATGGAAATCTACTGACTATGCCAGTTTGGGGAATGTCCACGGTTCAATCTTTCCTTAGAAGTCCAAGCTCAGTGGGAAAATGATTGGAGATTCAAAGCATTCACAGCACCACAGAACAACTGAATTGTTGAGTGACAACAAGATTTCAAAAGCTACTTTTTTCAAATAAGTCTTTTTAGTTTTTTTTTTAAACAGTAAGTTTTTGAGAAGTCAAGCACCATGCTTAAGTTGCTGGTAGGGTCAAGATTACAATTAAGTTATTTTGATTTGCAACACAGTATAAAAACTTCCCTTAAGATTAAACCAACATAAGCTTAGAATAAAACTAGAAGTTG
This sequence comes from Lepus europaeus, assembly GCF_033115175.1. Lineage (NCBI taxonomy): Eukaryota > Metazoa > Chordata > Mammalia > Lagomorpha > Leporidae > Lepus > Lepus europaeus. The sequence continues at coordinate 134,450,466 of NC_084828.1, forward strand.
AAAGTCTATAAATATATGGCTACAAACTGTTATATAAGTACCGAGAAAATGTATTGGGTTATGAGTGAATGTAGCAGAAAAATAATTTTATTACAGTGGCAATTCCAGGAATAGAAAGACCTCACTAAGGAAGCGATATTTAAGTAAAAATTTAAAGATAAAATACTAGGGACTTCAAAAGTTCATGAATAATGACCACTATCTTTTAATTTCATTTTCCACAATCTTTTCTAAGCCTCTGACAGGAGTTAGGCATGTAAGGGATAAAGAAAAAGAATGTTACAGGGCATGCATGAAGCAGGTATGCTTTGAATTTGTGACAAACTGGAAGGAGGTCAGACTGTAGCACATGTCTTGGAAACTCATAAGAGATGAAGATGGAAAAATTGGCAAGGAACAATTCATGGAGATTAAAAGAAGAGATCTGGAATTTTATCCTAAAGTCATTGCGAAGTCATTAAAAGATCCTAAGCCAGAGTTCTTAAATGTTCTGATATGATTTTTCAAAGTTAAGTTGATTGTTACAGAGAGAATGGATTGAAAGATCATAAAAATGTAGAGTGAAATCATTCAGCAAGTTTTTTCAGTACTTCAAATAAATGCTTGTGGCTGGGTTAAGTTGGTGCCAAGATAAATGGAAGGAAATGAATTAAATTGAAATCTATATTGAAAGTTGAACCAATGTAATTGGTAATTAGTTGTGATGGATTGAGAAAGGAATCAGTTGGAGCCAGCATTGTGGCTTATTGGGTTAAGTCACTGCCTGCAATGCTGGCATCCGATATGGACGCCGGTTTGAGTCTTGGCTGCCCCATTTCTGATACGGCTCCCTGCTAATGCTTCTGAGCAAGTAACAGAAGATGGTTCAAGTGCTGGGGCCTGTGCATCCACGTGGGAAATGAAGCTTTTGCCTCCTGGCTTTGGCCTGGCCCAGCCCTGGCTGTTATAGACATTTGGGGAGTGAACTAGTGCATGGAAGATTTCTATCTCTCTCTCTCTCAATCTCTGTCCTCTGTAACTCTGTCCTTCAAATAAATAAAATAAATTAAAAAAAAAAAAAAAGAAAATGAGAAGTCAACTACGCCAAGGTTTCTGGCATTAAAAGAGCTCTGAGGGAATGGAAGGCTAACATGATAAAACCAATGTCATGAGAAGGAACAAATTTAAATAGGAAATCAAGCATTAGTTTTAGATATATTGTCTTTGAAATATCATCAATCACTTAACAGAGAGGACATATAGGCAGTTGGAAGGAGTGATCTGAATCTCAAAATAGATATATGGATACGAATTTGAGATCTTTGCAAATTTTGGGACATCTATGATTGCCTTTGGGATGAGTGTAGAGAATGAAGAGAAGGAGGCTAAGGGTAGAACTCTGATAATCTTCCAAATTCAATGGATGGATAGAGAAGAATGAATCCTTAAATGAGACTGGCAAGTAAATAGGAAGAAAACCCGGTGAGTTTAGTGTTCCAGAAGCCAAAAAAGGCAGTTATGCTTACAAAAGAGCTTCCAATTTGTTGAATGTGGTTATGAAATTGTAGTGAGTTGAATTGTATCCTTCAAAAGTATGTATTCACATGTAAATATGAATGTTATCCAAGGAAATAAGATGTTTGTAGATGTAATCAAGTTAAGGTGAGCTCATCCTACACATGGGTGGGCATTACATCCTATGGCTGGTATCCATATCAAAAGAAAATATGGATGGGTGTTTGAAATAGCAGGGTGGTGCCTGCATACAATATCACAGTAGCAGCATTTGCCTACTGGCTCCACTAATTCAACTGACTTATTCCTGATTCCAGCTTCCTGCTAATTTGCACCTTTGAAGGCAACAGGTGACATCTAAAGTGATTGGGTCCCTGTTATCCACACAGGAGACCTGGATTGAGTTCCTAGTTTCCAGATTTGGCCCCGAGTCCCAGTCATCGTGGGTATTTGGGATGGGAGCCAGTAGATGGGGGTTATCTACTTTTTTCTGTCACTCTACCTCTCAAGTAACAATTAAAATGAAAAAAAAAATAATAGGAGAGTACATGGAAAAACTCAGAAACCATATGAAGACAGAGACACAGATTAGATCATGCAGTTGTGACAAAAATCATAAAGGATTGCTGGGAACTACTGGAAATTAGAAACTAGACATGGGATGGTTTCTTCCTAAAAAGGCTCCAAAAAATATCTTATCATGCTGGCACTTTGATTTCAGACTCTTAGCCTGCTAGACTGTGAGAGAATAAGTTCCTATCATTTTATACCACCCAGTCTATGAATACTTGGTATATCATTGAGTCACCTCATATGACTGTAAGGTGAGGACTGAAAAAACTTCTGTGCAGTAGGCAATACAGAGATAATGCACATCCTCAGTAGAAGTAGAAGAGTCTCATGGAATGTGGGAAGCGGAATGCACTAGGGACTGGGAAACAAATACAGTGTGAAAAGTGAAGACCGTGACTACTCCATATGTAAACACTGCTTCTTAAGGTCAGAAGAGAAGTGAGGAGATAACTGGAAAACAATCAGCAGAGTGGTTTTTTTTGGAATGAAATATCCGGAGATACTTGTATGTGTTGATGTTAAGAAGGACATGGGGATATAGGGAGTAGAAGTTGAAGAAGGTAAGAATGGGATGACTGACAAGGGAGGACTCATTGAAGACAGCAGTAGAAGCAGCTGAGATTACAAGTGCTCAATCCTTTTTGATTAGAAAGCAGAGAAAAGGTGCAAAAGCAGCAATACTTGTGAAGTGGAAAGGATGAAAGATGTCATATCTAAGGGCTCTTATGTTTTCAATGAAGAATGGTGCAAGACCTTCTGCTAAGATATGTGTATTTAGGGAAGTTAGTTTTTTTTTTTTTTTGACAGGCAGAGTGGACAGTGGGAGAGAGAGAGACAGAGAGAAAGGTCTTCCTTTTGCCGTTGGTTCACCCTCCAATGGCCACCGTGGCCGGCGCACCGCGCTGATCCGAAGCCAGGAGCCAGGTGCTTCCTTGGTCTCCCATGCGGGTGTGGGACCCAAGCACTTGGGCCATCCTCCACTGCACTCCCGGACCATAGCAGAGAGCTGGCCAGGAAGAGGGGCAACCGAGACAGAATCCAGCGCCCCGACTGGGACTAGAACCCGGTGTACCGGCGCCGCAAGGCGGAGGATTAGCCTGTTCAGCCATGGCGCCAGCCTGGGAAGTTAGATATTCTGAAAAGTGTAACAGGTATGAAATTGAAGTGTGAAGAGAGAAAAAACTGGTGAAATTACTAAGCATTGGGCAATGGTTGTGAATTGATAGAGAAACCAATCTGCCCACCTGAGTGGGCATAGTTATTTTTGATAAAATGTATGGACTCCTAGATCCTTCTCAGGAAATCCAAGATTTGAAGAGGTTCTTCAGAGTTCAATGTTTAAGGCATTTATAGTCTTATGTTTTATCAAATGTATGCTGTACTTCTCTTCTAACAGTATCTTGAAGCATTTGGGTTCTCTAAAACAACACACAAAAAATATTCTGCAGGCACCAAGATAAAATCAATATTTTTGTGGTTACTCTTTGATCGTTTTTCATGGAGCTCTCAATGACCCAGTTTTTACAGATTAAAATAGAGTTAATACAGTAATACTCAGTAATGAAAACTTAAAATAATTCAATGACTAATAAATATTGAATAAAAAATTATAACCATAATCTAGAATATCAGTAGTGTAGCTCTTGCAATTATTGATCTGATAGATAATTCAATTGACATTTGAGAAGGGAGGGCAAAATGCCAGGAGCCTGAACTACTTGAATATATTTGGAAAATTAGTATCTTGAAAATATTTCAAAAATGTGCTTGAAAGTGACTGTAAACTCTTGATTGAAAAGTATTCTACTTTCACAATGTGGCATAGTCCTACAATAATTTATTTTGAAAGCTGTAATTCACTTTTGACATTATCATGTGAAGCTCTGGATGCTTTCAACTGTAATGATTGGCTCTGAGCTACAATGAGAGATTTCCTGAGAACATTACTTCTTAATAACAGCAGTCAGAAGAGTACAAAGTAAAATGTGTGGAATCACAGAGATTAAGTCCAAAGCACCCGATGACATAAATCAGAGCAGCAATCTATCATTAAAAACGTTGTAATCCTTGGGCTAGAAATGAATAAGGGAGGAAAGAGAATTTAAAATAAAATAAATGTGAGAATTCATTATTGTAAATGGTTTAGAGTATCCTGTGCCTTAGTTAAACACTATGGAACAGGAAAAGGCAAAAGAAAATGATGATGAGATTTGAATTTTCTGTTTTGAGCCTTGAGATGGCACTTAATAAGGTTTCTGGGCTGGGTTAACTGAGTGTACCATTTAAGTCTAGAACTTATGATGGGTCTTCCTTTAACCTGGGGGTTCACAAACATAGATACATAGGATGTTAATGTCACTTGAATCTACTCATTGTGTAAGTCTCATACAATACTAAAGATTATATGTATTATATAGTATTATATATTATATATAATATATAACATATATAATTATAATATATATATATTATATAATAGTATATAGTATATATTATTATATATTATATAGTATATATTATTATATATTATATAGTATATATATTATATAGTATTATACTAAAGATTATATACAATACTAAAGATTATATATTTAGATATCATTTTCCTATTCTCAACATGATCATTCCAGTTTAGGAGTTTCACTCTGAAAGAACTCCAGAATTGCTGATGTATAACTACAGATGACAATGAATAAGGACTGAATACTCAATAGTAGATGAAGTCCCACTTGTGTCACATTTTTAGTGATAGATGGTTGAATTTGGAATATGCAGAATTAACATATGTTACTTTGATGGAAGGACTTCTGTTGAAGAAGTTTTCAGAGCAATTCTGCAGAACAAAAGGTTCATTATTTTTGCCTAATTAGAATGAGCAAGCAAAGAGTGAAACTAAAATAACAAGGTGTGTCACATGACTATCATGACAATCCCTTCCTAGGATTTTTTGTTGTTGTTAGCTCTCTGGTTAGTAACTCTCCATTACTGAGGTCAGATTCTGTGAACTCCCACTCCACCACCTGCACTTGCAAATGAGTATGTGTCTCCAGTATTTTCCAGGCTGTGTGCTGGATCACAGTCTACTCCAGATTTTAGCGAAAAGAAAAAAGGGGATCCAGCATTGTGGTATAGGGGGTTAAGATGCTGCATGCAGCAGTGGCATCCCAATTGGGCATCAGTTCAAGTCCTAGATGCTCCACTTCTAATCCAGCTCCCCACTAACATGCCTGGGAAAGCAGAAGAGGATGGCCCAAGTGCTTGGGCCCCTGCTACTCACAAGGGAGTGTGGGAAGAAGCTTCTGGCTCCTGACTTCTGGCTTTGGCTTGGCCTAGCCCTAACCATTGTGTCCATTTAGGGAGTGATCCAGATGGAAGACCTCTCTCTGTCTCTCCCTCTCTTTCTGTAACTCTGTCTTTCAAATAAATAAAATAAATCTTTTTTTTTTTTTTTTTTTTTTTTTTTTTTTTTTTTTAGGAAAAGAGAAAATAAGCAACAGCTGAGGTGAAAGAATCAAACATTCCATTTGAGAATTAAGAAAACTGGAATTGCTTAAGAGGAAATTTGTGAACCAGTAGGGAAATTTTCAATGAATATTGGTGATGACATCTTCTCTTTCCCTGAGGACCAGGAGATTAAAAACTAGGGAAAGGGTGAAGAAACGAATTGAGTCAGGGAAGAAGAGACTTGTAATGCAAAGTATATGGGAACTGGGGCAGGGGAAGGGAAGCAGAATAGAGAAATAGGAGAAAGGCAGAGAAAACTGAAGCAACATAGCAGAGAATATTGATGAAGCTTGGACTTTCAAACTCTTGTTTTAATTTCTTACATGAACCTTAATCACAAGATTTATGATTACCTGAAAGCAAGAAAGAAGACTGTGCTAACATTTAATCTTGTTTAGTTTAGGATTTGTCCTTTCTGATAGCATAAATTTTTAACATGTACAATAAAGAAATACTTCATTATCCCAGAATATGTGTTCTTTGTTGTTGTTGGAAACTGTACACATTTGCTTCCAATGAATTTATTTAGTAGATTTACAAGGAAAACCTCAGTTGATTAATGACATTAGTCATCAGTTTGGGAGGAAAATCTCCTTGGATAATTTATTACCCCTCCTAACGAGTCTTTGCACATCCTTAATATTAGAAATTAGCATGGCCTCTTTTAGGAAATGTATGTAGGCTGCAGAGAGTCAACAGATGGAGCCCTGCCTGTCTTCCCTGCTAGAGACTAGGACCTGAATTTGATTGCAGCACATCACTCTCATTTTTGAATGTTTCCTCCTCGTTTTCTCTTAGTGTAGGCAACTTAAGGATTTAAATAGACTTTATCATGTAAAAGAAATGTCATTTATCATTTAATTTAGAAAATGCCTTCCTTCTATAAGACTCAAATATTCTCCTTAGTTGAAGCTTCTTTAACTGGAGTAATAATCTTCAAAAAATTTCATTGTTGAAAAGTTCATGAAGCATCAGTGAAATGAACTTGAACTTATTGTGTTACTATATTTAATAAAATATAGAATTAAAATAAGAAATGTTACGGGGCTGTGCTGTCAAAGAGTAGTGCATTCCCCTCTTGCGTAGGCTACTCAAAACTGTGGTATAAGAGTAGCATGTTCACTAGGAGTGTCTATGCTACTCTGTGGGAAGTAATCTTAAGCAGAATAATTACATTAGAACAAATTCAAATGTATTATGGGAACAGAGTATAAAACTATCTTGCATTTTCAAACTAATGCGTGACACTTCAAAGACATGTTGGGATTAGGGCTGACATTGGCTCTTTTCTGTTTTTAAGGATCCTTGCCCAAGACAAGCACTGCTGCCATGTCTAAGAATTAGAATTTATAAATCACTTCAAGGGAACTAAACCACACTCTGACATTTTGAAAGAGTTGTTCTCAGAGCACCTACATTTCTCAATTGAAAAATAGGTTTGGCTATTGATTCTTGGAGGAGTAGACTTAGAAAACAAAACAAAACAAAAATATGTCTTGGATGATGTATATGAAACAGATGGGCAGGTAATAGATGCTCATAGTATAGATGTCTTGAGCTAAAAGCACTATTAACACTGGTTACTCTGGATTCACTTCCTCAGTATTTGTCTTGTCTACACTGCCTTACCAGCTGACTCAAGCAGGCAGTGCAGGAGGCAGGAATCATGCTGTTAAATGGCTTTTGTATTTTTGATCCTCAAAGTACACACAGTTTTCTAATATTTTTATTGCACTGTACACAGATATGATATAAACAACAAAGATTGTCATTGGAATTCCTAAAAGGAAATGACAATGCCATATGAGATAGATAAATTTAGATTTTTTAAAGGCCACAAGCACTTTGTTGATGCTTCTTTCTTTCCTTCCTCTTCCCTCTTTCACTCTTTGCCTCCTTCCTCCTTCCATCTTTCTGTAGCCTCTGGAGTTATTCCCTGAGTTTAATATAATTCAGGGAAAAATAATCCTTTAAATGTATCAAATGCTTGCAAAATATAAAAAAATCAGTTTTTTTTTCACATACTGTTCACCTTCCCAAATTCTCAGATAAAGATAGAAGCAGTTCTTTTGTTAATTAAATATATTTAAACCAGGTTGGTCTCCTCAGAAAATTAATATTAATTTCTTTCTCCAAATATTAGGACTTTCTTAATCCCATCAAAAGGAAATGCATTTTCAACCTTCTTAATTTTAACAGGGTTATTATTTTGCATTGTAAGCAACTCATATAAGTAATCTTCAGCCTGACAAGCTGGCACCATTAGTGACTGGTTAAATCAAATATTTCTGTGACCTATAATTTTAAGAGCAGAAGAATTGTAGTTCTGATTTACAAAGCTTTTCTCTATCTTGACTTCCAGGTAATTTTCAACTCACAAAACCAATGTCGGTTCCTGTCAAGTCTTCTCTGTCTTACACAATCTCTTAGAATTAATATGTATCCTCTGAAACTAGAATCTGTTATTAAAGTGCTTTCTTCTTATTCCAAAGCATTATGTGGGTTTTTCTGCTCTTAGCCATTGGTGTTCAGGGAGATGTTCAGTCACGTGACATAGCAATCCTTCCATGTCTCCTCCTCCTTCCCTCTGAAGCTGCCAAGGAATGTGAGATGATACACAGCTTACATCTGCTTCCCATGCCTCACCACCACTCAGCTTCTCAGACCACAGGCCTTTGTTCTCCCTCCTAATTCATGAGTCCTGCAGTTTCCAGCATTCTCTCTCACACATTTGTCATTCTATCTCTTTCATATTGATATTTCCATTTTCCCTTTCATACTTCAAAGTTATTCACTTATATCTTGGATAATGCTAGTCAGAGTAATGTTAAGTAAAACTAAATTAGTTTTTCTCCCTGTAAAATATGTTGAAGGTGTTATTCTGCTTAGAGACAAGACCAGTTTTTCCTTATGTTTATGGTCTTAATTTAAAGTCTTTTGTGAAGTAGATACATGTCTAGCTTATTAAAACACATTACATCCTCTTATGTATTCTTCTCAGTTGAAAATTTTTAACAGAGCTCAGGGGAAGAGTGTGATCCAAACCTCAGAACAGGCACTGGGAGTCAAACATGCTGTTTTGGGTTCTGGAATCACTCTTTTCTAGGCCTATTTTATTTTTTAGGCCCATTTTCGCTTCCTCTCAAGTGGCTTTTCTTTTACTGAAGTTGTTCAAGCAGAAGTTATGAATGCCTTTTACCTACAAAGCAGATGGCTTATTCTTTGATCATTACCTTCCTGATATTGAAATTTGACATTTTTGCTCATATTGAAACTTCCAACTTTTATTTTCTTATTCTCTTCTAGCTTCCGTTGGTTCACTTCTAATGCTTAGTGCTCTCCTTTTTCAAGATTTTGTTTTTGCCTTTTTTTCTTACCATTTTTCTTTGACTGCCACTTGTCTGTATGCAGCACTTCAATTAAGTCTTTAAGGAGTGTCTTACCAGGGGTCAACTGCAATGCCAGCATCCCATATCAGAGTTCTAGTTGGAGTCCTGGCTGCTCTGCTTCTGACGCAGCTCCCTGCTATAACACCTGGGAAGATAGTGGAAGATGGTTCAAGTGCTTGGGTTCCTGCTATTCAGGAGACCAGGATGGGTTTCTGGGCTTCTAGATGGTCTGCTAGACCTGGCTCTTGCAGCCATTTGGGTGGTGAACCAGAGAATAAAAGACCTCTCTCTCTCTCTCTCTCCATTCAGTCACCATGCCTTTCAAATAAATAACTGTTTAAAAAAGATTGCTTTCTTGAGTTGGTATCATTGTTGAATGATATCATAATTCCATTTCTAATGGCTATGATATATTCTTCATGGACATTCTGCTGGCATCTTAAATATAAAATATTTTCAAATAACTCATATGCCATGATCTAATTTTTAAAGCCCATCCGTATCTATTGTTATGTTATTCTTTGTAATGCAATCAGGTTACTTCCATCCTCCAAAATTTCCAGTGGTTCTGAGTGCTTATTGCTTTTATTTTACTATGAGCTAGACATTCTCCCCTGTATGTTTTGTCTTGTCTATTCCCATCAATACAGTGCTTTCTTCCTTTGTGATTGTTTATGAAAGGCATTCAGTTTTTCAAATTTCAGTCAGTATTTAATTCAATTCTTAATTTTCCTTTTAAAAGCATGATTATTAAACTGTTCTTATGGCAGCAAAGAAAACATAACAAATGTGGAATCCTAGTTTTAGAAGCAGATTTCATTGATCCTAAGATGCACATTTTTACCATAATTCAATTTCCCTAAAATGGATAAGCAATTCAATGTAGTCAAATGTATCTTAGATTTAATAAAATATAGCACTTACTGTGTTATGAATTGTTAAGAATGGTTTAATTTTTAATTCCCATTTATGTATTTCTCAGTAAATATGTGTTGGACAGGACTTACTTAATTTTTAAAATTCTTTATTTCCTTTTCAGTAAATATGTGGTGAATTACCACATGCCACATTTTTTCTATTCTGCAAAATCAAATTAAAGTGTAAGAGCCATTAAGTGTTTCACAAGATGAATTATCCAAAGATTGATTTAAATTTTTATATTTATTTTTATTTGGGCAGAGAGAGAGAGAGAGGGAGAGAAAGAGAGAGAGATTTTTCCATCTACTGATTTACTCTCCAAATGTGCATAACAGTTGGGGCAGACAGAAACCAGGAGCTGGGAATTCAATCTGGATCTCAATGCGGGTGGCAGGAATCTAAGTATTTGAAAAATTACTTGGGCCGGCGCCATGGCTCACTTGATTAATCCTCTGCCTGCGGCGCTGGCATCCCATATGGGATCCGTGTTCTAATCCGAGTTGCTCCTTTTCCAGTCCAGCTCTCTGCTGTGGCCTGGGAGGGCAGTGGAGGATGGCCCAAGTGCTTGGGCTCCTGCACCCACATGGGAGACCAGGAAGAAACACCTGCTTCTGGCTTCAGATCTGCGCAGCGCTGGCCGTAGCGGCCATTTTGGGGGGTGAAACAACAGAAGGAAGACCTTTCTCTCTCTCTCTCTCTCTCACTGTCTATAACTCTAAATGTCAAATAAATACAAAAATATTACTTGCTTTCTCTCAAGGGGCATTAATAGGAAGCTGGAATTGAGTAGAGCATGTTCTCCAACTCAGACATTCTGAGATGGCACAGGAGCATATCAATTGTGTCCATACTGTTCTTCCAAAGGCCCTACTTTCAGATCGATTTGATATATATTATCATGTGTTTTTAAGAGACATTATAAAATACAGTATGATGTTAATTGAGACTCTTGTTTTCATGTAACAGAAATGAAACAGATTTAGGAACATGGTTTACTGACCATACAACTTGAAAGTCCAATAATATGCTGACAGATAAGATAACAAAAACAGAAACAAAAAATCAAAAAACAACAACAATGGCAAAGGAAGACCTTTCTCTCTCTCTCTCTCTCATTGTCCACTCTGCCTGTCAAAAAAAAAAAAAAAAAAAAGAAAAAGAAAAAAGAAAAAGAAAGAAAGAAACAAATGGACCTAACAGATCTTTACAGAACTTTTCATCCTACAGATGCAGAATACACATTCTTCTCACCAGTGCATGGGACTTTCTCTAGGGCTGACCACATGCTAGGCCATAAAGCAAGTCTCAGCAAATTCATTAATATCAAAATCATACCATGCATGTTCTCTGATAACAATGGAATGAAGTTGGAAACCAACAACTAAATAATCCCCAATAAGATCTGTGGCTCTGACCTGGGCATCCTTCGACTCCAGGGCAGGTCCATTTCCAGTGATCCAACTCTTGGCAGAGCTGCCAGGGCTCTTCACAAGCTGACTTCTGCTGAAGCCCAGGCTTACCATATTGAAAGCCACTGCAGTGGACTGGCCTGTTGGGTCTCCTTGAGGGCAGATCACTGCACAGATCAGCCATTAATAGGCCTGCCACCCATTGCTTCTGATGCCGAGCTTTCTTTTCCTCCTGGTTTGTGTTAAAGCAGACCAGACGATGCAAGTCAAGGGAGTGCCCGTGTCCCATCTCTAATCTTCGGTGGCCTGAACTACAAGTCTATAGTCACAGGCATGTTCTGTAGTAGTTTTTCTAAGGTAGACAATGCCCATGAGGAAAATTATATTCTCACTTTAAAACTTTCTTTCCCTTTGGTCTGAAAGGGAGGTTTTTTCTACTTACTGTATACTTCGCTGATGGCGAAGTGAATCTAGCTATGAGATTATTATTTAAGTTCTTATTTTGGCTATGCTATTACAGAAAAATGTTAGCCATCTCTTTTATAAGGTCTAAAGATTAAATTGTGCGTCCTACAGATTTCTTCATAATAGAATTAGTTTCCTACCTTGAAGAGAATAGAGAAATGAAAGAACAAGTTGGGCTTAGAATAGAGAAATGAGGGAGCAAGTCCTAGATCGCTTGCTGACAATAGCAATATCACATGAATACTTAGCAAACAGTTTCAACCAATAGATAACAACTTAAGAAAACATTTACCAGAAGGTCCAATACCTTCTATAAATTTTAAGAATCATGTATTTGAAAACACCTCTTAAATATCTAACATGGTGTAGTTTGTTTAACCAGTAAACTTAAGGACAACCATATAAAATGTTTTTAGTTTCTTTCTACCAACCAGTTTAAAACATATGATACACAGATTCAGGTCACACAAATTAAAATGTATCTTTGATTGATTTTAGCAGCTTAAATTTATGGACAATCTTATCTATAAGCCATTTAAAATAAAACTCTTAATAAAATTTCCCCACGTGGACATACAATATGTACACACATATAACATAGCATAATAGACCAATATAGCAATTTTAATAATAGTTTTTAAAATCTTTAACTCTTTTTGTAGATTGCCAATTGATTTGAATTGCTTTTTTGTTTTTAGTAACCTCAGTTAACCATACTTTCTCTCAGTTGGTACTGTTAATACATTATTGGCTTCATCTGTTTACAGAGCCATCCCAAAGTACTGACTACAATAGAAGTGGCTGGAAAAAGTCCATAGGAACCTATAGGAGGACAGCTAAACACAGAACCAACAACGCTCTAGTTTTATGAGCAGCACATCATATATAACTACGGATGACAAAAGACTTTAAGTCGACATGTTTAAAATTATAAACTCATCAACCAACAAGAGGCACTTGCTTACTTCACAGTATTTTTGAAAGCACCTGTAGGATTTTACAAGTATTTAGCCCTTTAGGCCTCTGGGGCTTTCTCATTAAGATAACTATCATGTCTAGTAACACAAGATCATTAGACTTTTTAATTCTCAAACATTTGTATTAATAGCATTTTCCATTATAGAAACTTAAAGTCTGGTACCACATCACATCTTGACAGTACTTCTAATATAATCCAAATAGCCTGATTAGTTGGTGTCTCTATAAGATGAGAGACATAGGTCCTTCGATTTTTTCAGTTGGGCCCAAACTGGAAAAACCAAAGTCCAGGATATACTGGAAATTTTAGAGACCAGATTGTTTGAAACTTTGATTTTTTGAATGCCTGTCAAGAATGCCAAGAAGGCTCAAAATCCAAAATATCTGGTTGAAATAAGATTCCTTAAAATCATGACATAACATAGACCAAATTTGATCATTGTTACAAGGTGATTATTCAAGTCTTTGAAAATAAGCACATAGTTAAATAACCCATAGCTCTTAATAAAAATTCAGCTGTTTTTGAACAATTAGAATTTAACAGACATCAAGAGAACATAATAGATTGCTTTAACACATTGCTTTAACAGAGCATCAGAGTTTAATTCTATGTCAAAGAGAAATTGAGCTTCCTGTGATCTTTTGCTGTGAGGTTTCCTTCCTTTACCTTCTTTCATATTGGTGACCATGTTTCTGTGTTTCTGTGTGTAACACATCTTTAAGCATCTTTTGCAGGGCAGGATGAGTGGCAACAAATTCTTTCAGTTTCTGTTTGCTATGAAGTCTTAATTTCACCTTCATTCACAAATGAGAGCTTTGCAGGATATAGTATTCTGGGCTGGCAGTTTTTCTCTCTTAGTACCTGGGCTATGTCTCGCCATTCCCTTCTAGCTTGTAGGGTTTCTGATGAGAAGTCTGCTGTGAGTCTAATTGGAGATCCTCTAAGAGTAATCTGACGTTTCTGTCTTGCACATTTTAGGATCTAAGAGCTGGTTTTTTGAAAACATAAACAAAATTGACACACCATTGGCCCAAGCAACCAAAAAAAAAAAAAAAGAGAGAGAGAAGACCCAAATCAATATAATTAGTGATAAAAAACAAAATATAACAATAGATACCACAGAAATAAAAAGAATACCAGAAATTACTACAAAGAACTTTATGCCAACAAACCCAGAAACCAAAAGGAAATGGATAGATTCCTGGACACATACAACCTCCCTAAACTGAGCAATGAAGACATAGAAAATCTAAACAGACCAATAACCAAGATGGAAATTGAATCAGTAATAAAGACCCTCCCAATAAAGAAAAGCCCAGGACCTGATGGCTTTACTGATGAATTCTACCTACATACAAGAAAGAATTAGCTCTAATTCTTAAGCTACTCAAACAATTAAAAGGGAGGGAGTCATCCCAAACTCCTACTATGAAGCCAACACCACCTTAATTCCTAAACCTGAAAAAGATACAACAGAGAAAGACTGTAGACCAATTTTTATGATGAACATAGATTTAAAAATCTGCAAAGCAAATAACCACCCATATGAATCCAACAACACATAAGAAAGATCATTCATGAGGACCAAGTAGGATTCATCCTTGGTGTGAAGGGATGGATTACCGTTTGCAAATCAATCAATGTGGTACATCATATTAACAAACTGAAGAATTAAAATCATATGATTATCGCAATAAATGCAGAGGAAGCACTAGATAAAATACAATACTCTTTCATGATGAAAACCTTAAGCAAATTGAGTATAGAAGGAACATTCCATAACACAATCTAGGTAATTTATGACAAACCCATGGCCAGAACCCTGTTGAATGGGGAAAGTTGGAAGCATTTCCCCTAAGACCCAGAACCAGGGAAGGATGTTCACTCTCACCATTGCTTTTTAATGTAGTCTGGAAGTTTTTGCCAGAATCATTAGGCAAGAAAAAAGAAATCAAAGGGATACAAATTAGAAAAGAGGAAGTCAAGCTATCCCTATTTGCAGATGACATAATTCTTTATATAAGGTAATCATAAGACTACACTAAGAGATTATTGGAACTCATAGGAGAGTTTGGCAAAGTCATAGAATATAAGATTACAGCAAAAAAATCAATAACCTTTGTATGCACAAACAATGCCACAGCTGAGAAAGAAATTCTCAGATAAATCCCGTTCACTATAACTACAAAAAGAATTAAATACCTTGGAATAAATTTAACCAAGGACATCAAAGATCTCTATGATAAGAATTACAAAACCTTAAAGAAAGAAACAAAGGATGACACCAAAAAGTGAAAAGATCCTCCATGTCCTTGTTTTGAAAGAATCAATATCATCAAAATGTCCATGTTACAGAAAGCGATTTACAGATTCAGTGGAATACTAATCAAAATATCAAGAATATGCTTCTCAGATTTAGAAAAAACAATGCTGAAATTCATATAGAAGCACATAAAACCCCTAATAAATAAAGCAATCTTATACAACAAAATCAAAGATGGAAGCATATCAATTTCTGATTTCAAGATGTACTATGGGACAGTTATAATCAAAACATCCTGATACTGCTACAAAAACAGATGGATAGACCAATGAAACAGAACAGAAACCTCAGAGGGGCTGGCTCTGTTGTGTAGCAGCTGAGTCCGCCACCTGTGGTGCTGGTGTCCCATGTGGGCACTGGTTCGAGTTCCAGCTGTTCCACTTCTAATCCAGCTCTCTGCTATGGCCTGGGAAGGCAGTGGAGGATGGCCCAAGTCCTTGGGCCCCTGCACCCATGTGAGAGACCTGGAGGAAACTCCTGGCTCCTGGCTTCTGATCAGTACAGCTCCAGGCGTTGTGGCCGATTGGAGAGTGAACCAGTGGATGGAAGACATCTCTCTCTCTTTCTCTCTCTCTAAATCCTTCTCTCATTATGTAGCTTGACTTTCAAATAAATAAATAAATCTTAAAAAAACCCATAACTCAGTTCCTGCATCTATAACCAACTTATCTTTGACAAAAGAGCTAAAATCAATCCCTGGAGTAAGGACATTTTCTTCAACAAATAATGCTGGGGAAACTGGATCTGTGCATGAAGAAATATGAAGCAAGACTCATACCTTACACCTTACACAAAAATCCACTCACAATGGATTAATAACCTAAATATATGACCCAGTACCATCAGATTTTGCAGGGAAAACCCTGAAAAATGTTGGCATAGGCAAAGAGTTCTTGGAACAGACCCTAGAGGCACAGACAATCAAAGCCAAAATTGACAAATGGGATTACTTCAAGCTGAGAAGCTTCTGTACTGTAAGAGAAACACTCAGTAAAGTGAAGAGGTGACTGACAAATGGAAGAAATTATTTGCAAACTATGCAATTCATAAAGGATTATGTAAACTATGCAACTAATATCCAGAATATATAAAGAAACTCAAGAAACTCAACAACAACAAAACAAACAATGCTGTTAAGAAATGGGCAGAGGAATTAAACAGGCATTTTTCAAGAGAGGAAATCCAGATGACCAACAGACGCATGAAAAAATGCTCAGGATCACTAGCCATCAGGGAAATGGAAATCAAAATTATAGTGAGGTTTCACTTCACCTGAGTTAGAATGGCCCTCATAGAGAAACAAACAAACAACAAATGCTGGTGAGGATGTGGGGAAAAATGTACCCTAATCCACTGTTGGTGGGAATGCAAACTGGTAAAACCACTGAGAAAGAAAGTATGGAGATACCTAAAAAATATGAATATAGACCCACAATATGACTTGGCCATTATACTCTGGGAATTTATCTAAGGGAAATGAAATCAACATATGGAAGTTTTACTTCCTCCATGTTCATTGCAACTCAATTCATAATAGCTAAGATATGGAATCAATCCAAACGTCTGTCAACTGAAGACTGGATAAAGCAATTATGGGATATGTACACCATGAAATACTACACAACGGTAAAAAAAACTGAAATCATGTCATTCACAACAGAATGGATGCAACTGAAAGAAATTATACTTAGTAAAATAAGACAGTCCCCAAAGGAAAAATACCGTACGTTCTCACTGATCTGCAGTAAGTAATAGAGTACCTAGAATGTAATCTATAGAAGTGAAAATGATGCTTTGAGATGCATTACTTTGAACAGCCCTTGTCTTAACTGTTGAGGAACAGTTTTTTTCATACTATTTGCTGAACTCTTTACTTAGTATAGGATCAATATTCTGTGTGTAAAGTTAGATGAAAATAGATCTTAGTAAAAAGTAAGAACGGGAATAGGAGAGGGAGAAGGAAAAAGCATGGGAGTTTGGGTAAGAGGGTGGGTAGGTTCGGAAGAATCACTATGTTCCTAAACTCGTAGTTATGAAATACATGAAATTTGTATCCCTGAAATAAAAGGATAAAAGGTACAAAAAAGAAATATTAAATAAATATATTTACTCTGAATAAAAACAGTAATTTTCAATTATTCCATCAAGAATCCTAAACTTGAGGAGAAGCTCTTCTGGAATAGGATAGAAGAAACTCTGAAGCAGTTATTAACTTAGCAGTTAAGGTGCCCATATTTTATACCAGAATATTTGGGTTTGATTCCCAGTCCTGGCTCCTGGTTCTAGTTTGCTGCTAATGCATGCCATGAGAGGCAACAGTAACGGATCAAGTGATTGGGTTCATGCCACCCCTGTGGGAGATCTGGATTGAGTTCCTATCTCCAAGTTTCAGCCTTGGCTCAGCCTTGGTTGTTGTAAGAAATTAGGGGAGAGAAGCAGTGGATGGGGATTTCTGTCTACCACTCTCTGTATCTCTTTCTGCTTCTCAAATAAAGCCTCTGAAAATCTTTTCCTCAATATCATTGCAAGACTTGTCAAAATGAAATTTTCAGAACTCTAGGAATTGACAAAGGGCTTATAACAATTCAAGAAGCATTACTTTAAGGAAAAAGTCTTAATCCATCTAAGAACAGTGATTTTTTTTGGCTTTCAAAAATTTTATGTATGGAATTGTGTGTTTACTTATTTGCATTTTACTTGAAAATAGTGAGAAAGGAAGTGAGGAGAGACATAGATGGAAATCTTCCATTGTTGGTTTATTCCCCAAATACTTGCAACACTTGGGGCTGGGTCAGGCTAAAACCAGAAGCTTGGAACCCTACCCAGATATCCCACATGTGTTAAAGTTACCCAAACACTTGAGCTCATGGGTTCCTAGGATGTGTATTAGCAGGAAGCTGGATCAGAAACAGAGCTTACACTTGAACCAGGCACTCCAAAATGGAATATGATTGTCCCGAGTTGTGTCTCTACTACCGAGCTGAACTCTTGCCCTCTGCTTATCATTATAACTTGCTCTATTGCCAGCTCCCTCTCCTCTGCAGGTTGATAGGCTTGAAAATAATCAACCTTGAAATAACAGCAGCTTTGAAAGGCTGGAGTGTATTGGAGTTCCTCTAAAACCTCACTTCCAGAGAATTGTCTCTATTTTACCTGTCTGGCATCTGCTTGGAGAAGATGCTCTAAAATACAGCATTGTTTTTTACCAGGGCTTGCATTTACTTGACCTTACTCAGAGGTTCACTCTATGTAAATAACTCTCTCTCAGGTGGCAACTGTTTTTACATCACAACCAGTACCAGTTGAGGCTAACAAGAGGCTTAGTGAAACAAAGATTCACAAAACAAAAACAGCAAAATAGAAAAATATAAGCTCTTTCAGATCTGCTCTTGGGCCTAACTAGTAAGGCTTTTGTTTAAATTATTGTACTTTTTGACTTTGTAATTAGTGTTTTGTTTTTCTAAAAATAATTTCAGCATATATTCCTTATATTTATTGCTGTGTCTTCTTTAATCCTTCATATACGATAACCTTTTAGTTTTTTCTTATCTGTGATATTGGAGTTACAAACTTATCTATCAAGTGCAAATCTGGAAAGTTTCTATTGACTGCTCATGGCTCCCCCACATACGGACAATATTTTCCTCTTCCTAAAGGAGCATAATGGAGCCTAATTTTTGGTTGAGTGTTGCACATTCTAAATCATACAATGTGGTAAATGGAAAGCAGCTCTTCCTCACTTAGAATTTGTTGTTGCTGCTGTTACTGCTACTTTTTGTTTAGTTTCTTTCCTGGACTACTTCTTTAAGGTTTGTATTCATTGTCATGTACACTCATTGAAGTATGTTATCTGTTAGCTTGGTGGTCTAACAATTAGGCACAGGTTTCTTACTTCTGTGAATCAGTAAGTATCCATGCCTTTACTGAAAGCTTTCTAGATGTGTTGGGACATGCTATCAACACCAGTACTTTCAAACTCTGTCCTAGGCTTTTACTTCCTTCTTGCGCAGAACATTTGTGTTCACCTCTCTATCTCCCTCCCTCCCTGCGTCTCAAATAAATAAAAAAATTTAAAACATCACTGTGCTCAAGGAGCTCCTACTCTAGTAGTTGGAGACACAATAAAAAAGACAACGGAGTTTAAATGCATCTTGTGCTTGAAGATGATAAGTACAAAGAGAAAAATAAGCTGGAGGAAGTAGACGAGGCATGTTTAGAACTGGAGTGCAGCACTTAGAATTTTACACTGAATTGTCAAGAAAATTTTTCCTGAAAAGCTGAACTTGAAGAGAAAGATCTGAAGGAAGTCATAGGGTGATTCACAAAGATCTCTGGGGAAGGAGCTTTCCTAGCTGATGGGAAAACAACTACAAAGGCCCTGAGATTTAATTGTGCCCCTTATACTAGAGGAATGGCAAGGAGGTCAATGTGACTGAAATAGTGAGCAAATGTCATTGTAGTAGGATGTAAGTTCACAGCCAATGGTGGCAATATTATCTAAGGTCTTAGATGTAAATATATCACTTATCCTTATTTTTCAATTACTTGATGTTTTGTTATCAACCAGTACATTGACTTTCACACAAATTTTTAAAAATTTTTATTTATTTGATATTCAGAGAGACAGGCAAGAGTGAGACACAGAGAGCTCCCATTTGCTGATTTATTCTTCAAGTGCCTGAAGCAATCAGGACTGGGATGGGACCAAAGCTAAGAATCGGGAACTCATCCAAGGTTTCCCATGTGAGTGGCAAGAACCCAATCTTGAGCCATCATTGCTGCCTCTCAAGGTCCACATTATCAGGAAGCTGGACTCAGGAGCTGGGAACTGAACCCAGCATATTACCTTAACCACTATACTAACTTACCTTAACCAGCATATTAACTACTAAGCCAAATGCCTGACCCTACTCCATTTTCAAATGGTTCATGAGTCCCAAGGATTTAGTAAGCTCAGAGAATGTGGTTGCATGTTTCCTTCTATGGCAGTGGGAGATTCAGCTTTGTTAAGTTCACTGTCTGTTTCTTCGTTTCCACACTGCCCTGCTCTTCCAGTTCTCTTCTATGTTCTGAGAGATACTGTCCAGACGTTTCAGGTCTAGGTTACTGCCTAACTGTAGCAGAGCTTGTGCTTGGGCTCTGAAGATGTCATGCTCCTAGTCCACAGGCACACACTTTGCTACAGTATAGCAAATTTTATCACCTGTGCCAGTGTGGCTGGGTCTGGTAAAGTAACTTCTAATATCAGTCATAGGCTACACCCGGCTGGATCTCCTGTTGACTTAATTCCTTCATCCCATATGACTAGCTAGACTATGTGGATGCTTGGTGTGCATCTTAACAAAGGTACTTCCTCATTTGCTTACCCGTTTTTTTTTTTTTTTTTTCCCTAGGAGACTCAAGAAACATTTAACTTGGAAACAAGGAAGGTCTATTACACTTAAATTCCAGGATGATAATTATATCTTTGAGTGACTTTTGAGAATCGGAGTGATTTCTATCTAAATTTTTCTTGAATATGCTTGACGTGTGATTTTTTAAACATTAAGTCAGTGAGAGATGAGTATTTTCATTATTTTCTTAGTGGACATATTATTTAAATATTAATTCATGCACTCCCTGCTTCTTTTCTTTGTTGGTCTTGCTGGAGGCTTTTCAATTTTCTTCATCATTTCAAAGAAACAGATTTTGGTTTTATTGATAGTCTCTATTGTATGTTGTTTTCAATTTTATTGATGTCTGTTCTTATATTTATTATTTCCTTACTTCTGCTTGCTTTAGGTTTATTTTTGTTCTTTTTTCTTAACATGAAAAGCTTAGGTTATTGCTTTGAGACCTTTCTTCTTTCTAATATAAGCATTTAATGCTATAAATTTCCCTCTAAGGGCCTGCTTTAGTGGCATTTCATAAACTTTTATGTATTGTATTTTCATTATTATTCAGCTTAAAATATTTTCTAATTTCTTCACAGACTTCCTCTTTGATCTATGGATTATTCAGTAGTGTATTATTTGATTTCCAAGTGTTTTGAGCTTTTCCCTTTATCTCTTTGTTATTGATTTCTAGTGCAATTCGTTATGTTCAGAAAACATACTTTGTTTGATTTAAATTCTTCTCATTTCATTAAGATTTATTTTGCATTCCAGAATATGAGCTACCCTGGAAAATAGTCCTTGTGCTTTTGAAAGGAATGTTTATTCTGTTGTTGGCTTGAATGTTCTGTAAATATCATCTAGATTTCATTGGTTGATAGTGTTTAGTTCTATATTCTTGATGATTTTATTAATTACTGAAAAGACTATGCAAGTCTTCAACCACAACTGTATGATTATCTATTTCTCCATTTAGTTCTGGCAGCTTTTCCTTCATGTATTCTGAAGCTGTGCTTTCATGTACATTAATTTTTTGGGCTGCTATATCTCCTAAGTGAAGTAAATCCTTTGTCACTTTTTGATAACCATTTTTAATCCCTGGTAGTTTTTTTGTTGCAAGGTGTATTCTACCTAATTTTTGTCTATTCATTCTGCTTTTCTTTTGATTTGAATATGCGTTGTGTGTGTGGTATATCTTTTACCTTCCTTATATTTTAAACATAGTTTTATCATTACAGCTGGAATAAATTTCATATAAACAGCATATGGTTGAATCACTAAAACAATTATCCTACAATCTCCTTAACATTTACATGTACTTTGACCATATGCATCTAATGTACTTTCATGTAGTTGGAATTATGCTTATGACTTTATGTTTGATCACTTAGTTTTTATCCCTCTGTTTCTCTTTCCTTGATTCTTTCAGTGTTATTTGAGCATTTTTTAGTATTTCATTTAAATTTGTCTACTGCATTTTGGGCTATCTATCATCTATCTATCTATCTGTCTATCATCTATTTATTGTTCGTGGGTATTAGAGGTTATAATATAGATGCCTAACTTTCCCCCATCTACGTCCAATCTGAATTTTACTATTTGAAGTGAAATGTAGATACTATTACTAGAAAAGCTTTTATCCTGTTTCCTCTAAATTGGAAATTTTTGTGTATTATATTACCAATGTAAATATAACTTACATAATATTATCATTTTTTACTTTCTACTTTCAATCATATCTTAAAGAACTCAATAGAAGAATATGCTATTTACCCATGCATACACATTTCTCTTCATTTTTGAAAAATCTTAATTAATTAATTTATTTTAAAGTTAGAGTTACAGAGAGAGAGAGAGAGAGAGAGAGAGAGAGAGATCTTCCATCCATTGTTTAACTCCATAGATGGCCACAAAAGCCAGGACTGGGCCAGGAAGAATCCAGGAGCCAGGAGCTTCATCCAGGATTCCCATGTTAGTTGTAGAGACCCAAGCACTTGAAACACCTTCTGCTGTTTTTCCCAGACCATTAGCAGGGAGCTGGATAAGAAGTGGAGCAGCTGGGACTTCAGCCGGCGCCCACATGGCATGTTGGTGTCTCAGGCAGTGGCTTTACCTGCTACACCACAACACCAGCCCCTCGTACTTCAATTTTTATTGTTACAAGCTTCCTTCTGAAAATTTTTATTTAGCACTTTTAAGAAAAGATCTTATTTTATTTTATTAAAAGGCAGAGGAGCAGACAGAGAGGGAAAGACACACACAAAAAGAATGATCCTCCACCTGCGAGTTCACCTTCCAAGTGGCTGCAATAAATGGACTGGGTCAGGCTGATGCCAGGAACCTGGAACATCATCCAGCTCTCCCGCACGGTTGCAAGGACAAAAGCATTTTGGCCAACTTCTGCAGCTTTCCCAGGCACATTAGCAGGGAGCTGGATCTGAGGCAGAGCAGCCAAAATTCCAACCTGCACTCTGACAAGGCATCCCAAGTGGTAGCTTAACCTGCTGGGTTCCAACGCCAGTTCTCTTTGTTTTCATTTATTTACAATTTGTTCCAGAAGAATATTTTTTACTATAGAATTATGAGTGATTATTTTTTTCTTTCAGCACTTTAATTGTTGCACTTCCTCCTGATCACCACTACTTGTCATGTGAATTACGAAGCCATTCTAGTCATTATTCCCCTATCCTTAGTATGTTATTTTTTGATTGCTTTCAAGACAATTTTTTTGTCTTAACATTTTTCAGAGATTTAATTATAACGTATATGGGCAAGTAGTTGGTTTTGAAGTTTATTCTGGTGAGGTATATGACGAATCTTGAGTATGTAGTTTTATGTCTTGCAAATTTAGAGTTTTCAGCTATTATTTTTAAAATTGTTTTTCTACATTGTAGTCTACCTTGTCTTATTCTGGGACATCTGTGACACAAATAATTTACTTTTTGGTAAGATCTGTCTCTGAAGCCCAATTCCTTTCTTCTAATTCTTTCTGTTTGATGTTCAAATTTAATATTTTCTATTGATTCATTTTCAAATCTCAATGACTTTTTTCTGTTATAGCTATCTGCTATTGCTCACAAAATGGAAATTTTATGTAAGTAATTGAACTTTTCAGTTATAAAATTTGTCTTTTTTTTATTTGACAGGTACAGTTATAGACAGTGAGAGAGAGAGAGAGAGATAGAGAGAAAGGTCTTCATCCGCTGGTTCACCTGCTGGTTCACCTGCTGGTTCACTCCCCAAATGGCCACTGTGGCTGGTACTTCGCCGATCTGAAGCCAGGAGCCAGGTGCTTCCTCCCAGTCTCCCATGCAGGTGCAGGGGCCCAAGCACTTGGGTCATCCTCCACTGCCCTCCCGGGCCACAGCAGAGAGCTGGACTGGAAAAGGAGCGACCGGGACTAGAACCCAGTGCCCATATGGGATGCTGGGCTGCAGGCGGAGGATTAACCAAGTGAGCCACATCACTGGCCCTAAAATTTGTCTTTTTAAAATTCTTTATAACATCTGTTTCTTCACTGAGGTTTTTTTGTCTATTTTCTTAATGAGTGTTCACTCTTAACTTTTTCTAAAGATTTATTTATTTGAAAGTCACAGTTACGCACTGAGAGAATGAGAGGCAGAGAGAGAGAGAGGTTTTCCATTTGCTGGTTCACTCCCCAGTTGGCTGCAACAGCTGAAGCTGTGCCCATCTGAAACCAGGAGCCGGGATCCTCTCCTGGATCTCCCACACAGGTGCAAGGGACCAAGAACTTGGGCCATCTTCTCCTGCTTTCCCAGGCCATAGCAGAGAGCTGGATTGGAAGTGGAGCAGCCGGGATTTGAACTGGCGCCCATATGGGATGCTGGACTGCAGGCGGCAGCTTTACTGTCTTTACCACAGCGCCGGCTCTGACTCTCAACTCTTACAGTATGTTCATAGCAGCTTATTTTTTTTTTATTTTTCCAAAGAAACATTTTATTTAAGGAATACAAACTTCATAAATTTATTTCATAAATACAACTTTATGAACATAGTGATTCTTCCCACCATATCTGTCCTGTCCACACTTCCACCCCTCTTCCTCCCCCCCTCTTCTATTCTCAGTCTTAGTATTTTACTAAGATCTATTTTCAATTAACTTTATACATGGAAGATTAACTCTATAATAAGTAAAGAGTTCAACAAATTGTATAAGAAAAAGAAACTATTCCTCAACAGTTGAGACAAGGTCTGTTCAAAGTCATTGCATCTCGAAGTTAATTTCACTTCTTTTTTAAAATTTTTTAAACATTTTTGAGAAAATTAATTAACTTTAAAGAAGAACACAAGAATGATACATCTTTTGTGAGCACTTAGAACTATAACTTACGAGACATAAGAATATCTTCCACTTAATACACTAAAATGAAGTAAATCTTTGAGAACAAATTTTACTATTAACTTTCATAATACAACTCCTTAAGCGCAGAGGTCCTGCATGGGAAGTTGGTGCACAGTGACTCCTGTTGTTAATTTAACAATTAACACTCCTTTGTATGATGTCAATGATCACCTGAGGCTCTTGACATGAGCTACTTAGGCTATGGAAGCCTTTTGAATCCACAAACTCCATTATTATTTAGTCAAGGCCATAAGCGAAATGAAAGTGCTCTCCTCCCTTTATAGAAAAGTACATATTTCTTTGATGACCACTTCTTTCCACTGAGGTCTCTCCCACAGAGCTTCTTCATGTAGGACATTGTTTTGCCACAGTGTCTTGGGTTTCCATGCCTGAAATGCTCTCGTGGGCTTTTCAGCCAGATCAGAATACCTTAAGGGCTGATTATGAGGTCAAAGTATAGCAGCTTATTGCAAGTGCTTGTTAGGTTATCCCAATGTCCATCTCTTCTCTGCGTTGATGCATTTTTATTGACTTTTATTACGAAGATGAAAATATCCTGGCTCTTGATATGCCAAGTAATATTATTATTATATTCTGTACATTTTGAATATTGTGTATTGGTCTTTTTTCAATCCTATATACAGTTTCCAATTTTGTTTTTCAGGTAACTGTGTTGGCTCATTTTAAGGCATAATTTCAGTCTCAGCTCTGTGAATTGTGGATTTACTATAAGCTCTGGGTTTTTTTTTTTTTTTAAGATTTTATGGTGTTATTTGTATTTATCTTTTATGTGTGTCCCTTATTTTGCCACCTCAGACCTGGACAATGATCTTTATGAAAAATACTAAAAGACTTTGGTGTGCCAAACAGCATCGGATTCAGATTTGTACAGATCCAGGGTAAGCCTAGTTCATAAGGGCTTTCATGGATCTCTTTCATGTTGGTACCACAACTCCTGGTACCTTCTAGTTCTTTGAGACTTCCCTATTTTTCTCATTAGGAAATTAACACTTCAATCTGCTCTGCTGTTCACTTTCCATGACTGTGCCCACGTCATGGATAACAAGGAAGAAAAAACAAGTGCAAAAAGGAAGTTGACTGCATTCATATTCTTTTTTTTAACAGAGAAAGTATTTTCCATTTGAGTTTTAGGCTACTGCAGATCTTTCTTTGTATCACTGCCACTATCACGGAATGAACCAAAGCCTTCACCGACTAGGCTTTCAACAAAATGCTGCTACAGGGATGTACTTGGCTCCTCACCCGGGAGACTGCAGCTTGAGACATCGCCCCAGGCCAGGGGAGAGTAACTCCTCGCCTCATGCCAACAGAAAGTAGCTCTAAAGACAGATCCACTCCTCCTGGACTTTTGGGGCTGATGTGGTCCCAAACAACATTTGCTTCATAAAAAACAAAACGGTGGGGAGGGATGTTAGTAAAATGGCACAGTCTTATCTGTGGCGCTATCTACACCCCAGACACCATCCTCAGCTCTAGCTCCCACTCCCATTGCTGAAAGGTAGGTGGCCAAATGGCCCAACCAGTGGTGTCAGCTCCATCCCCACTCTAATGGGATTTGCTGCTCCTATAACTCTACCCCCTGCAAAGGTGGACTAGGACCTGCCTCCTGCACATGTGCTCTCTGTCTCTTGATTTTTTTTCTCTCTCTCTCTCTGGACCCCTCTTTCTCTCTTCTTTCCCCTTCCCTCCAGCCTGTCAAATTTCCCCATCAATAAACCCTTGCTCTTAAAACAAACAAACAAACAAAAACTATGGGAATAACTGTACTGAAATAAACAAACATAATTTTTAAAGTTTTTTTTTACACAGTATTTTCCCAACAAAAAATGCAGCTATTACCTCTCACTGACTGATTCCACTCACTCATTTGGAAGATACTTTTTTTGTCTTTATTTTGGTTAGACTCTAATGATTTAACAACATATGTTTAATGCAAACAAAAGAAACTTCTAATGCATTAATCTATGTACTGTGTTTCCAATTGCTAAAATGCTTTAAATCATAAAAATACAACTACAGCCACTTTGATAATTAACTATGGGATGACTAACTGCTGTTATAAAATCTAGGTCTCCGATATTTTTTATATTGGACTATCCATTCTGAATTTAAAATTAAATTGTGTTTGAAGCTTTCAGAATATCATGTTTTCATGTAAATATGTCTTGATGTTACTTTTAGTGCATTAAGACTTTTTTTTTTTAGAGATTATTTATTTGAAATACAGAGCTACAGAGAGGAAGAGGCAGAAAGAGAGAGAAAGAGCGAGCGAGAGAGATATATTTCATCTGCTGGTTCACTCCCTAAATGGTTGCAATGGCCAGAGCTGTATCTATCTGAAGCCAGGAGCCAGGAGCTTCTTCTGAGTCTCCAAAATGAGTGCAGGGGTCCAAGGACTTGGGCCATATTCTCTTGCTTTCCCAGGCCACAACAGAGAGCTGGATCAGAAGTAGAGTAGCCAGGACTCAAATTGGTGCCCACATGGGATGCCAGCACTGGAGGTGGTGGCTTTACTCACTATGTCACAGTGCCAGCCCCTGCCTAAGACTTTTAATTGGGAAAACAAAACGACTTTTTATCTTTAAGTTTTAAATGCATTTATTGTATCAAGTAGTGAGTGACTGAAATAATGATATGCTTAAAATACTATGGAAGTTTTTTTTTTTGTTTTTGTTTTTTTTTTTTTAAATAACAAAGTGTCTAAGAAATTATAGAGAAGAATGAATCAAGCAAGGGTCCTTTTCAACTCTTTCTTGAGCTGTCCCTCCCAATGACTCACCTTCCACTTCCCACCAATGTATGTTCTTATGTGACCTTGGCAGTTCCTGAGCACCAACGACAGTGTGCTCTGTGCAGACCGTGCTGAGAGGCACACCAACAGGATTCTATGACTTGCTCTTTGAAATCTTGTGGAAAGTTGAAAGCACTTCCAGTACATTTATTCTCATTTATAGGCTTTCTGTAATGAAAAAATACTATAACATATATATTGCTGTAGTATATTTTATTATAATTTCAATAAAGAAACTTTCCAATAATATTAAAACATGACTTTATTTTCTTTTTTCTTTTAGAAAACAATCCATACTTTTATTATCATAAAAGGGTATCCTGATAAATGAAAGAGTGATGAAAGGAATTTTTATTTGTTTTATGTATTTTAATCAACAAATAATAACTATATAATTTAT
This sequence comes from Lepus europaeus, assembly GCF_033115175.1. Lineage (NCBI taxonomy): Eukaryota > Metazoa > Chordata > Mammalia > Lagomorpha > Leporidae > Lepus > Lepus europaeus. The sequence continues at coordinate 134,478,467 of NC_084828.1, forward strand.
ATTTATAGGGCACAATGTGAGGATTTAGTGTATGTTAACAAGATTTTCAAATGTCACAATTGACTTAAAAAATTGGTGATGCATTTTCTATGACAAAATAAAATTTAAAAACTTACTGGGAGATATAACTGCATCATAGAGAGTAGACGTTTATCAGACACGATAAAAATGCAATGTAAGCAATGATTAATTAGTGTGGAAAATTCCAATTCCTATGTTTTGTTTGTTTTTATGGCAAACTCCAGTTGTACAAATGAAGTATAAAGAATGTCGTAGGGACTTCTATTATTATAATCAATGTCAGCAGTTAGTCAAAGCTGCTGTTTCTCAGTTGACATCACTGAGGTCCTGAAAAGTAGTTAGAGGCAGGACCAGCTTCTTTTTCAGAGCTATTTTTCTAGTACCTATCTGCCTCCTGGGAATGTTTCCAAAGACTCGAAACCCTGTGGGTGAGACAGGTTGCTGTCCACATAGATAGAAACCAAGCCAAGTGTAAGACATTAGGGACTAGTGAGTATTTGGGAAATTTGAGAGTACTTGCTCCTTTTGAAAGTAGTAAGGGGGCCGGAGCTGTGGTAAAGCCACTGCCTGCAATGCCAGCATTCTATACAGGCACCAGTTCGAGATCCAGCTGCTCCATTTCTGATCCAGCTCTCTGCTGTGGCCTGGGAAAGCATTAGAAGATGGCCCAAGTCCTTTGGCCCCTGCACCTGTGTGGGAGATCCAGGAGAGGATCCCGGCTCCTGGTTTCAGATGGGCGCAGCTTCAGCTGTTGCGGCCAGTTGGGGAGTGAACCAGCGGATAGAAGACCTCTCTTTCTCTCTTTCTGCCTCTCCTTCTCTCTCTGTGGAACTCTGACTTTCAAATAAATAAATAAATCTTTTTTAAAAAGGAAAGTATTAAGATTCAAATATAGAAAGCATTATGCTTATCAACTAAAATATGCTCACAGGACATCTGGTTGCTTTTCTGACAAGGTAAAGGTGTTTTGTAGATATTTAGATTTATGTAGCATCTAAAATGGTTTCATATGCCTTTCTTTAGGATTAGCATCTGAGTGAGAGGTTAGAATTTTATGTTCTGGAATGAATTTTAAACAAAAGGTTGTATGGAATATTTTGAATAATAGAGCATATAATACCTATCATTGATAGGATTTTTTTTTTAATTGATAGCATTGAAGGCATTTTAGGGAGTCTGTTTAATCCATCCAGTCAATCAGAAGTCTCAAGGGTCGATCATTGCTGTAGGGCTGAGTTGTTCCTGGCAAGCTGTAAAGCTTCATGCTTTTAATGCTGGGGAATAATGAAGCTTTGATGGTTGAGAACCTGCCTACACAAAGTAAACGATGGCTCTGATTGTGCTGTGCTAGCCATTCTTATAAATTGAATTTTCTATTCAATTACAAATACCTTCAAAGTCTAGAATACAACACTAAAAACTAACCCTTAATATATTTAATCGACATGTCAAAACTTTAAAATTTGCTTAAATGTTTCTATTATGAGTCATTCTTTTATTATTATATTAAACCTTTGAGATGATGCAGAATCAAAACTGTTGCTCACCAGGGCTTTCATTCCATAATAAGCAAAACACAGGGAGAGAGGCAGAATATTTGTTCCGTGAATTTGTTGAAAAAACATCAATTGAGTATTTGTGTCTATACAAGATCTTGGAGATGCAAAGCAATATGTCAAAGTCCATTCAGGAGTTTACTCTTGGGAGAAGGCAAGGGTTCACAGAGACAAAGAGCATTTGAAGTTGGCGAACAATACGTGTCACATATGTGCCTCAGTGTTGTGGGTATTAATGAATTGAAAAAAGACTTTGGGAGCTAGTGTTGTGGTTCTGCAGACTAAGCTGCTTCCTATATCACAGCATCTCATCTGAACACCGATTTGAGTCCTGGCTACTCTACTTCTGATCCAGCACCCTGCTAATGTACCTAGGAAAGTGCTTGGACACTGTTACCCACTTGTGAGACCTGGATATAGCTCCTGGCTCCTGGCTTTAGCTTGGCCCAGTCCCAATCATTGTGGCCACTTGGAGAATGAACCAGCAGATGGAAAATCTCTCTCTCTCTCCCCCTGCCCCAAGTGTGTGTGTGTGTGTGTGTGTATATAAATATATACATATGTATATATATACCTCTTTCTCTGTACCACTGTCTTTTTTAAAAAGAAACTTTTTTTTATGAATATAAATTTCCAAAGTACAGCTTATGGATTACAAAGGCTCTCCCCCTACAACTTCCCCCCCACCCGCAACCCTCCCCTTTCCCACTCTCTCTCCCCTTCCATTCCCATCAAGATTCATTTTCAATTCTCTTTATATACAGAAAATAAGTTTAGTATATATAAAGATTTAAACAGTTTGCCCTCACATAGCAACACAAAGTGAAAAAATACTGTTGGAGTACTAGTTATAGCATTAAATAACAGTGTACATCACATTAATGACAGAGATTCTGCAAGATTTTTTTTTTAAAAAAAAAGATTGATTATTTTTCTATGTAATTTCCAATTTAAAACCAAGGTTTTTTTTTTTTTCATTTTCAATTATCTTTATATACAGAAGATCGCTTTAGTATGTACTAAGTAAAGATTTCATCAGTTTGCACCCACACATAACCACAAAGTGTAAACATACTGTTTCAGTACTAGCTATATTATTACTTCACCTTGGACAACCTATTAAGGACAGATCCCACATGGGACGTAAGTACACAGTGACTCCTGATGTTGATTTAACAATTTAACACTCTTGTTTATGGCGTCAGTAATCTCCCTAGGCTCTAGGCATGAGTTGCCGAGGCTATGGAAGCCTTTAGGGTTCACCGACATCGATCCTATTCCGACAAGGCCGTAGTCAAAGTGGAAGTTCTCTCCTCCTTTCAGAGAAAGGTACCTCCAAAAAGCAACGTTTTAAAAAATAATCAGTATTGTGAACCACTAAAGGCATTGTGTAAGAAAGATAGGCATTTGGCCGGCGCCGTGGCTTAACAGGCTAATCCTCAGCCTTGTGGCGTCGGCACACGGGGTTCTAGTCCCGGTTGGGGCACCGGATTCTATCCCGGTTGCCCCTCTTCCAGGCCAGCTCTCTGCTATGGCCCGGGAAGGCAGTGAAGGATGGCCCAAGTCCTTGGGCCCTGCACCCGCATAGGAGACCAGAAGAAGCACCTGGCTCCTGGCTTTGGATCAGCACGATGTGCCGGCCGCAGCAGCCATTGGAGGGTGAACCAACGGCAAAAAGGAAGACCTTTCTCTCTGTCTCTCTCTCTCACTATCCACTCTGCCTGTAAAAAAAAAAAAAAAAAAAAAAAAAAGAAAGATAGGCATTTTTTGGGACAGGGTTGGAGTGTTGCCTAAAATATGCCTGAGAACTATTTTATGTGAAATAAATTTCTAAGTAAATACAATGGCCATTTTCATTCTGTCAATTCAGAAAGCTCGTGAGGCTCCAGAGAGATGGGAAGATTTGCCCTGGAGTTCCTGGGTCCAAGTCCAGTATCTTCTCCATGAAAATTCACCAGTGACTTTGCGCTGCAAATGTAGTATGCTTTGTTTTAATTGCTTCCTCTTCTCTCTGCTGATGAGGGAGATATTTCCACCTTATGGTTATCATGAAGGCAGAACATGCTCAACACTGGACAGGTGCAACTGACAACAGTTTGTGAGTCACGTACTTGCAGCCTGCAGGAGAACTTCAGGTACTGTGCATGCCCACTGCGGGCTGTATTTAGGAACAATGTAAACAAGGTGCAGTAGAGGCAGGCTTTGTGGTGGTAAGAGGCTGGGGTGTTCCTTGGTTCCTGTGGGAGGGTGTGATTGGTTAGTTGTAACAATTCTGCATGGCTGGCAGGTTAAAAGAGGAACTGCATTGTGGGCCTTTTGATAAGAAGGGTGGCTTGCCTAGGAGACTTTACATTTAGGAGCAGAATATAGGGAGGAACTTAAGGTTAGGCCATTTAGGTGTCAAGGCAGCACATCACACCACTCTGATTCTAGGTCATATTAATTATCTTTCTTTTTCATGTTCATCAAAATGAAGTTTATGTTTTGTGAACATAGGGACTCCTGACTACTACTGTGTATGTTACCTTCCTTTTATGTTTACAATAGTTCTTATCCTGTTTTCTTTCTTTTTTTTATTTATTTGACAAGTAGAATTATAGACAGTGAGAGAGAGAGAGAGAGAGAGAGAGAGAGAGAGACAGAGAGACAGAGAGAAAGGTCTTCCTTTCGTTGGTTCACTCCCCAAATGGCTGCTATGGCCAGCACTGTGCTGATCGGAAGCCAGGAACCAGGTACTTCCTCCTGGTCTCCCACACGGGTGCAGGGGCCCAAGCATTTGGGCTATCCTCCACTGCCCTCCTGGGCCACAGCAGAGAGCTGGACTGGAAGAGGAGCAACTGGGACTAGAACCCAGTGCTCATATGGGATGCCAGGCTGCAGGTGGAGGATTAACCAAGTGAGCCAAGGCACCGACCCCTATTTTCATAATTTTATTGCATAGTTTTAGATGCTGTTCTTACTGACTTTTTTCCCACATAAGATCAGCTTTAAAAGTAAAAGGGGCTTTTTTTAAAAAAAAGATTTATTTATTTATTTGAAAGGCAGAGTTACAAAGAGGCAGAGGGAGAAAGGGCAGGATCTTTCATCTGCTGGTTCACTCCCCAAATGGCTGCAATGGCTGGAGCTGGGCCGATCTGAAGCCAGAAGCCTGGAGCTTCCTACAGGTCCCCCATGCAGGTATAGGGGCCCAAGGACTTGGACCATTCTCTACTGCTTTTCCAGGCCATCACCAGAGAGCTGGATGGGAAGTGGAGGAGCTGGGACTTGAACTGGTGCCCATATGGGATGCTGGCACTGCAGATGGCGGCTTTACCTATGCCACAGAGCCAGCCCTAACAGACCTTTTTACTCATCTTCTTATTGCCATGTTTTCAGGGTCCAATATGGTTTCTGGCACACAATAGATACTCAGTGAATTTTATAAAATAGAAAAACTATAGATATAAATTATAGATCTGAAGATATTTTTATTTGGTTTTTCTCATTGAGGTCAATACACCAAGCATGGAGCAAGGAACTTTTCTGGAGCAGCCTCTGTTCTTGGAATTCATTTTCTACCATTAAATAACTTAGAGTTTCAAGTAGGAGATAGGTTAGTGAAAATACAATGCTAATGCTTGATTACAACAAGTTTGACAAGAAAATGAACACAGGGGTTTGCAGTCTTATGGGTAAGGCCGAACCTGAATAATCAAATGAAACAATCGACTCTTTTCCAATCTGGATAAAGGAAATGCTCAACTTCTCTCAGCTACTTATTACTGCTTTCTGTACTTCTTAAAGACATGGAATCTAGGATGAAGGATCAAATTGTACCTTTTTTGTGATTTTTAAAAATTTTATGTGATTTTTGTCCACATAATAAATGAAGTAGGAAATGAAAAAAATGAAAACAAAGCATTTAAAATAAGGAATGAGCTGTGTGTGTAGCATGTCTGGTCCATATTTCATTTATAGCTGTTAAACTTCGTTGCATCCATTTCCTGGTCAGTCAGATGGGTCCTATGGGATAGATGCCTTGCTAAGTGCCTCCCTCCCATCCCAGAGCATTGGAAATATTTTCCCATCTGTCTCTCTGCAATTTCCAGTGGTCTGTGTTTACAAATAGAGTGTGGCATCTGAGATCCTGTTCAGTATAATTCCGATTCCTTTATGGCTTCTTTTATACCCTTCAGCAATACAGACTAGTACACAACACCACTGAAAGGTGGGTTTATGTACTCATATGTATCCCTGGTTTCTCTTGTTTGAAATTTTAAGCAGGAAATTTATAGGGTTTAAGTCAAAGTGCTCTGTAGGGAGTCTTAACAGTCTTCATAGTGTGATAGAAACATATTGAAGCTGTGTTCCTTCTGTTTGAAGGTGATCTTGGGATTTTACTGTTTTGTAAATTAAAGAACGGGATTGATATAATAAATTTATCCTAGAATTCAATAAAGGTAAGACTGATTGCTACTAAGGCAGATCTTTCATAAGAGAGGGTTTTATGTTGACCTGAAATATAAGCTTTAAATTTTTTCTTGCCAGTTAAGAATGCATTGGCTAGGTTGACATCGGCTTCATGAACATTTATTTGAAGAGAAAATTTATATTCATAAATGGATATGGATCCATATGTTTTATAACCTTCAGGTTTGGCATTTAAGAATATCTCACATATTTATCACCTTTTAAGACATCCAGTGATGTAAGGAATAGGAAGATTGGATTATTTTCCTGTGGTTGGGATTGGAATCTATTCTCTTTTTGACTGAGGTTTTGTTGTCATTGCCCCTAGGAAAGAAGCAAGTTGTGTAAGAAACCCAGAGAGATGCTGTAGGTGGGGGTACACTTTGAAGCCACAAAATTGATCTGCTGCTTTTCAAAGAGAGATATACTTAGGATTTTTTTCTTTTGTCCTTTTTCCCCATTATCCCACATCAAAATTAAAATGAGATTTTGTTTTTTGCAATGTGTGCTTCTCTTTTTCTCTCTGATCCTCATGAATTATGTCTCTCTCTTTCATTCTTGTTTCTTCTTTCTCTTAATTTTTTGCCATGTAATCTAGTGATTGCTCTGGATGAGGATTTTATGATTATTAAACAATGCTTATTGAAATTTAAGTGAATTGTTTTTGTCTTTTACATCTGAAAGAACTATCAACACCCTAATTTCTCTACAGATGGTGGTTTCTGTCAAAACTCCTTGCAGATGAATTATTTCTACCATTAGTTTGTTTTATATAAATTCTTCTTTTAAAACCAGAATAAATGGTAGCTCTTTCCTTCAGGGTTAATTTCGGGGCTTCTAAGAGATTGGCCTGCACATTATTCTTTCATGCCCTCTAATGGCAGCCTGAGGAAACTCCTACCGAAAATGATTTTACAATATCAAGTATACTAAAATAAACAAAAGATCACTCAAAGATTTTAATATAAATAACTTTCACATGCCAGGTATTCTTGCTGTGGGAAAAAGACCACATGTTCATCTACTGGATGAGTATCCTGGAGAGCATACTGATCTTTGGTTGGTTTGCCATGATTTTTAAGGAAACTGATTATTTTAAAAAATATATATATATTTCTAGTCATTTAAAAAATTTTTATGTGACACTGTTAGGATGATAGATATTTTGTATATTATTTATATATAGTTTATATATTTTAGGAGATAGATATTATCTGCTATGGGGTTAGTAAATTTGTGTAATCACACAGAAACAGACCACTGTTACAAGTCAGCCTTGTGTTTTTTAGTAGGTATGAAGGGCAATGAGGAATGGGAAGATTCAAGATTATTTTTGAGAATTTATGAGACTCTTTCAATGATGTAACAGACTAAATCAAGTTTCAGCCCTCTGTGTGTAGAGAACATCTAGTGAAGTTCGCCTCATCTCATCCATCAGGGGCTCTCACAGAAGATTCACTTTAATAGTTAAAAAAGCCTTGAGAGGAAATTTCGCCACATTTAAAAACATGTGCTCATATCAACTGGTTTCAGCTATTCATTCTAAGCATATGGCTTTTTAAAAAATCTATTTCTCTCTTTGCTCCTCATTTTTGTTGTTTTCTTTGTCGTTCTTTCTCCCACTGTAGTTCCCCTTCAGTGCTATGCTGCTGTTCTTGGTGATGGCAGGAAACACAATGGTGGTATCTACCTACCAGCTGGATGAGACTTTTTTCCTCTCTGCATGTCTATATGAAGCTTTGTTGATTGCCCCAGAAGAACTACACTGTCTCTTCAAAATGATGTTGAAAGTTTTTCTTGCCTATAGTATTAACCTGGAATAACAGTTGTAAACATTAATATTATGTCATAAGCATAGTATAGATAAAAGATAATACTAATATTAATAGCATTAACATTATGTCATAAAAAGAAACTTATAAATATGTTTGTCTTATTAAAAAGTAAAAGCTTTGTGAATATGATGATACCATATCAAATATTGGATAAATTCAAATAGATAAAAAGTAAGTTGAGAACACAAGTGTTCTTTGAGCTAAGGTCAGCAAATACAAATAATCATGATTGGTTATTGAGTACCCACAGTGTGCCATATTCTTTTTTTTAAAGATTTTATTTATTTATTTAAAAAGCAGTTACAGAGAGGCAGAGAGAGAGAGAGAGAGAGAGAGAGAGAGAGTTTTTCATCCGCTAGTTCACTCCCCAGATGACTGCAATGGCCAGAGCTGAGCTGATCCAAAGTCAGGAGCCAGGAGCTTCTCCTGGGTCTCCCACATGGGTGCAGGGGCCCAAGCACTTGGGCCATCTTCCACTGCTTTCCCAGGCCACTAGCAGAGAGCTGGATCGGAAGTGGAGCAGCTGGGACTCGAACCGGTGCCATATTGGATGCAAGCAGTGCAGGAGGCAGCTTTTCCCAATACACCACAGCGCTGGCCCCCAATTGTCCCATATTCTAAACAGCTCACCTTTAGTCTTCACCTCAACTCTGCAAAATGAGATAGTTTTTCAAATATCTCATAAGAACACTAAAGTTCCAAGAGTTGGACTGAGTTGTCCAGGCTCATAGTGCTGTGAGATGTTAGAACTGGGATCATCTGACCCCACTGTGACCTTAGTTCAGAGGTTGTGGGACAGACTGGAATAAAAGTTTGAGTTTGATTCTCTGCTTTCTCCCTATTGGATATATGATGGACCTTCCACTTCAGTTTAATTTATATTTGTATTTGAGATGATAGACAATTATAGCCGTAGAGCTTAATAACTTAGAATTTTGCGGCCGGCAGCGCGGCTCAATAGGCTAATCCTCTGCCTGCAGCACTGGCACAACGAGTTCTAGTCCCGGTCACGGTGCTGGATTCTGTCCCGGTTGCCTCTCTTCCAGGCCAGCTCTCTGTTGTGGCCCAGGAGTGCACTGGAGGATGGCCCAAGTGCTTGGGCCCTGCACCCCATGGGAGACCAGGAGAGGCACCTGGCTCCTGATCAGTGCGGTGCGCCGGCCGCAGCGCGCTGGCTGCAGCAGCCATTGGAGGGTGAACCAATGGTAAAGGAAGACCTTTCTCTCTGTCTCTCTCTCTCACTGTCCACTCTGCCTGTCAAAAAACAAAAAAAAAAAAAAAGAATTTTGCAGTTAGACATGGACTCTGCTATTGCCTAACTGCAAGACACTCAGCAAATTGAGTAATCTCTTCCCAAATGTAGAAAAGCAGTAATAATAGTAATTGTTTCATGGCAGTGTTGTAGTATTAGATAAGATACACTGTCTGGCTCATGAGAAAGCCTATATAAGTGAGGGATATTATTTTTGCTCATATTTTTGAATTCTGAAGCCTTATTTTAAGGATTAACGATTGTGCTTTAAGATTAGGAAATAAAAAATACATATTGTGTTAGATTATGATTTCTAGATATAGCTTCCTAATAGCAGTATTACCACAATGTCTATTTAGTTCCATTTTAGCATTTAATAAATGAAAATACAAAAATTAGTTTTCCTTTGTTAGAAATTAAACACAAGTTTCTTGTTTTGATCAATGTCTTTTAAATTATTATTATTTTTCTCAAAAAGGAGACTCCAATAAACTGCTCAGCTAACTAAATATATACATATATATATGTGCTTGTGTATATAAATATGCATGTGTATATACATGTGTGTATTAAAGCAACTAAGCCTCTGGGCATAAAATAAAATTTCTTCATCATTAAACTCTTAAGATAATGCAATAGTTTGGGACATGTATAGAGATCTGGATGTTTTCTGAAATAATTTGACAGAAAATTTGACTGAGGAGGATGGAAGGGCACTAGACACTGTATTGTATCTAGTATATACTGTATTGTATACTGTACTGTATAATATGAATTATATATTGTATTGTATTGCATCACAGATGGGATCCTGAGATTCAAAGGAAGTTAAATAATTTACCCAAAGTCACACAGCTAGTAAGAGGTATGGCTAGGTGTCCTAAATTGGACTATCCTAAGTTGCTTTCCATGTCCTCATAGCTCCTCAAACCATTTCCATTTTAAAAGCAAACACTCACAAAAACTAGCACGAAATGGGGGAGATAAAGAAAAACACTTCAATTAAGCTCAAACGAGTGAACAAAGGGAGAACTCTGAAAATGAAACTTTCTCATCTTTTTATATTTTTATATATTTTTTAAAGATTTATTTATTTATTTGAAAGAGTTACACAGAGAGAAAAGGAGAGGCAGAGAGAGAGAGAAAGGTCTTCCATGCACTGTTTCAGTCCCCAATTGGCTGCAACGTCCGGAGCTGTGCCGATCCAAAGTCAGGAGCCAGGAGCTTCCTCTGGATCTCCCATGTGAGAGCAGAGGCCTAAGGACTTGGGCCATCTTCCACTGCTTTCCCAGGCCACAGCAGAGATCTAGATTGGAAGTTGAGCAGCTGGGACTAGAACTGGCGCCCATATGGGAATGCCAGCACTACAGGTGGAGGCTTAACCCACTACACCACAGCACCAGCCCCAACTTTCTCATCTTGAGACACAGCTAACCTCCCTCCCATACACATGGTTCCTGAAGACTCATTAATTAAAGGAATGGTCTTATTAAAGGAGCAACTATTAGGAGGCAGAGAATTAACGAAGAGCAAGATGAATGATTTTCTTCCTTTGCATTTGTGTGGAACCTGAGGGCACCTAGAATCGTCCCGTTATTAAGTAGGCTTGCACATTGCTTAGGGTAGGCTGCCATATTATCTCCTCCTGATTTGAATGCATTACATTTGTCTTCATCTTATGTCTGAAAAGGGGGGATAACAGATAGCTTACTGCTGTCCATTCTAGTATGCAACTGTCTTATTGATTTCTCCTGGAGGAACTTGCTGACTTCAATAGATGATATAAGAATAAAAGAATTTATCTGTTCCTGTTGCTCGAGGGCAGCTAGGTGTGTGTCTTTTTTATCCTCCAGCCGTGCAGACCCCCAAGCATTTTTCATAATGCATATGGTTTCTCCATTTGAGCCATTCTCTTATCTTCAGATACCTTGTAGCACTTCTCCAATGAGGCTGCGGTTTGCTGCCTCAGCAAGTCTCCTATAAAACGTAAAACTTTTATGTTTAATACTGTGTGGCCACTAGGGTCTGTCTCATAAGTGATAAACATGATGAAACATAGCATTTTGTCCATTTCTGGTACTATTTAATCTTTTATTAAAAAAAAACAAATAAATCTTAGAAATAAAATGGTGTGGATTTTAGAATACAGGATTTTAAGTGTCTATTTTAAACATGAGGAATGAATTTATTTACCTCTCAATTTGGGTTTTGGAAATATTAGCTTCAGGGGCTTTAAGGAATCACATGGGAAAAAGAAAAATTGATATGGAATTAGAACTGCTATTTTTCAGTCCATGTTCTTCCATTTGATAGCTTTAGAAATAATTTCCCTGTTTAAGTCTTAGTTTCTTAATTTACTAAACAGCAATAATAATGCCTACTTTCTTACCTTACAGGGTACATTGGGATAGTCAAGTGAAACTGTGCATAAATTACTTTCTAAATCATGATTCTACAATAGTATAAGGTATTACTTTTCTTTTTCTGAGAGCTATATATGTTTGGTTTTAGAAATGCCAGTAGTTTTATAATTCCTGGTTAATAAGATGAGTGAGCAAACATGTCTGGAACCCAATTAAATGAGCAACATGGTGCTATACATTTAGAGAACTTTTCCAACTCCCCTGTTCTGAGTATATAACAGGGCCTGTGGGCAGGTCCAGAGGCAGCCAGAAACCTAACCAAGAACTTCATACATTTATCAATATGCTGTATAATCCTACTATTTTCATGTGCAGCATGATATGAGAAATTTGGAGGCCCTGCTAGGATGATTAAAAACCCAATGCACATATATTTCCTGTTTCTTTGAAGGTTATAATCTGGTAGAGCAGCAGACTGGATACTTCAAATAACTTAAAAATAATTACAAACTCCACTATTGAGTTTAAAAGGCTAAAGTACTGCTTGGTAACCACTTTAATGGGAAATATTCAAATTGATGGAATGAAATAAATCGACTTTAAGAAGGTTATGGGTATGAATTACATTGAAAAGGACATGGTCCTGACTAGAATTGAAGATAGGTCACAGAAGATGGGACAGGGGGAATGCAAGGAGTTGGTGCTGATAGTATTGATGCTTTGAATGGATCAAGGTGGAAGTTAGTCTGTAGAGTTGCATTGTTATTATTTGGGGCAAAGTTGTGAATATTGTACTAGAGAGTGTGGATTTATCCATGGTTATGTTAGTTTCCTGCTAGTACTACTGTAACAAATTACCACATATTTGGTGACTTCAAATAGTTTTAATGTACTGTGTTGCAATTCTAGAGGTCTTTTATGCCTGGAATAGGTTGACACAACTGTGTTCCTTATGTAGGCTCTGGTGGAGAATCTGTTTCCTTGCCTTTTAAGTAATTTTGTATGTCACTTGCATTTATTGGCTCTTAGTCCTTTCCTCGCATCACTCTGACTCCCGTCTCTGAAGTCACATCGCCTTCCCTCAGGCCCTGACCTTGTCTCTCCTTGAAGAACTATTCTGATTACATTCTGGATGTGTGGATAGTCTAGACTCTTAATTCTATCACAACATCATTTTTGTCATTTAAAGTAACAATTTTATACATATCGGGGATCAGAAAGTGAACATCTTTTGGGGGAGTGATTAGGAATACTATTTAGTCTATATCAGCATTGTTAATACGTGGTTTTGACAGCTTCTTGAAAGGAAGGTGAGATGACTGTGATTCTCACAAATGATGCTTTGGTGTGTGTGTGTGTGTGTGTGTGAGTTGGGAATGGGTGGAGGAGCAAGTAATCACTGATATTAATGTACTCAGATCCAGGCAATGTTGTCTTTAGCAAAAGGTGAAAGATTTATATGATCTGAAGAGAAACCAGAGTATGGCAATGTTGTCTTGAAACACAATATTTTAATGATAAGCATTGTGGTGTAGCAAGTAAAGCCACTGCCTGCAACGTTAGAATCCCATGTGGGTAGTGGTTCCTGTCCTGGCTGCTGCACTTCCAATCCAGCTCCCTACCAATGGCTTGGGAAAAGCAATGGAAGATGACCTAAGTCCTTGGGTCCCTCCCACCCACTTGGGAGACCGGATGTATTTCCTGGCTCCTCCTGGCCCAGCTACAGATAGTTTAGCCATTTAGGGAGTGAACCAGTGGAGGGAAGATTCTCTCTCTTTCTCTCCCCCTCTCTCTCCTCCTGTCTCTCCCTCTGTCTCTGTAATTCTGATATTCAAATTAATAAATAAGTCCTTCAAAAATAATATTTTATGTGTGACCAGATATACTGTACAGTTTGCGAATTGTAAGACTTGTATCTCTCACTATTGCTTACCAAAATATCAGGCATATATTAGATTCATAATAAATCAGTGAAGTAATATTGAGGAAGTAATTATCCTCACTGTGGCAAGAAAAATGGTATCTAGTAGGCAGAAAAATCAGTTTTTAAAAATATTTATTTATTTTAAAGGCAGAATTAGAGAGGGAGATATTGAGAGACAGAGACGGAGAAATCTTTCATAAGCTGGTTCACTTTCCAATGGCTGCAACAGCTAGAGTGGGGCTATCCGAAGCCAGGAGGCAGGAACTTCTTCTGGTTCTCCAACATGGGTGTAGAGACCCAAGCACTTGGGCCATATTCTGCTGCTTTCCCAGACACATTAACAGGTAGCAGAATCAGAAGTGGAGCAGTTGGGACTTGAACTGGTGCTCATATGGATGCCTGTACTGCAGGCAGTGGCATTACCCGCTATACCACAGTGCCAGCTTCAGAAAAATGGATCTTATTCTATGGATGTTTAGCTGGAATAATTTAGGGAATGAAAGTTTGTATAAACAGCAATGGTGGTGGGTAGATTGCCAATGATAAATGGAGTTCACCAACTAATCATATAGGAAAAAAAATCAGGTCCTTACCACTCACCATACGAAAAAAAGGTAGATTATCATATTTTGGAAATTAATGCATAGGAACTGGTGAATAATTAATAATATTACGGTGAGAAAAGCATTTGCAAGAAAGTCATCTTTATAGAAAAACACATTATAAAAGAGTAATAGATTTGATTAAGGAAAAGGGAAGGTAATAGTAATTAATCTGGAGGGATGTTTAGTTTGCATCTCAGCTTTTCCAGATAACCAAAGACCATCTAATCATCAACCCGATTTTCTCTCCTCTACTCCTTCCTCTTTTAGGGAAGTTGTATATTTCTTGTTAGAAATCCTCATTGTACATAGTAAATGCATGCAATAGAGAGGATGATTTTTTTTTTATTTTTGGATTTTAACAGATTCAATATAGATCATAGATAAAATTCTAAGAATGATATTCCCTTCCTCCCTCCCTCCCCTCCCCCACCCCTTTCTCTCTTACTGTCTCTCCCTTTCTCTTTCTGAGAGGTTGATTTTGAACAGTAAGGAGAAGGTGGGAGGAGAGAAAAGTGGAAAGAGGGGGGCAGGGTGTCAGGTTAACTGGAAAGAGTGAGGACTCAGACTGGAGATTGTAATGTGGGGAAAACAGGAGACACTCTGTCCACTGCCACAGGTGGAGGCAGAGGCAGAGGCCCAGGTGCCTGGTTACCCCAAGTGTTTATTATTAATGGTACTGTGGTTGATTAATCATAAAAAATGTCCAGTTTAGCAAAAACAGGATTTCATGATGAAGGCGTTTAACAGTGAAACAGGGAACAATGGGGAGTTTCAGTGTTTCCAGGAAGGACTTGTTTACTTGGAAGCCGGGATTAAAAGAACAATCACATGTGTAGGGGTCTTGAGGGGACTAGTTATTAACTGGGGTGAAAGTCCACTTGCTGTTTCCAGGAGCCCACAGCATTTCCTCAGCTGCCTCAGCGTCTTGTCAAATGACCTTTGCCATTGACATAACTTTGCAATCTGACCAAGCATGCCTTCAGTAGAATTCAGACAATGCAGTGGTCTCCAAACCCTAAGCCTTTAATAGAATTCAGGTCATGTGGTGGTCCCCGACAGCAGGGAAGTGGAGTTGGAGAAGAAATCAAACTAAAGTGGTCTCGTCTTTAAGGAGGATATTTTCAGAGGTTTGTGGGGAGTTAAACCAGTGCAACTTCTGACTTACAATTTTCTTTATTGAATAGAAGAACTAACTCCAGGGTGTGTCCAACAGGGTGATAATCCATTCAGATCCACATGCTTTAGTGCAGTGGGTGGGGCAAATACCTCAAGATAGGCATATCTGGGGGCATAAAGAAGAGAGAGAAGAGTTTCACTGCTTGATAAATCCCAGCACTCACACCATTAATCTTCATTACTTGATGTGTTCTCTCTTTCACAAAGCTTTTTTTTTTTTTTTTTTTTTAGTTTTAGTTGAGAAGAGAGGGGGGGGGTACCTTCTGTCTGTTGATGTACTCCCTAAATGCCTACAATGGTTGGGGTTGAGCCAAGTGAAGCCAGGAGCCAGGAACTCAATCCAGATCTCCCACATGGGTGTGAGGGACACAGTAACTTAGTCATCATTTGCTACATCCCAGGGCACACATTAGCACCAAGCTGGGATCGGGAGTGGAGCTGTGATTCAAAGCCAGGAGCTCTGAGTAAGATGCAGACATCTTGACTGGCAACTTAATGACCAGGCCAAACACCTGTCCCCACACAATTTTTGATGAACATTTCAAATGTTTTTCACTGGGATAGTAATTTTTTGGCAGCATGAATTGACTTTTTCACAAGACTCATATGATTTTAGAGTGGTCCTATAGGCAAAATTTTTTTCTCTTAGGTAGAATTAACCACAGATGGAGACAAATACGTCCTAGAAGGCCGACAAAACTAGTGAATTCCCCAGTGTTTACTATTTCTTTTCTAACTGTGTGAAGATGATATCACAAATGAAACCCAAAAGGCAAAGACTCATCTCAATGGAATCTGTGGTTTCAGACGCAGGGAACTTAGTTAAATGAAACTTGCATTTCCCACAGCTGTGCCTAAAACATCCCATGGCAAGAATCTTTACATCACTGCTCAGTGAAGGCATCTGCTAGTTTATAGCTATGGTCAGTGTCGTCAGCAGAGGAAGCAATTAAGATAAACCTATTAGACTAAATATGATAATAAATCAAAGTCATTTGTGTTAAAGGCTGAATTTTAAAGCATAGTAGAATATAAGCAAGAGTGTTGATGCTGAGCTTAACAAATATTTCAAAGGAGGAACTTCAAAGAAATATATTTTAATTGATTTAATAATTATTATCACTACTAGAATAATAGCAATCTAATTCCATTGTGTCTCATGTCTGTAGAAAAATTTTTACAAACAGCCTGTCTGTGGAGAATGTGATATGTTAAGTAGAATTAGAGATAAGTGATTAAAGTTAAGAATTCATAGGACTATTATTTAATAGAATACTATAGATTTGTCTTGGTGATTAATACCAATATCAATTATCATTAAAATTTATTGATTTATTTTAAAGGCAGAGAGTGTGTATGTGTGTGTGTGTGTGTGTATAGAGAGAGAGAGTGAGAGAAAGAAAGAAAGAGAACCTGCTGTTTCACTCTCAAATGGGTGCACCATTCGTGACTTGGTTGGGTCAAAACCTGGAACCAGAAGCCAGGAACTCAATCCAGATGGCAGGGAACCAGCTACTTGAGTTTTTCATCTGCTAACCCTCAGGATCTGCAATAGCAGGAAACTGGGACCAGGAGCAGAAACTGGACTTGAACTCTGGTACTCCAATATGAGATGCAGGCATTCCAGGTGATATCTTAATCACCACACAAAATACTTATCCCTAAAGTATCATTTTGGGGGCCGGCACTGTGGCACAGAGGGTTAACGCCCTGGCCTGAAGCACCGGCATCCTATATGGCAGCTGGTTTGAGACCCAGCTGCTCCACTTCCAATCCAGCTCTCTGCTATGGCATGGGACAGCAGTAGGGGATGGTCCAAGTCCTTGGGCCCCTGCACCTGCATGGGAGACCCAGAGGAAGCTCCTGGCTCCTGGCTTTGGATCGGCACAGCTCCGGCCATTCTGGTCAATTGGAGAGTGAACCATCAGATGGCAGACCTCTCTGCTTCTCCTCTATCTGTGTGACTTTGACTTTCAGATAAATAATTCTTTTTTAAAAAAGTATCATTTTGATGCGGAGTATTCCAACTGATGGGGTTAATAGCTTTAGTCTTCTTGGGTATCTTATGATTATCACAACATGTAACATATTTGGATCTTTGTATATGTCACCCAAATTCTTTAAGATTAAATTTTATTTATTGGATAATGGTATGTGGTACTTTATCTCTAGAATTCTCAACTCTAAACCTGAATAATTCAAATAGTCTTTGAGGAGTTATAGGACATTGTACAAGGGAGCTTCAAAAACAATGTGGGAAAAGGGAATTAAAAGATTAGTGCAAAAAACTTAAAACCCATGTGTAGCTTTTTTCACAATGTGAATTTTCTATGAATTTTTTGAAGAACTGTCCTATATTTTAGCTTTACTGTTATGAACCAAACAAAACAAAGCAAAACAGAAGTGTCAGTGAAGAACTTTATAGTAAATGTTTCATTGACCACATAGTTCTGGGATTTTTATTGCCATAGTGTAATTCTAAGACACATCTTTGCCCTCCAGTTTTAATGTTTATGAAATTCTGATCAGTCATTACATGCAATGGCATTCCATATTAAAATCCTCAGCAGTATTTTCCCTTAAAGTTACCTAGAAAAATAATGGTTAACTTTATTCTCTAAGGAGTGTGTGGGTTGATGAAATTCAGTGTATGTCAGGTTAGCTGCTGTGTCCTGAGGATACCTGCTCCCTGCTCTTGTAATATAATATATATATATATATATATATATATATATATATATATATATACCTGCTCCATTTTGAAAGTCTCACCAAGTAAAGAAGTGCTACAATTGCACAATGCCATGAAGTCACTTCAATACAACATGTCCTCGTCTGGTAACAGCCCTACAGTCACCTCTAGCCCCTCTCCACTTGGCACTAGTTTCCTAAAAATCATGTGTAATTTCTTGGATAAGTTGTGTATGATTTAAGACAATAGACTAATTTAAAAACATTGTTTTTTGGATAATATTCAATACCAGTGAACAACTCATGTAGATGAGTGGAAAATTGTGAGTGCTTTCTTCATATAAATATTTGCTAGAGATGAAATACTTACTTTCCTGCTTCTGCTCCAAATGTAGTGTCTATTTTATGTGGTCATTTAATCTTCATTTATGGCTTTTTAAATTTTTATTCATCACTTTTACTTTTGATTGTCTCAATCTGTAAATCATTGTCACTCTATCTCTATAAAATGTTTAAGCTAAAAATTGTTACTTTTGGCCTCAGGTCCTTTCAATATAGCCTTGTGTTCAGAAATCGGATGTGGATTGTCATGAGGTTATAAGTAACATTATACTTTTATATATTTGTACTTCTTGGGAGCCATAGCTATCACATGAGTGTTATGCCCAAAATAGCCAGAGCTGCTCTGTACAGATGATTTGCTTTCTCTGTTACAAATGCTCGAAGAAGCAGAATAGGTGAGTATGAGGGAAAAGGAAAGGCACAAGGAAGAAGTATGGGTGAAGTGTTAGGTGAGTGAGGTAGTAGGCAACCGAAATAGTAGTAGTAGCTGGAGGAGAGAAGAGTAAACTGACCCTCAAGCTGAATGTGTCGATATGAGGCCAGGTACGAGGCATAGCTACTCATGCGTTGTTTGCTCAGTTACAGAAAAACATATGAAAGAAAATTTGAAAGTAAAGAAACCTTTTTAAAAAGAATTTTATATTTATTTCAAAGTCAGAGTTACAGACAGAGAGGTAAAGAGAGAGAGGGGTGAGAGAGAGAGAGAGAGAGAGAGAGAGAGAGAATGAAACTTCCATATGTTGGTTTACTCCCCAGATGACCACAACAGCTAGGAGGTTGGTCCAGGCCAAAGCCAGGAGCCAGGAGCTTCATCTGGGTCTCCTACATGGTGGTAGGGGACCAAGTACTTGGGTCATCTTCCACTGCTTTTCCTAGGCACCTTAGCAGGGAGCTGGAATGGAAGTGAAGCTATACCACAATGCCAGTTCCAATAAACTCTTTTTTTTTTTTTCCTTTTTTTGACAGGCAGAGTGGACAGTGAGAGAGAGAGAGACAGAGAGAAAGGTCTTCCTTTTTCCGTTGGTTCACTCCCCAGTGGCCGCTGCAGCTGGCGCACCGCACTGATCCGAAACCAGGAGCCAGGTGCCTCTCCTGGTCTCCCATGCGGGTGCAGGGCCCAAGCACTTGGGCCATCCTCCACTGCACTCCTGGGCCATAGCAGAGAGCTGGACTGAAAGAGGAGGAACCAAGACAGAATCAGGCGCTCCGACCGGGACTAGAACCCGGTGTGCTGGTGCCACAGGCGGAGGATTAGCCTGGTGAGCCACGGTGCTGGCCCAAGAAACTCTTGATAATTATATTTTATTCTTTTCTACCTGTGCACATATTTTTCATAGTAGAGGAATTATAGATATGTTTCCATACTTAGGTTTTTTGCTAAACTTTGCACCTTGTATAAAATACTTCTGCATTCTTTATTATGAAACTAACAGATGAATCATTCATTCATTGGACAGATAGATTCTGAGTGCCTCCTACATACTTGGGTTTGCTATTAGCATTGAGTAGAACTGGCAGAACTTACATAAGGTTTTTAAAGTGGAAAACTAGTGTAATTAACTATTCCCACATTGCTAGGCATTTAGATGGTTTCCAAATTTCTCTTAAGGGAAATTGTTTAATATATCATTTCCTCATTGCCTCTGTATCATTTCCCTAGGATATACTGCCAGAAATAGAATTGCTTGCTGAAGATGGGAGCTTCTTTGAATAAGGGAGAAGGAGGACTCCTGATTTATATATAGTTATTTTTAGTGTGTCCACATCAAAATGGTTATTTCCTCACAAAGAATGCTACAATGAATACCTTTGGATGATAAGATGTTTAAGATAGAAATAGAGAGGTATTTTAAAACTATATATGAGTTGTTTGATAAATAATTAGCTTGAACCATTTATATTAATAACGTTAAGGTCTTCTAATGGAAAATTTAGCTTTAGTTCTTAAAAATGAATTAAGGGACACAGATTTCCCTTGTGAATCTTTGGAACTAATAAGTTGGGCTGGGTCAAATATAAATGTAACATAATTTTTAGAAATGTAACTTCACCAAAGTTAAACAGCTTTATGGACAATGCAGACATTCCATTGTTGAAGAATTCTAAACTTCAAACAAATCCTGGAATAAATCACTTAGAACTAATCATAACTTATTTAAAGGATGTAACAGATGATCTAAGAAGTACTTTGCTTTCTGAACCCCTATGATCACAAATTAATTCTTGCTTACATTGTGGTATGTAGGAATTTAGAGACATTACTCACACACATCATGTGCTCATTGGTGAAAGTTAAAATCCTTATAAACGTGCACAGATATGTGAGCATCAGACATTGCTTAAGGCATTTCTGATATATCCCTCTTACATAGCCACCTCCAAAGATTTATGAACATACTTTGTAGCCATCCCATGAGGCATGGCCATGGACATATCAGTAACCTTATTCATAGGACAACTAAAAATGAATACAAAGAACAGCTATGGTATCAGCATTAACATTTTAAATATAAATAAAATTGATAAGTCAGTAATAACTTTATTGAAGATGGAAGTGGTGGAACAATTTTGAAACCAAAGTAAATCCAGAACAAAAGCCAATAACAAAGTATTTATCTTTCAGGGAGATATTTTTGATCATGTACTACTCCCCATAACATGATAAATATTAAGCTGATTTTCATAATTTTTTAGAAAGCAATGTTATTAAAGAGAGAATATTAGAGCAAATTTTATCTGAAGACAGTGCTTCCACAAATATATCATGTAAAAATTACTAGACAGTAAAAAATTTAAAATAGTATATTTCAGGTGGCCTAATGTGATATGTTCAAATTTACCTATAGAATTTACTGTAAAAAATACTATGGCCTCTAAGAGCACAAGAAAAAATAAAAACAAACAGACCAAAGTTAGCAGAGGGAAGCATATGATAAAAATCAGAGTAGAAATAAATGAAATAGGGATCAGAAAAACAATAGAAAAGATGAATGAAACTAAGGGCTGTTTTTTCAAAAGATAAAAATCAACAAACTTTAGCTAGACCAAAAATGAAAGAAAGAAGATCCAAATAAATAAAATCAGAAGTGAATAGGGAGTCATTGTAACTGATACCACGAAACACAAAGGAATATAAGACACTACTGTGACCAATTGCACACCAACAAATTGGATAATCTGGAAGAAATGAATGAACTCCTAGACACATACAACCCACCAATATAAGGTCAGGAAGAAATAAGAAATCTGAACAAACCAATAATGATTTAGGAGACTGGACTTTGCTTTGACATGAGACTTTTATTACTGATTCATTCTCTTTACTCATAACTGATCCAGTCTTGGTAGGTCGCATGTGTCTAAGAATCCATCCATTTCTTCTAGATTATCCAATTTGTTGTTGCATACTAGTCTTTAACAATAGTATATATTTTTGTGATATCACCTGTAATGACTACCCTTTAATTTTTGATTTTATTTATTTGAGACTTCTCTTTTGTTCTTAGTCTAGCTAAGGGTTTAAAAAAAATCAATAAAAAATTCAAGGTTCTGATAACTGCTGAATTCTACCACACATGTAAAAAATTAATAACAACCCTTCTCAACCTCTTCCAAAATTTAAAGTGGAGGAAAAATTTACATACTCATTTTGTAAGTGAGTAATAGCCTAATACCAAAGTTAGATGAGGATATTACTAGAAAGAAAATTACAGGTCAGTATCTCTAATGAACACACACACACACACACTTTCTCAACAAAGTACTAGCTGACAAAATTCAACAGTACATTGCAAAGATCATTCACCATGATTAAATGAGATTTATTCCATAAATGCAAAGCAATTTCAACATATATACATTTCAGTAAATGTGATAAACTAGACTAATGGAAATATAAACATCTTAAAAGATTCAGGAAAATACACGAAAAAGTTGAACATCTTTTCAAACAAAACTCTTAACAAACTTTATGTTAAAGGAATGTATCTTGACTTCATAAAGGCCATAAATGGGAAGCCCATAGCTAACATTATTATTCAAATTAAAAAGTTGGGTGGGCATCTGGCCTAGTTGTTAAGATGCTGGTTGGGAGTCCAGCATTGTGGTGTAGCCAGTAAAGCTGCCTGCAGTACTGGCATCCCACATGGGCGCCAATTTGTGTCCCTGCTGCTCTACTTCCAATCCACCTCTCTGCTATGGTCTGGGAAAGCAGTAGAAGATGGACCAAGTCCTTGGGCCCATGCACCCTCATGGGAAACCTGGAAGAAGTTTCTTGCTTCTGGCTTCAGATTGACCCAGCTCCAGCTGTTGTGGTCATTTGAGGAGTGAACCAATAGATGGAATACCTCTCTCTCCCTCCATTCCTCTCTCTCTCTCTCTCTCTCTCTCTCTCTCTCTGTAACTTTACCTTTCAAATAAATAAGTAAATCTTTAGGGGCTGGCAGCACCCTGGCACAGTAGGTTAATCCTCTTGCCTGTAGTGCCGGCATCCCATATGGGTGCTGTTCTAGTCCCAGCTACTCCCCTTCCAATCCAGCTTTCTGCTGTGGCCTGAGAGAGCAGTGGAGTTTGGCCCAGGTGCTTGGGCCCCTGTACCCGCATGGGAGACCTGGAGGAAGTACCTGGCTCCTGGCTTCAGATGGGTGCAACTCTGGCCATTGAGGCCATTTGGGGAGTGAACCAAGAGAAGGAAGACCTTTCTCTCTGTCTCTCCCTCTCACTGTCTGTAACTCTACCTCTCAAATAAATAATAAATAAAATCTTAAACAAAAAAAGTAAGTATTTAAAAAAATACTGATTGGGATGCCTGCATGCTACATTTTAGTGCCTGAATTGCAGTCTCTGTTCTGGCTCTGCATTCCATCTTCTGGCTAATGCACACGTTGGGAAGCAGAAAGTGATGGCTAAAGTTATTGGGTCTCTGCTACCTATGTTGGTGCCTACGTGAAAGAACCAGATTGAGTTCCCAGTTTTTTTCTTACACCTTGGTGCCCAACTCTGTGGAACTTTGGGGGAGTGAAACATCAGATGGGAGTGTTTTCTCTCTAATTAACTAATTATTTAATCAATTCGTTTTAAAAAGTTGAAAGCTTTTCTCTTAAGATCAGGTAAAAGACAAGGTTACCAATTCTCAGTACTTTGTTCAAGTCCTAGCCAGAAAAATTAGGTCAGAAAAATAATTAAAGTCATCTAAATCATAAAGGAAGAAGTCAAATTGCCTCTGTTTATAAATGTCATAACATATATAGGAAATGCTGAAGTATTCACCAAACAAACAAACAAACAAACAAAAACCTTGTTAAAAGTAAAGTAATAAATGAATTCGGTTAAGTCACAAGATAGAAAATTAACATACAAAAATCAGTAGTGTTTCCATACATAAAAGAGCCATCTTATAGTTCGTATAAGATATCTTCATGAACTACCTGAAAAAAAGTCAAGAAAATAACTTAGTTTATAAGCCAAAGACCTCAAATGGCCTAAAGAATCTTGAGCAAAACGAGCAAAGCTGGATGCATCAAACTACCTGACTTAAACTATTGGAACAGAATAGAGAACCCAGAAACAAATCCAAGCATTTATGATCAACTGTTTTTTTTTTTTTAACATGACAACACACAACAGGGAAAGAACATTCTCTTTTGTAAATGGTGTTGGAAGAATTCTACATCCATTTTCAGAAATTAGACATTCTTCTCATAATATATACCAATTAAACTCAAAATAATTAAAGGCTTAAATATAAGATCTGAAACTATAAAACTATTAGGAGAAAATTTAAGGAGAAACTCCATGATATTGGTCTGGAAAACAATATTTTTTTTTTGGAGGTGAGCCTAAAAATATAGGCTTAAATAGAGAAACTAGACTACATGAATCTTAAGAGCTTCTGCGAAGTGAAGGAAATGATCAGGAGGGTGAAGATACAACTCATAGATTGGGAGAAAATAGCTGCAAGTCATACATCAAAAAACTGGCTAGTGCCTAAAATATATAAGAAACACAAGCATTTCAATAACAGGAAAACAAATACTTCTATTAAAAATGAGTAAAAAACAAGAATAGATTTTTTTTTCAAAAGAAGAAATACAAATGGTCAACATATACATAAAAATACTCAATATCTCTAAGCATCAGGGAAGTGCAAATTTAAAGCAAAATGAGATATCATTTTATACCTGCTAGAATGGTTATTTTCAAAAAGATGAAAGGTAAGCATTTTCAAGGCTGTGTAGACAAAGGAATGCCTGTACATTGTTGGTAGAAATCTATATTAGTACAGCCATCAAAATGTATAGTGATTCCTCAAAAACCTAATAATAAGTTTACCATGATTCAGCAACCTCATTGTTGGGTATATATCCACAGAAATTCAAAGCATTATGTCCAAGAGATACCTGCATTCCTACATTCCAATAGCAAAACATACAACTAGTCTAAATGTCCATAGGTAGATTAATGGATAAAGGAAATGTGGTATATGCACACAATGTGCTACTATTCACCTTTAAAAAGAAAAAGGAGACCCTGTCAATTAAGATGAAATGAATGAAACTGGAGGATGCTATGTGAATAAAATAAGAAAAGACACAAAGGACAAATACAGCATGATCTCACTTACAGGTGAAATACAAAGAAAATGGAAATCGTAGAAGTAAAGGGTAGAAAGATGCTTACCAGGAGCTGAAGGGTCAAGAGGGCCCAGGAACATAGTCGAAGCATATAGGTGGCATAAATTCAAGAGATCTATTGTCCAATAAGGTGATTGTAGTTAGTAACATTATGCTGCATACTTGAACATGACTAAAAGAATACATAATGTATCCTCACTGCAAAAAATAGCTATGTGAGGGAATGCACATAAACATATTAATTATTTGGTCTAGCCATTTGATAGTGTGTACATATTTTAAAGCATCATATTACATACCATAAATAGACACAATTTTAATTTTCCTATTAAAAATTTAATGCTTAAAGCATTGCATAACCAAATTTTTGTTATAATTTAACTTTGTGGAAAGAAGTTCTGTATCAATCAGGTAGAGAGTTTTGCATATAACTCTATAATTAAGTTAAAATGGAGTATGGAAGTGTCCCACTTAACTAGGAGATTAACCTCAGCATGTGCAGCCATCTAGAACATACTCAGGGTTTGTATCCTGTTCTTTTTCTCAGAGCTCATTCACTGCCTAAGTCACTATTGATAGGAGACCCATATGTGTGTTATTCTAACTTCATGGAAGTTTTGATTTTATAGTTATTATGCTGTCCATAGCTTTACAAGGATCAAAGTCAGGTTTCTGTTTCACTTGAAAGTGTAAGAGTAGATCTGACTTTGTTAGTTTTTCACTAAAGTTGTATTAGGTAACTATGAATAAGAGACATCTCTCAAATGGGAAGCCAGGAATTACAAGGAAGATTGCAAGAAAACTAGAAAGGGAAGACTTGGTCTTTGACTTTGAATGTTATGAAGACAAATTAATATGCAAAATATGCTTTAAAAGCGGAACTAAAGATACTCCCAACTCTTCTTACGTGGGCTTCTGTACTTTCCTCCTAACTCTCAGCTCCATCTTCAATCTTGTTCTCCTTTTCCTGCATTCAGTACCCAACCCATATTCAAATCTGTGTTCAAAGACCCAATTCTGACCTTGCTTAAATCTTCACTAACTCTCAATGAGTGTTTATTGCATTTAGTATTTTCTTCTTTAATCACAGCCAAATATTTCATCTTTCTTTGTGTCACTACTTCAATATTGTACTCCAGTCATAGTGAATTATTTGCAGGACCCTAGTTGTATCCTGCTCTCTCAACCTCGGGACTCTGTAGATGCCAGCTTTCTCTTGTGTTATTTCAAAATCTCTGGACTGTAATTTGTAGACACTCCAATACAACTGTCTAAGATAATAAAAATTTTAAATATCAGGACATTTAGGACAGCCTCCCATAACAGAATTTGCTTCATAAAGTAATCAAGGAGTCCAGTTATTTTTAGTTTTCTATTATAATTTTGGTCATCAGATTTTTCTTCACACTGAAGCAAGATGACTATATCAGCTCCAGACACCATATCAGTATGCAAAGGTGTGCAAAACAAGAAGAGAATCAGAATTTGGTCACATAATCTTTCTGGAATTTCTGGAATTATCCTAAGGCCAGTATTCCTCAAGAAAAAGGGATTTTTCCCCACATCAGACATTAATCCATGTCTGAAAATATTTTTGCTTGTCACAGTTTGTGTATTTATGTGTTTGGGGGGTGGGAGTTTGTGTGTTAATGCCATCTAGTGGGTGGAGGCCAAGGGTGCTGATAAAGGATTTTACAACATACAGGACAGCCTCTTTTCCTTCACCCCTCCAAATAAAGAATTATTTAGCATCAAATGTCAATAATGACCTGGCTGATTAAATCTTCCTTAAACCAGCCAGGACCAGTACGGAATCTGACCATGGGGTTTACTTCTTCTAGGGGACCACTGAGAGGATGTGTGGGAGAGGGAAGGATGTCTGAACAAAACTGGGATTTTGCTTAGAAGTGACATCAGGGAAGAACAGTAGGTTTGTAACTTATGTCATCCACTAAATGTTGCCTGGAATATTCTGTTTCCATTTTCCGTCAGTTGTGTAACTCGTGTGTATTCTGCAGATAGCATTTTCTTTAGGAAATTGTCTCTGCATATAGTCCCTTCTCTCAATTTCTTTCTCCCTGCTTGCCAGGCTGAGTTGTGTACTTCTGATGGACTCCAAAAACATAGAGTACATTATAACATTCAGCCTTTGCAATTTAATTAATCTTTATTTTTCAATAGTGTCTAATTTCTTTCAGTGTTGGAGACCAAGTGCTATTAATGCAAAAAATCCATCAAGCAGCACAGTGTATAAGTCTAGTTTGCAAATGATAAGGGATTGTTCAAGAAAACTGTGCTTAATCTCAATTTTATTCAGTTGTAATATGTAAATAAATAATGACTAAATTAAGAGTAGTGAGTAGATTATTCATTGTCCTTAGAGCATGGAACTTTGTATCCTTAACATAGCAGATGTTTAATAAATAGGAGAGAGTGTAAGACTGGTATGCGTACTATTATTTTTTTTTAAATTCGATGCCAAAACAATAAAGTATGAGAGTAAGCAGATGATACACTATCATAAATTGGATTTACTAAGGAAATTACTGAGAATAGATTAAACAACACTGTAATGCTTCTTGGTTTATTTTAAGAATAAGAAAATGTGGAGAGAGGAAAGATAAGGGAGAATTTACTGAACAAACTACTTAGATGGATAAGTTGCTTTGCTGTGAGTCCTCTCAACTCCAAATGTGTATGAGTGGGAGTCTTACTTCATTCATCTCAAGGAGAAGGGTTGGTCTGTGGGCCCACTTGGGGAGCCCAGAACAAGTTCTCGGCAGTTAGGAGACATAGGAGGTTGATGCATGACTCAAGATTGAAAGCTTAAAGTAACCTTATCAAGCAGGATATGGATGGTGGTGTTGTGTTCCACCTATGCTTTTAGAGTTTGTCAAGGAAAATAAATCAGATATGAGACATTTAGGAGAAAGAACTGGCATAGAGTTCTTTTGTGTCTTGTTTGACGGATGATCAGAGGAGGAGTGGAACCTCAGCACCAAGAAGTTGAATGGAAACATTGGCTTCTAGGGATCTTAGAAGAGTTAACAAGCACCACCCAGAGGCAGAAGGCATTCTATCATGTAAAGGGAGTTCCAGAATTTCTGGTGAGAGGAACCTTTAAGGAGCCCTGTATTAATGAGATTAGGTGAGATTATTTGTTCTGTAAGTATGAACACAAAATCTACTACATTTGTTTTCCCAGCAGCAGTCCATTAACTCCTTGAATAAATTTTAAAATGTTGATTAAGGGACAAAAATAAAGTTGTGGTGCAATTACTTCAGGTTTAGGCACAATTGCTTTCCAGTTTAATGAATAATAAAGGATGCATCAATCCAAGCACTAGTCCATCATTCTAGACATTTTCAGAGCTTACAGTCTGGACTCAGGATGCCTAAGTTCCAGTATTGCCTCTGTCACTTAATGCCACACAGATATTTTTAGGATAAGTGACATTACCTGTGTAGAATGCATTTCCCAATCCCTGGTTCATGAATGAATTCCTAAGAACTTACCTTTTATTTTAGTGATATACTAACTCTGTTAAAGTTACACATTGTTGCACTGAGACCTTTTCAAAGATAAAACTACACACTTTGGAGCAATAGGATGACAAATACGGATTCAGATGTAACAGCCAGATGGGCCACCCTCAGTCTATCCTTACAAATCACAGAAGAGTTTGGTGAGCTTTGGAGACGTTAACCTAAAGTAATCTTAGAGGATCTGTTGGATCCATTGTTCATTACATTACATTGTTCATTATGTTACATATGTATATACTTCACAGTTTATAAAATTTTTCTCACACATCACGTTATTCTTTTTTTTAACTTTTATTTAATAAATACAAATTTCCAAAGTACAGCTTATGGATTACAATGGCTCCCCCCCATAACTTCCCTCCCACCTGCAACCCTCCCATCTCCCGCTCCCTCTTCCATTCCATTCACATCAAGATTCATTTTCAATTATCTTTATATACAGAAGATCAATTTAGTATATATTAAGTAAAGATTTCAACAGTTTGCACCCACACAGAAACATAAAGTGTAAAATACTGTTTGAGTACTAGTTATAGCATTAATTCACATTGAACAACGCATTAAGGACAGAGATCCTACATGAGGAGTAAGTGCAAAGTGACTCCTGTTGTTGACTTAACAAATTGACACTCTTGTTTATGGCATCAGTAATCTCCCTAGGCTCTTGTCATGCATTGCCAAGGCTATGGAAGCCTTTTGAGTTCCAGGACTCTGATCTTATTTCGACAAGGTCATAGTCAAAGTGGAAGTTCTCTCCTCCCTTCAGAGAAAGGTACTTCCTTCTTTGATGGCCCGTTCTTTCCACTGGGATCTCACTTGCAGAGATCTTTCATTTAGGTCCTCTTTTTTTTTTTTTTTTCCTAGAGTGTCTTGGCTTTCCATGCCTAAAATACTCTCATGGGCTCTTCAGCCAGATCTGAATGCCTTAAGGGCTGATTCTTAACAACTCATGAGACACAATACTATGCCCAAATATAGATGAGGAAACTCAAGTTCAGAGAGAGAAAGAAAAACCTGTTTTAAATCACACAGCTAGAAAAGGGGCCTGTCTAGTTAAGAATTCAATATCTATTCCAATTCATGTACCATCCCATAGAATATATTTAGTCCATATCCATGTCCAAGAGATGATAGACAATTTCATGGGGATTCCCAAGAAGCATTCAGCATTCAACTTCTTTGAGGAGTACCTCAAGTTGAAGAAGCACCCCTGGCTTCTACTCCTGGAGCCTAACACAAAAACTTCAATGAATGCCGACCTCTCTGTGACCAAGCACCTGCTACCAGTACTTCCAAAGGCTTCTAATCATCTTGACATTTCTGTGCTTAGTAGATAGGTTATTGTCGTCAATACGATCATGAAAATATCTTGAAATATTAGCATTCTTCTCACCACTGAAGGGATGTGCTTTTTATTTTTGATGTACATTCTTGTAAGAAATAGAACTGTTTATGAGCATTGGTACAAAAGAGAGAAACTAAGATATTCTGTAAGAAAATCAGAACTTCTCTTTTAGTGTTACCAGTTGGTAAGACGATGGAAAAGAGTATTTTGATGTGCAGTAGGTATTTATCTCAATTAGATCCTGACAGAATCAGTGCTATTCTTTGGAGAAGTAATGAAATCAATATTTTGATTCAAAACTCTTCTGATAAGAATGTAAATAGCTGTGTTTCATGTGTATTCACTAGAGGCTTAGTTTTGAAAATAATTAATAGTATCAAAGTGTATCTTTCCTTTCAAAATTAACAGTTAAAATGGATTTGTATTTATATGACTTTTAGTATATATTAGAAAACAGGTTATATTTTCACTAATAAGAAAAATAAAGCAGGCCGGCGCCGTGGCTTAACAGGCTAATCCTCCGCCTTATGGCGCCGGCACACCGGGTTCTAGTCCTGGTTGGGGCACCGGATTCTATCCCGGTTGCCCCTCTTCCAGGCCAGCTCTCTGCTATGGCCCGGGAGTGCAGTGGAGGATGGCCCAAGTGCTTGGGCCCTGCACCCCATGGGAGACCAGGAGAAGCACCTGGCTCCTGGCTTCAGATCAGCACGGTGTGCCGGCCGTTGCGGCCATTGGAGGGTGAACCAACGGCAAAAAGGAAGACCTTTCTCTCTGTCTCTATCTCTCACTATCCACTCTGCCTGTCAAAAATAAAATAAAATAAAATAAAGCAGTCTCAATTTAGTAAAGGTGATATGGCTGGAGACTCATATAGGCTTTTCTCTGTCAACTTTGCATCAAGGGCTCCATAATGTGATGTGCAAGTTTTCTTAGGCAGAGTTTTTATAAAGGCACGGCTGAATTAAGCACATTCCTGAGAGAATACATTAAAGTTAATAGAAAGGAGGTATATGTAAGATTTATTTTTACCTTAGTATTTAAGATTGGCTTTTGTACATGTGGTGCACTTAACATATTTTTTGAAAGAATTCACTGGAGTCAGCTTTATGATGTAGTGGGTTAAACCTTGAGATTCTCTGCATCTTGCTTGCTAGTCCTTGGGTTTCACAAGTTTAAGCAGCTACATTCTGTATCGTGGCCACACACCTCATCTCCTTTCATCTTGTTACTGGCCTCTGATTGTTGCCCAAACATACCAAACTCATTTTCATATTAGGGTTATTGAATTCAGTCTTTCCTGTTCTCTAGGTGCTTCTTTCCTCAGATCTTTATTTGGCTGGTTCATTCTTGTCAGTTAAAATGCAATGAAAGTATCGCCTCCTTACAGGGGCCTTCCCTGCCTGACAAATCTAAAGTCAACTTCCTGATTTCACCAGTAACCTATAGACATTTTGTTTTATTTTCATTTAAGATTATTTTACTTTTTGAAAGCAGAGTGACAAAGAAAGAAGGAATGATACAGAGAGAAAGAGAGAGGACTCCCATATACTATCTCACTCTCCAAATGGCTGCAACGGTCATTGCTGGACCAAACCAAAGCTAGGAGCCAGGAACATCATCTGGGTCTTCCACATGGGTGGTAGGGACCCAAGAACTTGGCTCATCTTCTGCTGCTTCCTGAGGCACATTAGCAGGAGCTGAATCAGAAGCAGAGCACTCAGAACTCTCACTGGCACTCTAACATGGGATGCTGGCATCATAGGCAGCTGCTTAAACTGTTGTGCCACAATGCTTTCCATCTTATAGGCATTTTCTAGTATTATTTCTTTCTTATTTTTAAACATGCTTGTCCTTTTCCTAACATCACTCACATCCTCTCTCCCCCTCCTCCTCCTCTCTCTTCCTCTTGCTCTTTTTGCTTTTTGGTATGTGAACTCCATGAGTGAAACTTTTTATGTTGCTTCAGTTCCTCGAATGGAGCATGTCATAGGTACTTCATTACTGTTTTTGACTCTTGAACAAATAAAGCTCTTCTTGGAATAGGAGTCATACAAACTGAATCTTCACTATGGAGTATTCTCCACTCAACTTCTCACTTAACTACTAATGAATTTTGTGCTGTTTCCTTATAGAGGCCTGGTCCAACCCTTATACCCTTTTCACTGTCCCCTTTACTTTGTTTCATAGCACATATAAAAATTTGTATTGATATTTATAGACAGAGTGCTTCAAGGGGGAAGAATATAGATTTATGCATAAGCATACCTGCATGAATGAGTATAACCACATTGGTGTATCCATATTGGGTATACTGTAAACTCTTGAATAGATGGAGAGGTAAGTCAGTATATTGAAGTCTTGTTGAAGGAAGAAGGAAGCTCTTTTTTTGTGGGGGGAGGATTTTTCTGAGTCAATGATGTGACACAGTCACCCCATATAGCAGGTGTAATTTCACTTCATGGTGATTAATGCTAAAAAAAAAACTCACTAATAAACCATGGTGTCTGAGTCTAATATTCAATTAGAGTTATTCCCCATACTATAGTAACAAAAAGAGTTTAAATAGTGAGTATAAAGGCCTTACATCTTATATAACTTTCTGCTATGTATTACCTCATTTTACGTTAAATTTAGCACATCATGATACATTTTTGAAATAATAAGAACCAATGTAGCAAAACACAATTATGAATCTGTTAGAGCATAAGAGATAATTTTACTTATTATCATAATTAATGAAGGACCTCACATAAGCCTTTCCAAAGAAGTTTTAAAAACTTATTTTCTTTCTTTTTTTTTAAGATTTATTTATTTATTTGAAAGTCAGAGTTACACAGAGAGAGGAGAGGCAGAGAGAGAGAGGGGGGGGGAGGGAGGTCTTCCATCTGCTGGTTCACTCCCCAATTATCTGCAATGGCTGGAGCTGTGCCGATCTGAAGCCAGGAGCCCGGAGCTTCTTCTGGGTCTCCCACGTGGGTGCAAGGGTCCAAGGACTTGGGCCATTTTCTACTGCTATCCCAGGCCATAGCAGAGAGCTGGATCAGAAGTGGAGCAGCCAGGACTTGAACCAGTACCCATATGGGATGCTGGTGCTTCAGGGCAGGATGTTAATCCACTGTGCTACAGTGCCGGCCCAAAAACTGATTTTCAGGATAATTTCAAGGATTAAACACTGGAACAGTGATTGCTTTATCATTCAAGCCATTGAGGAGTGCTTCTGTGGTACATTGACTGTCCAGGAGGTAGCTGTGAGTGGTGTGGAAACTGGGTAGGACTTAGAGGCCAGAAGTGTCAGGGGAGACGCGTTTGTGCCCCCTTTCTGGCTATGTGACTTTATACATGTTTCTCTCTCGGAACTTTAATTTCCTCATCTATAATTTGGCAGAATAACATGCCCTGTGAGTTGATGAGAATAAGATAATGTTGTGAAACACACTCTAAACTGTGAAATGTGTACAAATACTGGTTAGAGTTATTTTGAAAATGTTTTCCATCATGCTTAAATGGCCTTTCCCTAGTTGGAAGGGCCTGTGGAAGCAGGAAGCCATGTAGAGACCTGATGGTTCTCAAGTGCACTGTTCATGAGTGCCATCAGCCTCACGCACAGAAATATTACTGGAAAGGATAAAATGCTAGTGTCAAAGGTGAAAGGACAATACCATTGACCTGTGCAGCCAGGAAAATGTAAATCTGAGAACTGCGTCATTACCTTTCCCCCGACATGGGCTGTACAAATACAGGCCAATGCATATGCATCTCTTTGCCACCGTATTCACCCTGACTCCATAATCCCAGCTAGTTATTGCTATGGAAGTCACATCAAACAGTTTGTAATGATCAATGTTTGTTTCAATGATGATGGCTTTCTGTCAGTTAAAATACCAAAGAAGTCAACAACACTCAGAAAGAAGGTTGAAATTCAGAATTGGGCTTCGTGTGTACCAAACAGAGGGACTGTTATCCAGAAAGGAAAATTGGAAGTCCTTGTTAAACTGGGATCCTCCTGACACAACATCCTTGGAAAGATTTTCTGTAACATCAGGATCCACCTGTATTAGTCTCTAGTGCTAATGTGCTAATGTCTCTAGTGAATGTGGATTGGGGATTTCCTTAAGAGAAAAGTCTGTTTTAGTCTTTTTTTTTTTTTTTTTTAATTTGGCAGGTAGAGTTATAGACTATGGAGTATTCTCCACTCAACTTCATGAGAGAATATGAGAGAGAGAGAGACAGAGAGAAAGGTCTTCCCTCCATTGGTTCACTCCCAAAATAGCTGTTATGGCCGGCCTTACGCTGAAGTCAGGAGCCAGGTGCTTCCTCCCAGTCTCCCATGCGGGTGCAGGGACCCAAGCGCTTGGGCCATCCTCTACTGCCTTCCCTGGCCACAGCAGAGAGCTGGCCTGGAAGAGGAGCAACCGGGACTAGAACCCAGCGCCCATATGGGATGCTGGTGCCGCAGGCAGAGGATTAACCCAGTGAGCCACAGCACTGGCCCCTGTTTTAGTTTTTTAACTATTGTCTCTGTGATTTGGCCAGTTTCCAATTTTATGGCCACGGCAAAAGGCATCCAATGAGGTTATTTTGTATATTAGATAGTGGGACAATCTTATGACATTCAGAAATGAAAGAATGTCTAAGAGATATGGTAACCAGAATTGTCACAAAGGTAAATGAGCATGCATGTGCTTCTTCCATTTGAGGAACATAACATATTGTAGGTATTAGTGACAGAGACTGATGGATTAATTGTTTGGAAAATTTATTTTATTCCCTCAATACTCACCATCCTAATGAAAAAGGGTTCATTACATTATCAACCTTCTGCAAGGTATTCACTGTTTATATTTTGCAAGTGAGATAATGTGATTCAACCTGTTGTATGTACTAGAAACACATTCAGAATTGATTAATGTCAACAGAATTTGACCTTCATCAGAATTCTGAGAATTGGCTTTCATTATAGGATAAAATGATATTCTTGTAGAATTTCTTTTTATGATATATATCATTAGAGCACTGAAGAGTGATTCTGAAGTTTTCTGACTCTCAACATCTTGCATTCATTTTAATATAGTTAAATTTATGGTCAAAATTTTTAGAAAATTAGGATGGATACAGTTTTCTCTTTCCATTTGCTTCTATTTATCTGCATTTATCTGAGGTTTTTCTTTCATTGCATATGTTCAGTGAAAATTCATGCATATTTTACTTAATAGGATTAATTATCAGGCTTCCACTAATTATAATTAAAGTCTCCTCAGGTAATTGTGTAAGTTACCTTTGGCAATTTACACATATAGAAGAGTATTTTGTAGAATAATAGGGCATTGTGCTGCAAACTACAGTAAGAAGCATAAAGGGAATGAAAACAGAATAAAGGCTTTAAATTCTAAAATATTAAGCTTTTCATAAGTGTGCTATATATCTAATTGCAAATTGTGTTGCTAAATATATTACATCTGTATATAATAATGATCCTTTAATGCAAACCTTATGACAGTAGGCTTTTCTTCTAAAAATTACTTCTAAAACATATAACTGTTTCTCTCCACTCTTAATAGATATTAGTATTCCAAGTCCTTGTTAAATAGCTTATGCTTTGGAAGATAAATACCCCCAAAATTGGTAATTTATATGCAAAACAAATGAAAAAGCCTTTCCTCAAAGCATCTCTCCTTGAATATACAAATTAAGGCTTTCTTCATTTATGATGCCTATTTTTCAGCTGTTATTTATACCTAATGGTTAGTTTATATGTTACTACATTAAGAAGTCAGTGTTTTGAAGATGCCATATGACACCAAAATGGCCATCTTTTGAAATTATGGAATGCTTCATTGCAGAGTCAGACTCTAATCTGCAACCAATTTGTGTCAGCTTTCTGCATAGAAAAGATCTCAAATCCTCTCTTAAACCAGGAATCAGCTGAAGGTTTGTCTTGGTTTCATGAGCCCAGCGCAATTAGGCAGCACGTGAATGTGGGCCACATGCGTTTATTGCTCTTCCTAGCATGTGTTACTTTGATGTGTTAGGTCGGAAGGCTCACTCTTTTCTGGGCAGCCTTCCTCCTGGGTCTTTATACTGCTTAGCAGTTGAGTCCAGACTTTGAAACACAGCCTAATTTAGAGGCGGATGCTGCAGCTGCTGCTGTCATTTCAGATGATTTTTTTTTTTTTTTTGCTTTGATGTCAGCTTAGAATCTTGGGTGTTGTATCAGTAAAGCAGTGTCTGTGATTCACAAAACAGAAACCGCACGATTTAAGCTTTTGTTTTAGCTTTTAAATTGAATTTCAACACCTTCTAAACTATCAAAAAATCATAGTTGAGCAAAAACATGTGGAATTCTGTATATTATTAATTGAAAGAAAGGTATGAAAAAGAATATATAGCATCTTTGATATTAGTTTGATGTTACAAGTGCTTAATATCTGACAATCCCTGATAATAAATATGTGAAATGTAAATAAAATGTCCTTTTGTTTCATCATCTTGTTCCTTTTCTGTCTGACTAATATGGGATAGAGTTTGTCCTTTCAAAATGTTTGTCTGACTAATCTTTTAAGGCATTTTGTAGGCATTATTGTTATTTTGTTACTGTGAACTCTATGCCCTGTCTTAGGAGGGAGCTTACTAAATCTTTGTAAGCAGGACCCATAATAGACCCATGGTATCTTCATTTTCACTGATTGAAAACCCACCAAATCTGAGAAACTGAGTCTGTTGGATTTCTAACTTGGAAACAGCTTCAACATCTCCAGGTCATCAGTTACTTGGTGTGAAGAATAGTTTCAAAATATAAACGAAGTGGAGCTTTGAGGATTAGAGATTCGAGAGCGTATAGAACCATACAGACAGATTTCTCCTTTCCTTAGCTGATGCAAGACCAAAAGGCAAGGCTTTTTGTCTGTGCTTTCCTTGTTGACGGGAAGCATTTACTATCAAGAGATATCAGAAGAGCACTTGCCTATTTATATACAGTTTTTTTCTTAAATAGGTTCAAAAGGAATAAACTGCTACTGTCTATAAGCAAGAAGCACAGACATGCAGATTACTTTTTTGACATAAGTTCAGCTCAATTGACAGAGAAAAACTAATGGTGACTTTGCCGTGGCATAGAGACAATGAGGCAAGCTTATCTTCCAGTGACCAAACGTTTTGTGAAGGCCAACTTTTTTTCTCATTATAGTATATTCCAAGGAGAATCCTTTAATAATTTGGCCATAAGAAATTATCTCTGTGGGAAGGAATGATATGAATTATTGATGTGAACAAACCAAACTGCAAAATATTGGTGTATGAAAACCCTAGCTTTATTTTGACATAAAGCAGTTGAAAAAAACGGAAATACTCTAAAAGGAAATGATTTAAGTAAATGCTATATAGTCACCCAATGGAATACTATGCAGTTGTTTAAAATATTTATAAAGTTTTTTTACTAATATTGAGCAACTATATAGAAAATTACCACCACAAAGTTGCATAAAATAATAAAGAAGACACGTTTGATGAGCCTGTATTTGGTTAATTGGATAGAGGGGGCTTTCCTACTTTTCTGCATATTCAAAAACATTACATTAAACCATAATTTATAACTTTTATAAAGTAGAAATGCAAAATTACTTAAATATATTTTTGAAGTACTTGTACATGAAACATACTGTATTTACATAAATGGAATTGGTTTATTTTTTGTTTTGTAACTTTAAAAATATATAAACTCAATCTTATTTAATTCCTTAGATTAAGCATGGAAATGCTAACTATATGAATGTATAATATAAAAAAACCTTCTTTTGTTCTTTTTTGA
Organism: Lepus europaeus; assembly: GCF_033115175.1. Lineage (NCBI taxonomy): Eukaryota > Metazoa > Chordata > Mammalia > Lagomorpha > Leporidae > Lepus > Lepus europaeus. Next base: position 134,516,008 of record NC_084828.1, read on the forward strand.
CTTTTTTTTCCAATTATAGTATTCTAATTTTTACATTTTAACTTTGGTACAAAGTATTTTGCTGGGATGTGTACAGAATTATAATAATATTACTTTATTACATTTTCTTCTATTAAATAAATTTTGGGTTTGGTAATTGTAACTAAATTTGACAATAATAATAGCTGAGATTTGACTATTTGGGAAAGGTGAAAAACATTTTCTTAAATAGATAAAAGTTATAGTTATATAGTGATACTGAAGACATACAGTTTTATCATGAATTCAGGCTAAATTCGAGTATATCTGCACTGTCCATATTGTAGCCAGTAAGCACTTGTGGCTAATTAAATTTAAATTAATTAAAATAATATAAAATAAAACCTCAGTCTTTCAGTCACACCAGGTATATTTTAGGTGCTAAATAGCCTGATAGGTGGATAGTGGCTATGATGTTATACAGCACAGATACACGTTTCTATCTCCATGAAATATCTATTAGAAAGCACTAATATGCATGCTATTTCTTATTAGTATTCTGTTTTTAGTTTTGTCCTACATGTCATGTTTACAGAAGGAAATTTCCAGATGATTATCTAAACTTTCTTTTTTAATTTTGCCATTACATAGACACTTTATAGAGAGCTGGCGAAAGAGAAAATGTCTTTCTCTCTCTCAGCATGTTTTGTTTGCCATGTGTGTTTATGTGACAAAAGAAAGTCATATGACTGAACAACAGTCTGTACTAAAATAAAATCCATCTTTCATGCCTTTGTTCTTACAATATTCGCTTTTTTCAATACCCAGATGTTTCTCTTTTTTACTTTAACATGAGCAATAGGGTAGAAGCTTGTGCAAAAAGAGTAGGAAAACCTGGAGGCCAACTCACATGAAATGAAAGTTGAAAGGAAAGTTTCCATAATCAGGAAAGGAGAAAGAGAAGATAAATCCTACTATGATAATATTGTTTAGAATAAAAACAGAAATAAAAATATAACAAACAAGGCCATGAGTATGGCAACCATCTTTTATAATATTACATAAAAACATTTCCTAGCATGCTAGATATCTTTCCTTAGTGAGTAACTTTGCTAAGGATTATATAGATAATGAAATTTAAGACCAAATGAGAGATCAGTCATACTTTTCAAAAGAATACATTTCTTTAAAGCATAAATAAACCATTTCTCATTATAAAAATTGGAAGAAAATCAGAATACCATAAAATATAGAAGAACAAACTTTCATTAGATTTCCACTTGGCTGTTATATTACATTATTAAGATAGGCCAATTATCACTTTCGGCCTTTTGGCTAAGATCAAGTGAAGATAGGTCAGTTTTCATGAGATTATTTTACTTAAAAAATTTTCATGACATCATAAGCATTTAAAAATGAATAAAAATTCCTAATAAGTATAATTTTAATTGTTCATTTATGGTGTTTATTTAACTGGTCTTTCATTTGAGAATATTTGTGTTGTTTTGAATTTTGTTATTTACATAAACTTTTTGTTGCATAAAGTTTTGCTCACATTTGTCATTATGTCCTTAGCATAAACTTCCAAAAATAGAATTGCTATACTTTATGGAGTAAAATTTGAGAGGCTTTAATTCTTTTTGAGACAATTATTTGCAAAAATGTAATCTAATGCACATTTCCATTAAGAATGAATATCAATACCTTCTTTTCCTAATATACCATTGCTAGGTGGCAAGTAAGGTTGGAAATCATTCAGTTTAAGTTATTATTCATTCAGAATTGATAGTAAGCCCACAAGATGGTGTTGTAAAAATTCACTTTGATGCCTGACAAAAATAATATATTAAATATATTCAACAGATGCTATTATTAACTGGAATATAGAATTGAAAACCATTCGCTTGCCCATATATTAGTCCAAATCTGTATGGAACACATATCAAGTAAACAATTGCATGTTATAGCATTAGTTTTCAATTCAGTTAATAATACTAAAAGTGTATTAAATTAAAGTTATGCCAAAAAGAAGCATTAAAATATAATTTTTATTATAATGATCTTAAAAGTGAAATATAATAATCTGAAACTATTAAAAAATCTTCAATCTCTGAAAATAGTTAAGAAAATGATGATATTGATAAATAGATCTGACATATTTGTGTTTTGTAATTGTAATTTGTAATTTGTAATTACAAAACCAAATTGGGTTTTGTAATGCATTTCACCTAATTAAGGTGAAAAGTGCATTCTGAAAAATATAAATGGATAAAATTCCACTATACCATTAAAATCTTCCAAAGTAGCTTACGATAGATCTCAAGTAAAGAAAAGAAAAAAATATGTAAAATTAAATTGTTTTGAGCTATAAAACATAGTTTACCTTGTTTTGTAATTGTCTCTAAATTTTACAGCTTCACTTGATTGTAGATTTATAAGTACCTGGTATGCAATAAACGCTTTATCTGGAAAGGTTAAGCATAAGGTCATTTGGTAAATCAGTTCAAGAACTGGGGTTTGAACTACTCCAACTTGTCTTCTCTATCCTTAGGTCAAACTTCTTCTCACACACTATAAATATATATATATAGTGTTGTACTACAGGAATGTAGGTTTGAGAGTGGAGCTTCAAAGAAAGAAGAGTCTGACCCCCAGAAGCTTAGTCTCTATTAACAGAGTGTAGAGAGATACAGAAGAAATTTAAACAACAATAAGTTTGTCATATCATCCTGGTTTAAAGTGAAAAAAATATAAAATAATTCTAACATAAAATACACAATAATTGTTTCCTTTTGATGACTAAAAGACATTCAGTGATGGTGGAATATGTAGATATAGGCTAAGCTACTCTACAAAGAGACTCCAAAATACTTTTTTCAAATTTCTTTGCTTATCCAATGATTTTGTAATGGTACTGAGGTTTGAGTATGTGTAGGGGTTCTCTAGCACACAAAGTCATCCAAAGAACCAAGTTTTTTCCATATGAACACTTCACCACCTTCTAGGGAATTTCTCTGCTTTGTGTTGTCAAAGTTGACTTATGAGCAGCACATCTGCTTTGTAGCCCAGGAAAGGAGCCACATTCAAGCACTTAAAGGGTGACTACACATATGAGTTAAATAAATTACATACTTCCACTTACACCCCATTAATAAGAACTTAGTCACTGCTGGTTACAAAAGAATCCAAAAGAATCTGCGAAAAGTAGTCTCTGCCTGGATAGCACACACAAAGTGGGTTTTCTAGTGACCAAACCCAACGGAGGGCTCCTACCTCAGGAGAATAGCAAGATCCGCACCACGTCATCCACCAGGAACAGGAGTCTAAGCATCTTTACCCATTGTGTGCTGGACTACTGTTTGTGTCCATCATGCACTAGTTACCAATTTGTCTGAGTCAGGTGAGACAGAACACACTAACACACAAGTTATGGGAGGTGAGGTCCTTACTTACAGATGGGTAAGGAACAGAAGTTTTGGATCCATCATGAGCTCAAGAAAGCAATTAGAGTCCTGACCTATGCCCCACTTATACCACAGCTGAGGGACCCTGAAAGATAGCATGCACTCAGGATATAAACCTCGGGGGTAATGCGTCTTACTGAGTGAAGGTTTGAACCATGTCTTGCTTCCAGGGTAGAGAACAAAGCATAGGTTGTCACTGTTGTAAACAGTGACATAATCCACTGTGCCCCAGTGCCAGCCCCATTTTTTTTAGAAAGGTAATTTAAAAATAAAAATAAAAAAAATAAGGGAAAGCCATTCAGCATAGTGGTTAAGATGCTGCTTTGGAGGCCTGTATGCCATTCTTCAGCTGCCTGGGTTTGAGTTTGGCAGTACTCCCATTTCCAAAAGCTTCCTGCTAATATGCACCCTGGAGGGCAGCACATGATAGCTCAAGGGGCTGAGTCCTTGCCACCCATGTAGGAGACCCACATTGACTTCTCTGTTCCTGGCTTCAGCCTGGCTCAGGGCTGGATAATATGGGCGTTTGCAGAGTGATCCAACAGATGTTTCTACTATGAAATAGTTAAATAACAATTAAGAAACACAAAATGATAAAAAGACACATTCATATCTTAAATATGGTTTTTCACTTAATCTTAAAACATATATGAGGTCAAAGGTTTTGTGGTAGTGGTGGTTATTCATAGAATAGGAGTCCTGATTGGAGGCCGCCAACATTTTTCCTGGATAAATCTCAATTCAGTTGAATTATATATAGTTTGGAGTTTCAGTTTGTCTCAACTGGGGCTAAAAGTTAAAAACACATTTGAAAAACTTGAATTCAGAATTATGTATTAAAAAAGCCTTTTTTCCCTAGCTTTTTATGGGTATATTGAATATATTTAAGTCTACAACTTTTTTTTGACCTGGCACTTAATGTAGTTTTCCTTAACTATTCATTTTTAATGGAAACAAGAATTGTCTTTCTTTATACTGTCATATTCCACTGAGTTATGAAATACTTAATTAAGTTATATAAATTCAATTATAAGCCTCATGAAAATAAAGATAGTGTTGCAAACATAACTTATTAAATGTACAACTCAACAAATGAAACAGACATGGGAGGGTGGGCCAAAGTGATGTTTACAGGCTCAGTGCCCTGCATGCTGTGTGTATCAAAAGTATATTAAATAAAAGAAATGGAGAGTTTTGAGGAGACCTTTTGTGGTACTAAATGTAAAGCTTAAATCAATTTCTGTGTGTTCCCACATATTTTAAAGTTTATCATCCCCTTTCTTTTAATTCATTATCATTGTTAGTGTCTCCATCAACATTGATAACTGAGAGCCTAAGATAGAAAACATTACTAGAAATTATGGAATCTCAGAATGTTAATACTTGGTCGGTAATCTGAGTAGATTTGAAATACAGTATGGAAGATGGAGGCAGAGTTCTCACAACCTGAAGAAGTGGAATTACAGAGAATTTTGAATTTAGGCAAAAATTTTTCACATAGTTTTCCATATTCTTCCAGGATTTCCAAGAAAAGTCAATATGCTAATTTTGTTAAAATACCAAATTCTGCATAATGCTATTGATTCTTGTATTAACAAAGTGACCAAATCTGTAAAGGTACAAGTCAAGTATTCACATTACCTAAAATGCAAGCAAATTTCATTTATTTATATAATCTTCACAGCATTGCAAACAGATTAAACGTTTCTGGGTCATTTAGATATTGAAAATATCTCCTTTAAGTCTCTGGGATAGAAGCAAGTAGATTTGATCAACAAATAATAGAGTGAAACAGTACTTGTTGATGCTAGAGATGCAAACGTATCTCTTAAAAACCCAAATCATTTATGATTAAGTTAAATGAATATATTAATAAAGATAAGTGAAGATATAGATAGCATGGACTGTTTTGCCAATGCTATTTTTTGAAAGATTTCAAAATGATATTGAAAAATTCTGTGTATAGTTTTTGTCTTGAAATCATGACATAAAATTGATAATGTAACGATCATGGCTGTATAAACAGTCACAGAAGATTCTGAAATGATAAATATTAAAATATTTTTGGTGATTTTAATTTTTATTTATACTTGTTATTAGTACAAATCAAGTATTACATGTATTTAAATTTTTCTCAACCTGCCATTTAGCAGATGCCATGTACTTAATCTCCCCAACAATTTACAAATGCAAAGATTTTTAAGTTGTTCTCCAATCTTGATGAGGATGAATTTTGGGCTTAGTATTATAGACTGTGGATGACTCTCCTATTGCAAAAGACAAAGTAAAGTCATTGTCATGATCAGTTCTACATGTTCAATTGGGTAACTTGTGCTATATTTATTATCTTAGGAAGTAATTTAACTGGTAAAACTTTTGGCTGAAAAGAATAGCATTAGAAGATTAAAATTAAATGAAGGATACATTTCCACACAGATAATATAACTCAAGTTCTGTTTTTAATCTATAACACATTTTTCTAAAAGATTATAAATGAAGGCTAAATGACAGCCATCAACTGAATTCATTCTAGATTATCAAAAGTTAATTTAAGGCACTTACTTTGTAAAGGTTAAATAACATTTTTATATTCTCGTTTCTTTGGAAATTCTGTGACAAGGGTAATGGATTTCATAAAAATGGGTAAGATAAAAGGTAACTAGCAATGGGTTGTCCAAGAATTGAACAGATAAGCAAAAAATTTCAAAAATTACTATTGCCAATTTGTTTATTACATACAGTTTAGTTCCTGTGTCTCACCTCCATTCGTCTTGCCTGACTTTTCTTAGAAAAGGTCACATTTTGAGTAATTGACTGAAAGTATAATTAAAGCTAATTAACAAGTAATGCAAGAAAGACTGCACAATTACAGAAATGATTTTTACAGTGATAAACTTCAGCTAAAAGTTAGTGTTGCAGCTCCTAAAGCACCTTTTTTTCCCTAAGCCTTGTTCTCATGAGATAAGTTCAAGAACAGGTATGATGTTATACATATATTTGACAATGTGGTTTTTGAAAATTATTATTTCTCCTTTCTGTTAACCCAACCCATCTATCCCTCCCAAATTTAAATGAACCATGAAGTTCATTTTACAAATGATGTTATAGAAAAGATAGCCTTTTATAAGTAAATGAACTTCATAAAATAAGAAACATAATTGTTTTTTAAATCTTATACTTAAAGTTTCAGATTTTCATAAATCCTTTGGTGTAAAACCATTCAAATTATATTATAAAATACAAAGAATTATAAATAAATTGGTTGATCAAGATGAATTTATAATGTGCTTTCCTTTTTCTTTCGTTTTATTTTTCTCAACTCTATATCCATTCGTATATTTAAAATAAGGTTCTCTCCAATAGAAATGTTCTCATTGTAAGAAGTTCACTTGCATTTTCATTTTCTAGGACTTCAACAGACTCTGGGCATGGATTTTTTTCCACTGCAAATTTTTACAATCACTTCCCCTCCCAGATAGGTAAGTAGGGAGAATACAGAGAAGATTCTCATGACCCATAGTTCAGTTTCATTTTGTTATGGTGCATTTGACAGTAACAAGTAGGAAGAATTAGAAATTTAAGATTTTTCTCCCTCTTCTTCTTTCTGTCCTCCTCCTCTCTCTTCTCTCCTTGTTTTTCTTTCTGTATTTGTTCTCAATCTTTCTGTTGTACAACACTAAGTCGCTCACATTTTCAGCTTCCTCTCAAATCTATTTCGCTTTCATCTAACCAGTACCCATGGCCCACAGATGCTCATTCTTCAACGTATTTCAAATCTATCCCCTCATTCTGCTCTTAATTTTTTCAGAATACATAAATTTATCATTTTACTACTGTAAAAATATTTATTTTTACTTATTTGAAAGAGGAAGAGAGGGAGAGAGAGAGAGAGAGAGGGAGTGAGAGAGAGAGAGAGGAAAAATGAATCTCCCATCCAGTGGTTTACTCCCCAAATGCCTGCAATAGGCCTCGGCTAGGTTGAAGCCAGGAGCCAGGAACTCAATGAAGATTTCTCATGTCGACAGCAGGGTCCCAAGTGTTTAAGCTATCACTACTGCCTCCTAGAGCACACAATAGCAGAAAGCTGAAACGGGAAGCACAGCTAGGGTTTGCATTCCAGCACTCCTATATGGGATGTGGTTGTCCCCAGAATATCTCAACTGCTGTGCCAAGTGCCAGCCCTGATTGCCACAGTCTTTTTTTTTTTTTTTTTGACAGAATTATAGACAGTGAGAGAGAGAGAGAGAGTCAGAGAGAAAGGTCTTCCCTCTGCTGGTTCACTCCCCAAATGACCGCCACAGGCGGTGCTGCACCTATCTGAAGCCAGGAGCCAGGTGCCTCTTCCTGGTCTCCCATACGGGTACAGGGGCCCAAGTACCTGGGCCATCCTCCACTGCCCTCCTGGGCCACAGCAGAGAGCTGGACTGAAAGAGGAGCAACCCGGACCACAACCTGGTGCCCATATGGGATGCCGGTACAGCAGGTGGAGGATTAACCAAGTGAGCCACGGCGCTGGCCCCGCCACAGTCTTCTAATATGTCTTCTATTTGACACTCTCATTTCTCTACAGTCCATCCTTCTTTTTTTATGAAAAGTCAGTAATAAATGTATAATTTCTGTAGAACACCCTGACAGTAGTCTTTTCAATATTACATTAAGGGACATAGTGTTTCTGAACATGATTTAGAATATAGCATCACCAGAGTTGACATTTTTATTTAAAGAAATTCCCTTTTGATGATTACTGTCTGCTTTCTGGATTCCAAGTTTCCATCCTTCATCCAGGGTTGAAACCACAAAGCCTTTTTGGCTCGTCTAATGAACCTTAGTAACCTGTGAGACTTGCACTTATTCAGACATTTTGATTCTAAAACATATGAATACTATACTGTGTTTCTCAAACTTTAACACACTTATAAATTGCATAGGATATTATTAAATGGGAATTCTGGTTGTGTGGGTCTGCAGTAGGCCTGAGAGTCTGCATTTCTGCTGAACATGCAAGCTGTGCTCAGGCGGCACTCCCGGGCCACAGCAGAGAGCTGGACTGGAAGAGGAGCAACCAGGACAGAATCCGGCACCCTGACCGGGACTAGAACCCGATGTGCTGGCACCTCAGGCGGAGGATTAGCCTATTGAGCCATGGCGCTAGCCTGTTTCTTCTTAAAAGAGCACTGATGTCATTCATAGAGGGCCCGCCCTCATCTAAACTCAATGAATTCCATGAGACCACAGCTGACTCCACCACACTGGGAGGTTAGGATTTAAATACATGAATTCTGGGGGACACCAACATTCTGTCCATAAGATTCTGTGTCGTTACTTCCCGATTCATGTTCTGCCTGATTATAAAATGCGTTCGTGTCCAAACAGCCCAGTTGTCTTATCTCATTCAAATATCAATTCTAAAATCCAAAGTCTCCTCTAAATATCATTTAAATAAGACTAAGGATGCACTTCATCCTGACACAGAATTACTCTTCAGCAGTGACCCAGTGCATGCTTGGGTTGTGCTAATACATGAGTAACATAAAGATGGTGGGAAGGAAATTCGGAAGCCATCTAAGAGACTGAGAGGAGCATGATGAGGCTGACCACATGTGAACTTGGCCTATATTCCAAATGGGAGAGATTAGTATGGTACTCAGTTTAAGGCATTGCTTGAATAATTTTGGAATACTTAAATTAGCCTACAATAGTCACCTCACTTAAAGCATTAGAGCTGTTTTTAAGTGTCTCTGTTCAACTCAGCAAATATTTAGTAATTAAATAATGTATATAATGAAGAGATACAAGATATAGAAAGCACACAGTGGGCCCTAAGTTACTGTTAGTCAGGTGAATAAATTCTTGATCTCGAGAACATAATAATGCACAAGGGCTGGCATTCTGACTGGAGTTTTGAGCATGATTGCTGGTATTAATTGACTTGTATGTAGTGCTTTTTATTATGGCATGGAGGTCACATTACAGGAATGGCAATGATGGTAAAAGGCAACAGAGTTCATAGGAGGTAAATTTCTTAAGAAATATCTTTAAATATCTTTAAAAGTCCAATGTTCAGCTATATGCAAGTTTTTATACTGCTTCTCTATAGGTATATATTCTGGTGTAACAAATTAAGGAACATTATTTCTGGCCTAACTTAAACTTCCAGGAGCTACTCTGATGCTGAATATTTCTAGGTAACAGAAGCATCTGAGTCCTTCATTGTATCCCTTCTCTTCACCAAGTCACCAAATATGTATATAATCTAAGTTGAAAACAGTTCTTGTTAAGAAAATGTAGACTCAAGACATCCCAAAGATATGTGTAATCTCATTAAAATTAGTGCTTTTCGCTTTATCTAGACAATTATTCTAAGTTCCTATTTAAAGCAGATAATTACCCCTAAGATCCTTCTACACAAAAATTCTGTAGTCACCACAGCCTATATGAATCTGGGACATTGAAGAACTCCCTTATTGTCTGCTCTCACTCTAGGATAGGTTGTCAGTTCTTAGTATCAACCTGACTCAATCTGACACAAACATACCAAATATATATGTTCACCACTTTTTATTATATATAAAGTTTGAAGGACAATAATAACACTTTCAACTATTGATAATTTTGTAAAAATGTAAACTATAGTTGTGTCTGGGAGGTGGTAGCTCTTAATTAGCCCTCATGGAAGCTCAGAATAACATAAAGTAGCAAAGGACTTTCTTCAGAGTCAAGTACACACATCCATCTTCCATTTCAAGATTCTCTAAAATTTAAAAGCTGATTTTAGTGACTCTTCTGCCTCCATATATTTTCTATTCATGGTTTTTTCTCTACCTTGGTGAAGTGTGCATTTGTGAACTCTCTATAGCGGTATCTGGTGTCTACGGTTACCACTAGTCAATGGAATGAGTAATTTTCCTCATGGCAATTTGAATTTGAAAACAAGGCTATGCTATGCTCATGAAGAGTCAAGGAATGTCTTTGTTTTCTTCCAAGAGATTTATTTGAGGTCTTCACATTATGGGTGAACACACATATAAGATCAATTATGTTTTCCTCAAAGAATATTATACCAGCAACTGGTTTTTATTAGTAAGGAAGCTTCATTTATAACTTATGACCCAGGAATAATTGAGGCAAAGAAGAATTAAAACACATTTTCCTGATTATTCAACCTCTAGTCACACCCACTCATTTCAATAAATCATTTTCACAAAGATGTCTTGTTAATACATTTAGATCTGTATATACATGTATATAAAACATTTTATGGTCAAGACAGAAACTACTTGATCATGTGATAAAATATATGGTAACAAGTGGTATGATGTTAACTAACTTCTGATACAGGTGATACATAGATTTGCAAGTTAAAAAGGTAGAAACTATTTGTATGCTGACAGCAAAAATCATTCAAAAGTTACCTCTTCCCAAGTAATAGAAGTAAAATATTAATTCCTGGTAAACAATTTATGAATACAGTGTCATGAGTTTATATCAGTCAGAAGTGGGTTTTTGTGCTTTGATATCAAATCTTGAAGGAGTATGAACAAATAAAATATGTAATATATTTCATCCTGGACAAATTTTCTCGATTTGATCACTTTTAGTAGTAAAGTGTTTTCCAGGGAGAAAACCATACTTTCAAATATTAGGAATTGAGGAAACTGTAAAATTTTATTGAAACAAAATACACGAGAAAGTTTAGATTTCCCTTTTTGAAGATTAAAAAACCCCAGTTTTGGGGTTACATTTTACAGAGAAGAAAATTTCTTTCAAAACATGTATCAGTTTTATATATAGACATTTCCAGTCAGCCTTATGTTCCTTAGCATGCTTCAAAGTTTGTCTGAAATAACCAGAAATCATGACATGATTGGCTATTTAATTACTAATGAATACCATGAAAGAATATGTGCTTGAAGTCTGATTAAATAATATTGGAATGACCTTTATAAAAATCTGGAATACCAAGGATTAGGCATGTTAACAGTGAATGAGACTGGCCAATCAGAAATAAAACGGATTTTTGATCCCATCAAAAGAGACGTTCAGGTAGAATTGGGTAATAACATAAAATAATTTGGGAGCTGCCTAAACCTAAAGACATTCATACATCCTTTCCTGCCTTCTCATAGTCACCCTCAGAAGAGAAACAATTCACAGAAGACAAGTAAAGTCTGAAGATGACACAGGAAAATTCAGCTTTTTTGTAACTCTTTTGTATATTACATTAAAACTCGTTGCATATACTTTTCTTTAGCTTAAATAGTTAAAAAAAAAAAAACAAAGTCAGATTAAAAACTGATGGTACTTGGACATTGTGGCACAGCAGGTTAAGTTACCATTTTTGAGGTTCACAACCCATATGGGAGTGCTGATTCGGATCCTGGCTACTCTGCCTCTGAACCTGCTCGCTGTTAATTTGCCTGAGAAGTGGCTTCTTCTTAGGCATCGTGAGTGAACCAGTGGATAGAAGATCTCTCTCTTTCTCTCTCACATCTCACCCCCACTATGTTCTTTGAATACATAAATAAATAAACAAATCTTTAAAATGTAAGAATTAAAGGGGAAATTAGAGATATTATTAGAAAAATATATTGGGCAACTCTCTAAATGGTGGGTTGGACTTGTATAGAGACATTGATTATAAAAGAAAGAAAAAGTCAATGGATCTAAGACATACTTTGAGATGGCCCGCTTTTCGGCTTAGTGGGTAAAGTCCCGGCCGCAATACCACCATATCACGTGGGCATTGATTCACTTTCAGGTTCTCCACTTTCTGCTAATGGTCTGGGAAAAGCAGCAGAAGATGGCCCAAGTGTCTGGGCCCCTGCTACCCATGTGTAAGACCAGATGAAACTCCTGGTTCCTGGCTTCAGTCTGGCAAGCACTGACCATTGCAGCCATTTGAGGAATGGACCAGTGGCTGGAAGATTCTCTCTTTGTCTCTCCCTCTCTCTTTTTCTTTCTCTCTCCCTGTAACTCTGACTTTCAAAATAAAAATAAATAAATAACTAATTTTAAAAAAGATTGAGATCAAATGATGGATATGATGGTGCTGGCAAAGGAGATGATGTGTTAAAAATGCTTAGTTTCTGGTGGAAGACAGTTCAAGGTACCACTAAGAAGTGATGTACCCTTCCCATAATTATATTGATTATGGCAAGCAAGATATTTATATCTCCATTATTGTTGTATTTTCCATTTGTCCTTCATTTCTGACAGTTCTTGCATCATGGATTTTGGGGCCCTATTTTTAGAAGCATACATGTTTATATTGGTTCTATCTTTCTGATCGATTGACTTTATTATCATTAAAATGTCTATGTCTACAAGCAATTTTTGTCTTAAAGTTTATTTTGTCTGATATTAACATAGTTCTTTCTATGCTTTTTTTTTTTTTTAGTTTTCACCCTTTTACTTTCAATCTGCCTGTGACTTCTGCATATGGCAAATACATAGGTGATTTTTCCTAATACACTTTCTCATTTATAACTTATAATTTGATTGGTTACTCTATTTAAATTTCATTAGTTATGAATGAAATAGCATTAATCTCTACTATTTTGCTAATCATTTTCCATACGTTGTTTGTCTTCTTTTGTTTTTCTATTATTCTATTATTGTCTTCTTTTTTGTTAAACAAAACTTTTCTATTACATGTTTTAATTTTCTTGATTCCTTTATTATATATTTTTAGAGGTTGATTTGAGGATTATAATTAATCACTTAAAACAATCTGATTGAGATTAATATCATCTTAATTTTAATAGCATGCAAACACTTTGAAAATAGAGATATATTCTCTCCCTTCTCCTTCATGCTATAATTATTATACAAATTGCATTTCCATACATTACAGAACCATCTACATAGTTGCATAATTATTGCTTAATATATATGCTTTTAAATAAGATAGTGGAGAAGTTACAAAGACATTTGTATTGTCTCTTCTATTTAGCTTTATGATTTTTAAAAAAAGATTTATTTATTTATTTTAAAGGCTGAGTTACAGAGAGGCAGAGGCAGAGAGAGAGAGAGAGAGAGGGGAGTCTTCCATCTGCTGATTCACTCCCCATATGGCTGCAACAGCTGGAGTTGTGCCAATCTGAAGCCAGGAGCCAGGAGCTTCTTCTGGATCTCTCACGCAGGTGCAGGGGCCCAAGGACTTGGGTCATCCTCCACTGCTTTCCTGGGCCACAGCAGAGAACCAGATCAACAGTGGAGCAGCCAGGACTCAAACTGGCACCCACATGGAATGCTGACACTGCAGGTGGTGACTTTACCTGCTATGCCACAGTGCAGGCCCCACTTTATGATTACTTTTACTGAGCCTTTTTATTTCTTTGTGTGGGCTCAAGTTTCTGTGTAGTGTCCTGACATTTCATCCTGAAGGGCTCCATTTAGAAATTACTGTAGGGTGGAGTTGCTAATAGCAGATTCTTTTAGATTAAGATTTTATAGGTATTACTTAGTTCAGTCTTCATTTTTGAAGGATGCTACCACTGGATATAGAATTCTTCGCCGATAGATTCTCCACCTTCACACCCTCAGCACTTAGAATATGTCATCCCACTGCTCATGGGCTCCATAGTTTGTATTATGACATAGCTGTTTGGATAAAGGAAATATGGTGTGTATATATATATGTATATATATATATATGTATATGTATATGTATACACACACAATGGAATATTATTCAGCTATAAAAAAGGGTGAAATTCTTCCATTTGCAGAAAAATGAATGGAACTGGAGGACATAATGTTGTGTGAAATAAGTTGGACCCAGAAAGACTAATCCTGCATTCTCCCTTATATGTGGAAGTTAAAATTTTAAAAATAAACAAAAAAATAAAAGAAAAAAGAGAAGGAAATGTCTGTGATTATCTGTATTGCTGCAAGTAGTTTTGTAAAACTTTGTTTTATAACTTTGCCAAACCAATGGTTAAGAGTGTTATACTTGGCCGGCACCGGGGCTCACTTGGCTAATCCTCTGCCTGCGGCGCCGGCACCCCAGGTTCCAGACCCTGTTGGGGCGCCGGATTCTGTCCCGGTTGCTCCTCTTCCAGTCCAGCTCTCTGCTGTGGCCCAGGAAGGCAGCGGAGGATGGCCCAAGTGCTTGGGCCCTGCGCCCGCATGGGAGTCCAGGAGGAAGCACCTGGATTCTGGTTTTGGATCGGTGCAGCGCGCAGCTGTAGCGGCCACTTGGGGAGTGAACCAACGGAAGGAAGACCTTTCTCTCTGTCTCTCTCTCTCACTGTCTAACTAAGCCTGTCCAAAAAAAAAAAAAAAAAAAAAAAAGAGAGTGTTATACTACTATTTTTTTAAATATATGGGACTACTTTAAAATTTACTGTAAATGACTGAAATGGCCATTTTTCCATTCTTTTACTGTTTATAGCTGTTTTCTATATTCCCACTATAATTTTTACTTGTTAAATTTATTTGATGATGTATTAAGTCTTTTTATTATAATGTAATTTTAAAATATATTATCTCAAAAACAAAAAAAAATAAAAGAAGGAAAGGGAGAAGAAAAGAGCGTGGGAGGATGAGAGGGGGAGGGAGGAAGGGAGGCAGGGAGGGAGGTAGGGAATATCATTATGTTCTTAGAATTGTATCTACAAATCACATTGAATCTGTTAAAAACTAATTAAAAATTCAAAAGGCATAGCTTTTAATCTTCAGAGTTACTTGTAAGTGAAATACTTTTCCTATTGTTACCTTCAAGATTTGCTCTTTGCTTTTGGCTTTTCTGAATTGGACTATATACATCTGGCTGTGGTTGTTATTTTCAAGATTATTTTACTTCGTTCTTTTTTTTTTTATTTGACAGGTAGAGTTATAGACAGTGAGAGAGAGAGAGACAGAGAGAAAGGTCTTCCTTCCGTTGGTTCACCTCCCAAATGGCCACTACGGTCGGAACTGCACTGATCTGAAGCCAGGAGCCAGGTGCTTCCTCCTGGTCTCCCATGTGGGTGCAGGGCCCAAGCACTTGGGCCATCCTCCACTGCCCTTCCTGGCCACAGCAGAGAGCTGGACTGGAAGAGGAGCAACTGAGACTATATGAGTTGCCCATATGAGATGCTGGTACTGCAGGCGGAGGATTAACCAAGGGAGCCACGGCGCCAGCCCCTTGGTTCTTTCTTTAACATTTTTTTATTTTTATTTTTGCCCAGAAACCTTTTATTTAAGATATACAAACTTCATGCATTTCAAAAATACAACTTGAGGAACATAGTGATTCTTTCCACCCTACCCGCCCTCCCACCCACACTCTCATGCTTCTTCCTCCCTCTCCTAGTCCCATTCTTATTTTTTTACTAAGATCTATTTTCAATTAACTTTATACACATAAGATTAATTATATATTAAGAGTTCAACAAATAGTATGAAAATAAAAACTGTTCCTCAACAGTTAAGACAAGGGCTGTTCAAAGTCGTCGCATCTCAGAGTGTCAATTTCACATCTATAGATTACATTTTACATGCTCTATTAGTTATCACAGATTAGTGAGAACATACGGTATTTGTATTTCTGGCTTATTTCACTAACTATAATGTTTTCCAGTTGCATCCTTTTTGTTGCAAATGACAGGATTTCATTTTTTTTAACCATTGTGTAGTATTCCATGGTGTACGTGTCCCATAATTCTCAATTCTTATTGAGTGTCTTGAACATTCAGATTAATATTTGTCATCAAGTTTGGAAAGCTTTAGATCATAATTTCTTCAAATATCTTTGCTGTATGTTCTTTTTCTTTTTTCTTATTGAAATGCCTATAATGTATACGTTAATAGTTTGATAATATCCCTCAAGTCTCTGAGGTCCTGTTCATTTCTTTATTTCTTTTCTTTCTGCTCCTGAGACTGAATAACATCCTTGGAACTATCAAGTCTTCTGATTTCTATGCTGACAGCTGGACTGTGTCTTTCAGCCCTTCTTATGGTATTTTCTTTTCAGTTAATACAACTTGCAAATGAAGAGTAATTTCTATTTGATTCTTTCTTAAAAACTTTAGTTCTATTGTTATTCTTGGTGACATATCATTTTCATATTTCCCTTTAATTCTTTAGAAATGATTTCCTTAGTTTCTTGAATATACAACTAGTAATTTAAAGTCTTTAATAAGTCTGAAATCTGAGCTCCCTTAGGGAGATGACCTGTTGATTATTATTTTTTTTCTTTTTGGCTTTTTATGTTTTACACTTTCTTGTTTTGTATTGTATATCCTATTAGTCTGCTGAGGCTACCATAATGAAATATCTTAGACTATGTGCCTCAAACAACACAAATTGACTTTCTCCCAGTTCTGGAATTTGGAAATCCAAGATCAAGGTGTTAGATAGGTTAGCATCTTGTAAGGGCTCCCTCCTTGGGTTTCAGTTTGCTACTTTCTCTCTGTGAGCCTACATGCCCTTTGCTTTGTCTGTACACACAGGAAAAAGAAAAATAAAGAAGTGAAGAATGAAAAAGGGGAGAAGGAGCAGGGAAAGAGATCAAGTGTCTCTTCTCAAAATGACGCTAATCCTATCACATTGGTGCCCCAGCCTTATGACTTCATTTAACTTCAACTGCTTTAATTATTTCTGTAGATGTCTATCTCCAAATCCCACCTTATTAGCAATTAAGTTTTCATCAAATGGATTTTAGAGTCTTTCAATCCATAACAATATGATAACAACTTTGGTATCTAGCTTCCACCCACTGCCAGAATTACATTGTTGCTGTAATTTGCTAGCAGATTGGCATTGTTTCAGGAGTGAGCTGATGGCAGTAGTCTCCTCCTCCTTTGACTAAGTGGAAATCTTAGTTAAATTGAATAACCATTCCACCCTGAGAAGAGATGTGTCTTGGAAATAGAGATTTTCCCTGGAGCTAGATCTTTGAACACTAT
The DNA here is from genome assembly GCF_033115175.1 of Lepus europaeus. NCBI lineage: Eukaryota > Metazoa > Chordata > Mammalia > Lagomorpha > Leporidae > Lepus > Lepus europaeus. Next base: position 134,533,322 of record NC_084828.1, read on the forward strand.
GAGTACTAGAAGAGTTCAGCCCTGGACCGGTGCTGTGGTGTAGCAGGTAAAGCACCCTCTGTGGTGCTGGCATCCCATGTGGGCACCGGTTTGAGTTCCGGCTGCTCCACTTCCAATCCAGCTCTCTGGTATGGCCTAGGGAAGCACTAGAAGATGGCCCAAGTCCTTGGGCCCCTGCACCCACGTAGGAGATCCAGTAAAAGCTCCTTGCTCCTGGCTTCAAATTGGCTCAACTCTGGCTGTTAGAGCCATCTGGGGAGTGAACCAGCAGATGGAGGAACTCTCTATGTTTCTGTGCCTCTGCCTCTCTGTAATTCTGTGTTTCAAATAAATAAATCTTAAAAAAAATTCAGCCCCACCAACAGGCTGCAAGACTGCTAGGTTTTTATGGGTATTGCACCATGGAGGTGAGGAGAGCTGGAAAAAGGAGTTGACCTAATTTAAAATATCATAGAAGACCTCCACTGTCTAAAGTGGTTCGATAATTTCTCTTGAATAGATGGTTTTCAGTTTGTTCTTATTCTGATCAGTTCTATTCACTGCTTGGTGAAGGAGGGTTCCTTTGCTCTAAATAGTATATGATAGCTGAACACAAGACATACACCACTGGGGTGAATGAATTGCCAGGAGCTGATTAGTCACATATAATGATAGCCTAGGGAGGAGGATATCACAGGCCACCTAGGGATTTTACTTGGGAAGGGTTATCCAGAGAGGCTGTTTATGTCAACAGGAGCATTGCATGCTCTGTATCGATGATAGGACAATAGGATTGCCTTATTTGAACAATTTTACAGGCTGGCAGGCTGGTTAAGTTGACTGAGGGACAGGTGGAGTTTCTGGTGCAATTAAGAAGGGAACCCCCCCGGGTGGGGAGCCCATCCTGCTGAGTAGGAAAGATAACTGGCAAGAGCAAGGGAACTTATGTCTAGGCCCTAGGGTCATTTTGAAGCTAAGTTGTAAAAGCAGAAAATGGCCTTAGAATGCAGTCTCAAGATAACAGGCTTCACAGTAAAGTTCTTTGTTTACCAGTGGCTTTGGTTAATTTTTGGAGTTCCAGAAATGATTACTTTTAATTGTTTTGTCCTTATTTTTTTTTTATCATTTTTGTGGAAGAACAAATGGTTTATGGATAGTCTCATTCCACCATTTTAGAAGTTAATCTTGGGGGAAGTCAAATTATTCCTATTTGCAGATGACATGTTTCTATAGATAGGGGATCCAAAAGACTCCACTAAGAGACTATTGGAATGCATTGAAGAGTTTGGTAAAGTAGCAAGATAAAAAGTCAATACACAAAAATCAACAGTCTTTGTATACATAATAATGTCATGGCTGAGAAAGAACTTCTAAGATCAATCTCATTCACAATAGCTACAAAAAAAATCAAATATCTTGGAATAAATTTAACCAAGGAAGTCAAATCTCTAGATGAGAATTATAAAACATTAAAGAAAAAATAGAAAGAAAAAAGAAAAAAAAACAGAAAAATCTTCCATGTTCATGGATTAGAAGAATCAATATCATCAAAATGTCCATTATTCCAAAAGCAATTTACAGATTCTATGTGATACCAATCAAAATACCAAAGACATTCTTCTCAGATATAGAAAAAATGATGTTGAAATTCATATACAGCCACAGGAGACCTCCAATAGCTAAAGCAATCTTATACAACAAAAGCAAAGCGAGAGGCATCACAATACTAGATTTTAAGACATACTACAAGACAGTTATAATCAAAAGATCATGGTACTGGTACAAAAGCAGATGGATAGACCAATAGAACAGAATAGAAACCCCAGAAATCAATCCAAACATCTACAACCAACTTATATTTGACCAAGGAACTAAAACCAATCCCTGGAGCAAGGACAGTCTCTTCAACAATTGGTGCTGGGAAAACTGGATTTCCACATGCAGGGTATGAAGCAAGACCCCTAACTTATACCTTACAAAAAAATCCACTCATTTTAGATTAAATTTAAAATCTAAATTAGAATTTAGATTAAAGGTCTAAATCTATGACTTGACATCATCAAATTAATTGAGAACATTGAAGAAACCATGCAAGACATTGGCACAGGCAAAAATTCCTGGAAAAGACCCCAGAAGCACAGGCAGTCAAAGCCAAATTTAACAAAGGGGATTATTTCAAATTGAAAAGCTTCTGTATGGCAAAAGAAACAGTTAGGAAAGTGAAGAGACAACCAACAAAATGGGATAAATTATTTGCAAACTATGCCACTGATAAAGGATTAATAACCAGAATCTATAGAGATATTAAGAATCTCCACAACAACAAAACAAAAAGCCCAGTTAAGAGATAGATAAAGGACTAAACAGACGTTTTGCAGAAGAGGAAATCCAAATGGCCAACAGGAACACAAAAAAATGCTCAGGATCATTAGCTGTCAGAGAAATACAAATCAAAACCACAATAAGGTTTTACATTACTCCATTTAGAATGGCTTTCATACAAAAATCAACAAACAATGAATGCTGGCGAGGATGTGGGGAAAATGGTACCCTAACCCACTGTTGGTTGGAATGTAAACTGGTAAAGCCAGTATGGAAGACAGTATGGAGATACCTCAAAAATATGAATATAGACCTACCATAAGGCCCAGCCATCCCAATCCTGGAAATTTATCCAAGGGAAATGAAATCAATAAACAATAGTGCTATTTGTACCTCCATTTTATTGCAGCTCAATTCACAATAACTAAGACATAGAATCAACCTAAATGCCCATCAACTGAAGACTGAATAAAGAAATTATGGAATACATAATACTCCACAGCAGTAAGAAAAAAAATGAAATCTGGTCATTTGCAACAAAATGGACCTAACTGGAAAACTTCATACTTAGTGAAATAAGCCAGTCCCAACGGGGTAAATACTGTATGTTCTCCCTGATCTATGAGAACTAATAGTGCACCTAAAAAGAAAGCTGTAGAAGTGAAATTGACACTTTGAGAGACAATGAATTGACCAGCCCTGGTCTTGACTGTTGAACATTTTTTTTAATTTTCATTTTATTTATTTATTTATTTATATTTATTTATTTTTATTTTCTTCATAGTATATGTTGAACTCTTCACTTAACAGAGTTAAGCATATATATATATATATATATATATATATATATAGATACATAAAGTCAATTGAAAATAGATCTCAGTAAAAAGTAAGAGGAGGAATAAGAGAGGGAGGAGGAAGTATGTAAGTGTAAAGCTGTAAAATGCCATCTTAATTGTTAAAGTGATTGTATTAAGTGGTAAAGTGAATATATAGATAAGATTAAGTGTTAAAGAGACCATACAAATAGCATCAAGTTCCTGGTAATAATAATAGACAGAACTAAAAAGGAGGGAATGTCCAACATGGGAAGCAGCCCACACAGCAGATTCATAGAATGACAATCACTTTACGTAACACTCTGACCTCAGAATCAGCCCTTAAGGCATTTAGATGTGGCTGAAAAGCCCATGAAAGCAATTCAAGCATGGAAAGCCAAGACATTGTGGCAAAAATATCCTACATGAAGGATCTTTGTGAATGAGACCCCAGTGGAAAGAAAGGACCATCAAAGAAGGGTATACTCTTCTATCAAGGGAGGAGAGAACTTCCACTTTGCTTATGGTCCTGCCTAAATACTTACAGAGTTTGTGGTCACAAAAGGCTTCCATAGCCTTGGCAGCTCATGGCAAGAGCCTTGGATGTTCACAGACATCATACATAAGAGTGTTAATTGTTAAATTAACATCAGAAGTCACTGTGCACTTACTCCTCATGTAGGACCTCTGTCCCTAGAGTTGTACTATGACAATTAACTACAAAAATTGTTCTCAAACAGTACTTTTTTACGTTTTTTTTTGTGTGTGTGTGTGCACAAACTGTTGCATTCTTTACTTAGTAGAGTTAGTATTCTGTACATAAATTAAAAATGAATCAATGAAGAATGGGATGAGAGAGGGGGTAGGTGGTGGGATATGAGTGAGAATGGGTGGGTGAGTATGGGAAGAAAAACCACTATATTACTAGAGTTGTACCTACGAAAATTGTATTCATTAAATAAAAACTTTAAAATAAAAAAAAAGTTAATCTTTGGGCTGGTGCTGTGACACAGAGGGTTAAAGCCCTGCCCTGTAGTGCTGGTATCCCATGTGAGTTCCAGTTCTAGTCCTGGATGCTCAACTTCCCATCCAGCTCCCTGCTTATGTGTCTGGGAAAGCAGTAGAAGATAGACCAAGTCCTTGGGCTCCTGCACCCCTGTGGGAGTCCTGGAAGAAGCTCCTGGTTCCTGGCTTTGGATTGGCTCAGCTCCAGCCATTGCAGTCATTTGGAGAATGAACCATGAAAATGGAAGACCTCTCTTTATATCTCTCTTTTTCTGCAACTCTTTCAAATAAATAAAGTATTTTTTTAAAAAAAGAAGTTAACCTTTAGTTTTCCTTAATTTAACATTGAATTGAACCATTTGCTGGTAGAATTTCAACATCAAATAAAGTAGGCCATTAGGACAGTACGAAAGACTTCCTTGATCAGAGATCTTTCTCAGATTGCCATCATTTTTTTTTTAATTTTGTTTCATTTTTTTAAAAAAATATTTATTTTATTTATTTGAAAAAGAGAGTTAGAAAGAATTCTTCCATCTACTGGTTCACTCCTCAAATGGCTGCAACTGCTGGAGCTGGGCCAATCTGATGCCAAGAGCCAGGAGCTTCCTCTGGGTCTCCCACATGGATGCAGGTGCCCAAGAACTTGGGTAATCCTCCGCTGCTTTCCCAGGTGATAGCAGAAAGTTGGATGGGCTTGAACTGGTGCCATTTTGGGATGCCAGCACTGCAGGCAACACCTTTACCCGCTAAGCCACAGTTCTGGCCCTAGAAGATTGGCATCCTGCTTGAAATGTTTCAAATGCATCAATTCTTTGTGCAGACAAGATAAGCAGTAGAGACACAGAAACACCTATAATACAGAAAAAAAGTTGAAAGATATTATTCTCAAATGTTAACAATGCCTTTCTCTCAAGGTTGATTTTATTGCATTTACTGGTGTTTTTGTCTTTATATTATTCCATATTTTAGAAATTCCTATGCAAGCTGGGTCATTTGAAGTGAAAAATTTCTTTTTTAAAGATTTTTAGCCATTGAAAATGATAATTTGGAGCCAAGGCATAATGCTATTATCAGATATTTATAATTCAGTTAGGAGTAGTTCATTTGAGAGGCAGCATAGTTTAAAAGAAATAACATGACTTTGAATGTTAGCCACACCTGTAACTTCAGTTTTAACTAAGCTATTTCCATTATACTCCTATTTGGGATGTGGGTGTCACAAGTGGTGTCTCAATCACACCAAACGTCTGCCTGCATTTTCAGAAACATAATAGTTTCATTGCCTTTAAACATTGGTGTTTTTTTACATGTTCTAAGTATTTTTTTCTAAATTGCACAATGGATATAAGATAGCATGCACTTGAAGTTACTTTTAATTTTTTTTCAGAGATAGTTGATATTTTAATGAAAGGTTAATTTGCATATAAATTTATGCTTATGTAAAGATAGATATGGCTATCTAGTTTATAAAAATGTAAACATAAATGTCTTTTAAGTTATCATAAATTACAAGCTAAAAATTCTCGCTTAGGCTATATGTAATGTTTTTGCCATTGCTAGACTTGATTTCTGATATTTAGCTTTATTTAAACAATAAAATGGAGTTAGTATAAAGAGAGTAACAAAGACTGAACATTTACTTTTGCACTATAGGAATTCATTTAATGTTATAACTAGTTTCCAACATTATGAACCATAGTTTTAAGTCAATATGTGTCCTGAAGATGAGTATGTCAGACTTCACAATTGTCAATATGTAAAGGGAAGCAGTATCTGGTTATTATTATACAAATTTCCTACAGTCACTGAGTAATGGGAAATAGTGCTTTCTAAAGCTGTTATGTACTGAAAATCTGTGGTCAAAGGATGAGAAATCCAGCTGCTTCTCTGGCTTCAGTAGATGTGGAATAAGAGCTCTACCACGTTTCTAAAAAAAAAAAAATGTATATAAATAAACAAGCTGTACTCTAAAAGGGCTTTTTCCAGCAGAAAAAAAAAATGCCCTGGAAAAACTTGTGAATGCTTTGTCATTTCTGCAAAACTGTGAAAACACCACAGCAGCTAGTTTACTCAGCCTTGATTTCCCCAGATGGTTCAGCTCCCATTAACTCACCAGAGAATGAGATGCAGACCCAGTGCCTGACATGTCATTTTGACAAGACATAATGTCCGACCTTGTTTGTGTACGCCTTTCCCTTCTACCTCTAGCCTGCCTCACTACTGGTGGTCTGCCGGAGTGCAGCACAGATGTTTCTCTCTCCACTGCAGGCTTTATTTTTCAAGGAGCTTCGAAGAGCATATGTTTCCATGTGAGACTGTTCCTTCCTTCTCCCGACACCTTCTTGTGCTACATAAACAATCTTCATCTGCCCTTTCAGATCTGGGGCGCACGAGACTTTCACAGATGTCGGTTTCTTTCTCAGCCTGTTTGCCTCTGGTGAACATGGTCTTCAGATAACGTCTCCCTTCCTTCTCTGTTCCAAATGACTCAGAATGCAGATTTTTTTTCCCCTCCTTTCAACTCAGTTTCCTTCTGTGACCCCAGCATGTTTTCGTCCCCTTTCTTCTGAGTCTCTCTTTGTACTAGCGCTCCAGATGGGATCAAGGATGAGCTCTTTCTGCTCCTCATTTTATTCTCCTTTACAACTATTTGGTTTGCAAGAACAGGAGAAGGCAAACTTCACGTGTTACATATTTCACATGCACAGCCACCAATATTTCTCTGATTTGTTGCTTTGACTTTTGATGTTTCCTCACATTTTATTTATTAATTTCTATGTACAGCTGCCATGTTTAATTATTTTTTTCTGCTTTGGTATTTCATTACCAAAAGGAAAAATAATGTACATATATGACATTTAATTAAATGTAAAACAAGGAGGTAGTGGGCAGTTTAACAAATAGTCTTTAAGTTTTTTACAAAACAAGAATCTCAGTTACTCTTTGCTTCAGTTAACACATATTTGTCAAGTATGGACCATTTACTGGAAGTTCTGCGGGATGCCAACATTAGGGCAATAAACCAAATAGAGAGGTTCTTCCTTCTCAAGGCATTTATGTTCTAACATGAGAGACAGGCAGATAATGAACAAGAACCATAATTAGAATCATTATGAGAGGATACCAGTTGTGCTGAAATCCGCATGATAATCAGGAGCCTTCATTTAAAAAGATCAGGTGATAAGAAGGATGGATGTTGCCTAGTTGAGGAACTGAGAAGAGACTGGTGATGGCAGAAATGTTCTGAGAAATCGTGGAAGCTTTTATGCAGAGAAGTGATCTGATCTGATCTATGTTTTCAAAACATCACCTTCATCAGTGAGATAATTAACTACAATAGGGTGGAAGGGAAAAAGGAGTGAATATAAAACACACACACATATGTGTTTTATAATTATCAATTTTAATATAACTGTCATCATCACAAAATGATTTCTTTTCAGAAAAGCCCTTGCTAACTCTTGCTTTTTCCATTGCTCCTTTTAACCAGCCTGTAGGTTTTTAGTAGAATGAAGATGGTCTTCCCATACTTGTATACATGGTGTTCAGACTATCTTTGCACAAAAATAAAGTTACCTTTTAATTCTGTTTTCCATGCACTGTTTGAAGCACTTGTACCTTTCAAATTTAAATTCCTTACCTTGGCCTAAATAGATCTGTGAAATTTTAGGCTTTTTCCATGGCAGAATTTTCTCTTGTGTCACCAATGCAATGACTCTCAGTGACTCTCAGTCTCAGCTCTACTGAACCATCTTGCCATCTGTCTCTGTTAACTTTGATCCCTTCTTTGGAAGCATCACCTCTCCTTTCTCCATCTTTGCTCCCCTTTGGAGCCTCTTTATGAAATCTTCCTGATCACCTTGTTTGTACTCTTCCCATACTCTGCACAGGTTTCTGTCAGAGCACCATACAGAAATGTCGACGAATAAGCGGTGAAGACTGTAAAATGGTGGAGAGCCAGCAAGGACAAATAGCTGCAAAGCACTTTGATGGCAAGTTAAGGACCTGTTGACATCAACCTCAAGGCTATAGAAAGATTTCTGAAGAATGGCAGTGGGGCAGTAACATGATCTGGTTTGCCTTTTAGAAAGTTCATTCTGGCAATATCCTGGCAAAAGGTGTAAGTGAGATGACAAAATGTGATGGGAAGGCAACTGTTGCATTAGGTCAGATAAGGCATAATAGGAGTTTGAAATTTTCATATGCACATACACATACATGCACCCACGCGCACACACTCACACTCCTACTTACACTCACACTCAGAGATAGAATAGTAGAAATGGAGGAGAAAAGATGAGTTCAGAAACACTTAAGCAGTTCTTAACTGATTAGTGATATATAAAAGAAGGAAAATGCAATTCAATGACAGGAAAGCAGAGAGAGAATGGAATCTACAATCTCTCCCAGGTCAAGATGATTTGCAAATGATGACAGATGGGGTAAACTTTACAGAGGTAAGATACATCTTTTCTTGCCACCCGTTTTAACAGTCACAACCACAATATTACTTTTTGTTTTAACACTGCTTTCCATTTTACAAGTTAACCTTTTTGTGTTTCCGTTGCCTCCTTTTACTTTATTATGACTTAAGTTTTCATATTTTTGTGAAATGACTTTGAATCTCCTAATAACTTACAGTAATACTGAAATTGAAGAATTTGCCATTCCCATTCTCTTTCCAAAAGATAGAATAACAGTGTTCCTGGTGGTCAAGTGCCATGTGGTGTCAGCCAGGCAAGATGGAATCCACCTTTCTGGAACTCAGGACTCAGAATTTTCATCCTTTTGCTTCTTCTGTTACCTTATTATCATGGTGTCTCTGTTCTCCCAATATCCAGTTCTTACCTAATCCTTTGGCTTCCATTTAATAGATAGATACCCAATAATTATTTCCTTAATAAATACATATTTTCCTCACAAATGGGTAATAGAATACCATTGTTGATTAATAAAGACATTTTAGAGCTTCCTAAACTTGGCCTGAATTGCTAGGGTTTATGTTTGGTAATTTTTAGTGAGCTTTTTCTGTTTGACCATGTATTTTTTAAAACAGAAAGTCTACACTAAGATTTATATTCAGAGAATGCACATTTTTCTGTTTTAGTTGTTGTATATCACTCTAACATACTTTGGTCTTAGACTCTAGTCTAAATGGATTTTCCCTTTTAAAGCCTTTGGGAAACATTTTTCAGAGTGTAGACTACTTTTATTCTAAGTGAAGAAATTTGAGAATTTGGTCAGGTGAAACGACATATAATTGATAAGTCATTTACAATAGGAGATAAATCATACAGTTGATATAAACATTGGGGATTTGGACCATAAATCTGAGACACAATCCCAAAATGTTTAAACACCAAATGATGAAAATCCCTAGAGTTGAAAACCTTAACAACTGAAAATATCAAAAAATATAATTCTAGAAAAACAATTTAAATTTTTCCAAAGACATTTACATTTTAAAAGGTTTTATTTTAAAAACATAAAAACACAACAGAACTCTTCATAGAGCATCTTAAACAATAACATAGACAATAATATCACACATATTTTTGCAAAATATAAGTACTCATATATAAGTACAGCTGTACAGGTGTAACATAAGCTGTATTTATAAAGATATAGGTCAAAAGTGAGATATATAATTCATATTCCTGTGATTGCTAAGTGTGTGCAGGCTTTCTAACCACAAGCATCTGAAATATCATGAAATATGGGTGACTCAAAATAGAGTATTAGAACTGAAGAAGCAGAATGTTTGGATTCCTGAATAATGTGATGTAGCAGAAAAGGAGGAGTAAATCATGAATTTGAGACTTAGGCTTGAACCACTAAAATAATTTGTTTCCTTATCACTGAAATGGGAAAACCTGTGAGATGACAGTTGACCTGGTAACAAACTAAGGACCTCAATGTTAGTTAAATTAAATTTGAGATATATAATAGACATCCACATGGATGTGAAGTATACAGAAGTCATAAATAGAAAAGAAAAGGTATTCAGGGACTAAGCCCTGGCACGCTCAGATTTTGAAGATTCAGGAGGCCAGCGCCGCGGCTCAATAGGCTAATCCTCTGCCTGTGGTGCCAGCACACCAGGTTCTAGTCCCGGTTGGGGTGCTGGATTCTGTCCCAGTTGCCCCTCTTCCAGTCCAGCTCTCTGCTGTGGCCCAGGAGTGCAGTGGAGGATGGCCCAAGTCCTTGGGCCCCTGCACCCCATGGGAGACCAGGAGAAGCACCTGGCTCCTGGCTTCTGATCAGCACGGTGCGCCGGCCACAGCGCTTCGGCCGCAGTGGCCATTCGAGGGTGAACCATTGGCAAAAGGAAGACCTTTCTCTCTGTCTCTCTCTCTCATTGTCCACTCTGCCTGTCAAAAAAAAAAAAAAAGGTTCAGGAAAGGTGAAAGAGTCATAAAAATAAACAAAAATATATTTTCAAACAGGTTGGCATTAATCCTCCTGCAATAGAACTATGAATATCGATTCCTCTATTTTTTGTTATTTTCTAAGATAAATAATATTTTTTTGTATATTTTATTTATGATTTATGCTTAATAAAATGCAATTTTTAGGTGTTCAATTCCATGAGTTTTGACAATTATATAAGTTTGTGTGACTATCAACCAAAATAAATGGAATATTTTCATGACCCTAGATTATAGTCTTAGGTCTGTTTTTAATCAGTTCCTTATTTCTATCTCCAAATAATCATTTTCTGGCTTTGATCACCATAGATTTATTAGTTTTGTCTTCCCAGAGTTTCATAATTCATATAAATGACTTTGATTTGCTTTATCTTGGCATAATTTCTTCAATATACATGATTATTTCATGTTCCATATACCACTCATTAGCTCTTTTTTTATTGCTAGGTATTTCCATGGATGTGTATATCACAATTATCTTTCTCCTTATGATGGACCTTTGAGTTATTTCCAGTTTTAGCTATTGCAAATAAGGCTGCTATGGATAATATTGTACAAATCTTTTGGGGGATGTATGTTTTCATTTAGCTGGGATAAAAATTAGAAGCAGGGGTAGACATTTGGTCTAGTAGTTCAGATGCCACTTGGGATGCCCACGTCCCAAACTGCCATGCCTGAATTCATTTCCTGGCTTTGTTTCTGATTCGAGCCAGTGATGGCTCAAGTACATGGGTCCCTGTCACCCATGAGAGATACCCAATATGAGTTCTGGGCTCCTGGCTTTGACCTTGGCCCAACCCTGACTGTTGTCTGCATTTGAGGAGTGAGCCAACAAAAAGAGATTTCATTCTGTCTTTCTCTGTCTCTCTTTATGTCTCTTTGCTTCTCAAATATAACAAATAAAATTAAAAAAAAACCTTAGGAGGAGACTTGCTGATCATAGACTGTTTCTAACTTTGTAAGAGATAACACAACAGTCCTGAGAAATGGTTATGTCATTTAACACTGGACAGAGAAAACATTTTTAAACATAAAATCATGGTTTTCTAAGATTTTCTCAGAGAATTGTTATCATTTTAAGTATTCATTATATGTTTCAATCTAAATCCTTTGTCTAAAAATCTTGTCAAAATATTCCAATGGTCATTTTTTAAGAAGTTACTATGACAGCTATTTGAAGTTGTAGGTTCATAAGCTGTATTAGAACAGTTGTGAAGGGATGCTTGTTACCAATTAAGCAGTATATGCAAGTTAATTTAATAAACTTGTAAGGAGAGATGGGACAGAGTTCTCTCTACTCCTTTGCTTGGCTGGGAAGTTATATCTTCAACAGGAAAAATCCCAGCCCATGAATCATTCAACTGTACCCATCTTCCAACTTCTTTTTTTTTTTTTTCCAACTTCATGAGTTTGGACAGGTATGTGTCCTGCAGAAGCATTGCCTGTTAGACAAGATATTCCAGCAGATATGTTTATTTAGACACTTGTGCAAAGGCTCCAATACGTTTTAACTTTATCATGTTTAAAATGAACTGTTTTAATGAGGTTATTTTTGAATGTCAGTTATCATGAGTTTTTAAACTCTGTACCCTACATAAAACCCAGAAAGAGCCTCTCCTGCATAGTTTAAAACTTTTTTTTGGGAGAAACCTTTTATTTAATGATTATACATTCCATAAGTGCATCTTCAGGAATATAGTTATTCTTCCCACCTTATCTGCCCTTCAACCCCACTCCCTCCTCCCTCTCTCATTCCCAGTCCCATTCTCCATTAAGATTCATTTTCAATTAACTTTATACACAGGAGACCAACTCTAGACTAAGTAAAGATTGCAACAGTTTGCACACAAACACACACACACAAAATATAAAAAACTCATTTAGGACAGAGATCCTACATGGGGAGTTAGTGCAGTGACTCCTGCTGTTAATTTAACAATTAATACTCTTATGTATGGTGTCAGTGACCACTCGAGGCTCTTGCCATGAGTTGCCAAGGCTATGGAAGCCTTTTGAGTCCATAGTCTCCGTAAGTATTTAGGCAAGGCCACAGGCAAAGTGTTAGTTCTCTCCTCCCTTCAGAGAAAAGTACATCCTTCTTTGATGGCCCCTTCTTTCCAGTGGGGTCTCACTCAAGGAGATCCTTCATGGAGGCACAGTTTAAACCTTTAATCAAAGTGACACTTTACCTAACAACAGAGTAAAAAAAGTGCTAATTTAGTGGTTCTCAATGGGATTTAGGGATCAATTTTGTCCCCCACTTCCAAGGACACTTTACAATGATAAGCCATTTTTTGGTCATCATAACTTGGGGAGGTTGCTTACAATTGGCATGCAGTGGGTAGCTTCAGGAATGTTGTTTTATGTCTTCCAAGGCCCGGGAAACTCCCATTCGCCACAACAAAGAATTATGTGGTCCACAGTGTCAATAGTGTTACTGTTGAGAAACCCTGTGGACATGTGGAGAATCCCACAGAAATCTAAAAAGAGTCATGGATCACTGCTTACCGGAAAAGGAACTGTGGAAACACAGTAAAACATCGAGTTAAGAATTACCACTAGCCACAAAATACAAGTAAAGTGGAATTATAAGTCAGGAGCGGAGGCAGTGCCTAATGGCTGTTAGGGAAACGCTCTTAATCATACCGAGCAGACATCTCTGGTCAGTCAGATAATAATATGCTATGGACAATACCCTCCTACCCACGCTGACGGGACAATTCAAATATAAGTAAGACGGGAACAGTATTGACTGGACTGTTTAACTATAAGCAAGGAGGAGCCAGCATTGATTGGACAAGTTGGAGAATGGCAAGCTGGAGAGCTGCCGGAAATGAGGATAAAAGGGGAGCCTTTGAACCACTCTCCATCCTCTTGGGGATCATGGCCCGGTGTGTGTGAACCCTTGGATCTCCACACATCTGGAGCTGAAGGGGCAGCCCGCTACTCTGCACGGAGCAGGTAGCAGCACAAGCTGACCTGCAGAGCTGTCCCTGAGCAGTAATACCCCATTATCTGTGTGAGTGTGTGTGTGTGTGTGTGGCCCACTGCGAGAAAACCTCTGGATCTCCTCGCATTTGGAGTCGAAGAGCCAGCCCAGTAAAATATTAATACAAAGAAAGCAATGGGGTATATATTAACATTGCAATACTTGGAAGTCGAGACATGGACTATAAAATGAGGAAATAAGGGTATATTATTATTGAAGGAGTACATTTTAATGAAGAAAACATAAATGTCTTCAAAACATATAATGACATGCTTTTTTATTCTCTCTTTTACACAGGTAAACACACATACACATATAACTTACACATATGAGAGAAAAATTTGGGTACTTGTTGTTCTGTCTGACATTTCACTAATCACAAGGATCTTCAATTATATCAATTTTGTAGCAAATGTCAGGATTTCATTCTTTTTTATGGCAGAATAATATTCCATTATGTACACAGAACAGATTTTCTTTACTCGTCTTTGATGGACATACACATTGATTGCATATCTTTGTTATTTTAAATAGTACTACCATAAACATTGTTGTACAGGTGCCTTTTTCATATGCTGGCTTCATTTCCTTTTGTTGTATTTCCAGAACTGCATATCAGGGTCATATGAAAGATTTATTTTTAGTTTTTTTGAGGCACCTCCATACTGTTGAAAAGGTATTTTGAAAACTGACAGTGACTTTGAAAATCTAAGATGTATGGTCATCGTGTTGCTATGTCAAACTAGAATTAATTTAATACTGTGGTAAACTTCCATTTTTTTTTTTCTTTTTAAAAACTGCTGTTAATATAAAGAGAACAGATTTCAGGTATTTTGTAGGTACAGTTCTAAGAATATAACCATCCTTCCCTCCTGCTCTCCTTTCCTTAGACCCCTCTTTCCTTCCTTTCTTTCGAAAGTTCCATTTTAGAACATTGTTCCAAACCTTTTTTGAGGTGTGAATAGCCACACAGAAATTCTCTTTGCCTGATTTCTGTGACCTAACTTTTAAAGTATAAAGGCATTGAATCCCCCTGTTAGCCTTTCACACAATGTAGTTAGTGTGAAGTCTAGGTTGACACATTGACTCTCAACATCTGCTGTTTGATGCTGGGCAAGTTGCTTAAAACATTTCAGGCATTGAAAATTTTATACTCCACCCAAGTAGGCATGCATACACAATGTTTTCTTATTGCTTCTTTTTCTCCATAGCTAGGTTCTTCTACATTTCTCATGATTAGCTGGTGGCTAAAAGTATTGACAGTTGTAGAAATCCCTTGCCCCAAGTCCTCTGCAGTTTTTAGTGAAGGTAATGGATGGCTACATAAAACGGAACTTGAAGATCACTTAAGCATGTGTCTGTTCATTTTAAATACTCCAGACCCAATCACTCCAGGTTCCCCTGGTTACTGAGGATAGGGAGGTGGGACCACTGCCTCATTGAGTGCAAACTTCCCAAGATGCAATTGACTCTTCTCACCACAGCCTTCTTGTCTTTAAAGGGCTACTTGTGGTTGTTTTATGGGCATTTGGTAATTTTTTCTATTTTAGTGTTTCAGAATAGTGTCACTTTTTTGTCAGTATTATCTTAGGAAAGATTTTCTAAAACTTGAAAAAAAGGCAAAAAGACAATTGTAATTAATTCATCATATTATGGAAGTTTCTGAAGCTTTGATGAGCATTTGAGTTGCCTGGTGATATTTTAAAAATGCAGATTATGATTCAGTGTACCTAAGGTGAGGCCTCAGGTTGTGAAATCCAAGCAACTCCCTGGTGATGGTAACACTCCTGGATTATGGGCTACCTTTGGTGTAGCAAAGTGCTAGGGCAAATGTTTAAGAGCTCATGTAAATGACCAAGTGGTTCACAAACTTGGTTGCACGTTAGAATCAACTGAGGCTGTTTTAAAATTTCTGCCACACATACTTCACTTTTTTTCCAATTCAATCAGAAAATCAGGAGTAAGACCTAATTATCAGTGTTTCTCATTACTCCTTGGATTTTTGGAGAATGCTCCAAGGGACTATAACTTTGATTACATAAATGATTAGGGCTATTTTATAGATCTGTAAAACTGGGAGGGTAAGATGGTTTTATTGCACTGTGATTCTTTATTCAATTTTGTATCTAATTTGAAACTGTTTGCAGCCTTTATTATTTTCCCTACTGACAAAAAATATTCCAGTTTCTCCAATGTTCATCATAATCACCCTTTCATATTGCTAGTTTCCTCATTTACTGAGTGAAATAAAACTTTAACACACAATGCTTTGATGTTTTTTTGTTTCATCCAATTGATTTCCGTAATTTCTCAGGTAGCAGCTACATTTTTGAGTGGCAGTCAATATTCTTTGAAAGTTGGTAAAGCATACATGATAAATAAATTCATACATTACTTTAAAGCCTCTACACACCTCATCCCTTTCTTGATACAGCCCTCATTAAGCTCATGATTAATTACTAGTTTGGAAATTGTTGGCATAATTGATCTTAAAGACAATTCTGAAGATCAAATTCATATCCTGACCTGTGCCAATTCACTGTTATTTGGAGATAAGTTCCTCTTGTATTTACGAGAGAAATGCCATGGCATACCCATCAGCTGGTTTGGACTTAAAGTTGTTTTGCTGCAGTAGGGATGAGTTGGCTCACTCCACCCATGATTTCCTCCACTTTCTCCTCGTGACTGATGGCTCCCATTTGCAGGATGTCAAGCCAGGGTCTGAACAACTGCTGGTAGCTAAGTAAATTGGCCCACTTAGGGATGAAACCTGTGAACTTGGCTTCATCAACACAGTAATCCTAGGAGAAGCGTGAATGTGCCATTTTTATCAGCTGATTGATTTCACTGAAAGTTATGATTGTGAAACTGTTTTTCTTTTTAGCTCAAGTAAAGAAGCATTATATTAGAGCTTGATAAAGGTAAATATATCTTTGAGTTAATATATTACAAAAATGTAAGATTTAATAAAAATAGCTAATTTTTGTATTAAAAATTTCTTACACAATATACAATATAGTAAGGATATTTAGCCTTACATAAATTCATACTAGTCCTTTTTAGATCTCACCTTTCTACGGTCTTCCAGCTAAAGCATGTTTTCTCTGCATAGCTAAATTTATTGGCAATTTTCATAATATGCATTGCATATATGCATATTAAGGTTAGTTACAAAATAATGACATGTCTGGTATGAAATTCTTTCTTGGAAACTCTGTTCCTCTTGTAGGTTATCTTGTTTTTCTCAATATGTAACACTATATTTTAAAAAAATATTAGATAAAGAAAATGTTTTCTTATTTTTACTATGTGAATTTATGTAGCTAATTTTTGAATATTATTACAAGAGCAGATCTTCATGTATTTAAATGAGAACAAGAATTAACTAGAAATGATATGAAGTAAAATCTGTTGCATAAGGTGTGGGTTTAAGTGATTTTAATCAATGGATAAGATATGTGATGTGATAACTTGTGATAGCTTGTAAGCTGGCCTTGAAAACTTTTCTCAAAATAAGACTTTAAAATACTTTAAAGTAGTTGGAAAATTAACAGAAAAAGTATGCCATGGTGAATATTTTGGAGGACATTATTTCTATATCAACTTGCTGGAAGTATTTCTATTTGTATCCTGTTTGGATTTTGATTCAATATTCATAGGTACACTATTCTAGCACTTTTTAAAGATAATGTTGACATGACCGGTTCTCATTGACTAAATGACATTTTTTGGTTTAATTTATTATTTAAGAAGAAACAAGAATTTCATGTGCTAAATCTCAGAGAGAAAGAAAGGGAGCTATAGAAATACAGCATTTTAAAATTTAAGTACTTTTAAATAAGACTGTCAGTTGTTAAACTGTGGAAAACATCATGGAGATTTCTTGAAAACTACCAATAGACTTGCCATATGATCCAGCAACCCCACTACTGGGTATATACCAAAGTCATGAACCCATTGTATCAAAGAGATACCTGGGGCACCATGTTTATATCAGGATTTTTCACAATAGGCAAAAAACAGAATCAACCCTGGGGTTCATCATTAGATGAATGGATAAAGAAAATGTGGTATATATATTAGTCAGCTTTAGAAAAGAATGAAATTCTTTCATTTGTAGCAAAATGGACAGGCATTCAAAAAATCAAAGTTTCAAACAATCTGGACTCTAAAATTTCCAGTATATCCTGGACTTTGGTTTTTCCAGTTTGGGCCCAATTGAAAAAATCGAAGGACCTATGTCTCTCATCTTATAGAGACACCAACTAATCAGTCTATTTGGATTATATTAGAAGGACTGTCAAGATGTGATGTGGTACCAGACTTTAAGTTTCTATAATGGAAAATGCTATTAATACAAATGTTTGAGAATTAAAAAGTCTAATGATCTTGTGTTACTAGACATGATAGTTATCTTACTGAGAAAGCCCCAGAGGCCTAAAGGGTTAAATACTTGTAAAATCCTACAGGTGCTTTCAAAAATACTGTGAAGTAAGCAAGTGCCTCTTGTTGGCTGATGAGTTTATAATTTTAAACATGTCGACTTAAAGTCTTTTGTCATCCATAGTTATATATGATGTGCTGCTCATAAAACTAAAGCGTTGTTGGTTCTGTGTGTAGCTGTCCTCCTATAGGTTCCTATGGACTTTTTCCAGCCACTTTTATTGTATTCAGTACTTTGGGATGGCTCTGTAAACAGATGAAGCCAATAATGTATTAACAGTACCAACTGAGAGAAAGTATGGTTAACTGAGGTTACTAAAAAGAAAAAGCAATTCAAATCAATTGGCAATCTACAAAAAGAGTTAAAGATTTTAAAAGCTATTATTAAAATTGCTATATTGGTCTATCATGCTATGTTATATGTGTGTACATATTGTATGTCCACATGGGGAAATTTTATTAAGAGTTTTATTTTAAATGGCTTATAGATAAGATTGTCCATAAATTTAAGCTGCTAAAATCAATCAAAGATACATTTTAATTTGTGTGACCTGAATCTGTGTACCATATGTTTTAAACTTGTTGGTAGAAAGAAACTAAAAACATTTTAGATGGTTGTGCTTAAGTTTACTGGCTAAACAAACTACACCATGTTAGATATTTAAGAGGTGTTTTCAAATACATGATTCTTAAAATTTAGAGAAGGCATTGGACCTTCTGGTAAATGTTTTCTTAAGTTGTTATCTATTGGTTGAAATGGTTTGCTAAGTATTCATGTAATATTGCTATTGTCAGCAAGCGATCTAGGACTTGCTCCCTCATTTCTCTATTCTAAGCCCAACTTGTTCTTTCATTTCTCTATTCTCTTCAAGGTAGGAAACTAATTCTATTATAAAGGAATCTGTAAGATGCACAATTTAATCTTTAGACCTTATAAAAGAGATGGCTAACATTTTTCTGTAATAGCATAGCCAAAATAAGAACTTAAATAATAATCTCATAGCTAGATTCACTTCGCCATCAGCGAAGTATACAGTAAGTAGAAAAAACCTCCCTTTCAGACCAAAGGGAAAGAAAGTTTTAAAGTGAGAATATAATTTTCCTCATGGGCATTGTCTACTTTAGAAAAACTACTACAGAACATGCCTGTGACTATAGACTTGTAGTTCAGGCCACCGAAGATTAGAGATGGGACTTGGGCACTCCCTTGACTTGCATCCTCTGGTCTGCTTTAACACAAACCAGGAGGAAAAGAAAGCCAGGCATCAGAAGCAATGGGTGGCAGGCCTATTAATGGCTGATCTGTACAGTGATCTGCCCTCAAGGAGACCCAACAGGCCAGTCCACTGCAGTGGCTTTCAATGTGGTAAGCCTGGGCTTCAGCAGAAGTCAGCTTGTGAAGAGCCCTGGCAGCTCTGCCAAGAGTTGGATCACTGGAAATGGACCTGCCCTGGAGTCGAAGGATGCCCAGGTCAGAGCCACAGATCTTATTGGCTCTAAGCTGAAAAGCCCTTCACTCAGCCCAACTTCCAAAGTGACCACTGCAGCTGAGGGTGTGGTCAAGCAGGGTCAGCAACATTGCAGGCAGAACTGTAAATTTCTTGTTAGAGATTCCCCCTGCCTTTACCTGGCCAGCTCTCCTCCCAGGCCAGCCAAGCAATGAAAGTCAACAGAGTGCCTTCCCCTAGGAGGTTCACACCTCCCTTAGGATATACCCCATGTGAAGAGATAGATAGGTCTGGGCCTCTTAACTTACAAGGCCTAAAGCCCACCAGATTATTATCAAGCCCCTTCTATCAGGTTCTGTTTGCCTTTCTATCAAAAAAATTACTTGTAGCTTAGACAGCACCTTTCTTAGCTCCTCTAATAATGACTCTGTCCTTTGTTCTAGGCCCTGTCTAGTGCACTTGGGCCTCATTCCTTTGTAATCATAACCTCTGCTCTACCACCAATGGCTCTACTCCCAACCTGTGTGTACTGATGGTCCTCTTCCCCACTTAATGCTGTATAATTGTTCAAACCTGGTAAATGCCACTCTTAGGATCATTGGTTACTATCCTCACTCTGTCTTTTATGACCTTGTCTAAATATGATCAGAGTCGGTAAACTTGGACGGCTTCCATAACCTTGGCAACTCATGACGACAGCCTAGGATGGTTACTGGCGCCATAAACTAGAGTGTCAATTTGTTGGGTCAACAACAGGAGCCACTGTGCACTTGCTCCTCATGTGGGATCTCTGTCCTTAATGTGCTGTACATTGTGATTTAATGCTATAACTAGTACTCAAACAGTATGTTTCACTTTGTGTTTCTATGTGGGTGCAAACTGTTGAAATCTTTATACTAAATTGATCTTCTGTATATAAAGAGAATTGAAAATGAATCTTGCTGCAAATGGAAGGGGAGAGGGAGCGGGAGAGGGGAGGGTTGCGGGTGGGAGGGAAGTTATGGGAGGGGGAAGCCATTGTAATCCATGAGCTGTACACTGGAAATTTATATTCATTAAATAAAATTAAAAAAAAAGAATTAGAGAACATCATTTTGAGTAAAATAAGTCAGATAAATAAAGAAATACAGAATGTTCTCCATTGTATATACTTAAGAGACTATGCGTTCATCTACTAGGAAATTGCATTACATTATCACTAAAATTCCTCTTAAATTGAGATTTTGTGAATTTTTAAAATTCTAAAGTGGTAGGCTAATACAATTTTAATGTTAAATAACCTTGAAGTAAGTGATCAGATATCTTTGGAAATAGGAGGAAATAGAAAAAATAATGAGCATTCAGCCAGCTTTTTTTTTTTTTAAAGCAGAAACAAAATATGTTTTCCAAACTGAATCTTCTTTTAGAATATTTCCAGTTTATGGCAAAATTGAAAAGAAGCTACAAGGATTTTCTATATATCTTTTTCCCCCTCAGAGGCATAGCCTGCCCCATTATTAGTATTTCCCAACAGAGTAGTTCATTAGTGACAACTGATGATTCTGCATCAATACATTACAATGGGATCCATGCTATGTTGGATTCTATGGGCTTGGACTAATGTGTGACAGGTACCTATCATTATAGTATCATACAAAGTAGTTTCACTGCCTAAAAATCCTCTGTGTTCCCTGCCTGCTTCCCTTCAGCCTCCTCGCTTGTCAATCACTGATGTTTTCATTATTTCATAGTTTTTTTTTTTCCAGAATGACGTAGTTGGAATTATATAATTAGTAGCCTTTTCAGATTTGCTTTCATTTAATTATATGCATTAAATTATATCCAAAGTTTTCCAACTCTGTGAGTGCTTTCTTTTTCTTTTTTCTTTTCTTTTTTAAGATTTATTTATTTATTTGAAAGGCAGAGTTACTGAGAGAGAGAGAGAGCGAGCGAGCGAGAGAGGGAGAGGTCTTCCATCCACTGGTTCTTTCCCCCAGGTGGCTGCAATGGCCAGAGCTGTGCCAATACAATGCCAGGAGCCAGCAGCTTCTTCTGGGTCTCCCACACAGGTGCAGGGGCCTAAGGACTTGAGCCATCTTCTGCTGTTTTCCCAGGCCATATCAGAGAGTTGGATTGGAAGAGAAGCAGTTAGGACTAGAAGGGTTGCCCAATGCCATTGTACTTTAAAAGTCATCGCCATACCCAAGATCATCTATCTTTTCTCCTGTGTTTTCTTTTAGCACTTTATACTTGTACTTTCAGATTGGTAATTTATTTTGAGTTTTTTTTTAAGGGATTTTTGTAAAGGATTTTAACTTTATGGCTAGATTCTTTTCCTTGCCCATGAATTCTTAGTTACTCCATTGTTATCTACTTTTTTTGCTCTTTTTTATTGTTAAAAATCGGTTTACCATATTTTAGTGTGTCTATTCTATTTCATTGATCTGTTTACCTATTGTGTCACCAGTCCTACAAGTCTTGATTATTGTGGCTCAAAAGGAATTTTTGAAGTTGGGTAGTGTAAATGCCAACTTTTTACTCCTACTCCTACTATTATTATTTTTAAAGAAATTATTTATTTATATGACAGGTAGAGTTACAGACAGTGAGAGAAAGAGGCAGAGAAAAAGTTCTTCCATCTGGTTCACTCTCCAGTTGGCTGCAATGGCCAGAGCTGGGCTGATCCAAAGCCAGGATCCAGGAACTTCTTCTGAGTCTCCCATGCAGTTGCAGGGGCCCAAGCACCTGAGCCATCTTCTACTGCTTTCCAAGGCCATACCAGAGAGCTGGGTTGGAAGAGGAGCAGCTGAGACTCAGACCAGTGCGCCTATGGGATGCCAGCGCTGCAGGCAGCAGCTTAACTCACTATGCCACAACACTGACATTCCTATTATTTTGATTGTTCTGAGTCTCTTACCTCTCCATATGTAATTTTGAAGCAGTTTTTTGACATATACAAAATAACTTACTAGGGATTTCATTTAGATTGAGTCTCTGGATGAAGTTGGAAAGGACTGAGATCTTCACAATATTGAGTCTTCTTGCCCATGAATATAGGATATCTATTTATTTATCTAGTCTGTTACATAGAAGTGTGATCAGCTTTATATATTAAGCTCATATACTGCAACACAGCTATAATGACTTACTAGATACAGGAATTTTTGACTGATTATTTTGGATTTTCTACACAGACCAGCATGTTCTCTATGAACAAATATAGTATTATTTCTTCCTTTCTAATATGAATCCCTATTACTTCTTTTTCTTGTCTTATTTTGTTAGATTCTCCTGTAGAATGTTGAAAGGGAATAGTGAGAGGTGGAATCTTTGTCTCACTCCTTGTCTTACTGGGAAACCTACTAGTTTTAAATCATCAAGTAAGCTGTTAGTTGTGGGTATTTTGTAGAAACTCTGTATCAAATCATGAAAGGCTCTTTATTTCTAGTTTACTGAGAGTTTTTGTCATGAATGGGTGCTATGAATTTTGTCAAATGTTTTCTGCATCTATTGATAATCATTTGATGTTTTTCTTCTGTAGCATGATTTTAAATAGTAGACTAGCCTTGCCTAATTAGTATAAATCCTTCTTGGTTGTGTTATATAATGTTTTTTGCATTTTGTTGAATTTGATTGATATGATTTTGGGGAGTGATTTTTTACATCATTTTTCATGAAAATATTGGGCTGTAGTTTCCTGTTATTGTAATGTCTTTGGTTTTGGAACGAGGGTAATGCTGGCTTTACACAATGAGTTAGGAGGTATTCCTTATACTTCTATTTTTGCCAAAGTTAAAGAAATGGTAAATTTCTTTCTTCAATGTTTGAAAGAATTTACCAGTGAACTAATCTGAGCTTGATATTTCTTGTTTTAGAAAGTTATTTACTATTGATTAAAATTATTTGATGGATGTAAATATATTCATATTCATTTTTTCTTGTGAGTTTTGACAGATTTTATCTTTCAAAAAATTGGTCCTTTTCACCTAGATTATCAACATTTGGGACAAAGAATCATTCACAATATTCTTTTATTACCTATTTAATGTCCACAGCACTTTTGTGATATTAGTAATTTTTATCTTACCTCTTGTTTTTTAGCTTGGCAAAAAGAATACTGGTTTTACTAATCTTTCTGAAGATGTAACTTAGTTTTATTCATGGATTTCCTGCCAGAATAATTGATATCTGTTCTAATTCTTATTTCTTTTCTTCTGCTTACTTTAATTTTAAATTTATTTTCCTTTTTCTTATTCCATGGATGGAAACTTATATTACTTATTTTTTAATCTTGTTCATTCCTTTTTGTATAAAATGATCTATTAATTTATTTTAAAGGCAGAGTTATAGAGAGAGGGAGACATATCAAGACACAGCCAGACACACACACACACACACACAGATCTTGAATCTGCTGGTACACTACCCAAATGGTCACAACAGTCAGCGTTGGGCAAGGCGGAAGCCAGGGCCCTGGAACTCCATCCTTGTCTCTTTCATGACAGGGACCCAAGCACCTAGGCCATATTCTGCTGCTCTCCCAAACACAGTAGTAGGGAAATGGATCAGAAGTGGAGCAGCTGGAACTTGACGGTCACTCTTAAGGGATGCTGGCATTACAGGAAGCAGCTTAACCTTCTATGCTACACTGGCCCAAGTTCTTTTCTAATACATTTGTTCAATGATATAAATTCCCTAAGCCCTTGTTCTGTCTCAGTGCCCAAATATTGCTAGGTTGTGCTTACATTTAATTTAGTTCAAAAGGTTTTAGAATTGATGTTCAGATTTCTTCTTTGATATGTGTGTTACTTAGAAATGTATTAATTAATGTCCATGTATTTCAAGACATTTTAGTAAATTTTATGTAACTAATTTCTGATTTAATTATAATATGCTCTGGGGACAGACATTGTATGATTTCTATTTTTTAATTTTCAAGTTTTTGTTTAAAAATTTTTAAATACTTTGCCTCATTCATTTCAGTGTAGACATTATATGCATAAAGCTATATAAAAATTTTTCCCTTTGAAAACAGAGATACCAAATTCACTAATGAGGGATTCATGGCAATGAATATAATGTGGGAGAAATAAGAGCATATTACCATGCAAATGCATGATTCATTGAAGCAATTTATAACTATATATCAAATGGTGTTGCATACAAGCAATGTTTATACTCTATGTGTATTAACTTCAACAAATAACAGAAAACATGATATTTGTCTTTATGAGTCTGGCTCATTTCACTTAGCATAATGAACTCCAATTCTATTCATTTTGTTACAAATGGTAGGATTCAATTTTTATGGTAAAGTAATATTCCATTGTGTGTGTGTGTGTGTATATATGTATATATATATGTATATATATACCATATTTTATTTATCTAATTATCAGTTAATGGACATGTAGGCTGATTGCATACATTTGTTATTGAGAATTGACTTGCTATATTCTTTTGAATTTGTTATAGTGTGCTTTGTGATTCAGAATGTGGACTATGAATGTGATGAAAGTTCCCTGTGAATTTGAAAAAAATATATGTACTACTGTTATTGTATAAAATAATCTATAAATGACAACAATATCTAGTTGTTTGATGATATCTAGTGATCTTCTGTCTGCTCTATCCGTTCATTTCTGATAGAAATCAGAAATCAAAAATCTCACTATAATAGTGGATTTCTGATGCATCTCTATCAGTTTTCATCTCAGGTAGTTTTATGCTCTGTTGTCAGGTGCTCTAAGAGAACTGATCCCATTATCATTCTATAATGCCCGCTCTTATTCCTGATAACATTATTTCAACACATTTTCTTTTACTCTATATTTACATTTATTTTCTGCTTTGTAAGCCCATGTAGAGTTAGATCATTTTTTTAAAAAATCTACCCCAAAAGCATGTCATGTGACTGGGCTCCCCTGGCATTTTTAAGTCTCAGAATCTCCTCACTTGGCTTTTAGCCATTCATTAGTACTACCTTAGGGTTTTCTATTCAAAGCCTGGTTCCTGCAGTAGTTTTTACTAAACAGGTTTTCTTCATTTTTTTTAGGTCTAATAAGAATTATTCATTTTTCAGTATGTTAATCTTTTTACTTATTCATAGGATAAGAGGACAATTTCCAAAATCCTTAAAATTGGACCCAGGAACTGGAGTTCTTCAATTGGATTGTGAAAGAGGGAGGACATGGAGTTGTTTGAAAGTTTACTTTTTACTTCCTTGGTACTTTTATTTTTGCATTTAATGTTTGTATTATAGAATCAACTTTCTTGGATTGATACAATCTCTACTAGAGCATCTGATTTCACAAATATTTTTCTTATTATTGTAAATATTCATTAAAATTTTACAAAAATTGATAAGATTATTTTTGTTAATTATTTTCATTTTATTTCAAAGGCAAAAGTACATATAATATATACAGAAGGTGAGAGATGCCACATCTCTCCACACACATATATCACTCCCCAAAGATCTATAGCAGTCAATGGCGAGACAGGCTGAAGCCAAGGCCAAAATTTCTATCACCCATATGGGTGGTAGGACTCAAACACTTGAGCCATCAAATGCTCCTTCCCAGTTTGTGTATTAGCAAGAAGCTGATTGGAAACTGAACCAGGACTTGAATCAGATACTATGATACTGGATGTGTACATCCCAAATGATGTTTTAACTATTGAATAAAATACTCATCCCAATATTTCTATCTTAATTTGTCATGTAAGGGAAGACCATTGAGTTGTAAAATATAAACCTCATGATTACACATGAATAAAGATATATATGTAGAGATGAAAACTGAAGAAAAATAAACAATATTGAGTGCATTGCTTGCTAAACAGAGGTTTACCTCAGAGTCATACATTAAACACTTTACCTCCATTATTCCTTTTAAATAGATTTCAATTTGCTCTGGGGATTTTTATGAAATTATCAAAGAAAATTCTGATGAATAACGCTGAGAAACAGCCAAAAAGAACTAAGCAACATAATTTGAGATAATGCATACTCACTAACATCAACAGAAGAGAGGGTCACATATATTGTCTCAGTGTATGGTTTTGTGAAATCTTCAAAAAAAAAAATTGTCCCATGATCATTATCATATTAGCACAGTAAAAATTATAGTTAACCAAATATTAAATTTTTAAAAAAGATTCACTTTTTGAAAGGCAGAGTTACACAGAGCAAGAGGGAGAGAGAAATCTATCCATTGGTTTGCTCACCAAATGGTCCCAACATGCAAGGGCTGGGCTAGACCAAATTCAGCAGCACAAAGCTTCAGCTGGATCCCACACACAGATGGCAGGGGCCCAGTCACTTGGGCCATCTTTGGCAGCTTTCCCAGGTACATTAACAAGAAGCTGCGTCAGAAGTGGAGGAATCAGTACAAAACCTGACATTCATCTGGGATGCTAGTATTGTAGAAGGCAGTCTAACCAGCTGTGCAAGCAAGCTCCCTCAAATTCTAGTTAAATATTTTAATCCTGGACTTCTTAAGGTTTACTCATTAGTAATGTATCATTTATCATTTCTTTGAACTAATTTTTTTTTGACAGGCAGAGTGGACAGTGAGAGAGAGACAGGTCTTCCTTTTTTTTTTTTTTTTTTTTGACAGGCAGAATGGATAGTGAGAGAGAGAGTCAGAGAGAAAGGTCTTCCTTTTTGCCGTTGGTTCACCCTCCAATGGCCGCTGTGGCCGGCTCATTGTGCTGATCTGAAGCTTGGAGCCAGGTGCTTCTCCTGGTCTCCCATGGGGTGCAGGACCCAAGCACTTGGGCCATCCTCCACTGCACTCCTGGGCCACAGCAGAGAGCTGGCCTGGAAGAGGGGCAACCTGGATAGAATCCGGTGCCCCAACCGGGACTAGAACCCAGTGTGCCGGCGCCGCAAGGCAGAGGATTAGCCTGTTAAGCCACGGCGCCGGCCTGAACTAATTTTAATACAAATAAATGTGAATAGAAATTTATGTCAAGGGCTTTCAATTATGACTGTCTTGATTTCAAAATTATATGAGGCATTTTTCATGGAAGTATTGTTTCAATTTATTATAATCTATTTGTACTTATTTATAAGTTATCTCATTCAACATGTCTCTAAGATTTAAGTCTTGGGAAAATATAGTTGCATGTTTGCTAATGCTTAAAATACACAGAAAATGGCTTCAAAATTGTCAACTAAAGGGGCCAGCATTGTGGTGTAGCAGGTAAAGCTGCGGTCGGCAATGCTGGCATCCCATATAGGTGCTGATTCAACTCCCAGATGCTCAACTTTCTATCCAGCTCTCTGGTAATATGCCTGGGGAAGCAGAAGAGGATGGCCCAAGTGTTTGGACCCCACATGGGAGAGAAGAAAGAAGGTCTTAGCTCCTGGCTTCAGTCTGGCTCAGCTCTGATGGTTCTGGACATTTGGGGAGTGGACCAGCAGATGGAAGATTGCTCTCTTTGTCTCTGTAATTCTGCGTTTCTCTTTCTCTCTCTGTAACACTGCCTTTCAAATAAAAAAATAAATCTTTTAAAAAATTGTCAACTAAAACTGCTACAAAAGGTACATCTACTAAGTTAATGATTGTTTGGCTTTTTGTGTGTATGTGTTAAAAGTTACATACAATGTAATGCACAAATGGTAAGTGAATAAATTGGTGAATTTTGACATAAATATTTTACTCTTACAACTCCTAATATTATCTAGAATATAAGGCATCTAAATATTTTAAAAGATTTACTTATTAATTTGAAAGGCAGAATCCGAGATAGATGGGGAGAGACAGAGACAGAGAGAAAATGAGAGGTATCTGTCTGCTTGTTCGCTTCCCAAATGGCTGCAATAGAACTGGGCCAGGCCAAAGCCAGAAGCCTGGAATTCTATCCTGCAAAGCAGTCATTACTTGTAGAACTAAAATAGTTGGATATTTTTAAATTTTTCATCGTTTTTCTATTATGTAAGTGTATAATTTTGAAATAGATAGTAAAAAGTCATCTTCAGGGTAATATAATAGATAGAGCTTGAACAAAGATGTTCAAGAAAAACAAAATTGAATTACCTCTCTTGATTACTACCTAAGAAGAATAAAACAAGATATTAGAATCATAGTCTCTAAAGAACATATAGATATAACACACAGTGTTTCAGAATTTGAGAAGGGGCAAGTTTTTTTTTTTTACCAAGTTTAATTTATAAAACTTTTGTTGTGTTACAACTTATGATATACTTACTAGATTAAAAATATATGACTTTTAAAATACATAAGGATATATCATTAAATGGTTATATATAAATACTTATATATATATATAATTTTAATACAAATAAAGGTGAATATATACATAGTAAAAATACTATGTATTAATGCAACATGTATGCTGTTGTGACAAAATATTTCCCAAATGTCCGTTTAAATTCTATTGACTTTTATTAACACTTAAATATTTATTAATGGGACAGAGTAAGCCAATGTTTGAGCATCTTTGACTTTTTGCAAGTTTAAAATGATGAATTTTCCAACACAATATTATTCTTAAATAATTAAATAATTGAAATACCTTGATATACACGCACACACACACACACACTCTCTCCTTTTACTTTCTTTCTCTGTTTTTGTTTCTCTCTCTCTCTTTTTCTTTGTATCTCCTTTGGTTCTCTCTCTCTCTCTCTCTCTCTCTCTCTCATACACACACATACACAAATAGTTGAAGTCCTCACTATAATGAATAATAAAAGAATAAAATAATAAAAAGCCTCACAAGGGTATTTCCAGGTCTATTAAAATATTTTAAAGGTTTTTTTTTCCAGCATCTTGTTGCTTTCAAAGTCCAATTTTTCTGTAACATTTCCTGTAACTGAATGCCTCTGTATGATAGGAGCTCTTAAATATAATCTCTAATTTAGCACCATTTTCTTATCTATACATTATTGTTTACATTAAGTGTGATATCTTTGGCAATCAATTTTAATGGGCAGGTATTAACTTTCAATAGGGGCCTGCATATAATGACAGTGATGAAGAGCATTGCAACAAAATGCTTCTAAATTAATCTGCCAGTTTGACCCAGTAACCGACATGCATACTAAAACACTGATGTGAGTTGAAAATAAAATAACTGCACTTGACAGATATAATAGTTTAAGTGATTTCAAATTAACCACATCCCACTGACCGCAAGTGAAGAATGTGTGCTTTCTCCTGCAAAGACGTGTGCTCTGGGGGCTCATTATACAGTGTGGAGTAAGTAAATCCGGAGTTTAGTAATTGATGCTGGGGAAGAGAGAGTGGCACTACTTAATGAATCTCAAACTTGTACATAAAGATATCATCAGCAGTTCATATGTTATTCCTCTCTTTTCAGTTTGAGAACATTATAAGCTTAAAAGTAGATTGCATAGTAAACTCATAATATAGAAAATTATGATAGCGATGCACCAACTGATTCAAGAAAGCAGTGAATAACATTTTAACAAAAAAACTAAATATTATCACAACCTTGTTGCTTTTCTATTTTCCAAATAATTAATGTAACAATTGCTTTTCAATTATTAAACCCACATTAATTAATTCAAAAAAGTATAAATAATATTCTATTTTAGCATACTCATTGTAGATATTTTTCTTTTAGGGACTTCAAATACTACTATTATGTGAAAATTGAAACTATTAAGATGTTTAAAATCATACCAAAACAAGATAATATCATTTTTCAAAAGATTTGACTAGCATTGTCTTGTTAAGGAACAGGTAAGAAGTTGAATAAATGGGTCCATCATTACATTTTGTTTCATTTAATGTCAATAAAGTTGGAGCAGTGTTTCTATTTGAGAAATGAAGCTGGCAATGCTAACTGGTTTATTCAAATAATGTCTGATTTTTCAGGGCTTATGAGTTCTACTCAATTCTAAATTACACATAGTTCTATTCACTGACTATGAAGAAATAGTTAACCAAAATTCATCCTTTTATTAGCATTGTATGGAAAGGAAGTTAATACATAATTTGATTGAACACTCAACCTGTCCCACTCCCCACAGATTAGCATCCAGACATTTAGGTTAATGGCAAACTTTTCTACAGCATCAAGCCACTGGAGCACCATAAAAGTTACCATGATTGCTCTTTCCTCTTTCATTCAGCAATTGGTGATAGATTTTTTTTTTTTTTTTTTTGGACAGGCAGAGTGGACAGTGAGAGAGAGACAGAGAGAAAGGTCTTCCTTTGCCATTGGTTCACCCTCCAATGGCCGCCGCGGTAGCGTGCTGTGGCCGGCGCACCGCGCTGATCCGATGGCAGGAGCCAGGTGCTTATCCTGGTCTCCCATGGGGTGCAGGGCCCAAGGGCTTGGGCCATCCTCCACTGCACTCCCTGACCACAGCAGAGAGCTGGCCTGGAAGAGGGGCAACCGGGACAGGATCGGTGCCCTGACCGGGACTAGAACCTGGTGTGCCGGCGCCGCAAGGCGGAGGATTAGCCTAGTGAGCCGCGGCGCCGGCGGTGATAGATTTTATTTGCTAGTTTCCTTACTAATTGTTTGATAAAATATGTCCTAAAATCTCTTCTTGATTTGAGAAGAAAAATCTTATTGGTGTAGCAGTGAAAATGATATAATTGAGAAATGCTCCTACAAGTATTGGGAGCCAGGAGGATGAGATGTTAGTGAATTTTTGGAAAAATTTATCTCCAGAAGAGTTGAAAGCTGAGTTGGTAATCTGCATGAAAAAGACATGATGGAGCATTCCGAAGATAAGGATTGGGCTATGCAAAGGCACCTGGGTAACAGGGAACATATTTCACTTGGGAAACCATAACTACATGTGTAACGTACCAGATTAGTCTATGTGGAGGTGAAAGGACTGAACGAGAGGCACCATGAAGAACATGAAGGATTTCTGTTATTGTTATGTCAATGTTTTGCTAAAGAATTTTAATAGCTATATCATTCATGCATATCTCAACCTGCATTTATTTGCGATGAACTATTCTTGTCACAGGGGACATTATATTGAATCAGAAAGAAATGGACTCTGTATTCATATTGTTTATTATTTATATTACAGCAAAATAGCTACCTGTAATTTTACTGGAAAATAACAGGATACAACAGAAGTGTAGTAGAGGATAGACCTCCAAAACAACTTAAGGAATTCCATAAAGTTTCTGGAGAGCATTAAACTAGAAGAAGAAACCTGAAGTCTACTTAGGTACTAGCTGCATGAAACAGGATAAATAATGGAGAGAGTGTTCTAGAAAGACAGACTGCCACATGAGGAGGCATGGAAGCAAGCAGTATGGGACATGCTTGGGAACTGAAAAAAGTTCTGTATAACTTATGGTTAGATGATGAGTGAAAAAGACAAATGTGGGAAGCAAACTTGTGGCAATTCGTATGGGCAAGGTCATTCAAACCCTTTAAGCATGATAAAGTATTTGGTTTTTCCCTTAGCAGAAGGAGGGGCCGTGGAAAATTATCTGGCTGCGGAGCATCATATGCAAGTTTGCATCTGAGGACAGATGTTTGCAGCAATATTATGAATGGGAAGGAATGCTATAAGAAACAGGAAGTATAATTGGTATTTATGAGAGTATTATCTTGTCATAAGGTAATAATGAAAATGAAGAAAATGGGCATATTTGTAAAATACATTGAATAAAGAATTGCTAATTTTAGCCATGGGTTAGGTTTGCAAAATGAGAAAAATGAGGTGTGTGTGTCAAGCCTGGGATTCTGATTTAGATAACTGGGAAGATGAGACAAAGGACACAAGAGATATTAGAGTCAAAAGCTGAGTTTAGTTTTGCATTTGGTAAGCTTTATGCAGCTGTAAACTTCTATGTAAAAATGTCCTGTAGGCATTTCTAGTGTGAGACTAGAGAGACATACAGAATAGTGAAAATGATGGGCTAATTCTATGGAAATGGTAATTGAAGCTCTGATGAGACACAATGGCCTTGCCTATGGAACTGGCTTAGGATCAAACCTTAAGGAACACTATTATTTAGTGTAAAGGAGTCACATTCATAGCCAGAGGCGGGATGAGAATCAAGAAGACACACACTCACACATATAGAGTGTTTCAACAGTATCAGATACTGCAGCCAAGACTGAGAAAGGAATATTGGATTTCACAACAGTGGTCTTGGCAACAATGATCTTGCAATACATAATAGCTTTAACAACCATAGAGTAATGAATTGATGAGTTTGTTAGGGTGGCTGACGACTATAAAGAAAACCCTCTAGACCGCCTGTGCTAATAAAGAGAAAAAGACAGCAAGTAGTTAGAGTGCAATATGAATCAATGACATTTTAGTACTTTTCTTTTTTAGAGAAGAGAAATGTAAACACATGTAAATGTGGGTGGGAAGGAGCCAGCGAAGAAAGACTGAAGACAAAGGGCTGACCTCCATGGAAGGGCAAGGTTGCTGCTGCAGAAAAATTGATATAGTTGATACTAGGGAAAGTAAAACTCTGTTATCGGGGGTAGAAACCAAAGGCTAACAGTGAGAAGCAATCTGTGGTTCTTCTCATCTGGAATGTTCAAGCAGAAGTGCTCTCAATTTACTTAAGTTGAATTTTGAGAGGAAAATGGGTACCTTTCAGCCTAATCAAAATTTTATTTTATAAAAAGCAGTATAAAAGTCATGTTAAGAGGTAGAAGATTATTTCTTATCAATCTCAGGTGGGTTAGAACAAATGATGTTTAGAGGAAAGATCCTACTTACTGTAAGAAGTTATAATGGTCAAGAGATGTTGTAATATGTAACTGTCCACAGCACTGGTGAAGAAACAAAGACATCCATTTCTCTATCTCAAAAAGGAATAGATCACATTCTCTCCCCTTTTGAGGAGCAAAATGAGACAGAGTAGGAGAAGATTCAACTTAGAATCACTTTAAAATTGAGGTGCAAAAATTAGTGATAAACCAAAAGGGATCTGGATTTCTATTTCAATTTCCTTCCCATCAGGACATATATTAGTCTGCTTTTCATTATTTTAAATTATCTGAGAGGAGCTTCTTTAGGAAGCAAAAGTTTGTTTTAGTTTACAGTTGGAGGTTACAGGAACAGGAAGCCCAGGGGCCCAGCATCAACTGGATGCTGATCATGGTGGGTACCGAGGCATGATAACATGATGGGTCAAGAAGCAGACAAAGAATCTGGGTGGATCTTGAACCCAAATAATCCAACCTCTTATGAGAGCCACCCTCCTAGGGTACACCCTCAATGACCCAAAGATCTCTCTCCTATCCTGCTTCTTAGGCGCCATAATTAGATCACCCATAATCCATCAATCATTAACACTGAGATATCAGAGCATAAACACTTGTGTGAACTTTGGGGAGAAAAATCAACATCAAACCATAGTAGGAAATATGGTGCTCTGATGGAGGA
The DNA here is from genome assembly GCF_033115175.1 of Lepus europaeus. Taxonomy (NCBI): domain Eukaryota; kingdom Metazoa; phylum Chordata; class Mammalia; order Lagomorpha; family Leporidae; genus Lepus; species Lepus europaeus. The sequence continues at coordinate 134,567,119 of NC_084828.1, forward strand.
TAAGTGCCAAGTACAGGAATACAGAAAATAAAAGAAAGCAAACTGAGTGTGAAAAGAGTGAAAAGTCCAGGAAACATGTGTATTGGATGACTTTCTAAAGACTGAAAAACCAGGACAACTAATGATTCAAAAATTTGAATTGAAATGCAAATACCAGTTATAAAACAAAGACACAAACTCTTTATTCTTTTGAGATTGATTAAGACTTCATTAAATTCTGGCATCTGTTTGTGCATAGAAAATTATTGAGATGGCATCTTGTAAAGTGGCCGGCATCTTTTCTCCTTCCCTTGACCATTACATGTAGCTATTTACCTGCATATACTTGCTTATCACATTGTTGAAGACCAGGAAAAAGAAAACAACCAATAATGACTGCCAGACCAGGAAAATGAATTTTTCTCCTTATTAGAAAAATTTCAATATGCAGTTACTTCAAAAGTTTTGGAAAAATGGAATACAACATTAGTTTATTTTGGTACAAATTTTAAAAAATCTATACACAGGGGCCAGTGCTGTGGTGTAGCAGGCAAAGGCACTGCCTGCAGTGCGGCATCCCATATGGGCACCGGTTTGAGTCTTGGCTGCTCCACTTCCATCCAGCTCTCTGTTATGGTCTGGGAAAGCAGTAAAAGATGGCCCAAATTCTTGGGTCCCTGCACCCACATAGGAGACTGAAAGAAGCTCCTGATTCCTGGCTTTGGATCAGCGCAGCTCCGGCCATTGTGGTCACCTGGGGAGTGAACCAGTGGATGGAAGACCTCTCTCTCTCTCTCTCTCTCTCTCTCTCTCTCTCTCTCTGCTTCTGCCTTTCTAATAAATAAATAAATTGTTAAAAATCTATACATAATTTTTCATAACACACATTTTCCATGAACTTTTTTGAAGATTTCCTCATATAGGGAGATGGTCACATATGTGATAAATTCATAGGGAGAATTTGCCTGGCTTGTATTTTTACTTGACCTATAAAATCTTGGTGAAGGTATGGATTCACTTCCTAAATGCCTGCAATGACTGGGGTGGGCCAGAATCAAAACAGAAGCTCAGAATTTGATCCAGACTTCCCAATTACTTGAGCTATCACCACTGCCTACAAGTGTTTGCATTAATAAGAAGCCGGAATTATAGGCTGGATGTGGATATTAAACCCTGACATGCTGATACAGGACACGAGTACCCCAACTGGCATCTTAACCCAAAGGCTTGCCCTGAATGAGCTCCCTGTTTATGTTATCTCTAAGCTTGGGAAAACTTTTCATTTCATGGTACAGAATATAGAGCCAAAACATAAAACTTCTGTTTTTCTCAATATGTTATATAAACATTGGATATAGGGCTGCCAAGGGTGCATGAATTTGTGTTAGAATATCAGATTAGGAGAAGCAGAGAAAACTCCACAATATTTATTAAATTCCTTTTGAGTATTTTACTAAAAACTAAATAAGGCAGCTGGGACAAAACTCCATGAGGCCTAGTAGAAAAAAGTAACTGGTCAGTTTGAGCTGGACAGTCATTCTGCAGGTCATCCTGTTCTGAGAAATATTAAATTCTAACCAGGCAAAGTACAGACCTTGATGTACAGCCTGAATGTAAAATTGATATCTCAGAAATGCACTATATTAAAATAAGAGATATTTTAGCCCAAGAGTAACAATTCCTCTATAGCAATCAAAATGAAGCTTTAAAATAAAATTGAAGAAAGCATATATGGTGTGCCAATAACCACTGCCTACCAGAATAACTCTTTGACAGAATGCAATATCCATTGTTCAACAAGATAAGATGTAAAATATTCACTATAGAATTAAAATTTTTTTAAATTTTTATTTTTAAACTTTTATTTAATGAATATAAATTTCCAGTGTATAGCTTATAGATTACAATGGCTTTCCCCCCAAACTTCCCTCCCACCCGCAACCCTCCCCTTTCCCGCTCCCTCTCCCCTTCCATTCACATCAAGATTCATTTTCAATTCTCTTTATATACAGAAGATCAGTTTAGTATATATTAAGTAAAGATTTCAACAGTTTGCACCCACGTAGCAACACAAAGTGAAAAATACTGTTGCAGTACTAGTTATAGCATAATTTTCTATGCAATTTCCAATTTGAAACCAAGTTTTTTTTCTCATTTTCTTTTTTTTTTTTTTTTTTTTTTTGACTGGCAGAGTGGGCAGTGAGAGAGAGAGACAGGGAGAAAGGTCTTCCTTTTGCCGTTGGTTCACCCTCCAATGGCTGGCAGCGTGCTGCGGCCAGCGCACCATGCTGATCCGAAGGCAGGAACCAGGTGCTTATCCTAGTCTCCCATTGGGTGCAGGGCCCAGGCACTTGGGCCATCCTCCACTGCACTCCCGGGCCATAGTAGAGAGCTGGCCTGGAAGAGGGGCAACCGGGACAGAATCTGGTGCCCCGACCGGGACTAGAACCCGGTGTGCCGGTGCCGCAAGGTGGAGGATTAGCCTATTAAGTCACGGTGCTGGCCTTTTTTTTTTCATTTTCAATTATCTTTATATACGGAAGATTGATTCAGTATATACTAAGATTTCATCAGTTTGCACCCACACAGAAACACAAAGTGTAAAAATACTGTTTCAGTACTAGTTATAGCATTACTTCGCATTGGACAACACATTAAGGACAGATCCCACATGAGACGAAAGTACACAGTGACTCCTGTTGTTGATTTAACAATTTGACACTCTTGTTTATGGCATCAGTAATCTCCCTAGGCTCTAGTCATGAGTTGCCAAGGCTATGGAAGCCTTTAGAGTTCGCCGACTTCGATCTTATTCCCACAGGGTCATAGTCAAAGTGGAAGTTCTCTCCTCCCTTCAGAGAAAGGTACCTCCTTCTTTGATGGCCCCGTTCTTTCCACTGGGATCTCACTCACAGAGATCATTCATTTAGGTCTTCTTTTGTTTTTGTTTTTTTTTTTTTTTGCCAGAGTGTCTTGGCTTTCCATGCCTAAAATACTCTCATGGGCTCTTCAGCCAGATCCAAATGCCTTAAGGGCTGATTCTGAGGCCAGAGTGCTATTTAGGACATCTGCTATTCTATGGGTCTGCTGTGTCTCCCGCTTGCTTCCCATGTTGGATTGTTCTCTCCCGTTTTGATTCTATCAGTAAGTATTAGCAGACACTAGTTTTGTTTGTGTGATTCCTTTGACTCTTAGACCTATCAGTGTGATCAACTGTTTCAAAGTACAGCTTTTGGATTATAGCAGCTTTCCCCCCCATAATCTCCCTCCCACCCACAAACATCCCATCTCCTGCTCCCTCTCCCATTCCATTCGCATCAAGATTCATTTTCAATTATCTTTATATATGAAGATCAACTTAGTATATACTAAGTAAAGATTTCAACAGTCTGTACCCACACAGATACACAAAGTATAAAATACTATTTTAGTAATATTTTTACCATTAATTCACATAGCACAACACATTAAGGACAGAGATCCCACATGGGTCATAAGTGCACAGTGACTTCTGTTGTTGTTGATTTAACAATTGACACTCTTATTTATGATGTCAGTAATCACCTTAGGCTCTAGTCATGAGTTGCCAAGGCTATGGAAGCCTCTTGAGTTCACAAACTCTGATCTTATTAGACAAGGCCATAGTCAAAGTGCAAGTTCTCTCCTCCCTTCAGAGAAAGGTACCTCCTTCTTTGATGGCCTGTTCTTTCCACTGGGATTACACTCAGAGATCTTTCATTTAGGTCTTTTTTATTTTCCCCACAGTTCTTGGCTTTCCATGCCTGGGAAACTTTTTTTTTTTTTTTTTGGCCAGATCCGAATACCTTAAGGGCTGAATCTGAAGCCAGAGTGCTGTTTAGGACAACTGCCATTCTATGAGTCTGCTGTGTATCCTGCTTCCCATGTTGGATCATTCTCTCCTTTTTAATTCTATCAGTTAGTATTAGCATTCACTAGTCTTGTTTATGTGATCCCTTTGACACTTAATCCTATCATTATGATCAATTATGAAGTTAAATTGATCATATTGACTAGTAAGATGGCATTGGTTCATGCCACCTTGATGAGATTGAATTGGAATCTCCTGGCACATTTCTAGCTCTATCATTAGTGGTAAGTCTGTGTGAGCAAGTGACAAACTGTACATCTCCTCCCTTTTTTATTCCCACTCTTATCTTTAACAGAGATCACTTTTCTCATCAAAGAAATGTGAAATATATGCAGGAATAATGACTGATAGAAAGAAACAGGAATGACACAGATCTTAGGAATAGCAGATATAGACTTTAAAACTATTACCATAAGTATTTTCATGGATTTAAAGGAAAAGATCATTGCAGTAAGTAAACAGATTGGGTTAATTCAGCATAAAAGGGGAAACTATAATAAAAGAAACTAAAATTATGTTTCAGACTTTACTACTTCAAAAAAAAAAAAAAAAACAACAACAACAACAAAAACACTGACCTTACAACAAATTGAACACTTAAAAGAAAAGGTCATTGATTGTAATGGGCAATAAGGAGTTTTCAAGATGATGCACAGTGATAAGGAGTTTAATAAGGCTTAGTAACACATTAACACATTAGACAATATAAAGAAGTCTAAAATATATCTCACTAAAGGTCCAGAATAAGAGGAAAAATATTTGAAGAAATATAACTAAAAATTTTAGAATTGGTTGAAAATTAGTCTTTAGATTCATGAAACAAGGTAAACACACACAGATACACACAGAGGCACATCTTCCGTAAAAATTGAAACTGGTGATTAAAAGACCTTAACAGATGAAAAGAGGAACAAACATTATAAATAGGTGAATGGGTAAAATGTAGTTTTTTTTTATCATTGGAAGCAATATAAACCATATGACAATGAAATGACATATTTAATGTGTGTAAAGGAGAAAAAGAACCTGTCAATTTTGTTTTTTATATGCAGAAAATTTTCTAAAATGAAAATGAAATAGACATAATCACTTAAACAAACTCTAAGAAAAATTTCACCAGCAAAATACCTGCTAACTAAAATTATATGTAGTTTTTCATGGTGGAAGGGTGTCATGGGTTTTTAGTATATGTTCAATGAAAATGTAGGATAATTATAGCAGAAGAAATAGGAAAAAAAGTAAAGTGAATTGTTTTAAGGTTCTCACCTTATATGCCAAGTTTAATGTTGATTCTAAGTAGAATATTATAAGTGGGTCATGTATATTACAATCTTCAGAACAATTACTGAAATTAAGAGATACAGGACAAGGCCAGTGGTTTGGCATAGCGGGTAAAGCTGCCGCCTGCAGTGCCTGTATCCCATATGGGAGCTGATTCCAGTCCTGGCTGCTCCACTTCCTATCCAGCTCTCTGCTATGGCCTGGGAAAGTAGCAGCAGATGGGCCAAGTCCTTGCGCCCTTGCACCTGTGTGGGAGACCTGGAAGAAGCTGCTGGCTCCTGGTTTTGGATCGGCGTAGCTCTGTCCATTGTGGCTATCTGGGGAGTGAACCAGAGGATGGATGATCTTTCTCTCTGCCTCTGCCTCTCTCTAATTCTTTCAAACAACAACAACAACAAAATCTTAAAAAAATACAGGATAAACAGCAATGGAGGAAATAAATGAGTACTCAGAAACAGTTGATTAATTCAAAAGAAGGCAGAGAAGGAAGAAAAAGGAACATAGGACATATAAATTCAGTAGAAAACAAATGTTAAGACAGAATTACACAAAGTTATATTAATATTATATTAAATGTTAATACATTAAAGACTCAAATTGAAAAACTCTATTCTAAGACTGAATTTGAAAACATGACTCTTTAAATGAAAGAAATTTTGAAATTAAGATGCATAAATAAATGTACATGATAGAATCATAAATCCCAAGAATAACTGTTAATGCTAAAGTAGATTTCAGGAAGATAGTTATTATCATTTTTTTTTTCTTTTTTATTTATTTGACAGGTAGAGTTATAGACAGTGAGAGAGAGAGAGAGAGAGAGAAAGGTCTTCCTTCCATTGGTTCACTCCCCAAATGGCCTCTGCAGCTTGCCCTGCGCCGATCTGAAGCCAGCAAATGGCTTCCCATGCAGGAGCAGGAGCCCAAGCACTTGGGCCATCCTCCACTGCACTTCCGGGCCACAACAGAGAGCTGGACTGGAAGAGGACTAACCAGGACTAGAACCTGGTGTCCATATGGGATGCTGGCGCCACAAGCAGAGGATTAACCAAGTGAGCCATGGCGCTGGCCCCTACTATTATCATGTTTTAAAAAGGACCTTTCATAATGACTCACAGAGATCATTCATTTAGGTCTTTTTTTTTTTTTTTTCCCCATGATATCTTGGCTTTCCATGCCTGCTATACTCTCATGGGCTCTTCAGCCAGATCTGAATGCCTTGAGGGCTGATTCTGAGGCTGGAGTGTTGTTTAGGACATCTGCCATCCTATGAGTCTGCTGTGTATCCCACTTCCCATGTTGGATCTTTCTCTCCCTTTTTGATTCTATCAGTTAGTATTAGCAGATACTTGTCTTGTTTGTGTGATCTCTTTGACTCTTAGACCTATCAGAGCTATCAATAATGACAAAAAGATCATCTCATTAAGAAAAAATCCTAAATGTACATGAATCTAATAATATAGCTTCAAAATATAGGAAGCAAAAACTGATAGAACTAAAGGGAGAAATAGACAAATTACAAACAAACTAGGAGATTTTAACAAGGCTTTCCATAAATAATCGAACAAACAGGAAAACATCAATAAGGATATGAAAGGTGGAAGACAGTCTGTTCTTCACTTTGAGAGACCTTTGCAGAACCTATAGATTCCTATTCTGCTTCCATTCAAAACTGAAATATAACTGAGATTTCACAATTGAGATTTGTTTGAAACACTCGTTGCTGTGAGATTGCAGTAGGCAGAACGTTAAGGTGACTTTCAAGGTTATTACCCACTGAGGTACTCAGTCTGTAAAATCCCCAAGTTTGTAAACATGATGGAAATTACTCCCATGCTTAGGTTATATTATAGAGTGCAGGACACTAAGAAAAGGAGAAAGGATTCTCCATTGTTAAATCTGAAGAGAAGAAGGACCAAATGGCAAAGGATGAGACTAGCCCTTGAACATGAGAGCAGGCCCATGCTGATAGCCAGCAAATAAATGGGGATATAAAGCCTACTATCACAAGAAACTGAGCTCTGCCAATAACTTGAGTGTGTTTGGAAGCCGATTCTACCTGAGAACTCCAAATAAGTGCTCAATCTGAATGGTACCTTGATTTTTCCTTTATGAGACAATGAGCAGAAAAACAGCCATATTATGTTTACAATGTGTTCTACAAAACTATAAACTAATAAATGGGTGTTGTTATAAGCCAACAAGTTTGTAGAAATTTGTTATATAACATTAGAAACCCAATACAATGACTTTTGTTCAGGGGAGTAACTATTCAGTTTTCTCATCAATTAAAAATTGTATAGTACTATCTTGAATTTATTTGAGAATTAAATAAAGTTAAAGAACTTAACTGAGTGTTTTACAAATGTTAGTTTCTACTTTATTGTGTTATTTTGAAGACTCAGTGAAATGATACCTTAAAAAATTGTAAGAATAATGGCTGATTTCTCATGACTCCATAATGATGTTATCAATGCTATTATTGTTAAGAATAAGAAATTTGGGGCTGGCACTGTGGGGTAGAGGGTAAAGCCGTTGCCTGCAGTATCAGCATCCCAAATAGGCGCCGATTTGAGTCCCGGCTGCTCCACTTCTGATCCAGCTCTCAGCTATGGCCTGGGAAAGCAGTAGAAGATGGCCCAAGTCCTTGGGGCCCTGCACCCACCCAGAAGAAGCAGCTGGCTCCTGGCTTTGATTAGGCACAGCTCTGGCCATTGCAGTCACAGGGGAGTAAACCAGCAAATGGAAGACCTCTGTCTCTCTCCCTCTCTGCCTCTCTGTAATTTTGCCTTTCAAATTAATAAATAAATCTTTAAAAAGAAGAATAAGAAATTCAACATGAAGTTCTAAGTGTTGCCTTTTTCTTTCCTTTGGAACACTTTAATTATGGCTGAAGGTTTTTAGTCATTTTATGATGGCTTTAAAGTAAAACTAATTCTTTCTTCGAAGAACAAACACTAAAATACAGTATTTATTTCTATAGGTAGGAATTTCAGATCTTAACTGTCTTCCTGTCCAAGAGAAAAAATTAATCTTGAAACAAAATTGTACATCATTCATTTTGAATGCGGATATCACTTGTACGTGGATTTCATTGATTCCTCATAAAGATGATAACATACACAGAGAGAAAAAACAACCAATTCAGATTCTAGTTTTCTTACACTGACGAAGAGAGCAGTACTGTTTAAACATAAGACCAAGGATGTAACAAAGATTTTCCAGAAGAATAATATCCTCGATATGAATTGTCAAATTTTTTAAGAAAAGATACCATGAAGTATAGATCATAGGAAAGGCCTCATTTTTTATTGCTGTTCCAATCAGAAAATCAAGGCCATGACATTCACTGGGTTGTTATGCTCAAGAATTCAAATGTAACAGTTTACTTGAAGGGCAAACACAGCTGAATACATTTGGGTTTCTAGAGTTAAAGGAAACTATTACATTAAGAATCATGATTGAGCTCACACTATCTCTCTAATGCAAGCACACATTTCAGTGTCACTGTCTGGCACCTTACAATAACAGAAAACATCTGTATAATGGCCTATAACATTACACGGTGCATTACAATTAGAAATGTGCTGAACTGGTGGATTGGGGTTTATTTATGGCCCTTGAAACAAAAGATTCTATGAGCTCCTCATGAAATAAAGTGAATATTTGAGTGCAACAATTACATTTTAATTGATATTATCACTAGAGAAATTTCTTTCAGAACAGACAAAATTTAAAATATTTACTGTTAAAAAAAATCATTACTAGTTGGCTGGAAGTCTTTATTATTGGAGAGGTAAAGAATGAAAGAGAATTATAAAAAATACATCATGCTTTCTGGGATAATATTTTTCTATAATCGAGTAAAATCTTTTTAATTGCCTATAAAATCAAGTCTCTGCAGGTTGTGATAAGAAGAAACAGATTTGAAAACCTTGAATTTCTATTTATTTATTATTTTTTTTTAAATTTTTTGACAGGCAGAGTGGACAGTGAGAGAGAGAGAGAGAGACAGAGAGAAAGGTCTTCCTTTGCTGTTGGTTCACCCTCCAATGGCCGCCGCGGCTGGCGTGCTGTGGCAGGCGCACCGTGCTGATCCGATGGCAGGAGCCAGGTGCTTCCTCCTGGTCTCCCATGGGGTGCAGGGCCCAAGCACTTGGGCCATCCTCCTCTGCACTCCCTGACCACAGCAGAGAGCTGGACTGGAAGAGGGGCAACTGGGACAGAATCCGGTGCCCCGACCTGGACTAGAACCCGGTGTGCCAGCGCCGCAAGGCAGAGGATTAGCCTAGTGAGCCGCGGCGCCAGCAGAAAAACCTTGAATTTCTTAAGAACAGAAAACTGTTTTTTGCTGTGTTACCATTAAAACTGGAAAGTTTGAACAGTGACAGTTCATGAACTGCTTCTAGTAGGAGTCAAAGTTATTCCACAAAATCTCCACATATGAGAGCAAATAATTGCAGTTCACGAACAACTTGTTCTTCATTTTCAATCACAGGTAATTGTATACACATTTAAATTTGTTTATTTTGCATGCATAACCTCATATTCATAAAGATAGTTTAATCATTGATACCTAATGAGTGGGAAAATTATGGTGTTTAATCATGCACCCAGATTTCTCTGTTTTGTCCTGCTGTGGGAAAGATGTCATACTCATATCAAACAAAAATATTTTATTTAACTTTCAGAAATGTTAAAAATCAAAGGAAGAGTAATAACGAAACAACATTTTAGAAGATGAGGTGCCCATATTTGTGGTAAAAAAATCTAATAAATTTTATTACATTTGAAAGTTCGCTATGAACATCTGCTATTGTTACCATAGAAATCTGTTTATTTTAAGATACTTAAAGCTAGATTTGTAAAACTGTCTTAATATTCTCCAATTTTTATTATGTTAAAAATCCAAACTTAAAGTTTACTCTTGATATAATTAAATTACAACCAGCAATTACAAATAGTATTTGTGCTGAAATTAAAAAATTTAAAATCATAACAATTATTCAATTAAAAAATTTAAAATCATAACAATTATTCAAATACATTACCAGAGGAGACTTTTATACTCCCTGTTTGAGTACTGATTACTGACTGGATTCCAGAATGACATTAGACTTTCTCCAAACCAGCTTATAAGCGCTAGAGTTTTGGTAGTCCCTCAATTAACCATGCATCACAAGATAATCACACATGGTCATAAAAGAGCACAAAACTTCAGTCAGTAGACAACGGAAAGGGGCCAAGACCATTGTAGTATCTGCTGGGAAGGAGGACTACATTGTCCATTTGCCTGTAATGTTTCAAGATAACATAATCATCAAATTATGAGAGTCTTGTTTTCGGAGAAAACAGTGGGCTGTAAAAAGATGTCTTTATTTGGATATGTGGTTCAAGAATAAAGAGACTTTTTTTTGTGATTTAAGATATTTTAGGGGATTATTGGGCAATAAGTGAATTTGAGCTAGCTAGATATGAAGTTGAATTTTTAATTCTTTTTCTTCTTTTGGATTTGATATAACACAAGCGAAGTTTATTTTATGTTACTGTTTTATGTCTCTGAGCTTTTGAATCATTTCAATGGACAAGAATCCTCTTTCTGAGTAGGAGACAAGGAAAAGAGAACAAGAAGGGAAAAGGGGGAACAAAGGAATGAAAGGAAGGGGGAATGAAAGCAAAAAAGAGGAAGAACAGAAGTCAATGAAACAATGAAAAATGAAATTAGCATAGCTTAATTGTTTCCAGATTATGTAAATGAAGATACAGGAAACACACATGTTGCAAATATCACATGGCACTATTAAGTCAGAACTTATCAACTTATGAAGAACAACTGTCTTGAGGTATGAAAGACTGATCACATACTTTACAGATGCTGTCCCACGTCACGTGTCAGTCAAATGGTTTTGAGCCTGGACTTCTAGGAACTGCATGGCTGTTTTTTTTTTTTTTAGGTTTATTTATTTATTTGAAAGCCAGTTACAAAGAGAGAGAGAGCCAGAGAGAGAGGTCTTCTACCCACTGATTCACTCCCCAAATAGCTGCAACAGACAGGAAAGGGCCAGGCTGAAATAGGAGACAGGAGCATCATCCAGATCTCCTACATAGGTGGCAGGGACGCAAGCACTTGGGTCATCTTCCCCTGCCACAGGCATTAACAGGGAGCTTGATTGGAAGTGGAGCAGCTGCATCTGGAACCAGAGTCCATATAAGATGTGGTGGCTTAACCTGCTGCGCCAGAAAACCAGCCCCTGCAGGTCTGCTTAACAAGCTAAATGAAACCCTGCTAATGTGCCTGGAAAAGCAGTGGAAGATGGCCAAAGTCCTAGGGCCCCTGCACGTGGGAGACCTGGAAGGAGCTCCTGACTCCTGCCTTCAGATTGACTCAGCTCCTGGCTGTTGCAGCCATTTGGGGAGTGAAGCAGTGGATGGAAGATTTCCCTTTCTCTCTGCTTCTGCCTCTGTCTCTCTGTAACTCTAACTTTCAGATGAATAAATGAATCATAAAAGAAAAAAGAAGCTAAATGAAGGTGGCATTTTCCCTTGAATGCTTAGTTTGCTGGTAAAGTGTAACTTTTTTATGGCAACAAGTGAAAGTACATGGTTTCTGAAAATTTGGTGTTGCTTATCAGAAACAAAAATAGACTCAGAGTAAAGTAGAATTGCTTATAAACTGCTGATCAAAACCTACAGTTGGTCATGAAATCAAGTTATTAAATCTAAACCAGCATTGTTTTTTTTCCTTAAAAAATAGAGTGCATTGCAATGACTAGTGGTAACTTGAATGTGGGATTCAGGGGCTAAAAATAAAATATCTCACAGATCATTTCTATGAATACACTTTGAAAAATGTCAGTTTAGACTATGGACAACAGTAAGTAGGAGGAAGAAATATGTGTATGTATGTACTACCATCCAGAACTTTGGGTGTACGTGAATGGGGTAGCAGAAATACTCATAGCTTAGAGCAAGAGGATTCGTAGCAGGAAACTATACACAACTGTCTATCTGAATCCTTCCTTTCCCCTATGAAGGCCTGGAACACAGAGACATGGAATCCTGGGAAACCACCAATTTACAAGGAACATGAAGTCAGAAAGCTGCATTTCTTCTTCAGAGTTCTGGGTAAAGGCAGTTGGTAGCACAGGGCTTGGCAATATAGAGCCATTGATTTGGGATATCAATTTACGCTAGGCAGGTCTGGGTGGAGAAGTGTCCAGAAAGCCATGTCCACTCTGTTGTCCTTCAGAGAATCCTATGGGATGCGGGAAGAATCCAAAATGACTCTCTTGTTCAGTGATGCATGAGACATGACGTCCTTGAAGGGTAGGTAGATGAGGAGTGAAGGGACTGGCAGCACAGTATGAGCTCCCCAGAGCAGTCACTGCACTTTACCACCACTGAGAGGACAGAGGGCAAGGTGTTCCAGCAGCATACATAGGCAGCTTCCAATTTCAGGAAGACACTGAAGTACCAAGAGCCTAGACCATCTCAGGGTAGAGGAGAAGAACAGTCTGGATGTTGACTGAGTTTATACAGGAAATACAGCTTTAAACAGCTTTAAACTGCAAGTTACCTTGTCCATCAAAATTCTTTACAACTACAGTGGAAATGAGTACTGGGAATACAAGATAAATTCAAATTAAACAGATATTACAAATAAAAGAAACCTTTCATTCAGTGCTTCAAAAACCAGTGAATTTGCAGTTCCTGGACTTAAACTTTAGATATCAGTTTCCATCAGAAAATACTGAAATCTCACCCAGACTTCACAAAACTTCAAGTTTTGTGTTGCTAGTGCAAAGTGAAGAAAAGGGTATAATATGTATAGTTTAGGTGATAAAAATATAAATGCTATTTTGCTATAACTTCAAATAGTTTGATACATAACTTTAAAATCATTAGGTAAGATACATCACTCCACTGAAAATTCAACACTTCCTACTTTGTTCATTACATTTATGATTCTTCTATACTTTATAATAAGTATTATATCTCCTATACTTTTTATAATAAAGTTACTTTGTCTATGATATTTTGTCCGTTAACTGGTTTGCAGATCCCTCATTTTGTGTTTTTATGATGATATTGAAATTAAAGCCCTTTACAATTGCCTAATGCTGAGGCAAGGTATCAGCCAGGATCCAGTGTCCACTCAGCTGAAGGTGCCCTTGTTCTTCCTTTAGGATTGCTAATTAACCACCGAACAAAAGGAATTTAGTGAATTAAGAGAAAGGTGCAAATAGCCTTGGAAAATTTTCCAACAATTAATAATTAATGATCAATATCATCTCACAGGGTTTTGCTTTGGAGAAATTCCTGGGTGGGAAGCAACAAAGTCCTGAATTCCAGCCCTTAGACTCAGCGAAACCTACCTGACCATCATAAAGGTTCCTTGAAGATCAAGGCGTTGCAGATTGATCAAGGAAAGTCCTGAGTACCACTGACCAACCAGGAACTTAGAAACCAGCTGAACATACACCTCTTACCCCAATTTCAATCTGGAAAAACCTTGATCCCTAACTCCTCAGGAAGTCTGAGAATTAGACAGTAAGTGCTTAACTCCTCAATCTGCACTTTGCAATAAAATCTCTGTTCTTTCACCAGCCCTATGTCAATAATTGGCTTTTTGTGTGTCAGGTGAGCATGATTTGGGTAGGCAGGTAACATGTGTGTGGCAGGGAAATAAAAACTACCAGCACCCAAGCTGTGTGCAACGTACAAATCTCATCACCTTCTGGGAAGATTCAACATGGCTGAAAACTCGGCACACCCACTTCTCATTTCTCATCATGCAGCTAAGCCTCTCTTTCTATCAAGCTCAGAAACTACAACGCCTTCCTACAGAACAAAATGTGATCAGCAGACCTGCTCAAAACCCTGCCTCCTTTGGACATTCAATCAGACCCTGCCCTGAGCACAACCACTTACCCTATAAAAATGATAACTCCAGCCTGGGTTGGGCAATTTTCCCTCATGAGGCTTCTTATACTTATGTCTGAGTGTGTACTACTCCTTTTCTTTAGAATAAATCTCATTTCTTGCCACTTCTATCTACAGCTCCTGGTTGTACTCTTAAATACGGGAAGAAAAGAACCTGGACTAAGTCTAGCTGGTCGTCTCTCCAAGCCCAGCTGGGGATATTGTTCCTTTTAGCATAATTTGTGGGTCCTGTATCCCACAACAGAGACCCAGGTTTGGAGGTTCTATTGTAATCCTCCAACTAGTTTGGGGGATTATTCTGTAATAATATTGATTCAATGCTGTACAGTTACCAGAATCAGATTATAGTTGTCATTTTTTTTTAGTATTTCTTTTGCAGTGCAGAAGTTTCTCAGCTTGATGTAATTCCATTTGTCAATTTTGGCTTTGATTGCCTGTGCTTCTGGGGTCTTCTCCAGGAAGTTTTTGCCTGTGCCAATGTCTTGCAGAGTTTCGAGTAATTTCATGATATTGGATTGTATATTTAGGTCATCTATCCATTTTGAGTAGGTTTTTTTTTTTTTTTTTTTTTTTGGACAGGCAGAGTGGACAGAGAGAGACAGAGAGAAAGGTCTTCCTTTGCCTTTGGTTCACCCTCCAATGGTCGCCGCGGCAGGCGCGCTGCAGCCGGTGCACCACGCTGATCTGAAGGCAGGAGCCAGTCCCGTGGGGTGCAGGGCCCAAGCACTTGGGCCATCCTCCACTGCACTCCTGGGCCATAGTAGAGAGCTGGCCTGGAAGGGGGGCAACCGGGACAGAATCCGGCGCCCTGACCGGGACTAGAACCCGGTGTGCCGGCGCCGCTAGGTGGAGGATTAGCCTGTTGAGCCACAGCGCCGGCTCTTGAGTAGGTTTTTGTGTAAGGTGTAAGGTGCAAGGTAAGGGACTTGGGGACTCATTTCACACTAGATTTCATATGGAGATCCACATTTCCCAGCACCATTTGTTGGAGAGACTGTCTTTGCTCAAGGGACTGATTTAAGCTCCTTCATCAAAGATAAGTTGGTTGTAGATGTGTGGATTGATTTCTGGAGATTCTATTCTATTCCAATGGTCTACACATCTGTTTTTGATCCAGTAAAAGGCTCTTTTGCTTATAACTGCTCTGCAGTATGTCTTGAAATATGGTATTGTGATCCCTAAGCTTTGTTTTTGTTGTATAAGATTGCTTTAGCCATTTGGGGTTTTCTGTGTTCCATATAAATTTTAGGAACATTTTTTTCTAGATCTGCACAGATTGTCACTGGTATTTTAATTGGATAGCATTGAATCTGTGAATTGCTTTAAGTAGGATGGACACTTTGAAGTTGATTCTTGCAATTCATGAACATGGAATATTTTTCTATTTTTAATATCTTTTTCTATTTTTTATTGACTGTTTTGTAATTTTCATCATAGAGATCTTTGACATTCCTGCTTAACTTTATTCCAAGGTATTTAATACCTTTTGTAGCTGTTGTGAATGGGATTGATCTTAAATGTTCTTTATCAGCCGTGGCATTGTCTGTGTACACAAAGACTATTGATTTTTCTGTGTTGATTTTATATCCTTATACTTTAACAAATTTTTATGAGATAGAATTGTCTCTCAGTGGAGTCTTTTTGATCGAATCATGTCAACTGCGAATAGGGATAGTTTGACTTCCTCCTTCCCAATTTGTATCCCTCTTATTGCTTTTTTTTTTTTTTTTTTTTTTTTTTTTTTTTTTTTTTTTTTGCCTAATGGCTGTGGCTAAAACTTTGAGAAATAAAACAAATAGCAATGATGAGAGTGGGTATCTTTGTTGGGTTCTGGATCTTAAAGGGAATACTTTCAGCTTTTCCCCATTTAGTAGTACACTAGCCATGGGTTTGTCTAAAATTGATTGCGTTGAGCAATCCATACCCAATGTTCATTCTATACCCAATTTGCTTAGTATTTTCATCATGAAAGGATGTTGTAGTTACCAAATGCTTTCTCAACATCTTTTTTAAAAAACATTTATTTTATTTATTTGAAAGACCGAGTTACAGAGAAAGGTAGAGGCCGGCGCCGTGGCTCAACAGGCTAATCCTCCGCCTTGCGGCGCCGGCACACCGGGTTCTAGTCCCGGTTGGGGCACCGATCCTGTCCCGGTTGCCCCTCTTCCAGGCCAGCTCTCTGCTGTGGCCAGGGAGTGCAGTGGAGGATGGCCCAAGTCCTTGGGCCCTCGTGGCGGCCATTGGAGGGTGAACCAACGGCAAAAGGAAGACCTTTCTCTCTGTCTCTCTCTCACTGTCCACTCTGCCTGTCAAAAAAAAAAAAAAAAAAAAAAAAAGAGAAAGGTAGAGACAGAGAGATATGTCTTCCATCTGCTAGTTCACTCCCTAGATGGCTGCAATGGCTGGAGCTGCGCTGATTCAGAGCCAGGAGCCACGAGCTTCTTCCAGGGTCTCCCACATGGGTGCAGGGGCCCAAGGACTTGAGCCATCTTCTACTGCTATCCCAGGCCATAGCAGAGAACTAGATCAGGAGAGGAGTAGCCTGGACTAAAACCGGTGCCCATATGGGATGCTGGCACTTCATGCCAGGGCTTTAACCTGTTGCACCACAGCACTGGCCCCTCTCTGCATCTTTTAAGATAGCCATATGATTTTGTTCTTCAGTTTGTTAATGTGAATTATCACACTGATTTGCGAATGTTGAACCATCCCTACATACCAAGAATAAATCCCACTTGATCTAGGTGGATGATCTTTGTGATGTGTTGTTAGATTTGATTAGTTATTATTTTGTTGAGGATTTTTGCACCTATGTTCAACAGGGATATTGGTCTATAGTTCTCTGTCATATTTTTTTGGTTTAGGAATTAAGGTGATCCTGGATTCATAGAAGAGGGTCTTCATTACTGATTTGATTGGTGTATTGGTTATTGGTCTGTTTAGGTTTTCTATGTCTTCATGACAGTAGGTTGTATGTGTCCAGGAATCTATGTATTTGTTCTAGGTCTCCCAATTTCTTGGCATTCAGCTCTTTGTAGTAATTCCTAATGATTCCTTTTGTTTCTGTGGTATCTGTTGTTACGTCTACTTTTTCATTTCTGATTTTTTAAAAGATTTATTTATTTATTTGAAAGTCAGAGTTACACAGAGAGAAAGAGGCAGAGAGGGAGAGGGATCTACCATCCACTGGATCACTCCCCAGTTGGCAGCAATAGCCAGAGCTGTACTGATCCAAAGCCAGGAGCCAGGAGCTTCTTCCAGGTCTCCCACATGGGTGCAAGAGCCCAAGCACTTGGACCATCTTTCACTGATTTCTCAGGCCATAGCAGAGAGCTGGATCAGAAGTAGAGCAGAGGCTGGTGCCGTGGTGCAGTAGGTTAATCCTCCGCCTGTGGCTCCAGCATCCCTTATGGTCACCAGTTCTAGTCCCGGCTGCTCCTCTTCTAATCCAGCTCTCTGCTATGGCCTGGAAAAGCAGTAGAAGATGGCCCAAGTCCTTGAGCCCCTGCACCCATGTGGGAGACCGGGAAGAATCACCTGGCTCCTGGCTCTGGATCAATGCAGCTGCAGCCGTTGAGGCCATTTGGGGAGTGAACCAACGGAAGGAAGACCTTTCTCTCTGTCTTTTCCTCTCACTGTCTGTAACTCTACCTCTCAAATAAATAAATAAATAAATAAAATGTTAAAAAAAAGAAGTGGAGCAGCCGGGACTCAAACAGGTGTACATATGGGATGCCGGCACTGCCGGAGGTCGCTTAACCCACTATGCCACAGAGCCGGCCCCCTGTGGGATATTTTTTGCCACAAAGTTTTAGGTTTCCATGCCTGGAAGCTCTCACAGGCCTTTCAGCCAGACCAGGAAACCTCAAGGGTTAACTATACCATTTTTAATGACTAAACAGAAGCTGTTTGATTTGTGTCAAACATACTTGTAATGCCAATATTTGCTATGCTTTAAGAAATGTTATTTTTAGCATGATGCTATGGATTTTGTTTAACCTTCCATGATTTCACATTAGAAAGACCTTTTGGTTAATGACATAACCATTAATCTTCAAATGTTTGAAGGTGTCATTCACTCTAGTACTTTGTGACATGAAATCCCAAATATTTAGAAGCTCTTGAGTATAGTTACTACTATAATACCCCTATTTTATTAAAATATTTCTACATATTTTCTTTTTTAAAAGATCTATTTTTTTTGAAAGTCATAGTTACACAGATAAGGA
Organism: Lepus europaeus; assembly: GCF_033115175.1. Classification (NCBI taxonomy): domain Eukaryota; kingdom Metazoa; phylum Chordata; class Mammalia; order Lagomorpha; family Leporidae; genus Lepus; species Lepus europaeus. The sequence continues at coordinate 134,585,440 of NC_084828.1, forward strand.
GAGGCAGAGAGAGAGAGAGAGAGAGAGAGAGAGAGAGAGAGAGAGAGGTCTTCCATCTGTTGTTTCACTCCCCAGATGACTGCAATAGCTGGAGCTGTGATGATCCGAAGCTATGAGCCAGGAGTTTCTTCTGAGTATCCCGCGTGGATGCAGGGGCCCAAGGACTTGGGCCATCCTCTACTGCTTTCCCAGGCCATAGCAGAGAGCTGGATCAGAAGAGGAGCAGCTGGGACTGGAATCGGCGCCCATATGGGATGCTGGCGCTTCAGGCCAGGGCTTTAACCTGCTGCACCACAGAGCCGGCCCCTCTACATATTTTCTAACCCAACTCTTAGAAAAATTCAATAGAGACAAAAATACTATACTTTTACAAAACCAGTGTGGAATACTAATGCTACATATTTGAATGATGATTAAAATGCTCACAGTCATTTGGATGTGTAATTCAATCCAACAGTCAGAAATACTTTTTAGATGCTCTTCTGTCTTAGAAATAAGGGAAGGGGGAGACCACCATCTGTAATTCTGGCATGCCGTATGGGTGCAGGTTGAAGTCTCTACTGTTCCACTTCTGATCCAGCATTCTGCAGGTTTGTGTGGGAGGGTAGTGCAGGATTGCCCACGTGTTTGGGCCCCTGAACACACCTTCTCATGGCTCTTGGCTTAGGCTTGGTCCAGCCTGGGCTATTGTAGCCATTTGGAGAGTGAACCTGTTAAGGGAAGATCTCTCTGTCTCTACCTCTGTCTGTCTGTCCTCTCTGTGTAAATCTACCTTTCAAATACATAAAATAAACCTTAAAAAAGATAAGAAATCAAGGAAGGAGTAAGGAATATTTCTGGAGCATAATTTTAAGGAAGTAGTAATTCTGTAAAAATAATAATATATAAACATATCCTATCTTGTTTATAGCTATACTAGGGACTTAAATGAGCATAAATCTTTGTTTATTGAAAAACAGCTAATGTGGAATTTATTTCACTTTTTAAACCATCAGAAAACTGAAAGATCAAAAATTTTAAATTTGGCCTTGTAGACTCAGGCTCCAGGCTGAATTTTATGAACTCTGGCTACAAATCTGCCCCAGCATATTTCAGAACCATTGTGGTCCCCATGGACTTTGGCATCAGGCCTGACTACCTATGAATGCTGATAGTAGGCCTACCCACAGACCCCAGAAGCCAGCCTGACTGGAATGTCTGGCTGAATTGATGGACAAAATTGTTTTTTTCTGCTTAAGCTAATATTTAAAGACTGGAAGAAGTGACTAGTTCTTCAAATGTGCAGGCATCAATTCGATGCAACAAAGATAGTAAGAAATCAAGAAAATGTGTCACCACCAAGGAAACAAACAAAAGCACCATAACCACCCTGAAGAAATGTATATCTAAGAATTTCCCTGCAAATAATATTAAATATTCATTTTAGAGAAGCTCAGTGAGGCATAAGAGAACAGACAGATAACTAAATCTGGAAAATAATACATGAATAAAAGGAGAAGTTCTATAGAGATGGGAATCATTAAACTAATAATTAAAAAGTTCTAGAACTGAAGAAGTCAATGGTTCAACAGGGAGCATCAATAGCAGACTTGATCAAGTCAAAGAAAAATAATTAGTGAACTAAAAGGCAGTCATTTGAAATTACTTAGTCACGTGAACAACAGCAACAATAACAACAAAAATTAAAAATAGTAAAGGCACTACAGGACTTACAGGGCATTACCAGGTGAACCAAAAGATGCATTTTAAAATACCCAGGAGGAGAGAAAGAGAAATGAGAAAAAAACAAAACAAAACAAAAAAAAAACACTGTATATAAGTATTAGTTGAAGAATTCCAGATCTGGGGTGAGAAATGGTCATCTAGATTCATGTTATCCAACAGATTCCAAACTGAGTGAAACCAGGGTCTGGTGCTGTGGTGAACCGGGTAAAGCCACCTCCTGCAGCTCCGGCATCCATTATGGGCACTGATTCAAGTCCTGGCTTCTCCACTTCTGATCCAGCTCTTTGCTATGGCCTGGGAAAACAGTGGAAAATGGCTCAAGTCCATGGGCCCCTGCATCTGTATGGGAGACCTAGAGGAAGTTCCTGCTCCCAGTTTTGGATCGGCACATCTCTAGCAGTTGTGGCCATTTAGGGAATGAACCAGCGGATGGAAGACCTCTCATTCTTTCTGTTTCTGCCTCTTTGTAACTCTGCCTTTCAAATAAATAAATAAATATTAAAACAAACAAACAAACAAAAAAAAAACAAAACAAAAAATAGAGTGAACCCAAGGAGGTCTACCCTAAGACACATTACAATTAAATTGTCAAAAGTCAAAGGCAAACAGATAGTTTTTAAAACAACAAGAGAGAATCAATTTATCATGTATAAGAAAATCTCCATTATGGTGACAGAGGGATAATGTATTTAAAATGCTGAAAGAAAAACTAAATCTATCAACCAGCAAAGCTAGCCATTGGAAACAAAAGATAGTTTCCCAGACAGACAAACCAGAAATGTGGGTGGATGGGTACTCTTCCAAACTCATTCTACAAGGCCAGCATTACTCTGATTCCAAAAGCAGGCAGAGACAAAATAAAAAAGGAAAACTACGCACAAATATCCCATGTGAATATAGATGCAGTTCTCAGCAAATTACTAGCAAATTGAACCCAATGGCCTATCAAAGAGATCATTCTATCTGACCAAGTGGGATTTATGATGTGAAAGTTGAGATAGTTTGACATACACAAATCAATAAATATAACACATCACATGAACAGAATACAGGATAGAAATCACGAGAACATGGCAGTATACACAGAAAAAACACTGAATAAAATTCAACATTTCTCCAGGATAAAACAGAAAAAAATACCCCAACATAATAATATTTTATATGACAGAACCATAGACAATATAACATCAAATGAGGAAAGTGGAGAGCATTTCTCTAAGATCTCAAAGCAAAGATGTCCACATTTATCATTCTCATTCGACACAACTAAAAGTGTTAGCCAGAACAATTAGATAAGAGAAAGAAATAAAAATATACAAATGTCAGAAGCATTTTAATACACCAATAGTAAACTTGCTAGGAAATAAATCATGAAAATAATTCTATTTACAGTAAGTATAAAAATTAAATACCTTGGAATAAATTTAACCAAGAAGTAAATGACCTTTACAATGAAAACTGCAAAGCACTAAAGAAAGAAGAGACGCACAAGAAAAGATCTCTCATTTTCATGGATTGTAAGAATATTATTAAAATGTTCATATTATCCTAAAAGATTTTTACATATCTAATTCATCCACATAAAAACACCAATAACTTTCTTCACAGAAATAGAAAAAAAAAGCAACAAAATTTATATGGTACAAGAAAAGATCTTGAATAGCCAAATCATTCTTAAGCAAAAAAAGTTGGAAGTATAAAACCTGATCTGCAGTACTGGTCAACAGTAACCATGGCAGGATGTTACAGACATTAAAGATAGACACATTTACAAGTGGGACAGAATAGAGATCCTAGAAATAAATCCAGTCATGTACAGCCAACTGATTCTCACAAAGCTGCTGAAAACATACATTGGAGAAAGGACAGCTTTTATAAGGCATGGCACTGGAAAAACTGGATATGCATATGCAGAAGAATGAAACTTGATCCCTAGCTTTCACCAAATCCAAAAATCAACTCAATGTGCATTAAAGACCTAATGTAAGACCTAAAACTGTGAAATTCCTAGGAGAAAACACAGAGGAAACACTTCAAGACATTGGTGTAGGCAAAAATACTTAAAATAAAACCTCAAAAGCACAAAGAATAAAAGCAAACAGGATTATATAAAACTGAAAAGTTTCCTTACAGCAAAGGAAGCAATCAACAAGAATGAAGAGATAACCTGAAGATTGGGAATATATTTGTAAACTATTCATTTGACAGTGGATTAACATCTAGAATTGATAAGGAATTCAATAAACTCAACAACAAAAATACAAGAAATCTAATTAAAACATGAGAAAATAATCTGAACAGACTTGCCACAAGAGAAGAAATGCAACTGACCAACAGTACATGAAAAATGCTGGCCATCACTACCCTTCAAGAAATGCAGATCAGAATCACAGAAACATATCATCTTACTCCAGTCAGAATACCTGTTATTAAAAAAAAAAAACAAAACAGAAAAATAACAAATGCTGGAAATAATACAGAGGAAAGGGAACTGCTATACACTATTAGTGGAAATGTGAAGAGTATAGAATTTCCTCAAAAAAATTAAAAATGAACCTAGTATATGATCCAGGCGTTCACTTCTGGTTGCATGTCCCCAAAAATGAATTCAGCATATCAAAGCAATGTTTGCATCCCCATGTTTACTGCAATAATATTCATAATAACCAAGATTTGGAGTTAACCTAGGTGGCCAACAACAGAGGAATGAATAACTAAAATGTGTCATGCAAATATTGTTCCATCATGAAAATGAATGAAATCCTGTAATTTGAAACAAAATGGATGGAACTAGAGGACACCATGTTAAGTGAAATAAGCCAGACACAAAAAAACAAATACTCAGTGTTCTCTCTCAAATGCGGAAGCTAAGAATGTTCATTTCATATAGAAGAGAAGAGAGGAGATAGAGGGAGACTGGGTAATAGGTACCTAAACACAGATAGTTCCGGTGTTTAATAGCATAGTAGGGTGACTATCATTCAAAATAATGTTTTACATATTTTATGAATCAGAAGACAAAAGTTTGAAGTCTTCCAATATATGAAGCAATGATAAGAGGATTGAAATTGTAATAACTTGATCAGTACACATTGTATACATATATTGAAATATCACACTATACCTAATAAATATGCAAATTATTATATGCTAATTGAAAAGAAAGAAATTAAACAGGAAGCAGTTATATTCTCCATTTAGAGTCCCTCAGGTTGGATTTGAATTAAGTTTTAAGATGTTTTGATTCATGTTACATAATTTGGGTCAGAAATACTATGAAAGTGATGCTGTGTCCTTCTTAGCGCATTATATTAACAGGCCAAGTGTGGGGCTGGCACTGTACCACAGTGGGTGATCACTGCCTATGGTGCTGCTATCCCATGTGGGCACTGGTTCAAGTCCTGGTTGCTCCATTTCCAATCCAATGCCCTGCTAATATTCCTGGAAAACAGTGGAAGACAGCCCAAGTCCTTGAGCCCCTGTGACTACATAGGAGACCTGGAAGATATTCCTGGTTCCTGACTTTGGCGTGGCCCAGTCTGGTCGTTGTAGCCATTTGTGGAGTGGGCCAGTGGATGGAAGATCTCTTACTCTGTTTCTCCTTCCCTCTCTCTATAGAACTGCCTTTCAAATAAATAAATTATTTTTTAAAAAAGAGGCTTATAGTATTGGTTTGGCTTGTTCATGGTGTTAAATTTGATTACTTGATGTCTGGTGTTGTTGTAGAGTGAGTTAAGTCACTGCCTGCAATGCTGGTCTCCCATTTTGGCACAAGTTTGAGTCTCAGTTGCTTCATTTCTGATCCAGCCCCTTGCTAATGCACCTAAGAAAGCAGCAAAAGATGGCCTAAGTGCTTGGGACCCTAACACCCAGGAGCGAAACCCAGATAGTTTGAGACTCCTGGTGTCTGCCTGGCACAACCCTGGCTCTTGTGGCCATCTGGGAATGAACCAGCAGCTGGAAGATATTCCCCTCTCTCTCTGTCTCTCCCTTCTATTTATGTATCTTTCAAATAAATAATCTCTTTTTAAAATTTTGATTATTTCAATGTCTTTGTGTGATGAATCCATGTAACATTATTCTATTTCCTTCTTAAGTTATAACTAATTCATGGTATAATACCATATGTTAATATCTTCATTAAACTTTTCTCATGAGTTTTAGCCATCATTTCATAGATAAATTATTAATTTCTATGATGTTTATTAAGTGGTGATTTTATAATTTCATTATTACTTTCTCATTTATTCATGTATTATCTTACTTATATTAGTATGGACTCCCAATATTTCATGATTATTCTGCTATTCCCATAATTTTTTTGAGATGTTTTCTCAAATTTGTTCAGTGAGAATTACTTCTAGTTCCCGTGCCTTTTTGAGATATTCCAATTATTCTGTTAGTAATTCCTTGCCTGTATCAGCACAAGATGCTCCTTACTAATTTTGTGCTTTCTTTACTATAGCTCTGGATTCAGCCATGTCTCTAAGGATTCTTGGCTTCTTTCAACTGGATGTGGGAATCAAGAACTCATACTTGAGAGTTGGATTGACTCATTACTATAGTGGTAGCCTTACTTTTAGGGCCCTTCAGCTGAAAGAACTACATTTTCACATCTATATCTTTATTTCGGTACCTGTAATTTTAATTCTTTATATTTTCAAATCCATGCTTTTTTACTGCTAGAGTTATTTCAGTTTATTGCAGTAGAGTCCATTCTTGTCTTCTTCCTTTCCATGTTTCTCTGATGAGCAGAAATGTACCTTTCATTATTCTTAGTATATTTACTCATATGCTCAGTTATGAAGGCCACAGACAGTAATTTCAGAATTGATAATCCATACTGCTGTAATCTGGCCTCCTTTTAAATCTTAATTCTATAGGTATCTTTAATTTGGATAAAATCATGAAAATCAGACATGCTGTACAATTATTTTCTCATTGTACAAAACATGTAACAAACATTTTCATTTTGACTTTTGTTTTCACGTTAAGGTAATTGTCCCTGCAAAGGTGACATTTGATTTAGGAAAACATATATGCCTTTTTTATCATTGTTCAATTTGTTTTATTTTGCTAGACAAGTGCAGTTGCTGCATTAGTGTGGCTAAAAACATTAGTGATGCTTTTTTTGGTCATATATGAAAAATAACTAAATTGTATTCAAAGCTTATGATTAATCAGCTACAAGCATAGTGCATATCCCTGGGCAATTATATTATATTCTGAATGTCAGAATAGCTTATGTGTCTTTCTCTACTGTTGCACATCATATTTTGAAAACCTATTTTAGATTTAAGTTTCATTATGTTAGTGTTATTCAAACATGATAGCTATGGATTTTTATATTTATTAATCTCTAGGCAGGTGCTCTTCCCTAACATACAAATACAAGCTAATAATTCACTAATATACAAAACATGACAGTGGTCACAGCCCAGGACTCCATCTATTAAAAATGATAGCATCCTAGCATATCTTCCATACAAAACCCAACACAGCCCATTACCTTTTACTGGGAAACCCTTCTCTACTCTGTCACATCTCAGTTGTCACTCTCAGACAGAGCTAAACTATTTACAGTAATAAGTATGCATTTTCCCTAAAGAATAATTCTTCCCTCAAATCATTTTCCAACTTGCTTTTACCTCACTCAGTAAGTTGTTCCTTTCTTGCTGCAAATGAATTGAAATCAAAATAGTAAACAGAATTGTCTATACAATGTTTTAGACCCTATCTCATATGGGACCTATATAGTGAAGCAGAAGCAGCTTACGCATTAGGATGAATGTTATTTAAATAGATTATTGTGACTGATGGGACTGTAGTTTAGATAGGGTTGGGAAGCACAAGACAGACACTGTTGGTGAAAGGGCTATTGTGTCTAAGAGAGGAGAAAATCCAGTTGGACTCCTGCACTTTTATTTCATGCAGACAATTCATACTCCACACATCCAAAATTGAATCAGTTCTTCCTCCTCTCAAGGCTGTTTCTCCTCTTATTCCCTGTCTCTGAATCTAGCTTCTATTCTGTCGTCTATATATGTCAGAAAACTAGGAGTCATAGTAACCATTGCAATACTATGTATGCGGAATGGTTCAGGCAGCCAGGCCAATTATGTAATCAAAGGAATTTTCCACTTTTTTTTCTTGCTTTTGCTCTACAAATATTTCTGCTTTCTTTTCTAACCTCATTTTCACCATATTCCTTTCTGTTCTGTGCAGAACTATTTAGAGTTTCCTGATAGTTCATGTATTCTCTCTATTTTAGGCCTTTACAGCTACCTGAACTTGTGTCTCAGGACTCAGCTTGTGCGTTATTTTCTCTTCACTTGCCATCCTCATCTTAGATTTATCATGGTTCTCAGAACATTGGGAGGCAGTTGCCTGATTATTTCAGCCATTTGTAATCCAGGATTTGTATTAGGTGAGTCATGAGAGTGACATTTATGTGAAAGCATGGTGTGGAGTGTTAATTATTTTTTTGGAGGAAAACAGACTGGACAAAAGCAGTGCATAGCAAGAAGAATCTTGCAGTGGAAATGCCTGGGAAAAAAGGACAGGAGGTTAGATCAGTAACTTAAATATGAGGTAACAAAGACCGGAGATGTGGTGGTGGTAGGAACACAATGGTTGGGTACATTCACAAAGTAAGCCCAGGTGGACTCTTTAGTAGTTATTAAAATTTGAGACACAAATAATCAGCTAGAAATTGTTTTATTTGTATATATTGGCAAAGCAGTTCATAGAACCTAGAGGTAGTCATACAAATTAATTAGAAAAACACTATCAGGGGCCGGTATTGTGGCGAAATGGGTTAAGCCACAACGCTGGCAACCTATATGGGTACCAGTTTGAGCCCCGGCTTCTCCACTTCTGATCAAGCTCCCTGCTAAGGATCCTGGGAAAGCAGCAGAAAATGTCCAAAGCCCTTGGGCTCTTACATCCATGTAAGAGAACTGGAAGAACTTCCTGGCTCCTCTCTTTGGTCTAGCCCAGCACTGGTTGTTGCTGCCATTTGAAGAGTGAATGACCAGATGAAAGATCTCTCTGCCTTTCTTTCTCTCTCTCTCTCTCTCTCTCTTTTTAAGATTTATTTATTTTTTGAAAGGCAGAGTTACAGAGAGGCAGAGGCAGAGGCGTGGGGGGGCGGGGGGGAGGTCTTCCATCCGCTAGTTCACTCCTCAATGGTGTAACAGCTGGAGCTGTGCCGATTCAAAGCCAGGAGCCAGAAGCCAAGAGCTCCTTCCAGGTCTCCACATGAGTGCAGGGGCCCAAAAACTTGGCCATCTTCTACTGTTTTCCCAGGCCATAGCAGAGAGCTGGGTTGGAAGTAGAGCAGCCAGGACTCAAACCAGTGTCTGTATGGGATCCTGGAATGCAGGCAGCGGGTTTACCCGCTATGCCACAGCTTCAGCCCCTACTCTCTGCTTTTCTGTATCTCTGTCTCTCTATAATTCTGCCTTAAATAAATAAATAAATAAAATAAATGTTAAAAAGAAAGAAAAATAGAAAAGTGCTTTAGAGAATGGACCAAAAGATGAAAAAATGACTAAGCATAGGGAAAAAATTGAAACTTAGTGAGTTCAGTTAGATCTCTTAGGAAGCATTTATTTTGCCCTTAAAATAACAAATATTGAAAAATCTAATTCTTAATTGTGTTAAGGATACAATATCAAAAAAAGAGAAAGAAAGAAAGAAAGAAAGAAAGAAAGAAAGAAAGAAAGAAAGAAAGAAAGAAAGTGAACTGCTCAACAACAGCCTCACTCCAGTAGCCATGGCTCCTGAGCTCTGCCATTTCTGAAATTCTGCCAGCTGCTTACCTTATACTTCCCAAAGCACCATAAAAAATCAGCCCTGACTTTGTTTAGAGAGACTATGACTAATATGAACATCTTCCTATGCGTAAGCAAGCAATAAATTAAGTTCTATTAGATAATAAGTGGTCTCTTCCTTTGATAAGTGACAATGTCTCTCATACAATCTGGTGAGTGGGTAAACTCTCAGGCTTTTCTGTACACAAATTGAATAAAATTCATTAAGGACTTTTGAAAATTTAATTCATTTACCCATAATTTCATTCTAGGAAAACATGATAAGAATCAACAATGAAGTCTTAATTATAGAGATATTCTTTGCTGAATTATTTCTATTAGTAAATATTGTAAAATGGTTTCAGTGACCAGTAATAGGAAAAACAGTGAATAAGTTACGGATTGGGGGCCAGTGTTAAAGCCCTGGCCTGAAGTGCCGGCATCCCATAAGGGCACCAGTTCTATTCCTGGATGCTCCTCTTCCAATCCAGCTCTCTGCTATAGCCTGGGATAGCAGTAGAAGATGGCCCAAGTCCTTGGGCCCCTGTACTCATGTGGGAGACCTGGAAGAAACTCCTGGCTCCTGGCTTCAGATAGGCACAGTTCCGGCCATTGCGGTCATCTGGGGAGTGAACGAGCAGCTTGAAGACCTCTCTATCTGTCTCTACCTCTCTCTGTAACTCTGTCTTTCAAATAAATGAAATAAATCTTTTTTAAAAATTATGGATTGTTACTTAAATGAAAAGTTATATAGATATGAAACAGTGTTTTAAAATATTTAAATTCCATTAGATAGGGATTTTTAAATAAACAATAATTAAATTATAGAAGAAAATTGTAAAATCATCTGTGAAATAGTACCCTAAACATGGGTATGTATGTATCTGTAAAATCATTCATCCACTGGTTCACTCTCCAAATGCCTACATTAGTTAGATCTAGGTAGCCAAATTGAGGATCCTAGAACTCCAGCTGATTATCCCATTTGGCTGGCAGGGGCTCAAGTACCTGCACCATCTTACTAACTCCCAGCATGCATCAGTAGCAAGCTTTATAGGGAGTGGGGGAGATAGAACTCTGACCCTCTGAAATCAGATGTGGGAATCCTAAGTGGTGGCTTAACCACCTATGCCAAGATGTCCATCCCCAATCCTCATTTATAAAAAAGTGCAGTTTTCATTTTCTTATTTGAAAGGGAGAGAGAGAGAGAGAGAGGTTATTATTGCAAATCTTCAATTTTTTTTTCTGTTTCCTTTCCATTCAAATTGAATAATGTGTATGTTTTTCACAGTTGAAAAAAACTTCCTTTTTTCTACATCTGCCTTTAGTGAACACTGTTTCTTTCATCCCATCATAGCCTAATATTTCATGTCTGTTTTTACAATTTTTCATCACTTACCTCTCCCCATTAACATTACTGACAGACACATACTTCAAAATATTGCAATCTGGTTTCAGAGTCCAACAAATTATTGCACAATCTTTAGCTAAGAGAAGCAAAATCTCCTTGGCTAATAGAACTCTTGTTTCTCTTGCCTCGCTGCATCATTTGAGTATGTTGAAATCCTTTCTCTTCGTGCTGTCCCAGTTTTCATACTACGTCATTATCGCTCACCCTCCTTCATGGGTCTGTTTTTTCTACAACTTTGTCTTAAATATTGATGTACCCTGCGGTTCTTTCTGAATTCTCTCTTTCTTATACTCATTTTTATTTCAATTCATCCCACAGTTTCAAAGAAACATGTAGAGATGACTCCCAAATCTATATTTCAACTTCAGCCTATAATGGCTCCCCATAGTTTATGACTCATATAGGCACATACCTACTGGGCATCCCTACTTGATTGATCCTCAAGCTCAAAAGTTCAGAACCAAACTCATCATTTCCACCTGTCAGCAATTTTCCTTGTGTTCATTTCCACATCCCAATGAATGTCATATCCTTCCTCATCTATGAAGTTGGAACCCTAGTCTTACTTAATCTGTGATTTAACTTTCTCTTTCCTACTCCTCTCATCTAACCAGTGACTAGGAGTTGCCAATCCTTCTTGATAAACATCTTTTCAATTCATTCATCTTTTTTTTTTTTTTACTCTCATGTACTATGACTTTAGTCAAAGACACCATTATGCATTTGTTTTTTTAAAGTTTCTTTATTTTGGGCTGGTCTTGTGATTTAGCTGGTAACAGTTGCTGCAATGTTAGCATCTCATATGGGTATCTGTTCATGTCCTAGTAGCTCTATTTCTGATTCAGCTCAAATAGGATGCTGGGGTAGCAGATGGGGGCCCAACCCACTACTCCACATTGCATAACTAGACAAGAGCAGCAGATTTAGTTAGGCATTCCTGACTCCAGCTTGTTTTCATCCATTCTTCATTCTGCAATCTGGAAGCCTCTTGTTAATTGAAAACTTGCTGTTGCCTTCCCCTCCTCTCCTGTTTAATACTTTTCAGTTTTTCCTTAATGAGCTCAGGAAAAGTTCTTTTTTTAAGATTTATTTTATTTATTTGAAAGACAGTGTTACAGGGAGAGGTAGAGACAAAGAGAGAGGTCCTGCATCCACTGGTTCACTCCCCAGATGGCCGAACAAACGGCCGGAACTGTGCCAATCCGAAGGCAGGAGCCAGGAGCTTTTTCCAGGTCTCCCACGCAGGTGCGGGAGCCCAAGGACTTGGGCCGTCCTCCACTGCCATCCCAGGCTATAGCAGAGAGCTGGATTGGAAGTGGAGTAGCTGGGACTAGAACCGGTGCCCATATGGGAGGCCAACGCTTCAGGCCAGGGCTTTAACCTGCTGCGCCACAGCACCGGCCCCCAGGAAAAGTTTTTACTCCGTATAACATTCATGGTCTTGTATGACCAAATTTGCTAATTGCTCCGAGTCATCTCTCATGATTCACATCTACTTATCTTCAGGGCATAGTGAGCACTTTTTTAACTCCCCAGCCATAACTTGGCACCAAACCTGCTGTGATTACATCCTTTCCGAGTAGTCAGTCTAATATGGCATATGTCACAGGAGGATCTGTACAAGTGAAAAGGCATTTGCTTCATGGTTAATGATTTTATGGAATTACAAACTCATTCAAGTGTCACTTTCAAGGAACTGGTCTCTTGCAGCATTTCAGCAGCTTCTGTGAACAGAGAGGATTTGGTTGGTTACTATCATTCAGTGCTGAGGTCATTTTCTTTCACCCATATTTTCGTATATTCAGGAACTATATTTACTTTCCTTGACTTGTCTTTTTTTTAAAAAAAAGATTTATTGTATGTATTTGCAAGAGTTATGGAAAGAGAGGTAGAGACAAAGGGAGAGGCCCTCCATCTGCTGACTCACTTCTCAAATGGCCTCAATGGCCGAAGCTGGGCCGAAACAAAGCTAGAAGCCTGGAGCTTCTTCTGGGTCTCCCATGTGGGTGCAGGGGTCCAAGAACTTGGACCACCTTTTGTTGCTTTCCCAGGCGCATCAGCAGGGAGATGGGTCAGAAGTGGAGCAGCTGGGACTTGAACCGGCAGCCATATGGGATGCTGGCACTGCAGGCCATGGTTTTACCCACTACAGCACAGTGCCAGTCCCAACTTGTCTTTTGATTAGTGAATAAAGGACTCATCCTCTTGGAGGAATTTACAATCCTTAAGGTAAAAATTGATCCCAAGTATTGGGAAAATGGACCGCAGTTTTAGGTCAGGCATGACCCATGGTTGCCACACTGTGCACATACTCACCTCATTGTGAGTCTCTCATATGTGTCTCATTGCACCCAAATTTCCTCTTTGTATAAAGACGGGTAGCTTGGATTGAATAGGATCCACACTTCCAACTTCTTTAAAGGTTCTGTATCCATTAGGAGTTACTGGGTTTTAGGGATTTAATACATGGAATGTGAGGAGACACATTCCAGCCTATAAATCTGGGTAATGCAAGTTTAGATTTTTGATTTCTCCTTTAATGTTATTTTTTGGACTGTGTCCATGAATCTTAGGAATCTGATTTATGTGCCTGCTTCTATGCACTCTCAGATAACTGTAGAAATCCCCATTCAAATCACATGCTATATCTTCTGCCTCTTCTTCTATACTTTTTTAATTTTTATAGTCTTTAATTATAATATCTTAAGATTTTTGGTTAAAATATAATACTTATACATTTTTATGGAGTACATCACAATATTTCAAAACACACACACACACACACATACAGCGTAGATCAATCAAATGAAGTAAATATACTTTCTTTTTTCTTATCTTTCTGTTTGGAGCCTTCTATCTCTCTTCTTCCAGCTATAAGATTCATTATTGTGAATTATGGCTGCTCCTCAGTGCTAGGAAATATTAAAATTACAACTTTGGCTTCTGACTGTGTTTTTGTCCTTGTTAGTCAACCTACCTCTCTCTATCTCTCCACACCTGATCCTTCACAACCTATAGTAATCACTATTTAAAGTTCAGATCCACTGCTTTTTTCTTTTTTTTTTAACTTTTACTTAATGAATATGAATTTCCAGTGTACAGCTTATAGATTACAATGGCTTCCCCCCCCCCATAACTTCCTTCCCACCCGCAACCCTCCCCTCTCCCACTCCCTCTCCATTTCCATTCACATCAAGATTCATTTTCAATTCTCTTTATATACAGAAGATCAATTTAGTATATATTAAGTAAAGATTACAACAGTTTGCACCCACATAGAAACACAAAGTGAAACATACTGTTTGAGTACTAGTTATAGCATTAAATCACAATGTATAGCACATTAAGGAAAGAGATCCCACATGAGGAGCAAGTGCACAGTGACTCCTGTTGTTGACTTAACAAATTGACACTCTAGTTTATGGCGCCAGTAACCATCCTAGGCTCCCGTCATGAGTTGCACTGCTTTTTTTTTTTTTTAAATAAGCCTTTTATTTTTTTAAAGATTCATCTATTTATTTGAAAGAGTCACACATAGAGAAGTAGAGGCAGAGAGAGAGAGAGAGAGAGAGGTCTTCCATCTGTTGGTTCACTTGCCAGTTGGCCTCAATGGCTGGAGCTGTGCCGATCCCAAGCCAGGAGCCAGGAGCCTCCTCCAGGTCTCCCACACCAGTGCAGGGTCCCAAGGCCTTGGACCATCTTCCACTGCTTTCTCAGGCCACAGCAGAGAAGCGGATCTGAAGTGGAGCAGCCGGGACTCAAACTGGCACCCACGTAGGATGCTGGCACTGCAGGCAGCAGCCCACCTGCTATGCCACAGCACCAGCTCCAAGATCCATTGCTTTTCAAAAACTTCCACCATGAGAGAGAATGTGTGGTATTTGTCTTTCTGTGTCTTTTTGTTTCACATTGTATAATGATCTACAGCTTAATTAATTTTGCTACAAGTGTCAAAATTTTGCTCTTTTTTATGGATGAATAATATTCCATTGGCCACATTTTTCTTTAGCTATTTATGCATCAGTGGACTGGTTTGCTTTCATATTTTGAATAGTGCCATAATGAACATGGGGCACAGGTATCTCATTCATATGCTGATTCATTCATGGTCTTTTGTATTTTTTCTTCAGTGAAACATCTACTGAGATGCTTAATAGGATTGTGTTTGGTTTTGTTGAGTTTTCTTCTGTTTCATATTTTCTGTATATGAATTCTTTGTCAGATGCATAGCTGCAAGTATTTCCTCCCATTCTGCTGCTGCTTCATACTTTCGACTATTTCTTTAGTTGTTGAGATAAATGCTTCTCAGGATGATAATATACAATTTGTGCTTTTTGACTTTTGTTCACCACTTGCAGCTATTATTTAAAAAAAAAAAACTAAAAAAATGCAGCGCTTGTGCATTGTCTTGAAGTGTTTTCTCTTTGTTTTCTTTTATGTACTTTCATAGTTTCAAGACCTACAGTTAGGGTTTTGATTCATTTGAGCTGAATTTTATAGAAGACAAGTTTTGGTCTGGGCAGGCAGTCATGGTTCACTCTTCTGCATATGGATATTCAATTTCCCCAGCACCATTTATTGAAGGGACTTTTTTTTCCCAGTGCATGTTTGGTACATTTGTCAAAGATCTGGGATCTCTGTTATGATCCATTGTTCTGTGTGTCTGTTTTGATGCCAGAATCATGATGTTATCATTAAAATAGCTCTGTAGTATGTCTCAACATATGGTACTGTGATGCCTCTAGCTTTGGTCTTTTGTCCAAGATTGCATTGGCTATTTGGGGTCTTTTGTACTTCCATATGTATTTTAGAATTGTTCTTAATAGTTCTATGAAGAATGGCATTGGTTTTTTGATGGACATTTTAACAAGGACAATTTTTCCAATGCATGAACATGGGAGGTCTTTCCATTTTTTGGTGTGTCTTCTTGAAATTGCTTTCTCAATGTTTTATAATTTTCATAGCAGACATTCTTTTTTTTGTTTTTGTTTGTTTTTTGACAGGCGGAATGGACAGTGAGAGAGAGAGATACAGAAAGGTCTTCCTTTGCCATTGGTTTACCCTCCAATGGCCGGCGCGGCCGGCGCGCTGTGGCCGGCGCATTGTGCTGATCCGAAGCCAGGAGCCAGATGCTTCTCCTGGTCTCCCATGCGGATGCAGGGCCCAAGAACTTGAGCCATCCTGCACTGCACTCCCAGGCCACAGCAGAGAGCTGGCCTAGAAGAGGGGTAACAGGGACAGAATCCGGCGCCCCGACCGGGACTAGAACCCGGTGTGCCTGCGCTGCAGGCAGAGGATTAGCCTATTAAGCAGCGGCGCTGGCCATGGCAGACATTCTTTATTAGATTTATTCCAATGTATTTTTGGTGACATTGTCAAAGGATTGCTCTTATAATTTTTTCTCAGTGAGTTGATCTTGATGTTTAAAATTGTATTGATTTTTTTGTATTGATTGTGTATCCTGAAATTTTCCTGAATTTGATTTTCAGTTCTACTACTCTCCATATACAATTATGTCATCTGAAAATAAGGATAATTAGACTTCCTCATTTCCTATTCTTTCTTTATCTTGCCTAACGGTGGTGGATAAAACTTCCACTGATGTATTGAATAACATCAACTAGTATCATTGATTGATTTTATATCTTAGAAGAAATGCTTTCAGCTTATCCCCATTTAATGTGATATTGGCTGCAGATTTGTCATGTATAGACTTAATACTGACATGTGTTTCTTATGTTTCTTTTTTGTCTTCCTTTAATTTACTTTGCAAATATAATTTTAAACTTTTTTTTTTATTTGAAGGGTAGAGTTACAGAGAGAATCATTTGTCAGTTCACTCCCCAGAGTGCTGCAATGGCCAGGGCTGGGCTATACTGAAACCAAGAGCCAGGAGATTTCTCCTGGTCTCTAATATGGATACAGATGCCCAAGGACTTGAACCAATGTCTGCTGCTTTCCCAGGTGCATTAGCAGAGAGGTGTATTGGAAGCAGAGCAGCTGGAACTTGAACCCCTCTATGCCACAACACTGGGCCCACTTTGAAAAAACTTTTAAAAATATGAAAATAATTATATATATTTGTAGAATACAAATTGTAAATAATCATATGCAATGTACGTTAATAAAATCAGGTAATTTCTTATCATTACATTATGATTAGAGCCTTCATTTCTTGTCTTCTATTTACTCAGAAAATATGTAATAGGTTACTGTGAACTATAGTTATTCCATCATGCTATATAGCACCAAGCTCTTACTCCTCTGTCTTACAGTGACATGGTACCTATTATCCAAATTCGATCCATCCTCCTCAAGCTTTTCTAGCCTATCGTAATTACTGTTATATGTTTGGATTGACTTTTCTTAGCTTCCACATATTAGGAAGAACATGTAGTATTTATGATTTTTTGTCTGGCTCATTTCACTTAATACAGTATCCTCCAGTTCCATCAATTTTCTTGCAAGTGACAGTATTTTATTTTTATGAACGAATACCATTCCATAGTGTACATGTACCACATATAAAACATTTCTTTTTCCAATCATCTGATGATGGACATGTTAGTTGATTCCATATCTTGCCTATTGTGGTTAGTGATTCTGTATCTATATCTATTGTGGATATGCATTACTGTGGATAGTGCTGCAATATATATGACAACTATGGTATCTCTTTGAAGGAAATAGTTCATTTCTTTGTAAAATATGCTCAGAAATAAAATAGATGGATGATATTGCAATTTTGCTTCAAGTTTTTAAAGGACTGTCCATAATATGTTCCACAGGGCTATACTAATTTACATTCCCACCAGTGATGTGTAAAGCTTCTCCTTTCACTACACCCTCACCAGCCTTTGCTACTTTTTGTCTTTTTGATAATAGCCATTCTAATTTGGTAAGATAGTCAGACATCTTGATTTTGATTTTCATTTCCCTAATGCCTAGAGACATTGAACACTTTTTTTACGTGCTTACTGATCATTTATATTTCTTCTTTTGAAAAATATCTATTCAGATAAATTGTTCATGTGTAAACTGTATTGTTTATTTTTTGTTATTGACTTTTTTGAGTTCTTTATATATTTTGGGTATTAATCCTTTATTGGATAAATAACTTGCATAGATTTTTCTCCCATTCTGTTGGCTATCTCTTTACTGTGTGATTGAGGTAAGCTCCTGTTTTTGCTATGCAGAAATTAATTAGCTTGATGTAATATCATATGTCTAGCTTTGCCCTTTGTTGCCTGTGTTCTTGGAGTTTTACTTTAAAAATCACCGCCTATCAATGTTATGAAGTGATTACCCTAATTTTTTCCAACAATATCATAGCTCACAGTCTTGTATTTAAACTTTTGTTTCACTTGGGTTAATTTTTGTGCATGTTGAGAAATAGGTTTCTGACATCAATTTTCTGCATATATATGTTTTGTTTTGCCAGAACCATTTATTTTTTAAAAAGCCTGCTTTTGGCCGGCGCCGTGGCTCAACAGGCTAATCCTCCACCTAGCGGCGCTGGCACCCCGGATTCTAATCCTGGTTGGGGCACCAGACTCTGTCCCGGTTGCCCCTCTTCCAGGCCAGCTCTCTGCTATGGCCCGGGAGTGCAGTGGAGGATGGCCCAAGTCTTTGGGCCCTGCACTTGCATGGGAGACCAGGAGAAGCACCTGGCTCCTGCCTTCGGATCAGCGCGGTGCACTGGCAGCAGTGCGCAGGCAGTGGCAGCCATTGAAGGGTGAACCAACGGCAAAGGAAGACCTTTCTCTCTCTCTCTCTCACTGTCCACTCTGCCTGTCCAAAAAAAAAAAAAAAAAAAAAAAAAAAAAAAGCCTGCTTTTCCAGTGTATGGCAGTGTATGTTCTTGGCGGCTTTGTCAAAACAATTTGTCTATATATACATGGTTAATTTGGGGATTTTTTAATCTGCTCCAGTGAGCTTTGTTGATTTTTACACCTTTGACATTCCTTTTTTATTAATATAACTTTACAGAGGGCTTTGAAGTCAGATGATACTATGTCTCCAGCTTTTTTTTAATTATTTTTTCCTCAGTATTGCTTTGGCTATTCTAGGTCTTCAGTGGTTCAATATCAATGACAGAATTGGTTTTTTGATTTCTGCGAAAAAATTATTGATATTTTGATGGGAATTACAATGAAGTTTGGATTAGTTTGGGTAGCAGAGATTTTAATATTCATTCTTTCAATTTATGAACACAGGAAGATTTTCTAATTTTGTGTGTTTGAATTTTTTTCAATAATATTCTATAATTTTCATCATAAAGACCTTTCACACCTTTGAATAAATTTATTCATAGTCAACTTTTTTGTAGCTATTGTGCATGCAATTGTGCTCGTGATTTCCCTTTGAGCTAGATCATTACTAGTATTAAAATTCTAGTTTTTGCATGTGGGTTTTTTATCCTTCAACTTTACAGAATTCTTTAATCAGTTCTAACAGCTTCTTTTGTGATATGTGTACTTTTTCCATGTGTTGTGTCATTTTATATGCAAATAGGTATTTTGATTTCTTCTTTTACAATTTTGGTTCCCTTTCTTTCTCTTCCCAATTGCTCTAATATTTCCAGAGCATTAAATGAATGGTTAAATTGGACTTCCTTGTCTTGTTTCAGATCTTAGATAAATGATTTTACCTTTCCTCCATTCAATGTTATATTGGTTTGTCATATCTAGTGATTACTATTTTAAGATATATTCTTTCTATACCTATTTTGTTGAGAGTTTTTTTTCCATGAAGGGATGTTGAGTCATATCAAACGTTTTGTATACCCATTGAGATGATGAGTTGTTTTTGTTTTTTTTTCATATTGTTAATGTGATTATTATACCCATTGAACCAACTTTGCATCCCTGGGATAAATCTCAGTTTATCATGTTATATGATCATTTTAATTTACCATTTTATTTGCTGATGGTTGTTGACAATTTTTGCATCTATTTTAATCAAGGAAATTGGTCTGTAGTTTTCTATTTTGTGTGTCTTTGTTTGGGTTTAGTATCAGAGTAATAACGGCCTCATAAGAGTTTTTGGATGAGTTGCATTCTTTTCAAAGCTTTAGAATAGTTTAGAAAAATTAGTTTTTCCTTAAGCATTTTGTAAAATTCAACTATGAAACTATCAGCTCTTGGAGTGTTCTTTGGTGGGCTACAGCAATCTTCTTTGCTTGTTATTTATCTGTTTGGATCACTTCTCAGCCTTTTGGCTAAGATCAAATGTACTTACCTGTTTAGATTTTCTCTTATAGATTCATTCTTGGTAATTCTTATGTGTCCAGCAGTTTATCAATTTCTTCAGTTTTTCCAATGTTTTAACATATAGTTTTTTATATAGTATCTTATGACCCTTTGCATTTCTGTCGAATCAGTTGTAATTTCTCCCTTTTCATCTCTAATTTTATTAATTTGAGATTTTTATTTTTTTTATTTCTTAGTCTGGCCAAAGAGTTGTCTGTTTTTTTTGTATTTTATAATATCGGTATCAGTTATTACTTTGTTGATATTTTCTGTTGCATTTATTGTTTTAATTTCATTTGTTTTTGCTCTGATATTTATTATTTCTTGCTTTCTGGCAACTTTGTTTTCTGTTTATTTTTGCTTTTCTGTGTCCTTGAGGTACATTGCTAGCTTGTTTATTTGAAATGTTTCTTCCTTTTTTTAAAATATTTTACTTATTTATTTGAGAGGTAGAGTTACAGACAGAGAGAGGGAGAGACAGAGAGAGGTCTTCCATCTGCTAGTTCACTCCCCAAATGGTCGCAATGGCTAGAGCTGGGCCGATCCAAAGCCAGGAACCAGGAGCTTCTTCTAGGTTTCCCACATGAGTGCAAGGGCCCAAGGACTTAGACCATCTTCTACTGATTTTCCAGGCCATAGCAGAGAGTCGGATCAGTAGTGGAGCAACCAAGACTCAAACCAGTGCCCATATGAGAAGTCAGCATGGCTGGCAGTGGCTCTACCTGCTACACCACAGTATTAGCCCGACCTCAACTTTTTATACTTATTTATATTTACCTTATGGCCCAATATGCATTCTATACTTGAAAATATCCCCTATAGTGATGGTAAAAATGTATATTCTGCATCTTTTGTATGAAATTCTCTATAAATATGTTAGGTCTATTCCTATTTGCTGAAGTTGACTTGCCTCCCAAGGCCCCTACAACCAACCTCAGATGACGCTGGCCAAGATATAAATCCAATTTGTGGAGGCCATGATTCTCCACTTGGAATTAAGGTATGCCTATGTTCTTATTTGCAAACACTAGTCTGGGTACATGGATCATTAGTACTTGGCTACTAGTGATGGTTTTACAAAATCCAAAACTCAATCCTGTGCTTGCTATAGCACTGTGCTCTTCAGTGGCTGGAATCTTGTTGTTTGTTGTCTGCCTACAGTTGAGGATGGGGTAGTGAAGGCAGTCTTTTGGCTTGTTAGGCCTACACTAAATATTTGTGCAATCTCAGGGTGCACAAAAGGCAGGTCCAAATGAGTCCATTATGTTAGGGTGCAGGAGCTGATGCAGAGGTTGTGCCTGTGAGCACAGGCCCAGAAATAGAGGCCTTTGAGCTTTATATGGTGCTGGATCTCACTGCAGCTAGACTAAGATTAATGGCAACATTATAAACTTACTTTCTTGCCCTACTGCCCAGCAGCTGAAGTCTTACTTTGCTGTCTGGCTGAGATCGTCAGGGATAGTGGAAGCATCTTGGATGCCCAAGATGAAACTAAGTTGGTTTGTACCTGAGTTTCACAGTCACTGTGCCCTGTGCAGTGATAAGACATACCTCAAACCCACAGCATACTGATGGTTACACAAACAGAAACAAGTTTATTTCAATGAAGTGTGGGACTTTGCCTGATGTTCTGGATGATAGACAGGCTGCAGCTCTGAACATTGGCCTGAGGATGGAAGATTTTAGGCTTTATCTGAGGCTGAGACTTACCATGAGAGACAGTCTCAAGGCACAGTTCTATTTTCATTTTTCAATCCTGCTCTTCCACAGCTAGACACTTGTTCCACTGCCTAGTGGAGTTTGGGGGCAAAGTAGTCGAGGCAGTTTCTTGGATTCTTGGAACAAAAGTCCAGTCTGCAGATACTGGCCTGGAGCAGAGACTGTGGGACCTTGGATTTTTCTTTTTTCAAACATTAAAAATTTATAAACAATAAATGTATATCTATGGGGTACAGTGTGACATTTCTTTATTTTATTTTTTTAACTTTTTGTAATTTTTAAAATTTTAGTTGTTACACAAGTTCCATGATTTCATATATACAGAATTAGGAACATAGTGATACTTCCTATCCCCTCTCCCTCCCACCCACACTCCAAACCTTCCTCCTCCCTTTCCCTTTCCCATTCTTAATTTTCACAAATTTCTTCTTTCAGTTTACTTAATGATGGCAAAGCTAAGCCTACATTTAGTAAAAGTTCAACAAATAATGTGAATAAAAAATAACACTGGTCCTCAATAGAAGAGGCAAGGGCTATAAATAATCATCAAATCTCAAAATGTCCTTTGCACTCCAATACATTCTATCTTAAGTACTCTATTAGTTATCTTAAATCAGAGAAAACATATGGTATCTGTCTTGTAGGACTGGCTTATTTCACTAAATATAATGGTTTCCAGGTGCATCTATTTTGTTGGAAAAGATGGGATTTTCTTAGAGCTGAGTAGTACTCCATAGTGTATATGTACCATAATTTCTTTATCCACTCAAAAGTTGATGGACATCTAGGTTGAATCCATATCTCAACTATTGTGAATTGAGTTGCAATGATCTTGGGGGAATAGATAATTCTTTCATATTCCGATTTATTTTGGTTTGGGTAAATTCCCAGGAGTGATAGCAGGATCATATAGTAGGTCTATATTCAGATTTCTGAGGTATCTCCACACTGTCTTCCACAGTAGCTTCATCAGTTTGCATTCCCACAAATAGTGGATTAGAGTACATTTTCCCCCCACATATCTGCCAGCATTTGATGTTTGTTGATTTCTGTATGAAAGCCATTCTAATGGGGTGAGATGAAACCTCATTGTAGTTTTGATTTCTATATCCTTGATGGCCAATGATCCTGAGCAGTTTTCAAGTGCTGACCAATTAAATTTCCTCTCTTGAAAAACTCCTGTTCAAGTTCTGTGCCCATTTTTTAACTGGACTATTTGTTTTGTTGTTGTTGAGTTTCATAAGCTCTTTAAAGTTTCCGAATATTAACCCTTTATCAGTTGCATAGCTTGCAAATATTTTTTCTCCCATTCTGTCAGCTGCCTCTTCACTTTCCTGAGTGTTCTTTTGCAGTGCAGGAGGTTTTCAGCTTAAAATAATACCATTTGTCAATTTTGGTATTGACTTCCTGTGCTCCTAAGGTCTTTTCCAAGAGGTCTTTGCCCATGCCAATGTGTTGCAGTGTTTCCTCAATGTTCTCTAGTAATTTGATGGTATTGGTTTATAGATTTATCTCTGTGGTCCATTTTGAGTGGATTTTTGTGTAAGGTATAAAATGGGGGTCTAGTTTCATACTTCTGCATGTGGCAATCCAGTTTTTCCAGCACCATTTGATGAATAGCCTGTCCTTGCTCCAGGGATTTATTTTTGTTCCTTTGTCAAATATAAATCATTTGTAGATGTGTGGATTGATTTCTGCAGTTTTCATTGTGTTCCATTGGTCTACATTTCTGTTTTTACCCCAGTACCAGGTTGTTTTGATTGCAATTCCTCTGTGCTATGTCTTGAAATTTGGTATCGTAATGTACTCAGTTTTGTTTTTTGTTGCATAAGATTTCTTTAGCTATTTGGGTTCTCTTGTGTTTCCATATGAATTTTAGCATCATTTTTTTTTTCTAGATTTGAGAACAATGTTACTGGTATTTTGATTGGGATTGCATTGAATCTGTCAATTACTTTTGGTAATATGGACATTTTGATGATGTTGATTCTTCCAATTCATGAACAGGTAAGAGTTTTTCCATTTTTTATGTGTTTTATTTCTTTCTTTAATATTTTATAATTTTCATCATGGATATCTTGGACATCCTTGGTCATATTTACTCCATGGTACTTGAATTTTTTGGTAGCTATTGTGAAAGGGATTGATCTTAGAATTTCTTTCTAAGCCATGGAATTGTCTGTGGATCAAAGACTATTGATTTTTCTGTGTTGATTTTATATCCTGCCACTTTACTAAACTCTTTTATGAGCTCCAATAGACTCTCAGTGAATTCAGTGGAGTCTTTCGGATGCCCTATATATAGAAACATGTCATCAGTAATGGTGATAGTTTGACTTCCTCCTTCTCAATTTGTATCCCTTTGATTTCTTTTTCTTGCCTAATGGCTCTGGCAAAAACTTCCAGGACTACATTAAAAAGCAATGGTGAGAGTGGCATCTTTATCTGGTTCCACATCTTAGTGGGAATGCTTGCAGCTTTCCCATTAAATAGGATTCTGGCCATGGGTTTTTCATAAATTGCTTTGATTGTGTTGAGGAATGTTCCTTCTATACCCACTTTGCTTATGGCTTTCGTCATGAAAGGATGTTGTATTTTATAAAATGCTTTCTCTGCATCTATTGAGATAACCATATGGTTATGATTCCATCATCTACTAACTCTGAGCTTTTACTTACTCCTTTTGCCTGAAATTTTCTCTCTGAATTCCATCTTAATTTCTATTAACACTATAAATATTATTAATTTCTACTATCCTTCTGAGCTGACATTTTCTCAGAACATTGAGTATCTACAATATAATGGCATATATTCTGGGCCCAGCCCTTTGTGCTTATCTCTACTGTAGCATTTTTCATCTCTGATAGACTGTTTTCTCCTTTCAAGGTTATTTTTTTTTTTTGCATATTTGTATTTCATTGGTTTATCAGCAGAGTTGGTAAATAGGAGAAACTCAGTATCTACTTTCTGAAAACAAAATGTGAGAAGAAATCTGAATGCATTAATTTTGGATGTTCTGCTGAACCTGATGAGAATAAAACATTTTTTGCTACTCCTATAGACACCGGGGTGGTAACTGGAGAGTGAATTCAGTGTGTTACAGAAAGAATGTGTTCACTGTGGCTGAAACAGTGAAAGTGAGGTGAGGTTGGAAAGGAGGATGTCTGAGGGGCATTGAGGGTGAACTCTTGTGTAGTAGTTTAAGCAACTGACAAGTCTGGGTTAATTCTGAGTGAAATGGGAAGAACAGACAGGAGTTAGACTCATATTTGATAGTAGGTTGGTAATAGATTATACAGCAAGAAAGGAGGCAATGGAGAAACTGAATGACTATGAAAGACAAATACATATTTTAGGACCCCTGATGAAGTGCTGAATAAGATACAAACTAGAGTACTTTGAAGAAATCATTTGGAAAATTTTATTTGGTATGTTGGGGAAACATGTATATAAAGAGGCTATAAATACAGTTGAGGAAAAAAAATGAAGAAAAATGTGATAGGAATTACTTATGAAAATAATTATTTTTAAATTAACTGTATTGTCAAATGTCTTTCATCATAAGAAAATGTTTATTTGAAATAAAAAAATGAAAAAAATTATTACCAAAAATGCAAAAATATTATCCAGATAACTTTACAGTGAGATAAAGTATTTTGAGTTGCATGGAATGCAAAAACTATCATCTACAACTACTAAAAGAATACTTCTGTCTTATGAAAAGAAAAACAATATGATCTAGATACATATTGTTTTAAAATAAATATGTAAAAATCTCAGCGAGAATCTTCCAAAGAAAACTGATAAGGTAGTAAATTGAAATAATTTGATGTCATAAAATATGCTTACTAATAATAATCCTGACATTTTATTTCCACTGTAATAATGATAATTCATTTTATAAGAAAATTGTTATACTATGAATAATTTTCATTTGAAATTGCGTATTTCCTATTACAAATCATTCTACTTCTGTTCATTTCCACATAGAGATTTTCATGTTTTTTTAAAAACTAGTTTTTTTTTTATCATGAGAAGTGATTATGATAAGAATATTTTAGTCTTTAATTTCTTCCTTGCTGTATTTTTTCTTTCATTTCAGGTCACAGCTTTTTTCCTCTTTTGCATGTTTGTATCTTGCATTTTGAATTCTGTAGATTTTTTTTTTGCTTTTATGAAAACTTCCAATTAAATCACAGATATGGCCAGATGATAAAGAAGAAAAACTATTCTGATGTTAAGTGGAAGTGTTAAATGATAAGAAAAATTATACTACCAAAAGAAACAACATACTACGTTAGACAACCTCAAAAATCCTTCAGAGAGCTACATGATTTCTTTTACTTTGATATAATGTGGTATATATGAGTTTCACTTTTCCTTTATATTTCAAGCAATTACAAAATTTCAGACTGAAACATAATAACATGTCTGTAGTAGCAGGTACTTATAAAATTATATTCCATAGACACAATGGTCATTATAAATCCTGTTTTCTCATATAAGGTATTTAATATGAGCAAGCACATCATTTTTCAAATGCTCTTTGATATAAGATTGGAATTTCATCCAAACAATCATAGGGGCATACAGAAATGACAGAGGACCATTATTTTTGTTCTTTACTGTCATTAGCATCAAAGGACAGAATAACATCTTTATGTATACTGTTCTGGAGTATATACCAACTTAAGTTTTAATAAATATCAGTTTCAGGTTATTTTGAAAAAGTTTCAAGCTGATTTAATCTAATTTTAAAAAGTGTTATTTCTCATCTATTAGTCAATTTTTACAAACTTGCCATTTCACTTTTCCGAAGTTTCTAGCCTTCTTATTTGTCCCATGATTGAGAGTTTACAATGTAGGTAGAGGATTAATTTGTAACTAACCCATATGTGATTTCAAATGAAACCATTATACTTTATTTTGAAAAAGAACAATTGGCCGGCACCGCGGCTCACTTGGCGAATCCTCCACCTGCGGTGCCGGCACCCCCCGTTCTATCCCGGTTGGGGCGCTGGATTCTGTCCCGGTTGCTCCTCTTCCAGTCCAGCTCTCTGCTGTGGCCTGGGAAGGCAGTGGAGGATGGCCCAAGTGCTTGGGCCCTGCACCTGCCTGGGAAGACCAGGAGGAAGTACCTAGCTCCTGGCTTCGGATCAGCGCAGTGTGCCAGCAGCAGCACGCCAGCAGTAGCAGCCATTTGGGGGGTGAACCAATGGAAAAGGAAGACCTTTCTCTCTGTCTCTCTCTCTCTCATTGACTAACTTTGCCTGTCAAAAAAAAAAAAAAAAAAGAAAAAATAATAAAAATTATCAAAATTTATCTTTTTTGAAAAAATATAAAATTGATTTGTATAGAATAGTAAAAATTATTGTTCGATTCAGGGCAACATACAATTATTGAGTACCATCTGGATATTACAAAGGATATGAAACATTTCCCATCCTCAGTAAGCTTAGAGAACAGTGTAGTGAGATATTGAGTCATTATAACATAAGAAAAAATAAGAATGTAAGAGAGGCAAAAATTTAACAAATAGTTCAGATCTGTGAAGTACATGTGGAATGCATGACCAGAAACTTCCTCCACTAAATGTCCATTTGCCAGTTTTTCCACATTGCCTCATTGGCATTAGAAATCTTAGATCTTATCTCATTTTCACTGGCTATAACTGAATACCACAGGTTGAGTAATTTATAACAAAAAGATTTTTTTTCTAAGTTAAAATCCTGGTGTTCCAAGAAAATGGAAGTGACATCTGTATGGCATCTGGTGAGAACCTTCTTTCTGCATCATGACTTGTGGGACGGTATAAAATGGGAAGACAGATATCCTACCTTAGGTCTCTCCTGCTCATCTTAGAAAGCCACTGGGGCAAAGGGATCCCACCTCATGCCTTCATCTCATCCAAATTGCCTCATAGTGGCTTCCCCCAAAACAACTTCAACATGTGAATTCGTGGATTGAGTTTTCAAGTCAGCAGAAATCATAGCAGCTTAGATCAGGCAGTCTGGGAAATAGATATCAAGCTGGGAAACTGCAAGTGATCAGTGTAACCCATCACCCTTCAGTAATGTGGGACTGAACGTAGGAACGGAGATTACGAGAATCTACCCAGATGTTGCTTTTATGAAACACTTCAGTTTTTCAGGAAGACAGATAAGAAAATGGATTTGACTCTAAGGAAGTCCTCTGGTGATTCATCAAAAGAGGATAATAGGGCTCTTTATAGGGAGGACTGATGTTGTCTCTGAAAAATAGTTTCTAAGCAGGAACTTGCAGAAGAGGGAGCATATGTGCAAGGAGCAATTTCAATGTGGTTATTTTCATGAAAATGCAAGTAGAGTCAAAATAGATTGACTAAGGAATCTGATCCAAGAGAACTTCCTACTTATGTTTTACCCCATCTGGACATCATCCTCTAGGCCTTACCAGCTTATGGATACATATGAAGCAAAACAAGGTTTAAAAACATTCAAGTTTTCTTGGCTCTGGTCCTCAACTTTGAAACACAAATCCCAACACTGTGTGATATACCTCTGGTTTCCATATATTTCTGTAAGTTCTCAATGTTGATATCTTCAGTTGCATCTCTTCTTCTTTGCTAGGCAAGGTGATAATTCTCACTGTACTTCTAATGCTCTTCTTGGCTTTCTCAGTGATTTTAGAATCTTAGTACCCAAACTTGAAGGCACCATTGCCCAGTTCTACTACTTCTGCTTCATTTATGTTGCATTCTTTAAAATAGAACTCATATAAGTAAAAAAAAATTTGTGTTTTCGGGGCCAGCATAGCTGGTAAGGCT
This sequence comes from Lepus europaeus, assembly GCF_033115175.1. Taxonomy (NCBI): domain Eukaryota; kingdom Metazoa; phylum Chordata; class Mammalia; order Lagomorpha; family Leporidae; genus Lepus; species Lepus europaeus. The sequence continues at coordinate 134,614,165 of NC_084828.1, forward strand.
GCTGCCTGTGATGCCAGCATCTCATATGGGCATTGGTTTGTGTCCCGGCTGCTCCAGTTCCAATCCTTCTCCCTGTTAATGGCCTGAGGAAAGTGGCAGAAGATAGCCAAAGTGCTTGAGACCCTACTACTCACATGGGAGACCTGGAAGAAGCTTCTGGCTCCTGGCTTTGGACTGGCTTAGCCCTGGCTGTGTGATCATCTGGAGACTGAACCAGCAGATGGAAAATCTCTCTGTCTCTACCTCTCTCTCCGTAATTCTGACTTTCAAATAAATAAATAAATATTGTTAAGTTTGTGCTCCTTAGTGTTTTACAACACTGAAATAAACTTTCCTTTCATATTTAATTCCTGCCATTGGCTTGAAAAAGATAATACAGGAAGATAAACTTCATTCTAAAACTAGAGCTAATTCTCCATCTGTACGCTGACAATTATGAATTTCTTACTGAGTAAAATTCACATATCTGACCTATTCTCCTGGGTAACCTAGCTAATCAGACTAAATTCACAACTCTTGCCCATAAAATTTGGTATAGACTGAATGGGCTTGTCAGTTTTTACCTCTGGGTTTATTATCAAATCTAAGTCTTATTTATACAATTTCCTAAAGGACGCTGGAATCACAGCATGTCCATATTGAAGTTTCTCTGATTAAACTACTCTGCACTATTCCACTTCATGAGCATAGGTTCTTGAGATGGAGGGAGAATTCAGAGATTTGCTTTTGCTTGTTTGATCTATGTCCTTCTAAGCATCCTTAGAACAAAACATCTCCCTGTGTCTAGAGTCCTCTTATATTCAAAGATCCTTTGCTCAATGTGATGGGCAACTTAAGGAATTTCCAAGATGAATTTTTATGTCAGATTTTTACCTTGCAAGTTAACCTTAGAACCTTACTGTGTCAAAAGAAATGACTTGTGCCATCCCTTAATCATCATTAGCTGTCCTTCTCCTGCTCTGATGACTTCCACACATGCTTACCGTAGTTGGTTATGATTCTCAGGTCCCAGGGTTAACTTTTTCCTTGGGGTTGACTCTTGCAAAGTTATGTCAAAGATTAAGGGACAGGTAGAAGGGAGATATCAGAATGCTTTTCCTCTCTGACTTGCCTCAGGTGGTGTGGAGGCAGTTGTCATGTGTCTTATTTGGTTATAGATCTGTTTAATCCTGGTTCTTCTGATTTATCTGGGTCCTTGGTTCCCATTTCTACCTCCTATTCACTGTTACTCAATCTGTGAGCAGGTAACAATTGCTGCTTTTGCAAATGTCTGGATTGCCTCACCACTCTCTGATTTGATTTTTGGCTACATTTTTCATCAATGTAAGCATATTACCTGATTAATTTTTGTGTGTTTATGACCACTTTTTAAAAGGATTTATTTATTATTTTAAAGTCAGATTACAGAGAAAGATATTGGTGGCTAGAGAAAATTCAGAATGTTCATGAGAGAGTCTATAAATTTCAAAGAGGTGATAGAAAATAGATAAAAAATCGAGATGATGAAATATGATGATCTTAGTTTTACATAGATATATGTTGTGAGGTAATACTGGAAGAATGAAGATCTAAAAGTTTCAGTGAGTATCAAAGAGGCTGCTGATCATTATTCTTGATTATTTGGAATGATGGTGTGGGGGAATACAAGAGGGTAAGACCAAAAGTGTAGTCCTTAGAGAAAAAAATTTCAGTTAAGGAAAGAGAATGGAAAGAGCATTTGACAAAAACGTTGAACTGGAAAGGACAACGTAGTGATTAAGATAATGGACTTTGAATAAGGCCATACAGGGTTGATTATCAGCTACATCATTTACTGACTGTGTGCCGATGGACAAGTTATCTAATGAAGTCTAACTTCCTTATCCCAATATTAAGATAATGGTACTCACCTCATGAGATTTTTATAGAAATGAAATAAAGGTCAATAATAAATAGGAACCATCTTTGGGGAAATTATAATAACTAGTGTCAGCAGGTATAATTAGAGATGGCTTGCAGATGATATACAATGTACAGAAGAAAATATGGCAGTGAGTTCCAATGAGAACGAAGTAAGAGTTGAAAAGATATTATGTTTGATAATAGGAAGCACTGAGTAGGTAATACATTTTTATGGAAGAATACAGACATAATATACATGGCACCATGGGAGACTACAGAACCACCAGCCCTATTCTTGACCAATCCATAACATAAGATGAAACAGCCAAGTAGTAAACCAAAAAAAAAAAATTGAGCAGTATAATTAATAAATGTGAAACTAAATTGGAGTCACTTTCACCTTTTCAATTGTTCACTGACTATGTAAATGAATTTTTTAATATGCAGAATATAGTAATGCTATGTCCTGTGTTTAAGTAAAAGAAAGTATTTTTCTCTTCCTGCTTCCTTCATTAATGTAATGTTTCATTTATATTAATAAAGTTAATTAGGTGCTTTTCTTACTCTATTTTACAATCTATTCATACTCTTAGGAAACCATACCAGTACCCTTTGGTCACCTAAACTGGTAAGCGCTTTCTTTTTTTTCCCTTTTCTTTTTATGTCTCTCATTTTCCTTTTTGATTGCTGGAGAAGTCATTTTCTCCATTCTGTCCTCTTCTGGGTATGGAAACATAAATGCTGAATTACTCCAACTTAGGTAACCCTTAGGATAATTTTTTAAGCAGCAGGAAACAGGGCTATCTGGCTGCGCAGATAATGATATCAGCTGCTTCCTTCCAAAACAACAGGTGCTTTGGCATAAAAATGTATATCATCATACTGAGATGATGACATCAGTTCATACTTCAGCTTAATTATAAACTACCTCCATTAATCCTCAAATGATTAAACATTTTGTGTGTGCTGCAAGGTGGAATGTAAAGTTAAAGGTACCTGGCTGTTTATTATAGAGTTTTAAAAATGTCTTTTCTTTTCAGTGCATTTCTTTGCACACCACCAAAATAAAATTTTCAGAAAACTTCAATGTGTATTTCCAAAGTTGTATTTTTGCTTTTATCAGAAAAAAATCAATAATGAATTATAATTCTATATGTTTGTATGTGTTTAAAATGACCACAAAGAACGGAAATAGCACTGCCATGTATACATATATATAGTTATTATATATAAAATGTGAGAATCCTTTTAATTAAAATATTAGCTATATAAGGTACCACCATTATTGTTTTGATTTTATATTTTAAACAATAAATGTGAAATACTTATATTTACATTTCAGAAAGACAAGTACTCAACTTAGTACAGTCTGATGAGTATTATAAAATTTGGTTAAAATGTTACTTAAAAATTATTAAAAATTAAACAACTTTTCATGAAATAATATTTGACTGATCATGTATATTTTCCATATTTAAAACTATTTTTGTTACATTAATATCACCAAACTCAATGGGCAATTATAAAATAGAATATAATAAAAAAAAGCTTTCTATATCTTTCCTTTAACTTCAAGATATAGAGCTATCCTTCTTTAAAATAGTGGTTATCTTCATGAGCCAGATGTGTTTTTAAGTAAATTGTTTGTAGGGAATACATCCAAGGACATAGCCACTTAAGAATCAATAAATTATGCATTTGCCGTTAGACTTAAGCTGACATCTTTGACATGAATACAGGTGTCCCAGTATATAGTAATTACATTAACAATTTAGCAAAGGTGATTTTCCAGGGGAATGAAAGAACATGGTAAATAAAATCGTTTTTGTCATAAGAAATAGGTATCTCCAAAGATTTTAATTATTCACTATACATCCATTAAAAGGTCCACCTTCCCCAGGTTACAATACAATAGATATTGAGTCAGTTCTATGGAGCTCCCAAGAGGGCATCATCATCTGTTTATGGTGACGAGAGTATAACAGCTGTGCAAAGTTGTTGTTAGGCAGATTATCATTTCCATTTTTAAAAATGTAACTAGTTAACAAGAATTTCTTTCTTTTAGGCACACAATGATAAATTCGTTCATGAAGAGTTTTATTCTTTGCAAGTAAAACTCAGACTGGAAATTTTCAGTGGATTTAGCTGGAACATTTGGGTGACCATATGGAGCTCTCCGTGGCGCCACGGGACCACGCAGCTATGAAATCTGATCACTATCTCCCCAGTGACAGCTGGGCCTTTACACCATCAAAAAATTTTCAGACTTCTAATTTGTCATAACTACCTCCTGTGGAAAGGAAATATGTTATGTAGCCAGATACAAAAATTCTTAGTACCCAACACTATAAATGGTTAATTCCTTAGCTGCATTTTGTGATTCACTGATGCAACTTCTACTCCAAAAACATATGGGAGTCTTGTTGGGTTTAGCCAATTGCTCCACCACTCAAAAGCCTATTTTCACAGCAATGTATCCAGAGAAATATTCTGTCACAGAGCATAGCCTTTTAAATACATCTAACTTCTAGTTGCTTTCAAAGTCAGTGATGCTACTGAGCTTCATGTGAGTTCTGTTAGCCCTTGTCGGTCTATTTAAGTCTAACGACTCTTCATTTGAGTAGTTGTATCTTACATTATGGCTCCCAGTCCCTGCTTCTTTCTACATAGTGAGCCCAAAAACTGTTCTGCAGTAATTTCAATTTATTAGCACTTCACAGACTTATTAACTATCCCTCTAGCTACCTAAAGAGATGGGGCTGTTTTCTACTCTTCCCTTTTTGACCACATACTCTGGGTTTCTGTTCATGAGTCTCCTCAGATCCATCCCCATCATAGAAAGAGCTCCTAGGATATTTATTTTTCTCCACCCAGTTGTCACTGAAAACACAACTTTAAGAAGTGACTTCAACCTCTATCTTTACTAGCCAAATCTTTTTGTTTGGTGGCTTTTCAATGTCTCATTCCATTATTCAATTTCTTTTTTAAAAATCACATGTATGGCCGGCGCCGTGGCTCAATAGGCTAATCCTCCACCTAGCGGCGCCGGCACACCAGGTTCTAGTTCTGGTTCTGGTGCTGGATTCTGTCCCGGTTGCCCCTCTTCCAGGCCAGCTCTCTGCTGTGGCCCGGGAGTGCAGTGGAGGATGGCCCAAGTCCTTGGGCCCTGCACCTGCATGGGAGACCAGGAGAAGCAACTGGCTCCTGGCTTCGGATCAGCGCGATGCGCCGGCCGCAGCGGCCATTGGAGGGTGAACCAACGGCAAAAAGGAAGACCTTTCTCTCTGTCCCTCTCTCTCTCTCTCTCTCACTGTCCACTCTGCCTGTCCAAAAAAAAAAAAAAATCACATGTATTTGGCTTTCTAGATGGACGACTAACCATACTCTTTAATCCAACATACCAAAAGAAGAATTTGTTGGCATCTTTTCCTTCATCCTCTTCTTTATCCATGTTTATGTTACCTATGCAAAGTGTGGGACTGGAATTTAAATTCATCACCAGGTGTTACATCTCTTTGAGAACTTAAAAATATAAAGCACATCATTATAATTTAACTGAACTGTTCATATAATCATAATAGCTACCATCTACTCAGTATTTGCTACCATTTTCCTAAATTCTTTAAAAGAACAAACTGATTTTCATTTGTACTCTACAACATATGTGTGAGATAGATAAAATTTTCATCATTCCCATTTTGATGAAGAAACCAATGCATCATTGACTAAGTCATACAGATCATCAACAACAGATTCAGAATTTGAAGCCAAGTTGGCCACGAACTACCATCACATGCCACCTCTCAAAGTAGAATGTGGAGAATTAGCTTAGTACTTAAGCAGACAAAGATGAGTTCTACTAGTTCTGCCACCTTGGACGAGCATATGACAGTGACAAAGATACCCACAATGGGCCTCTGTTACCTCATTTCTTAAGAAGATGAGACTGATTTTTTACTTTATAGCAATAAAATTCAAAGGTACTGTTTTCGTCTTGCTGACTATGGTTTACATTTATTCATTTCAGATAGTTATTTTACAAACACTTATCTTAATGTCATCGTCTCTCATTTCTATACCTCATCTTTAAAAATCCACCTGGAATTTTTTTTGTATTACTGTGTAACAATTATAAAATTAATTTTCATTTCAAAATGTATTTTATTATTAAATTTTTCTTTTATTTCATGCATCTATTATGCTTATGTCCTAAGCTACTGCATGTGAATTTCCTTTCTCTGTCATGGTGTTATTCATGCTAATCATTGCACCTTACACCACACATTAGGCATTCTCTACTTTTCTGTCCCAAAGGTACATTGCATTCTCCCCAGAAGGCATGAAATCAGGGTTAAATGTAGTCACCCAAGGCACTTTACCTCACCTTTCTTTAAATTGTAGCCAGATAGCCTTATTATTTCCCCATTTACAGAAAACATCCAGCTTTACAACTGTATTCAATTCTTCCAAAATATCCACTTTCAAACTATTGTAGGCTTTAATCACATATACGAAATGCCTTCAGAGCAACAACTGTATTATTAGAATGAATAAAAGAGACTATAGGCTAGCTAAGTGGACATATCAAGAAGACCATCACAGTCTATCATTTGTTAACATGACCATGACACCCATCTTCTTGGAACATATCTCCTAAAAACATATTTAATCTTTAAGTAAATAAAATAAGAAAGTCATATTTCTGCCTAACGTGATAAAACTATTCTGAGTAACAGCTCAATTGCATCATCAGCCTTTGTTTCCTTGCAATTTAAATAGGATGAAAGAATGTTAAGTATTATTAAAACATTTTTTATTACATGATAAAGGGGAAATTAAGGGAAGAAAATGAAAAAACTGAATAATATAAATGAGAAATCTTCAGACATAGATATTATGAAAAAACTATGTATAGATTTTAAAATGTTTTGGGTCAAAATAAATTTATCATCTAATTACTTTGTTCCATGAACCTTTAAAAATGACTTCATGCACGAACATTCATAACAAAATAAAGAAGAAATACTCACACTATGATCTTTGTTATTACATTTAATAAGTTAGTCACAGATGGCATTAATTGCTACCTTCTTCTATTACTTATGCTATATTCGCTTTGCCATCATCAAGACCTCAGTACATTTAATAAGTTAGTCACAGATGGCATTAATTGCTACCTTCTTCTATTACTTATGCTATATTCGCTTTGCCATCATCAAGACCTCAGTCAATTTTAGTTCTGTGCTTGGTAAGATGACCCAAATCTTCCTTCCTAAAGAGGCTGAGCCATCAGCAGTTTGGCCTGAAATGAATTGTAGATTTATATTGAATTTTATCACAGCCTGTTATTGGACAAGAGGAGGTTTAAGGGAATCTCCTGCATCCCAGGTATATTCTTCCATGAATTCCATACTATGGTAGCAACCCAGTTTCCCTTGTACATCAGCCGGTACAGTAACTCCATTATTTGCCTGTTGATTTAGAAGCAGGTGGACACTAGAGTGGTCTCTGATGATCTCAAATTAAATTTCAGTGTAATAATTATTGTTTCCTGAAAGAAGCATTTCTTCCTTTGGAACTAAAACCTCTAGACTAGAAGAGCATAATATCTCAAGATAGGAAGCAAAAATTTTTGCCAATGGATAACTATGGGTAATGATGAATGTTGCCATCCCCCTTTACATTCCATGATTCTTGAACCTGTGAATCTTGGTTGTGGAGGAAATAGCAGTATATGTTGGATGATAATTAAGAACATTTACAGCAGCCCAGCATTTGTCCCAGGTCCAAGGTATTGTCATGTGGCAGACACTATATACAGCCTTCATAAAGCCACTGCACATTTTTGTCAAGCCAGTTGTTCAGGACAGTTGGATACACGGTAGACCAGTTAATTCCACAGGCATGGACCCATTGTTGTTCTTCATTTGCTTCGAAGTTATTTAATTAGAAGTATAACTATGTAAGATAACATGACAGTGGATAGGGCATAAGTATAAGGATGGAAATTTTGGCATAAGCACTGTGATAGAGAAGGCAAATCTGTATCCAAATTCTGCTTGGTTAGAACAAAGTGATGTCTCTTCCATTGTAGAAGTGGCCCATTATAGTCAATCTATTATGAGGCAGCTGGTTGATCATCCCAGAACACAGTGCCATATCAGTGACTCAGTGTTTGTTTCTGAGGCTGGATGATTGGACACTTAGAAATCACAGTAGCCACGTCAGCTTTGCCAAGCGCAAGTCTTTTCCTGAGCCCATGCACACCTCCATTCCTGAAAACTTTGCCACTTTGCTCTTGATCAATTGTACAGTCTGGGGAATGGGAAGGGAAAGCATCTCATTGGTATCCACAGAGCAGGTCATCCTGTCCAATTGATTATGAAAATCAGACTCTGCTGAGTCATTCTTTGGAGATCATTCACATGGAGCACAAATGTCATCACATTATTTGTTCATTCAGAGGGATCTATTCACGAAAATCTATGACTTTTTTGTCAGCAAATTTCAGATTGTGCTTCTTCCCAACTACCCGACTATACAGACAGATACTATTGGCCATTTTCATGAATCTGTGATAGACTCATATCATACTTAACACAACTTCTTGTTTTACAGTTTTGTAGGTCAAAGGTCACATACTAGGCTAAAATAAAGATTTTAAAAACAGGACTGCTTTCTTTATTTTAGTTTCTGGGTAGGACTTATTATAAGCAGCAAGAAGAAACTAAGTGAAAATTTCAGCACTTTTCTAGGAAATTTCACTAAATCTCTCATTTCATCATTTCCCAAGTATGCTTCCCACATAACTTCAGGACATAATTCTGCTACAATTTCTGCTACTGTATAATTAGGATCTCCTTTATTTTATATTCCAATAATATTGTTCCACATTTTCTTCTAAGATCTCACCAGCTGTGCATTTAATGTCTATTTATCTACTAATAGTCCATTCATAAAAATTAGCTATTATCTAAGTCAATTTATGTTTTCTTTACCGTATGCTTTGTTTCCTTCCGAGTCATGAATAGTGGAGTTACTGACACCCATATTTCAATTAATAGTATGTTCAAGGAGATAGGTTTAATGTTTTCATTTTACTTATTCAAGAGGTAGATAGATAGATAGATAGATGCATATATAGGGAGAGCTCCCAACTATTGATTCACTTTTCAGATGCCTGCAAAGGTCTCTGTCTGAGGCTGAAGCTGGAAGCTAGGTACTTAGTAGAGATTCCCTCTGTGGGTAGCAGGAACCCAAGTAATTGAGTCATCACCACTGCCTCCAGTGATCTATATTATTGGGAAGCTGGAGTCAAGAAAGGAGCTGAGTTGAACCCAGGTACTCTACTACAGGATGTGGCCATAATAATTGGCATCTTACATAGCTGGCATCTTAACCACCATGACAAATGCCCACCCATGTTTTTTCCTTTTTAAAATTATGTTTTTTTTTTTAAATTTTAACAATTATCCAATACCAAAGTAGTTTTCACATTTTTAGGCATTTATTTTGTTACAGCAATATCCCATTTCCTGTTACAAAAGTCTGTGTCAATCTGGGTCCAGCCAAGAAGTAGAAGTAGTAGAATATACAGACACACACACTCACACACATACACACACACACATATATATATATCTTGTTTTATTTATTTATTTATATAAATATATATAAATTTATACATATAAATTTATATAAATATATATAACAAGAAATTGGAAATTGGAGCATGTGATATGGGTGACCAGACAAGCAAGTCTCAAATCCTTAAGCTAGACCAACAGGAGTGGTAGGTAAGAAATCCTGGGTGCAGACTGAGGTCATTTTCTACAATGGGCATTTCTTCTCCAGAGAAGCCTTGTTGCTGATTCTAAGACTTTTCCACTATCTGATTCAGGACAAGTCACATTATCTAATATAATCTTAAAGTTAACTAACTATGTTTACAATCACATTTAAAAACCATTTCCCAGCAACATATATATTGATGTTTTATTGAATAACAATGGATTGTCACCTAGCCAAATTAACACAACAAAGAGACTGACAGTGTGCTATCAATACCACACTGTTTTAATATTTGTGTAGCCAGGTATTAAATGAGGCATCAGGGAGGTTACTAAAAATTTCCAGCCAAAATTTTAAGTGACATTTTTTGATATAGTATAGGAATTAACACTAATAAATAACTAGTTATATAAGGCATACTGTAGATACTTAATAAGGGATAATTTTCTGAATTCTTCACTTTTGAAAAGTAAAAATATTTGTGACCACTTTCAGAACAAGAAGATGATTCATAGAAACTTAACTAGGAACTAGATTTTGATATTTCATTTATTTATTCATACCTCTGTGTCTGGTCGGTTTACAAAGTCATGGGTTTTCTAAGAATGTTCTCATGTTTGCTTCCCTTGTATCTTGCCTGCCTTTAGTCTTTGGGATTGTGTTTCTTTAGTTATTTTCAGGGTTACTATTAAAGCATCATCATAGTCATTGCAATAGTAGTGCAGTGGTTTTAATGATAACAGTGGTAAGAATGGCAATGATAATGACAATTTGCAACAGGTTAAAAATATAATTAAGCACAGCATATTGGCTAGGCATTGGAGATGCAAATCAACAAGGAAATGACCACAAGTGGATAAGAGTCTAGGAGTGAGACAAACATTAAAGCCTAAGTTAGTAGGTGAGGAGTGAAAATAGTAGGAAAAGCTAATGGCTCTTGAGTATACTTTACATTTCCAAAATAAATTTAAATACTTTAATTACATTAACCTAACTAAAGTATAATGAACTATATTTAAAGAAAGATGAATGGGGGCACAATAGACTCAGACTGCAAGGAAGGTTAATGAAGCAATAAAATTTACTAATATTTTTCAGAATAATTATATTTAATCTCTAATTCTGCTTAAAATGGTTCATGTTTCAACAGAGATGACTTTATTGCTCTTCAGTTTCCCACAATTGAAACAATTTGAACCTGTTCAACCTTATCAATAAACCTGAAAGAGGGACAGAAACTATGGAAAATACTTAATATGTAAAAGATAACCAAGAGAAGCGTACATTGGCAATGTAAATGAAGCTCAACCTTATCCTCTTTGTTGAGCATGGTAACTGAGTGCAGAGTCTGGCTGCCACGTTGGAGCTTGGGATGATATGGGATAAATCAAGCAAACTCTATGTACAGTGATTAAAATGAGATTCATTTACTGGTATATGTTTCCTGGCTTCTGCTACTGCCAGGATAATTGCCACTGCCAAGGCTGTATGTTGAATGAACTCAATCAACCAGTCCAGAATGTCACATGATGCTGCTGCATGGTGCCAAGCCAAGGGGAGAGTTGCTGGGGCGCCTGGGAGGGGGGAAAGCTCCTACAAATGAGCTTTTTGGCAGGATTGTAATCCCCTTTGGAGGAACCCCTACCTTTCAGAGAGCATACTGCATTTTGCTAGGAACAAGTCCCAACTGTGTTTCTTCAGAGAAACTCCAATACGCTTTACTAGGGCTGGTAAAACAGCTCTAATGGTGGCTAATATTCTATTGAAGAGCGCCTGCTAACTGGAAGATGAATTTACTACTAAAACATCTTTTGTTGCTATTTTTCTCTTCAAATGAAAACTTTCTAAGATCCACAGTGTTTTGCCTATAGCTAAGTATTCCCTTAATTTTTCCAGTACCTTAACCTTAAAATATATAAAGTATTCAAAACAGATTATACAGCATAAATGTTTAATATAAACAATAGACAGATAAAATTAAATCTTTTCTAGTTGAGTTTATTTCAGGACACACACTCATTTTTGCCTTTTACATGTTAAGTGATATGTCCTCCCAGATTTAATTAAAGGCACCCAGGGACACTTTATTCATGTTTTATACCTTTCCAGAAAGCTGAACATGAGAGCCTTCTATAATCTTATTTTAGCTTTTCCAGGATAATTTATTCTTTTTTTCAATAAAATTTCATTACTCTATTGTTTTGGCATGTTTTCACGTTTTGTAATACTTGTGTTTTGAGAGCATGAGAATATGGTTGCTATAGACACTACTAAATATGTCTTTTATTTATTTAGCTGGTGGAAAATAGAAAACAAGAGGTAGAATTTAGCAAAAGAGGTGTTGTAATGACAATACTGTTTATGGTTTTTGCTTGGAACATGCTGAGCCTTGGGTTCTTTGTATGATTTTTACAAATAGTAAATGGTTATGTTTTAATTAAATTTTCTTGCTAAAATGTTTTCTTGGAAACCAGGAATATAAATTTGAAATTTAAATATTCAAAAACATCAATACCCAATACATTCAAAATAATTTTTAGATTCTATCATCTAAGAAATAAATGTTTAAATTTTCAAGCCCAGGTAACCAAAAATTAGAATAAGGCTCTTTCTAGGGTTAGAGATAGAAATGCATCTCAGAACGCTCTTTCTCTCTGTATGTGCTCTCTGTATATGTGTGTTTCATTTTTCTTTTATATTGCTGTTTGGGAAAATTGTCCTTCTTTAAACAAAAGTAAGACTTAAAGTCTATTGATTTTAAGATATTCTTGTGCAAAAATCCATCTCTAAACCTAATACTTGTTTAATAGTTTTCAAGGAGAAACTATAAAAATTTATAACCACTTAATAGAAATATAATTTTATGAAAAAATTAAAAGTACTGTCAATATTCTTGCTGTTTAATCACCCTCTTTCTTCCATTCCTTACTGCCACCACACCAATTAACACGTGACAGAAAAGAGACCAGGTATTTTGGGATCTATGCACCCGTAAGGTTATTCCCCTCTGATAACCTGAAGGATCTTCATCACTTCCACTGCTTCTGACCCTGATCATAAACTGAGAGTGCTTCCTGGCTTCTGAATTACCCTCACCTCCCATTAGTGTGATAAGTACATAAACTCTCTGTGACCTTCCTGTCTCTACAGTTTAATCTTGTACTCAGGTCTCCTGTGCTCAATGCATTCCCTGGCTACCTGTCTATGCCTGTGTCGTCCTGAGCATGGAGCTGCTCCAGGGTTTCTGCATGCTCTTTTCTTGCTCCATCCTCCACTCTTATTGCAATGACCTGTGACTATCTGCCCATCATCATTCAAAAATCAGCCATGTCTGCCTTCCAGAGAGGCCTTTCTGCTGATTTAAATTAAAATTGTACTCCCTCTCCCCCCTAATTCAATAACTTTCTATGCTGAACAGCATCATCCAGATCAGTTTCTTTCATAGCTCCTATCACCAGATTTTTATTTATACCTTCATGGCTTGTGTCCCCCTCACAGCCATAGACTACCAAGTTATCTCAAAATATTGTGGGAAAAAATGGATTATAAGATATGTTTATTTTGGCACAAAAATATTTGAATTTCACTACTAAGTACATAGGGAATTCATTTTATGAAAAAAGTATGTATGGATTAAAAATTTTTTCTTGCCAAAATAAATTTATCTTTTAGCTCCCTTTTTTCATTAGTGTTTTGAAACACCATAAGCTCCATGGGAACACAAGTCTACGTTGTCACTGCTCTATCCCCACACTTGATATAGAGTAACTGTACAGTAAATGAAACTTGAAGTTAGTATCTAGCCAAGAGATTTCATTAGAGAAATTACAGTAAGAAGTCATTTATTATGAATATAACTAAATAATGATTATGATTACTATTTTGAGTTGGTATTGATGTTAAAATATTTTACAACATATATTGTTTAAAATTATGCATGTATGTGATAAAAATAAAAAGAACCAGGAATCTTAAAGAGTTAACAACTTACCTTATTATGCCTCTTTGTAGTCTTCTGAGAAAGGATGGAGCCTAGTAGAAGCAGGGGAGGACAGGTGAGGTCTTTGCTGAATACAGAGCTGGACAGAAGGTTCTTTTGATGCATGGGACCGGGTGGGAGAGGGCCTTCCCTTAAGACCTGCTCACTGCCTAGAGATTAGTTTGCCTTATGTTCGTCTGTCTGGGGTGTGACAGCTAATCCATTTTCTCTTTAAAAGAAATTGTAGTTCTGGCATAGGTCTTAGTGCTGTGCTCCTAAAGCTTGCATCTTAGGCTTGTTTACTGTTCAGTTTTACAAACCACTCTGAAATGATGTGGAAGATATTTTCAAACCTCACTAACTTGAAATCTTGGTTTCTTAAAGTACATTTTAGGACACTACAGTTATATCTTGTATAACTGAGTAGTTCTGGTTCATTATTTTAAAGCTGAGGGGAAAGGGACTATGTGTTAAGTGAAGGGATGGAGCAGTGAGAGTTTAGGCTGTGTACTCATGGAATTTAGCATACTTCAAAAGGTCCATGGAAAAATGGAATTAAAAGGTAAATCCATGGTTATGACATTAGGAAACAGAAGCAACTGTCTTTAGGTCATTCTGCAAAGTCGAAGCCCTGTGGTCTTCTCTTGACGAGCATCTAAATTAAGAGTACCTGGCATACTTCTCCCCTTTGTGACAGGTTGCTGTAAGAATCCTTCAGTGGGATTCAGGTCATTGAAAGCATTTGAAAAACCTGCTACCACAGGAAAGCGTAGGACTCAATTCAACTCATCTGGAACTCACGTAAGTTCTCAGTGAAGATGTTTTTTGGTAGTATATCTAATAGGTCATACTAGGTTGTACTTGAATCTGCAAGAGTAGCTCCCAGGGCTCAGTATTACATTATTGTTAGTGTTATCCTGCATAGAGAATGTCATGTATCGTATGTTAGTTTATTTACTTATTTATTTTATTCTATTTTGTGTTAAATTCTACAAAACAAGTATAAAATTAGGTAATTTGTTTCTCTTTAAACATCTTTTTTAAAGATGTATTTATTTATTTGAAAATCAGAGTTACACAGACAGGAGAGGCTGGGGTGGTGGTCTTCCATCCACTGGTTCACTCCCCAGTGCCGATTCGAAGCCAAGAGCCAAGCACTTCTTCTGGGTCTCCCATGCAGATCAGGGGCCCAAGGATTTGGGCCATCTTCTACTGCTTTCCCAGGTCGTAGCAGAGAGTTTTCCGACTACTCATGACTGTAAGTAGTCTCCCTTTTTTAAATACGGGAGTGATTTTCGAAAAACTCTATTCTTATCATTATAGACTTGTCAACTGGGTAAGAGCTGCAGATATATCCACTTGCAAATGTTAGCAAATACATCCCACATTCTCAGACTATTCTTTGTCCAAGTCACAACTCCCATATTGCATTAATGTTAGAAAACTATTTATTCTCATCCCAAGCTGACTGTGAAGAATAATTACATCTAGACTCCACTCAGAAAGCTTTGGAGAACCAGTGCTAAATACGAAGCATGCTTATAACGAACATCACTCCAGGCACATAGTGGACATGTCATGCACAAATGACCCTTTCTTATAATTTCCAAAAAAATTATAGGAGTTGAGGATGTCCAGGGTCAAGGAATTGCGTGGGGTGAGGTGAGATCCTTGTTGTTGGTGTCCACTCTGCAAATCCAAGAGGGGCACAAGGTATCACATGTGAAACAGAATATCCTATGTCAGGTCCTGCTATTCTCATCTGCTTATTTAAAAAAAAAAGTAATTCATTTATTTTCATTTTATGATAAAACTAGAGAGAGGGAGAGAGAGAGAGAGAGAAGGAGAGGGAGAGGGAGAGGGGGAGGGAGAGAAAGAGAGGGGGAGAGAAAGAGAGAGAGAGAGAGAGAGAAATATTGGTTTCATCCACTATTTTATTCCCCAAATGCTCACAATAGATGAGGCTGAGCCAGGCTTAAGCCAGCAGCTTGAACTCCACCAGGACCTCCATTGTGGGTAGAAGGAACTCAGGTACGTGAATCATCCTTGCTGCCTCCCAGGGTATGAATTAGCAGGAAGCTGGAATGTGAAGCAGAGCCTGGACTTGATTCCAGGCACTCCCAAATGCATGCAAGGTTTCAAGTGGCATCCTAGGTGCTGCACTGAATGCCTGGCGCTGATTTTCTTATGAGGAAACTGCCTGATTGGATAAGGGTCTCATCCTTACAGCCTCCTCTAATCTTCTAAAGGTCTGACCTCCAACTGCCATACTTGGGTTAAATTTCTGCCACATGACTTTTATGATTTGCTCTTGTTTATCATAGATGTTCTATCATTATTATATCGCTTTTCAGCCTTTTGACTAAGATCAAGTGTAGATGTTCTATCATTATGACCTAAAGTTTCTCAGTACCTTCCAAATAAACCTGGAGAAGGTAATCCTTCCAAAACACTCACTGCCAATGAAGTAGAAGGCTTTAATGCATAGTTTACTTCAACGTTCTCCCTTCAAGATGTTCTAACAGTTAAGAACAGATATATTTCAATAATTGACACCTTAGGCTTTTTTATTGGGTAGTCACAGCTTTTACATAGTAAAGGCATTTTAGATGTACTTTTTAGTTAATTAGGCACTATGAATACAAACTTATTGCCTTTGTTCCCTTGTTTAAAATAAGAAAAAAAAGCCAAAATTGATTTACAATAAAAATCAACCTTAAAATAAAAGTATCCCTATTTAAGTACTTAAAAAATTGAAAAGTCACTCCTGAAATCAGAAGTAAACCAGCCCATAAACCAGTTTAATTTTAAACAGACTGAATATGTTTCAAATGTTTGCATTTTATTAAGGTCATTGGTATAACTATAGTTTGATGATTTTTATTCCTCTTTATCTAGTTCTCTCTCTCCCTTTCTCCCTGTGTGTTTGTGTATGTGTGTGTGTGAGAGAGACTACCACCGCCTATTTCAAAGCTTCCAGAAGAGAGAAATCACCTACACATTATTCTGCACAAATCACTGTTGTGGGATTTAAAAACAATTCATATTTACCATCATGATAAGAAAAAGAAAATATAATGGCCTTCATTATCTAGACCTTTTTCTTCTCTTTTTACTTTCTTCAGTGAATAAATTTGACATTAACCTCTTAGTTTCATCTGATCCTGGCAAATTTGTTGTATGATAAGACTGCTGTGTCATAGGAGAGCTCTTGCAAAAATCATTGTTTTTAAATGAAAAACATCTTGGAACTATTGACTTATAGAACTTCATTCATTTTCAATTAAAACTGCTGTTTTCTGAGAAAAAGGAAACTTGTTTTTCTTTTCCTTCTATAGATATTTTCCAATACTGATTCCTTTGTCAGTTTTATAATTATGATTAGTATTTAATTGTAAATTGTCAGTCTATTTACTAGATTATTTTCTCAAGCACTCATAAAATTTTAATGGAGTAACTTTTTAAAAAAAGATTTATTTTATTTATTTGAAATCCAGAGTTACAGACAGAAGTAGAACCCGAGAGAGAGAGAGAGAGACTTGGGCCATCTTCTACTGCTTTCCCAGGCCATAGCAGGAAGCTGAATCAGAAGTGGAGCAGCCAGGACTCGAACCAGCAACCCATATGGGATGCCAGCACAGCAGGCGGTGCCTTTAACCAGCTGTGCCACAGCACTGGCCTGGAGTGGCTTTAAGATCACTGTTGCTGAATATAATGGCTCATCTAGTAACTCCTTTGAGTCTTACCCTGAAGAAAATAGTCCATAGGTCATATACACTGTGAATCCTCTCATGCTCCTCCATGCTGGTAAACACATGCACAGTTGGTTTCTTCCCAGTACTTGAAAAATACTTGTAGTAGTGATTATGTTATTCACAATAATTAATTTTCACTTATGTCTTCTTCATATGTATGACCTTAGAGTGGTAGGTTTTTTCTTGGAGCTTTTTTTAATATCTAGACACCTGGGCAATGCCTACCATGTACAAGACAATAAGTAAATGCATGGCGAAATAAAGGTTTTAATTTTCTTAACTCCACTTTTTCTAAATATAGAATAATAAGCTTTATTATAGAATATTTGAAGAACATCTGAAAATATAAGGACCATTAATTATTTTTAATATTATCATTCTGAAACACCAACTGCTAACATTGGTATCTTAATATTTCTTAGTTAAATTGAGTTGCAGTGTAACATGAATAAACAAAGGATTCTACCCCAAATGCTTCCTTGTCTTCATAAATAGAGTTCTGAGACCTTTTTATAGATATTCTCTCATAGGAAGGACCAGAACTCAATGTATGAAGTATAAGTTCTTTTCCAGGTGGGTGAAGAAAGGAAAACATGGGTGACCTGCAATATCCATACCCATGTAGCATTCAAGAATTGTCTTTGTTTGAACATCTGCAATGTACATGTGCATGCATGGAAGTGTCAGTGAATGCTTTTTATTTTCATCACGTTTTGTTCTGAGTATCTCCTCTTTTCTATTTATCTTGAATTCTTCCATAAATTTAGGCACACTTCCTCCAAAATATTGGAAAATCACCCTCTTTTTAACAAAGATTTATTTATTTGAAAGATAGAGTTATATAAAAAGAAAAGGAGAGAGAGAGAGAGATAGATAGAAAGGCAGAGGAGAGAGAGAAAACATCCATCTGCTGGTTCACTCTCCAAATGGCCGCCTTGACCAGATTGGACAAGGCTGAAGCCAGGAGCCACGAGTTTCTTTCAGGTGTCTCACGGGTGCAGGGGCCCAAGGACCTGCTGCTTTCCCAGGTGCATTAGCCACGAGCTAGGTTGGAAGTGGTGCAGCTGGGATTTGAACCAGCACTTATATGGGATGCCAGTGCTATAGGCTATGGTTTTAACCTGCTGCACCACAATGATGGCCCAAATCACGTGCTTTTTTACTGATTTGTTAAATAGTCTACTATAATCTAGTATTGAAATACCTTCCCTTAGAACTCATGAATTTTCAAGAATTTAGAGCATTAAATACTAACCTTTAAATTCTAATATTTTATATATAGTGAACATGTTTGCAGCCAATATACTTTAAAAACTTGAAAACAAACCAAAACCAACCCAATATCAGGAAATCAGATATAGATCTGCCAACGGAGCCACTTTTATGATATAACATTCTCTTCATAATAAAATCGGTAAAACATTTATCATTTGATTTATCTTCTTGTGTTTTCTAGTTGCTTATGTTATATTTGTGTGACATTTCTTCAATAGGAAAGAGAAGTTAGGACAAGAGGGCTTAAATTTAAGTCATTCATATGGTTTTCCAAACCATAACATGATAGATGGAGATGGGCCCAGGATACTAAATTAGGAAAATATAGAGAAGAACCACTAGAACCTGTGACTGACCGAACGGGAGCAATGGGAGATAAGAATGTAAGATGAAAGGTATGATGAATGCAGGATGAAAACCATGTGCACCCTGTCTTAAAAGGCACTGGCCAAATGTTCCAATGTGCATGAAACCACCAGAACACAGCCTTTTGATGGCTTTTTCCTGCTCAGAAAGTGCCTCCTGGCTGCTTTCCCAGAGGTTTCCCTTTGCTTCTTCTAATAAACTGTATTTACACTTCACTAAAAAAAAAAAAAAAGGTCATCCTTGATCATACTTCATTTATCACGTGATTTAAAAAATAAGTAACTCTATGTAGCCTTTCAATGTCACATATAATAATGATGCAAATCAGAAACACCTGGTTCTCTATTTCATTACAAGTGAACATGAAGAGCTAAAGTGCAAAACTGGTGTTAATAAATAAAAGGGTTTAATTTAGGACTGAGAACTAAAAAAATATTCTAAAAACACTAAATATTCTAAACAATGGAGAAACAAGCATCGAAGAACAATATTAAAATAACTTGTCTGTCTTTGTTTATGAATTTTCTTACAGGAAATGTACTGATTGAACACTGCAGAGAGTGAGTTCATATGTCATTTAGAAAGTACTTAGGAAACCTCATGTTTTATCTGTAGGCAAAACTGAGCACATATATTCTTCTTGTTAGAAGGTAGCCACTATTGTTAAAGTATTCATTTTCTGTGTCTGACTCTTGGCTTTAAAATAAACTTTATCTTTTGTATATATTATTTTGCTTTTGTTTTGATGTCACAACATTTATTGGCTATATTCAGTACAGAGAACAATGCAGGGAGATGGGTTAAGTATTGAAAATATCCTAACTAACTGTTAACAGATATTGCATTGCCTCATATTCACTTTGGAATAACTGGTTTATTTTTACTTCTCTAAGTAATATTTTATTGAAATAGAATATAGAGGAAGGTACACAAATGGCAAGTTAAGTTTTAAAATTATGCATGTTCATGAAACCATCACCCATACAGAGACAATACTTCAATACTTTCTGGCCCTTCTAGACATTAACCCCTCCACCAGTTCAAAATTTTACTGAGATCTGTCACTATAGATTATTTTTGTCTGCTTTTGAACTTTATATAAATGAAATCAAACAGTGAACAGTAAGCTCTTTTTTCACTCCATATTTTGCTTTTAAGGCCTATTCATATTTTTTACTATAGCAGTGAATCATTTGTTTTCTCTCTGTTGAACAGTGGTTGGCAAAAGTTTTCTAAAGAAATGTAAATATGGTGAATATTTAAAGTTCTATCTCTGTTGCATCTATTCAGCTCTGCCACTATAGCATATTATAGCACAAGAATAACTGTAGACAATATGTAAATGAATGAACTTATATGTGTTTCATTAAAACTTTATTTACAAAAGAATGGAGTAGTCTAGCTTTGGCCCTTGAGTCATAGTTTGCCAACCATTGCTATATTCTATCAAGGAATATTCCAGTTTATCCAGTCTACTGTGGGTTTTGTCCCCAGATTAACGTGTCTTTTGATAAGCATATTAATATATGTGAGATGTCATCCAAAAGCTCATAAAAATGCATATTATGAAAAAGACAATGCATGAATTTCAAAAGTTCTTTTTAACAAAATGTACTTATATTTTAATTCCATTTTCCACGAACTTTTGAAGTACTCTCATGTGTTTTGATTATTCATAAAGTGAATTATGTAATTCATGAGTTATAAAGAGGGCTTGGGTTCAGCTTTCACAGATACTACCAGTTTTCCTAATTTTGCCACACCATGAATGTATGAGAGTTCAGGTTGCTCCACATCTCCACCAACACTTGGTTTTGTCAATTGTTAGTGGAGTGTAGTGATGATTTTCTCCTCAAATGGAGTTTATACTTGAATTTAAATCTGTAACAATGAATATATTTCCATGAAAATTATTATGACACATTTAACTTTAAATATTTGATTTTAGTAGATCTTTACTTCCCCATTTTGGGACACACAACCCAAAAATTGGAGTGAGGAATATTGCATTTGCTAGTCCTGAAAGAATCCTGTGATCAGCTATTGTGCTTATGAAAAAACAAATGATGCATTGTACACTTAGAGAAATAGAGAAAAAAATGCATCCTATTGTCTTTAACAGACTCATTTCAAAACCTCAGAAACCGTCTCTAGCCAGTGGTTTCAAAGTCGTCTCAAAGTGCAGTGGGATGTGCAGAAAATGTTCATTAATCAGGCACACTGAGAGCTAAGTCTTCACTTCTAGGAATCATTTCTAATCATTTGTAATTAGAGTAATGCTTTTGAAAATGTTTGCCTTGCTAACCATGAGGAGTTGAAACTCTCTCTTCTGGGAAAGCGAGCAGATGGTGTCACTTCATTTACTTTTTCCTGTGCAGCAGGGAGGACTGAGGGATTTAACTGTCCTTTCCATCTCTCCTGCCTAGGGTTTGGATAGTTGTCTAGTTTGTGGTCATAGCTCTTGGCTCAGCTATTTCATGTCCAGTTCCCTTTGTTTGATATTACTTTGATCCTCGCCCAACATTAGCAATGCCTTGCTTGGATGACTCTCTCACTCTAGCTCTTACTCTTTTCCTTGGCAGAAGTATTCTTTTCTTTTGGTTGTAAGAATCTGGCCAGTAATGAGGTGGTAAGCTCCTGTCGAAGCAGCAGGAGTTGTCAGTGTTCCTTTCTTTCATTAACTTTCTTGGGCTGTAGCCACAACAGCGAGACTTCAGGGACAGAGAATTTAACCTTCTCCAGCACTGATCATTTTTCCACATGGATTCACATGGCCCCATAGCCCCTTGGCCCCTTTCACCATCTCCCGCCCTTCACTCTGCTTTTTATAGATTATCCTGAACTTTCTGTCCAATGCTCTCCAGGGCCACCATGAAATAATATGCTTGAAGCATTTCTCTCTCTCTCTCTCTCTTTTTTTTTTTTTTTAGTTAACTGCCTTTTATTCGATGTTGTTAAATGAAGAGCACTTTCATACAGCCTTAACAAATGGTGCTGAGATTCCAGATTCCAGCTGCAGCAAATTAACTTCTTCCATTTGAAACAAGCAAGTGACTGGAAAGCATCTTCTGTAGAAAATTTAATTTTTAAAATATATTTTAGTTGACATATGATAGCATATTATTTGAATCTTAGTAGAATGCAAATCTATATTCTCCCACACAATACTAATGCTGATATTCATGTGAGTATAACATGAAAAAACACATCTATTCAAGCAGTGATACTGCAGTTGAATATTCATATCATCCATCACCACTTAGTTTATCCTGAAAGAAGCAATGTATTGATTAGAGACTTTGATAGTAATATGAGTAATGACAAAGATTGATAATGGTAAGTAGACTCTCCTATGTTAGATGCTTACCATGACCCATATATAACACCAAACATTTTGTGAGGATTTTTTTAAATGTATGTATGTATGTAAAATTTCTAATTCTTACATAAAATTTTTAAGATAGTTATGATTAAATCCATTCTACAGATAAAGAATTTGAAGCCTGGACAGGCTTCCTTCCATTGAGTGGTTCCTCTCTCCCCCCAGTTCCTACAATACCCACCTTAGTCAATTCATTAGCCTCTCAGATTTGGTTATCATATATACTATTAGTATTCACTTTTCATACATAATATCCTTGGTATTTGCATAAATAAAAGTATTTGTAAAGGTATTTACAGTGTACAGATGGGAATAATTCTGGGCCAATTTTCAAAGATATTTAAACCATATTTTGAAGTAATTTCTGCAAGTTAAGAGAATATTTACCTGACTGGTGCTTTACCGTATTACAGACTGTTTCATTCATTTACAGTCACTATGAATTATGCTTTCATGTTTATGGGACTAAAGAATATAAAGTTAAATGTAGCTGTGATCTTAGCTAGTTTTAACTTTCAAGTTACTTCCATGAATTTGCTTGCCACTAGGCAGTAAGATGGTTTTCCATCCTTTGGATTTGTATTGACATCAAGTTAACATCAGGAAAGGAAAATGTTCATATTGGATAATATCTTCTGAATATGTACCATGATGTACTTTATTATAAGGTCTCACTTTAATTGTTGCCAGTCACTCTACGTTTCCTTCATTCTTATTTGCTACATTAATTTTCCTACATTTGAAGATGAATATATTTTTACCATTTTTCAGCAGGCTCAGCCATGAGCTTTTAGTGCCCCAATAAAAATAAAAAGGGACTTTCTTTTTTTGTTAAAGATTTATTTATTTGAAAGGCAGAGTTACAAAGAGGCAGAGGCAGAGAGAGAGAAGAGGGAGAGAGGTCTTCCATCCGCTGGTTCATTCCCTAGATGGCCGCAGCAGCCAGAGCTATGCCAATGCAAAGCCAGGAGCCAGGAGCATCTTCTGGGTCTCCCACATGGGTGCAGGGACCCAAGAGTTGGGCCATGTTCCACTGCTTTCCCAGGCCACAGCAAAAAGCTGGATTGAAAGTGGGGCAGCTGGGACTTGAACCGGCAACCATATGAGATGCTGGCACTGCAGGCATAGCGCTGGCCCCGAAAAGACCTTTCTTGACATAGTGACTGCTATCTCTTATTAATGGGTGGCAAAAGAAAATGCCAACCCAAGTCAATCCAGTCTTATTAGGTATTCTACTAACAGCAGTAGACTAACAGTTAGGCACTACACAATTCCCTTTAAATATAGAAAATGAGTTCAGAAAAGAATATATAGAAACTTTAAGACTGTTAAACATAACATTATAAGAACATGTAGAAAATACTCTCTTTAGCTGATGGAGATGCTGTTTGTAAAGAAATATAAGATGTTATATTTCATTTATCTCATTTCCACAAAATATCAAACAAAATTAGAAGGAATAACTTACTGTGTTTATGTTTTCTTGAGATCTATACTCTTAGTTTTTTAAGCTTATAAATAAAATGTTATATCCAGAATTAGAACTCTTTAAAACTAGATTTATTTTTTATAGCAGGTTTAGGTTTACAATCAAACAGCAGAAGGTTCAGAGTATCCCAGTAACCACCTTATATGCCTCCTTCATTATCAGTATCCACCACCTGAATAAGACATTTGTTGTAACTGGTAAACTTAGATTGGCACATGTTTACCACCAGAGTCCACAGTTTGCTGTGAGTTCATTGTTAAAACTGTACTTTCTAGAGGTTTGGTTAAATGGTTAATAATGTGTGTCTACCATGATAGTATCATCAAGCAGTTTCGCTGTCCTAGAAATGCTCTATGCTCCAACAAGTAATCCTTCTTCACCCCCTCCACCTTGGAAATTGCTGATCCTTTTTACGATCTCCTTATTTTGCCTTTTTCAGAATGTCATAGGGTGGAAATCACCCAGAATGTAGCCTTTTCTGATTGACTTTTCTCACTTAGTAATATGCAATTGTTTTCCCAGTGTCTTTTCACGGCTTGATAGTTCATTTCTTTTTAGTGCAAAATTATAACTTTCCCCGGTTAATCCTTTCAATCCATTTCCCTAGAGTAATCTGATCTGTTTCAAGCACTGAGGCTCAGGGAATTAAAACAGATATGCATAGTGAGAAAAAGCCTTGGAATGAGAGCAAGAGAACTTGACTGCAGTCCCTAATCTCCCATGCTGCTCTTAGCACCCCAGGTGACCTGGACTAAGTGCCTGGCCTTCACAGTCTGCCTTTTCTGTGAAATAAGGGATTTTGAGTAAACGATCTATTACATCCTATCAAGCTCCCAACAGTATGATTACTTTCTGGATCAAAAAAGAATTTACCAAAACTGAGTAAATTATGCCTCATATTACCCATCACATAAGAGCAGGAATCACCTATGTTTTTAAAACCAATGAGTATTCCTTTATCAATAGAACTAATTGAAGATAACTTGTTTTGTGATCATTACATTTCTCACTTTAAAGTTTTTTTACCTTTGATGGAAAGATGAGATTCTATAATCTGACCTGAAAGGGCCTCTCCACCACTCTTATTACTTGAGCTTGGCAAATAATAGCCCAAACATAATAGGTACGTATTCATTTGGTAGGTCTTCTGACAGTGCCTCAGGAGCTAGGTTTTTCTCATCTTGTGGTCTGTTACCCTGCAGGGACTTGTCCTTTGAGTATTCAGTTAACAAAGAGGAAAGCAAAGGTAGACCTTGGCTCAGAAGGGACACACATAGCATTTCTGCTCCCATTCTTCTGGTGGAAAATAGTCACAACTCACAACTCAATACAAGGGCCATGAGCTGGCAGGCACTGTGCTGCTCAGTGTCTAAGCAGAACCCAAGAATTAGTGTGTGCAGCTAGCAGGCCCTGCCACAACTTCACCTCCATCTTTAAGCCTCACTTGATTTCCTTAAGGACCGGGAACACCCGTGCTTCCCTCACTCTTTCCCTGGCTCAGATCCAGGTGGTGATGACTTCCCTCTGGGACACTTTGCTTCTATCTTGTCTTCTACCCATCATAAAGCTCATTTTAGACTATTTTCATAAATTTTGTTTACCCTGTTAAGTCCTAAGCTCTTTGAAGGCAGAGACTATCTTGAAGGCAGAAATGTATATAACAATTTCCCTTTTTGGTTCATAAGTGATGGAAAAAGCATGAATGAGGGAAGGAGAAGAAATCTGGAATAATTGGGAGGGCTGGGAAACGCACATAGGCTCCAGTGTCAAAGCTCCTCTTCTTTGCTCTGCTCTGAATAGACAAGTTATTGCAGTTGGTATTGCCAGGGGGCAAAAAAGGTCCATTATTTTTTTGTGACTATAAAAATTGGATAAGTTATATTACAATGTTTTGTTGTAACAGTATGGAATATAACTTACTTTCTTTGGAATGAAAAGGAAACACTAATTCTAAAGGCAGGAGATGTATCTCAAAATATTTTCTGTGCCCCATTCTCTTGCATCTCAGCAGTGCTCTTTCAAACAGCACCGAATACTTGCTGTCTTATTCACCCTTAAAGAATTCACAGGGGCTCCTCTAATCATCTGCCTTGAATAGTAACTTTCTCCTTCTCACTGTGAGTTTCTCAGGCAGTGAGGTAACAGGCTACATAAAAGAATGAAATGAAGATCAGATTCATTATGGTTTTGCTTCTGAGAGACTTATCTGGGGATTTGAAAGCACAAGCAGCTGAAATAGTCCTCAAATTATTGTGAACCTGTCTTAACAGATCTTTCTGAATTTCATATTTATAAGTATATATATATAATTCATTTTTGTTTTCATAGGAAAATGCATTAATGGAAATGGCTATGTAGTGAAACAGAAAATTAGACTTTCTGAAATAAATATGCAGAGAGTTCATCAATATGGCAAACAGTGTTTCTGGAGCCCAGATTGTAACACATATTAGGAATTACACACAAAGGTAAGAAAATCAGTAAAATTCTCCATTGATAATTTTGCTAATTTATAATGGATATCAGCCAACTAGTAGAAAACATGTGATATATAATTTAGATTACTTGGCTTTCCAGACTTCTGAAAGAAATAAAATACACAATAATTAAAAATAATTCAAGAAATATTTTATTCCTGATGAAATTAATTGTTATATATAGCATGC
This sequence comes from Lepus europaeus, assembly GCF_033115175.1. Taxonomy (NCBI): domain Eukaryota; kingdom Metazoa; phylum Chordata; class Mammalia; order Lagomorpha; family Leporidae; genus Lepus; species Lepus europaeus. The sequence continues at coordinate 134,640,749 of NC_084828.1, forward strand.
TACTTTGTCTCAAGTTCTCACATAAACTGTTGGAACAAAAATTTTCATAAAAATACTGAAATATGATTTTTTAAAAAAACTTAAAGCTTCATATTTCATTAGTCACCAATTTCCCATTCAGCAAGAGAAGTTATCATAATAGATCAATTAAGGCGGAACTCTTTCAGCAGAGTCCAGAAGGGGTCTATGCCTGGCATGGATTGAGTTAAACATATAATGAAAGACATCTGTTTATAAGTGTCAGCTCATAAGTGCTAAAATGATAAAGAACCATTGGTGATTACAGCACTTAAGTATCCAGACAGTATTTCTGAGCCTATTAACCTCACTATTTTCATTGATTCCAAGTAATTAAAAGGTAATCTTCATTTGTTGGGTCATCAATTCTGCTGAATTCAGATGTCCACGTCCTGTCTTAATCTTGTGTTATACTCCTCTATATTTGGTCCAAAGATAAGAAAGTATGCATTCATGTTTTCTTTTAATTATCCCCAAAACCTCCTAATTATACTATTCTTTCAAATAGAAAAGAAAAAAAAAGTTTCCTATTTTACTGGAGAAATGAGAAAGCTGAAGCCTGAGGAATTTATGCATGTGATCTGAAATCAAATGGATATTTACTCTGGAAATCAGTATATTCCATTGATTATAGAAGACTGTTTTCCTAAGATAACTACATTATTTGAATCTAGTCTGAAACAAAGTCTTAACCCCTTTTAAAGGAAAGAAAGGTAGCTTTTCAACTGGTTTATTTTCACCCATTTAATCTGACAGCATGTTAACTGTTGTTTCGGATATTTCAGTATTTTGGTAATGCAGTTTACATTACTCTCTTGAATGATAAAAACAAAACATAATATACAATGACATTTTAATTATAGTAATATCATCACAAAGATTCTAAAAACAAACAAACAAAAATAAGTACTTTTGTCTTTAACCAAGGGGTACTGATTCTGCTTTGCTTTTGCACCTGCTGAAAGGAATTTATTGGAAGAAATGGAATTGGAGATATTTGCCCTTTTTTAATTAAAATTAGCTTAATAGTTCTTAGCAGCACCTGTTACCATACTTTGTGTATATTCCATCCTGAGTACTAGATTTTCTCCAGATGTTTAGCTTTCTGTTTTCTTGCGAGTCATGGCTTTTTAACAGTCAGTGAGTAACAAGCTCACTGCTTGCCTGTAGCAAATACACAGAAGAAGGCCATTTTAAAGGTTTTATATTAAGAAACGAAGTTGATGGTTGATTTTGAAGATTCCCTTTTAGATATAACAGTGAGGTTATATGGCATTCCTGTGGACAGCGGAGAACTGGGCAAAAACTGATAAAAACAAACACTCTCATGATGAAGTTAGGAGTTCTCATGAGTATTTTATATATCTTGTTACTATATTTATTTTCTGGAATCATCCGCTGTTTGTATGGTAGGAGAATTCTCTCCAACTTGAAGTTAATAATACAATTATACCAAAGCATAAGAAAAAGGATCTGTTGATTTTGTCTGTTATTTGACAGAGAAAGCACAATTTAGCCTGCAGACTACTATCACAAAACAGTCTACATCATGACCAGACAACTGATTTTTTTCACTGAATTGTAGGCAAGATAAGAGGTCAAATGTAGTTACTTTGAAACTGGACCATTTCCTTCTGTGAGCAGGAGTAAGCTGAAGGTCTCAGGTAAGTAAATGTCCATCTCCTCATAATTCCATCTTGGCCAGCATTTCGTAGTCCTGCATGGCAATCATGTGTGGGTGAAAGCCTCACTTTAAAAGAAGAGAATCACTAAGAATGTGGACCTCTGATGTAAATTAGGCCATAGCAATATGTTTATCCTTGGTCAAATCTGGGGACATTTGTCCTGTAGAATTTTGGACACTAGACCAGAACTTTATTTTTGTTCATCGGCTTTTGGAGTTTCAGATGGATCTCGAATCCCTACTACATAAATGATAAAGGGGACTGTTTCCTCCCTCAATGGGCTTTAAACTAGGTTTTTTTTTGGGAACAGAATGAAAATGGGGCTGATGACCTAAGATTTGGTGAGAGGATAACTTAGACTCCTTTCAAAGTTTTTCTCCCTGATAGACTCTGAAATTTGATGGCAAGTGCTGCTCCTTTATCAGGAAGATTGCATCGGTTCCCAATGCAGCTCACTGTCCTTTACAACACTAGGTGAGGACGAATGATGGCCTGCCTAACATACTGGCTGTGATTAATTCTTAGCTGTTCTTCTAAGTCTGTTCCTGGTATATTTTTCACTTTCACATTGCACTGACAGTAAATATGGGCATTATAAGTATAAAAGCTACTGTGGTATGTGAGTCATTTACTCTGATTTACAGAAAGGGTAAGGAACTTGACTGGATAAGTCTTTTCTTTGTTTTTAAGATTCATTTATTTTTAAAGTCAGAAAATGAGAGACAGAGAGTGTGGGGGTTTGTTTACCAATGTGTAGTCTTGTTGATCATAGCCTAGTGTAGATGATAAAGCAGAAATAAGATCAAGCATGTTGATGATGCAGGGCTGCCCTAGGCTTGACTTCTCCAAGTCAGTCATGGAACAATGGCTGTGAAAAAACCTGGTGCAATGGTACCTGGTTTCCGTGTACCTTACAAGTGACATAGCTGGGATAGCTGGTCACAGGACAGCATAGCACCCCCCCACACCTCAGATGACTGATGAGAAGATTGTTAAGGTAGATTTAAAGGGTGGCATCCTGTTCTTGTACTGTACTTCTTCCTTGGTAAATCTGTTTACTAAGTTCTGAAAATGCTGTCTTCAGACACAGATAATAATAATGGTGATGACTAGCTTTGTTTGTGCCTTGCTTTGTTGTGCTTGGGTTAATGAGTTGTGAGCTATTTGCTGCCTTCTGATGCCACTGGATAGGCACTCAGATGATGCTATTGATTAAACCATTGTAGTTAAATAAAATTGAAGAGCCAACGGCATTCGGGGCACTTGCGCTATCATGTGATGAGTCCCCTGATCCCTGCTTTTCTTCTCTCTACTTGTGTTTCTTGGAATTCTTTCAATGTATGTTACTCTGCCCTTCAGTTGCCTCACATTCTGTGACAAGATAGAGATCTTCCATCCACTGCTTCACTCCCCAGATGGCTGCAGTGGTCGGCACTGGACCAGGCTGAAGCCAGGAGCCTGCAGTATGTGGGATGCTGGCCTTGAAGGCTGAAGCTTAACCTGCTGCTCCACAATGCAGTAACCATTATTATCTATTTTTAATTAAACAACCAGTTTTCAACTTTGCTACTCTATCTTCCAATTTTCCAACTTGAGTAGTAGTACCTTGGGTGGAGGCAGGAAGTTTCCTCAGAAATAAACTATTAAGAAAATATAGGTGTTAAATGAAAACAAAAGACAGAAAAGCATTTCAGCATGTTATTGACATAAGAGGTGTTTGCTAGTGTTCTACCAAAAGCAACTATCTTTTTCATTTTGTTGGTTACAAAAAGAAACTACCTTTTTAGCTTTAAGATTTTCTTCTCAATTGAGGAAGCAAGACAATCTAGAAGATTTTATATTACATGGTTGAATGCATAGCTTTATCCCTACTCGGGGCTGGGGCTGTGGGGTAGCTGGTAAAGCTGCCACCTGCAGTGCTGGCATCCCTTATGGGTGCTGGTTCAAGTCTCAGCAAAGCAATGGGAAAGCAATTGGAAAGCAGTGGTCCAAGTCCTTGGGTTCCTGCACCCTTGTGGGAGACCCAGAAGAAGCTCCTGGCTCCTGGCTTTGGATTGGTACAGCTCTAGCAGTTGTGGCCATCTGGTGAGCGAACTAGCAGACAGAAGACCTCTTTCTCTGTCTCTGCCTCTGCCTCTCTGTAACTCTGCCTTCCAAATAAATAAAAATAAATAAATAAATCTTAAAAAAAGATTTATTCCTACTCTTCCCCTAAGTCCCCTTTTAATAAAGATTTGTAAATATAGGGAAGCAGAAAGCAAGTTGTAAGGTGACAAGGGGAAACATTTGTATAAAGTAATTATAAACATTTTTGATCAAAACCCTTTATTGAGTATAGGCTGCATTGGTATGCCAAGGCCTGTGTAAGGATCTGGCGCTGTAAACCTTCATGTTGTCAACAAGTTTATATTGGAGACTTGCTGCAAGTCAAGCACTATTCTAGGCACTCTGAAAATAATAGCTGGAAGGAATAAAGATTCCAGGTTTCACTAAATTTAAGTTCTCCTGGGGAAAGTCAGACAAGAACACACTGTATAACTAAATTTTAAAATTTATTACGTCCTAAGCATTAGTGGGGAACAGAAGGCAGTAAAGAGGATTGGGAGGACTATGGAGGTGTAATTTTTAATGGAATGATTTCAGAAGTGATCCAGGCAGAGAGACTGGCCAGTGAGAGTATGCTGGGACAAGTTCAAGATGAGGAAAACCGATAAAAGGTGCCGGTGTGGCAAGCGGCAGCTTAACCTGCTGTACCACAACACCAGCTCCTAACACATTCATTTTTCATCCTGTTCATTCAATGTTGGTGGATTTCATAGTCTTTCTTGGATATGGAGGCAGAAAAGGACAGATGGAGGATGACACATTGTTACTTAAAATGTTTATCTTTTTGTTATCACTGTGATGCACATTCATTGTAAGTTCAAAAAAGTAAAAAGTAAAAATAATCTAAATTAAACAATATAAATCAATCATAATGTTGTTACCAAGAAATAGTCACTGTTGGGGGCCAGTGCTGTGGCATAGCAGTCTAAAATCTGCTTCCTGTGGCACCAGCATCCCATATGAGCACTGGTTTGAGTCCCAGCTGCTCCACTTCCGATCCAGCTCCCTGCTAATGTTCTGGGAAAGCCGTGGAAGATGGTCCAAGTGCTTGGGCCCCTGCACACACATGGGAGACCTGGAACAAGCTCCTGGCTCCTGGCTTTGGATTGGCCCAGCTCCAGCTGTTGCAGCCATTTGGGGAGTGAACCAGTGGATAGAGGATCTCTCTCTCCCTCTGACTCTTTCTGTATCTCTCTCTTTCTGTAACTCTGCCTTTCAAATAAATAAATCTTAAAAAAAGTTACTGTTAACATTTATATGTATTTCATTCCAGTCTTTTTCTATCTGCAACGTATAATCTACCTATCATCTAGCTATACAATAAAATAGGAAAAAAAAATACTCTATGTAAGTTGTCTGTTTTTGCACTCAAATTATACCATTATCATTTACCTATACCCTAAGATATTTGCTGAAGCTAGAATACTCATGGTAGCATTGTTGTTACAAAGGTGCAGCATTATAGCACCACAGCTCATGTAGTTAGGAAGATGTAATGTTTTCATTTGTACATTATTAAACAAATGTTGTTTTGATCATCCTTGAAGATAAATATTTTAATATAGTTAAAATCATACATGAATTTATTTATCATTGAGTTTTACATTTGTTTGTTGGTATCTTCTCTTTTTCCCCCTTTTTTTCCTCTTATTGAGGTGAACATATACATTTTGGCCACACAAACGACCTTGTCATGAGGTTATTTAACTTTCTGCCATTTACCTTGCAAATATATTTACTGTTTTTAATCTGCATGCTTATTTTTTTCTATTGTTATTTCTTTCCTTGTGTTCGGAAATAGTTTCTGATCCTGTTATTTATATTCACATCAAGTTTTTTTTTCAAGCTCTTGTGTTATAGATTTTGTGATTCCCCTCCAAACTCCAAATTCAATTTCCAAATAATTTTTTTCCCAAATAATTTTTTTAGAGTTTGAAATGTGGATGTAAATTAGCTTTTGTTTTCTCGGTATGTGGACAGTTTCTCAATAGCGTGTTTACAATAATCAGTATTTCCCGCTACATTTTGCTGCTTCATATAAATTTGTTGCTAAAACATTTTTGGATATAAAATTTTTCTTGCATAAAGTCTTGGTGTTGAATATAAATTTTTCTCATAAAATTTTCTTTTCTTGCATACAAAATTTTTACATGTACCTGGTTTTGCTTCCACTGGTTTGTTTACATTTTTCATTGTGCTGAAATATGTTTTACTATGTGGTAGGAAACATCACTGGAATATTTTGAATCTTAAACCTATGTTTTAGTTGATGGGGAAATCATTAGTAAAAGAGGCTTTTCTTAAATTTTGCTTTATCCTATTTCTTTTTAAAAATTATTTCAGAATACTTTTACTGTTACAAGAAAAACTGTGATGTAGTATGAAGAGCTATCATATACCTGGTAGCCATCTTCCCCTATTGTTAATGTCTTATAGTCATATAAAAATGTGTCAATACCCATCAACTGCACCCAGCAACTTTTGTTGTTAACATCTCATATAAGTATGATCTATTTGTCACAACTGGTATAAATTTCTTCAAATATCAAATTAGGATTTATTATCTGTTCTCTTCCATTGCTTATCATTTATATTTCTATTCTGAATAGTTCTCAAAATAAACTCTCCCCCATGCTGAAAATATTTGTACAGAAATAAAACTTTTAGAATTTCATGTTCAGTCAAATAAATTCTGAATTTTCTATTGGATTACAGTATAAAATATGCAACATTTTGGCATATTAAATGAGTAGGTGAATGATGACTGGTGGAATGAATGAATGAGTGAAGTAGGATTTGAAGATCAATACACAAGGTAAGAATTTCATGATGAAGTTATATTGGTATATATAAAACTGAAAACTTTAACTTATAAACTCAGTTTTATGGCTTTGGAATTCTAGTATAAAATGTTATTTGAGACAGGATGGAATAAGTGAAAATGTGAGATTTTTCTCCACTTTTTTTCCATTTTTTTTCTGAGAGTGAGTGGAAATAAAAGTTTTGTGGTAAAATATAAAGGTCTTTAACACCCTGGTTAGGCTGACAAATAAAATGGAAACCTATCTGAGAGCTGATTTTTTAACAAGTTTTTTTTTTTTGTATTATATTTTTTGTCTTCTCTGTTGCTTCTTTCTCTTTTTCCACTCACACTTTTCTTCCTCCTTGAATTCATTTTTTAAATCCAACCTAATTAACTTCAACAAGAAAGATCTAATAGCCAGTCAGTCATGAGAAAGAGAAAAAGAAAGGAAGAAAAGAAACTATCAAAATTAGTATATCTTCCTCATTAAACGGAAGATTAGATATTACTGTTTTGACTTCCCAGTCTCATGAGAAAGACTTGGCTAAGCACGACTACAACAAGGCATTCATTAGTATGACATATGGCAAAAATAATGGAAGTGGGACCCAATAAACCCATTCAGGTTAAAATCTTGAAGCTGTAATTGTAAGATAATTGTGTAGTCTTATTGTCAAGCAGTTACAGCGTGAGACTAATAGGATGCCAAGGGAAATGTTGTTGATCAGTACTTGAGAGCTTTAATTTTCCCCAAATTTTATTCACCAACTTGTTCAATGAATAGGGCTCTCTTGTGAAGTTGCTATTCATGTGTGAGTGACTGAGCAGCTATGTGTTTCAAAGTGGGAGGCAAACAGAGCTGACTGAGAGGACGTGGAGTGGGCACTCATATAAAACAAGGAAAGATACATTACTACAGAAAGTTTAGTCCAAAAACCAGGGAGTGCTCCTCACATCTAGATTGCACTGATTGTGTAAATGACAGGATTCATTGTAAGTGTGTTAAGTAAACTATTGCATTAATCATTTCAAAAATTTGCCTCCTTTAAAGAAGCTCCTATTATGTTTCCAAGAACAATTTTGAGGCTTGATCCAGAGCTAAAGTCTGTAGGTTTTCTTTTATGAGTTGTTTTATGATTACAAATTCATATACTCATACTCGGCTATTAAGAAGCTTATAAAAATATTTCAGGAATATTGAAATAGTAAAGATTCAAATATCTCTAATATATTTTTAATAGAAAGTGCTAAGTGTTGTATACCATTCTTATTTTAGGTGAAAAATGTACAGTTTCCTCCCAATAACTGCTTATGTTATGAGTTTATTAATAATTTTATTTATAGTACACAGAGAAAGCAAAAAGAAATATCTCCATCTGCAGTAAGCAACCAGAATATGCCCTATTTTAAGAGTGTGTTCATTTTAATATTTTCAGAATGAACTGTTAAATTTTTGCCAGGATGAAATTATCAATGATCAAAGTTATCAGGATCCTAAAATTAGATTGGAAATATTTAAAATGAAATTTGAAAAATCAGAATAATTAGATAAATTTATTAGAGTATATTTTCTATAACTTTTTCAGGAATTTGGACATCATATTTGCCATGTTATAAATGGTTAATCTCAACACCGAGGGCAGAAAAGTATGAAGAGATCAGAATCTTTTCCAAAACCATGCACCTGCTTAGCACTCAAACTGGTTTCTTCTTTCTTCTAGGCCCACTGAAACGATTTAAACAAATAACAATCGATATGCAGAACATTTACTTAAGTATCTATTTGCTTAAGAATGTCTACTAGCTCTTCTTTATAACATTTTGGTCATGATTCTCTTGAAATATATAATTGATTATGGCATATCTGTGCTCAAAATCCTGTAATGACAACCCATTGAAAGGTGCCCTTGTAGAGTCCTGCTGCTCTCTTTGTTACCCTATGACCTCATCTCCCACTCTATCTCCACCAACTTAACTCTGCTTCAGCTCTCTCTGGATTCTTCAAATTTGCCAAGTGTTCTTGGTCTCAGGGCCTTTATGGTTTGTCCACATGGATTGTTCTCCCAAACGTGCCCACGTCCCTCTCCCTCATCTTCTTCAAGTCTGTGCCCCAGAACTACTTTCAAATATGGGAAATCACTGCCCTCTTCCCTGTGTACTGCCCTCTTCCCCATGTTTGCTCTTTTACAGGTGCCAGTTCTGCTGTGCCTCCCTTTGTCTTGCTGAGCCCTTTCCCCCAAAAAGCAAAGTTCTCCAAGCCAAGGGGAAATGTTTTGCAACCCTCCCTCTTCCAGAGTTGCCCTGTAAATGGTATGAGTGGGCCTGCTTTGCTTCAGAATCAAGTGTCATTGTAGGGCTTTCCTAGGTGACTGTTACAGTTAGGCCACTGTTACTGCCTAGATTTCCCTCCTTCCCTTTCCTCTGGCACATATTGCCTCTAATCTATTATATAATTTATTAATTGTCTGTCTCCCCTGACTAGAAGCAAACTGCATGTGGTAGGGATTGTTTGCCTACTTATTCACTGCTGTAGTACATTGATCCAGATGGTAGTTGGCACACAGTATGTCTTCAGTAATATTTGTTGGTTGAAAGAATAGATTAAGGGCAAAAATCTATTAATTTATTTTCTGTCTTCTGAACAGTTGTAAAAATGATAAAAATTCATTTGGAGATGCTATGTCATATGATATGTTTTGAGTTCATCTTTTTCTTTTCTCATGAAGCCTGTTCTAATAATTAAAATCTCCTCTCTTATGAAATCCATCAAGTATTGTCAAAGCTAAAAAATAGATTTTCTAAGTATGATAGTTTAACTCAAATTTAAACTATTGAAAAAAAGGATAGAAATGATAGAAATGGCTGCTTTCCTTTAGTTTTTTTTTTTTCCCCCCCACAGGCAGAGTGGACAGTGAGAGAGAGACAGAGAGAAAGGTCTTCCTTTGCCGTTGGTTCACCCTCCAATGGCCGCCACGGCCGGCACGCTGCGGCCAACTCACAGCGCTGATCCGAAGGCAGGAGCCAGGTGCTTATCCTGGTCTCCCATGGGGTGCAGGGTCCAAATACTTGGGCCAACCTCCACTGCACTCCCTGGCCACAGCAGAGAGCTGGCCTGGAAGGGGGGCAACCGGGACAGAATCCGGTGCCCCGACCGGGACTAGAACCCGGTGTGCCGGCACCGCAAGGCGGGGGATTAGCCTGTTGAGCCACGGCGCCGGCTTTCCTTTAGTTTTTGAAATGTAATTGAACATAAGCAGAACCTTCATTTCTAAAAAAATGTGTTTGTTTGTTTGTAAGTTCTGAACTACCATTTCTGGGGTTGTCTGAAGCCATTCTAATAAACATAAAAGAAATCTGCTTCTCAGTGTGTGAATCATTGTCTTCTGCAACATTTTCCCCACTGTGTTTTCCAAATACTTTGTAGTTTACTAAATATTTACTATTGTGGCTTAAACAGAATATTAATTTAAGTAAGAAATACCCTGCCAAATGAGATTTTTTTAAAAAAGAGTAAACTTCTATTACCTTCTGCTTGTGTTTAATAAGAGTAGGACACTGTGCTGGGTAGATCAGAAAATGAGATACTATGAACCTGATAGGACTAAGGATATCTTTATCTAGTGATCTTTTCAAGTATTAAAGTAATAGCTTATAAACAAACATAGGTCAATATTTTTCAAACATAAACTTTAATACAACATGTTATCAAAAGAAACAGTCCTATTTTGTCATTCTGAACACCTAGATTAGGATTTTGAAATTTTAGGAACTTTAGCAACTATATGAATCCAATTTTTTCATTTTTCCTAATGACAATTCTGAATCCTGAATAATTTAAGACAGAAAGCAACAGTGAAAAGTACCACTAAGCATTAAATATTTGGGGAGTATTGGAGTGGGGAGATGAAGGCAGTGTGCCCAGGATTGGCACAAGCAACAGAATGGAAGTGGAAGTGCAGGGACAGTGCTGGTAAGTACAAGTGAATGCGCCAGATACCTTGCAGCCTCAAGAGAAGTGGGGCGTGGGTGAAAAGCAGGGATGCACACAGCAGACCTTCAGTTGTAAACCTAGGAGTTTGCATTTGATTTTATAAACAATGAAGACCTACTTACGCTTTTACAGGAGCATGACCAGAGTTGTGTCCTAGAATGTTATGTAGTGGGGTGGGAAGAAGACTAGATGCTGGGAGATCATCAGCTAGTCTGAGATGATTGGTGGTGGGTATAGTCATATTAGATTGCTGGGATGTGTTTTTCCTGGACAGAAACATCCACCTGAACTGAAGTTATGGTGACAGGTTGGAGAAATCAGATGGAAAGAAAAAATATTTTGTGAGAGAATTTAAGGGAATATGAGAAGTAAGTATATATTTCAAAAACTTTCTCATGTGACTATAACAGTAAGAGGATCTACCTTCTAGTATTAAATTTGAATTAGAATAATGAGAAGATCCATAGAAATAAAGTGAGCAGGGGTCTGTTCAACATTTTCTCCCGTTTTTAGAACCAAGTGGATGTTTTATTAACTATTCAACAAACCAGATTTAATGACCAAATTTCTCTTTCCCAGACTTTTTTGAAGTAGTATCTCCTTTGCTGTGATGCAAACCAAATTGAAGGGATAAATGGAAAGCTATTCTTGGAAACTAGATACAAGTAGAAGCAATAAGTAAAATAGATATGGTCTTCAATATGTGAGAATATCAATAAACAAGTAATACAATTACTTAGAAGAAAGAAATCACAGTAACATTGAGTACCATTATGTACCAGATGGTCATGCGAGCAACTGTAGAGTCAGCAAGACAAGCTTCAGACAAGAGACAATGCTGGAAAAGAGGAGAAAAATAAAGATATTTCAAAGGGAATATCCTGGAAAGTTTGAATTTTTTTGAATGCATGTCAAGGATGTCAAGAGACTATGTATTGTATTTTAGGGAATGGAGCATATTCTGATTCTAGAACTGCAAATAAAGCCAATTAAGATGTTGAAACTAATGGAGGAAGTGTGATGCAGTGGGTTAAGATATCACTTGGGATGCGTCCATCCCATATAAGAGTGCCTGTTTCAAGTCCAAGCTACTCCACTTCTTTTTTTAAAAATATTTTATTCATTTATTTGAAAGAGTTACAGAGAGACTGGAAAGAGAGAGAGAGAGAGAGAGAGAGAGAGGGAGGGAGAGAGAGAGATCTGGTTCACTTCCCAGATAGCTGCAATGGACAGGCTAGGCAAGGCCAAAGCCAGGAGTCTGAAGCTTCATCCGCATCTCCCATGTGAGTAGCAGGGGCCCAAACACTTGAGCCATCATCTGCTGCTTTCCTCAGGCCATGAGCAGGGAGTTAGAGTAGAATTGGATCAGCTGGGACACAAACTGCTGCCCATACGGGTTGCTGGGGTCCCACTCAGTGCCTTTACTCGCTACACCACAATGCTGGACCCCTTACTCCACTTCTAATCCAGTCTCCTACTAGGATACCTGGGAAACACAAGTGACAGCTCCAACACTTGAGTCTCTGCCACACACATGGGAGACCTACATGGATGTCCTGGCTCCTGACCTCAATTTGACTCAGCTCTTTGCTGTTGTGGCCATTTGGGGAGTGAATCAGAAGATGGGAGATACCTGTTTCTCTATTTCTCTCTGTCTCTATCACTCTGCCTTTCTTATAAAAGTAAACAAATCTTTAAACAATATTTTTCAACATAAAAAACCAGAAAATATATCTCATAATAATTTGGATTTAGTCTATTGAAAGTCATATTTAATTCACCCTTGACAAAGGTTTTATGATTAAAGTATTATTGCCATTATATACAGGAGTACAGAAAATTTTATAAAATCTTTTTATGTATCATTTTAGTAGAATATTTTACCTATGAATAAGTGATGTAAAATACTCTGAATATCTAAGCTGTGATATTTGTTCATCTTGGGTCAAATTTTTTACCATAAGACCACATCTGTAATTTATTAGTGTAAATCAATGGGAAATATGATATGATTCAATTAAAAAATTTTTAAATGTACTCATTATAAGATCATACTTTTTAAAGTAAAATATTTGTAATTAAATTATTTTCAACAAATAATTTCCATTTGATTTAAGGAGGACACTTTCTTATTAACAGGAACTTCTGACAAACCACAAGACAGAGTGTTTGGAAAAGCAAGGTATATTAAATTATACATAGTCGCTTAGGGAATTGTTCAAGGAAATACTAATAGTAATAGTATAAGCCCATAGGTATTATGGTAAGTACATCCATCATGTAAGAACAGTTGTCATTAATAAAGCCTCATTGCCAACTACAAAGAGCTTTCAAAGCATTTTCCACTTGGGTTACTGTATTGTCTTAGAGATTTTAAAGATTCATTTACTGACTTAGGAAATTGAAAATAAATGTCAAAACCAAAAGTGTAAAGTTCTGCAACAAATATTTAGGTTTGATATACCTGTGCTGTAAGAACATAAGCAAAAATAAGACATAGATATGAGTTCAGTTGAGTGTAGTAAATCAAATAGAATCATTTGAGAAAAGACATTTAAAAATATAACACATTTATCTAACAACATTCATCTTTCATTCAATTTTGTAAAACCTTGTGACTTCTTACTCACTTCTCTTTATCTCCTATGCTGTCATTAAAGGTTCACATATTTTATTCAGGACTCTTCTAAATTATTGGCAGCTCCCTGACTGTAAGAATGCACTTTAAATCTGCTTACACATAAAGAGTGTCTTGCAGAGTAAGTATTTGATAAATCTGTAATGTTTAATTACAAATTCCTTATCATCTGTTTGAAAATTGTTGAAGATCTCACTTTAATTAACAGCTAGCAACTGCTAAATGCCATCTATTCAATGGAAAGTGTTTTACCTGGACTATCTAATTCACTCTTCAAAATATACCTAATTGTTAAAAAGTTCTAATAATATGGTTAGCATTCCTTAAGAAAACTGAAACTGTGTCTGAGTAACAATCAAGATGCCACAGTTAATTGTGGAGAGATAGGATTGCAAACCCTGGCAAATACATGCTAGCATCTTATGACTTTATGTTGAGTCTACACTTCTATAATCAATGTCCTAACTTCACATAAATGATCTGGAAAGCTTATGAATTCAGCTAGCATTGTAATTCAGAAATGTTCAAAATGCATCTCTGGAATTCATTTCCAGGGTGCTCAGTGGCACCACCACAGGTACTAAGTAACTGGTCTCCACATTCACACAGGATCCTGGATTTCATCCTGTGCTTTGAAGCCCATAGGGCCTGAGCTTCTCCTTCTCCAATTTCATTGCCAGGCCTGTCAGATGTAGCTGTTCTGAGTGGGTCTACCATTTCTCACCCTCTTTAAATGGGTCTATGGCCACAGCCACCTGTTCTCCAGCCTTCATCCTCAGAGGCCCAGCTCCCAGCCGGCCACTGCTGTGGTTGTTTTAAGATTCTTTTCCATTGACTGCTTGTTTCATGTCTCTGAATGTGGTTAGAAATTCCAGTGCTTTGTGCTTCATCTAATATCTAATTCCAAATATTTACCTTCCTCTGAATCTATTGCTTATAACACAAGGATTTTTGGCTCCAGGAAACAGACGATGACTCTCAAAAATTATCAAAAAGAAGAAAGGAGACCAACAGAAAGATACCAAGAGAATGAACCCAAGCAGAAGACATGGTCAAATAAAAATGACAAGTATAGAGGATTTTTCTTTTACCTCAGCAATAGCAACACATGGCTTTCATATGGCTTCTCATTTACATCCAACATGCCACATTCAATTACAAATTCCTACTCTGCATATCATATCTCCGTGATGAGATCAATACACTCAGTGTGATGTCCTAGGATGACTGATAGATGAAGTATCTGACAGGAGAAACGTTTTATTCTTGAGGTAGGATATAGCATTTGTGCTGTTGGCCCTTAAAGATGATTTTAACGATTAGATTTATATGTGAAGGGGTAAGAAACACTCGCCAAATACCACAGACACCTTAATTTTCTTTTATAGTAAACCTTCACCAAGAACTGGAGCAACATTAGTCAAACTGGTTTAAATTTTCAATTATCTACCATCTTGCTCCAGGTACCATCAATCTTTTTTTTAACTAGCCAGAATAGAAATAGGATACATGATGAAAATTCACAGAACACCATCTTCCAAGTCTGTAATGCTAATAATAAACACTTCAATACTTGTGTTTGACTTATTGTGACGGGAAAGTGAGGCCCAGTGTCTGTAGCTTGTACTTGCCACCATAATAGTCTTTACTTCAAGAAGCCAGTGTAAGAATTCTGCAATATACTGTGATAATGAAGCATGAATAATGGAAATACAGAGATTCCATAGAGTGAGGTCTGAGAAACAGAGAACTGTGAGATTAATTTATATTTTAATTCCATTTATGACTTGGTTCCCACAGGCTTTTAAAACTGTTGTATGTTTTCATTAGGATATTCATGAAGAGTGTTTTTAGAGCCAGTCCATGAAAGTTATGATCAGTTCTCCAATGATAGTACATCATTTCCTAGGAAAGTACTCATAATTGCTTTGGGGAATATTAGGTAATTACCCACATTGTATGTACCCAAAGAACCAAGGAACCAAGGCAAATCCACCATGTGGATCAAAGGAGTATTTGGTTTTTTAACCAATTTGGTTATTCACTACTCTTTGAGAATATTTTTCCCCTGGAGGAAAATATGCACTTTTTCTTTTCTTTTACAAGTGTATTCAAGGAAGTATAGAGTTAGACAAAACAAACAAAACCAAAAATTTTCTAAGACTACTACCCATGAATATAAATCATTTTTAGCATTAAATCACTGCTTGTTTGTTTTCCATGGGTTTCCAGGGTGGAAAAAGCCACGAATAGCTTTGGCCATTCCAGAAGGGCAAGTACCAGGTCATCTGCCCTGGTTGATGTGAAAATGGCAAATCAACATTCAGGTGTGCAATCCCACAGCAGGATCTCTGGAAGCTGCACAAGGTTGGCAATGAGGTTGAAGAAGCAGGACAGCAGCTCAGCTCCTCCCGCTCAGGAAAAGCAAAGGGAGCTATGGAGACCAGAACAGGTAACAGGGACTGACAATCTGGCTGGAGTAGTGGGTGGGCTCTGGCAGTTGGGAGACATGTGGGCCTTCCCAGGCTCGGCATTGACTTATTTCTATTTCTGCAGATATTACAGGAAGAGATATCTAGGACTCACCCTGGATCAAGAAGTTAAAGAGATTTAAATAAAAGTCATTCCAAAGTGTTGCTTCCACATCCTGCATATTTAAAAATGGTAGTAAGTCAACACACTGTATTAGCTATGAATTTTAAAAATTCAGATTCTAGGTTTCCTCTTAAAAATTTTGAAGCATTACATAAATTAAAAACGTATAGGGGGGCTGGTATTGTGGCATAGTGGATTAAGCTACCATCTGTGAAACTGGCATCCCATATTGCCACCAGTTTGAATCCTGGCTGCTCCACTTCTGATCCAGATCCCTGATAATGTTCCTGGGAAAGCAGCAAAATATGGCCCAATCCCTGGGTTCCTGAACTCAAGTGGGTGAACTGGAAAAAGCTCCTGGCTGCTGACTTTGGCCTGGCCCAGTTCTGGCCATTGCAGTCCCAGAACCAGAGGATGGAAGATCTCTCTCTCTCTTTCTGTTTCTCCCTCTATCTCTGTAATATTGCCTTTCAAATAAAATAAATACATATTTTTAAAAATATATGGGAGGGGCTGGCGCTGTGGCCAGCATCCTATATGGCCACTGGTTCAACTCCTGGCTACTCCGCTTCTGCAAGCAGTAGAAGATGGCCCAAGTCCTTGGACCCCTGCACCCACGTGGGAGACCTGGAAGAAGCTCCTGGCTCCTCGCTTCGGATCAGCTTAGCTCCAGCCATTGCGGCCATTTGGGGAGTGAACCAGCAGACCTCTCTCTCTCTCTGCCTCTCCTTCTCTGTGTAACTCTTTCAAACAAATAAATATATCTTTAATCAAAAAAAGTATGGGAAATTTTTGTCTTTAAAAAATTGTATTCTCTTCAATCATTTGGAGATGATTGAAAAGTAAAATATCAAAAGTAATGATGCTTGCAAATTCATTGATTCAATCAATACACACTGAGATGATTTTCTGACCTGATTAAATAATATAATTTTTACAGATATATCAAAGTTATCAGAAATTTACTTTGACTATAATAACCAAAAAAGTGGTAAAAAGTTAAATGTTTAGTAACTAATGAATGGATAGCCAAAATGTGATATATTCACTTGAACACTACTCATCCATAAAAAAAGTAACAATTTATGTGGGCTATATGATGGTAAACCTAAAACACTACACAAAGTGAAAGAAGTTAGACACAAGACACTAACAGCATATGAACAGTATGTATGACATTTATATGAAATGCCCCAGAAAAGGCCAATAATAGAATGTAGATTGATATTATTTGGTTAAGGTGAGAATGAGGCTTGAATGTAAATGAGCAGGAGAAATATTCTTGGAGAGGCATGAAAATGTGTAAAACTGATTTATATTGATGGTTTCACCATTCAGTTCAGTAAAGTCAACTTTAAAAATTTTGGAATCATACATTTAAAATGTGTGATTTTTGGCCGGCGCCGTGGCTCAACAGGCTAATCCTTCGCCTTGCGGCACCGGCACACCGGGTTCTAGTCCCAGTCGGGGCACCAGATTCTGTCCCAGTTGCCCCTCTTCCAGGCCAGCTCTCTGCTGTGGCCAGGGAGTGCAGTGGAGGATAGTGCAAGTTCTTGGGCCCTGCACCCCATGGGAGACCAGGAGAAGCACCTGGCTCCTGCCATCGGATCAGCGCGGTGAGCCGGCCGCAGCGCGCCAGCCACGGCGGCCATTGGAGGGTGAACCAACGGCAAAGGAAGACCTTTCTCTCTGTCTCTCTCTCTCCCTGTCCACTCTGCCTGTCCAAAAAAAAAAAAAAAATTAAAAAATTAAAAAAAAATAAAATGTGTGATTTTTGTGGTATACAAAATAGTCCTTAAGAAAACTGTTAAAAAAAAAAAAAGAACCTTGAAGTTTAAAGTTTTGTGCCTGAATTTAGTAGCATCTTCTTTAGGCAAGCATAAAATAGTAGGATCTGTATCTAGGGGTTCAACTAATGGTAATTACTATTGCTTGTCATACTATGAAATTATTTTCCTTTCTATCCTCCATTCAAGGCTGTATTATCATCTAAAATTCTGAGTCAGATTAAGTAAAATAACTCATATGTAAAATATACACCGATATACAATATACAACAAGATAGTTGCTGGTTGCTTCAACTCAACTTTTAACATCTAGAATTAAAGAGAACTGAAATAGAAATCAAGTCATTGGAATTTAGTGTGGTGCCACCGATTTCCCACAGGATGTGTCTATGGCTGCCCGTGTGCTAGTGCTCTCTGGAAGGGAAGTGAGAGCGGCCACATCCACCGGAGGGTCTGTCCTTGAGTTACATGACACCTCCTCTGCTCCTCTTTCATCTTCTGACCAGGGAAAACGGAATACGTATAAGTAAGGAGAATGAATACACGTGGAACTTAATTCAATTACAAAGGTTAGGTTAGTGATAAGGTTTAATGAAGTGAAAATTTCCTTTAACCTGGAAGAGACAATTATGTAAGCCATAAAGGAATAAACTTGAACATATAATTATAAAATAGGCTTTTTAATGTTCTATATTTTGAGCATAGTCGAATTCTGGTGTCTGTAGTTTCTATATTTGATTCAATGTAAGCTCAGTTCTTAAAACTACATTGACTATTTAAATTTTTTTAAAGATTTTATTTTTATTTATTTGAGAGTTAGAGTTAAAGACAGAGAGACAGAGAGAAAGGTCTCCCTTCCATTGCTTCATTCCCCAAATGGCCACAACGGCTGGAACTACACTGATTCAAAGCCAGAAGACAGGTGCTTCCTCCCGGTCTCCCATGCAGGTGCAGGGGACAAGCACTTGGGCCATCCTCTACTGCTTTCCCAGGCAATAGCAGAGAGCTAGATGGGAAGAGGAGCAGCCAGGACTCAAACCGGCGCCCATATGGGATGCCAGCACCACAGGCGGAGGATTAACCTACTGCCCCA
Source organism: Lepus europaeus (assembly GCF_033115175.1). Taxonomy (NCBI): domain Eukaryota; kingdom Metazoa; phylum Chordata; class Mammalia; order Lagomorpha; family Leporidae; genus Lepus; species Lepus europaeus. The sequence goes on from NC_084828.1 coordinate 134,659,465, forward strand.
AGGTACAGGCCCCCAATCAGACATTTTTATATAAACACAGGTCTTTTGCAACCTCCAAATTCATTAGGAATGTTCTTCCAATGAAAAATGCTATCAAATTGCTTATTTAGAATCTTCAGTTTTCGGCCGGCGCCACAGCTCACTTGGCTAATCCTCCGCCTGAGGCACTGGCATCCTGGGTTCTAGTCCCGGTTGGGGTTCAGTTCTGTCCCAGTTGCTCCTCTTTCAGTCCAGTGCTCTGCTGTGGCCCAGGAAGGCAGTGGAGGATGGCCCAAGTGCTTGGGCCCTGCACCCGCATGGGAGACCAGGAGGAAGCCCCTGGTTCCTGGCATCAGATTGGCGCAGCACACTGGCCATAGCGGCCATCTGGGTGGTGAACCAACGGAAAGGAAGACCTTTCTCTCTGTCTCTGTCTCTCTCTCTCTGTCTAACTCTGCCTGTAAGTGTGTTTCCATGCCTCTTACCCAACCTCTCTCTGTCCTCCCACACGTGGCCTTCCTGGTCTCTGGTGAGCAGGATTCTGTTCTTACTAATATGTAATCAACATTTTCAGCTTGCACATATGAGCAAGAATTTGCAGCAGGTGTCTTTACTCTTTCTAATACAAGTGGAAAGTATTGTCAAGTGTCCACTGCTCTCCAGAGTGAAGATTGATTTTGTGGATATCGGTGTCTATAGAAACAGCATCACTAAGAAGATCCCCTAATTCCCAAAATTTCTTGTAACTCTTCATCCAGTCTTCAATTTTTCAATTTCTACAGTTTGTTAATCATCTGTTCTTTAAAAACTCTCAATTTAACTCCAAGAATGAGAATTCAAGCAAACAGTATTTTGAAGGACTCCAAATATTTGTGGCTACTCAATTTCAATAGGAAAACAACTTTGAATTAGTTTTTAATTGATTTGAATTATTTACAATTAGTGTGGACATTTGGAGCCAATATCAAATAAAAAAAGTATCTAATTTGAGCTCTCCTAACTGTTGTGAACTAATTTTAAACACTTCAAAGCAGTTTGAATTGATTACTATTTTTATTGATTAAAATACCAGTAAATTCAAATTTAATAGATTCTTTGCCTTTCATTACTGATTTATTTCCATAGGATCCTAATTATATTATCCTATCACAACAGAAGCTATTATCAAATAAGTTCTTTAAAATGCTTTCTTCATTGAGGCCACTTGAGGTACTCTGCTATTTGAGGGTAACATTATTGTTTTCCAAATAATCAACTGATTTCTTAGACACTACAGACTAAAATCCAAATTTATTAGCTTATCAAATTTTTTCACATTCTGGTTTCAGTGTTGATTAGTCTTTACAGAGTTCTTCAAATCTTCTCTACGATTTACATCCATTCTGGCTCACTATATATTCTTTAAATACATTTGAGCTTTCTTCCCTTTGAATGGTGATTAACCTGGGATGGTATCCTACACATTTTTCATCTATCACAACCATTCTTTTTTTAAGATTTATTCATTCATTTGGAAGGCAAGAAATTCAGAGAAGTGGGGATGGGAAGGAGACCTTCCATTGGTTCAGTCTCCATGGCCACAATTGCCCCTGGGACAGGGCCACACCAAAGACAGGAACATGGGATTCCACCTACATCCCCACTCCAGTACAGGAGCCCAAGGACTTGGGCCATCTTCCCCTGCTTTCCCAGGCACATTAGCAGAAGTGGAGCAGCCAGGACTCAAACCAGCCTTCATGAGCAGTGTCAGCCTCACAAGAAGCAGCTTAAGCAACTGTGCCATAATGCTGCTCCAACAACTGTTCTTGAGGACCATTCATTGTATATGTGGTTTCCCATCATTCTGCTAGCCTTTTAGTGACAAACTCAGGTTATTTTGGAGAAGTGATACATCCTACACTTCATCCATTTCTTGCCATAATAACTGGTTCATGGATAAACACATAATCCAATCAGAGCCAATCAAACTCGGGATCGAGACTGGAAAGATAACTGACTACTTTTACTACCAATTGAACCTTGAAAAGGGAGTTAAAGTTATTTTCAATGAGGAAACCATCTTTCCGGTGATACAGAGCAGAGAAATAGAAAAAAAAATTGATGATAGTATTTGATTCTTAAAAGAAAGATTCCAATTATGGTAGCCAACAATTTCATCCTACCTACATTGGATTTTTGCTACATTAATACAGTTGCCTTCTCCTTTCATTCCATTCTGTACTTCTATGGAGATAAGAATTTAGGGCACTATCAATGAAGACCATGTACTTAAATCATTATATATGCTTGCCTTTTCTTTTTAATAGTGTATTTCCCTAACCACTAAAGAATAAATTAATTGGAAGACATAGAATATGTTGTTTTCATGTTTTAAATAACTGTTAAAATATATAGTCTATTTTAATAGATACATTATTAACATGAGAAAACTCAAATTACATGAAGTATGTTGCATCATTTCTAATAAGAAAATACAGAATTCTTTGTGTGTGCTTAAAAAGTCAGTGGTATTAAGAGTTTTCCTCTTAACTACATCAAAGTGCAAATTCAGTTAATTCTATCATTGACTAGAAGTACAATGAATACACATTTGTACATGGATTCTATAGCTCAGTATGTATAAAGAAGTTTAAGAATGTCTCATCATGCTCAGAATCTTCCCCGACCTCGGATCAATGCTAGAGATGACCTTTACATTATATTCACAGCTCCACTAGTGATGTCGCAGTCTGTCTGCTGGGCCACCATAAGAATGCCGGGGGAGAGAATTGTTACCGGTAACTATGTCCTCCCACTGTGCGTCCAAATGGGCAGCATTAAGGTGTCAGCTACAAACAGATCATCTTCCATACAAGGAGGACAGATTGATTTGCCTGGATAGTGTATTTTTCCAACTAAAAAGAATTATTATACTACACAGATTTTTAAAATCCACTTTTCCTCTTCTTATAAAACATTTATTTGAAAATTCCCAAGTAGATAATTGCAAAATAAGAATTCATGATTTTTAAAGTTTTCTATGTTGTGTGTGCTAAGGCACATATTTTTTCAATGATCATAGTAAATTTTTCTAAGATGATATTTTTATGTTGGAGCGAAGTTGGCCAAAAATAGTTCCTGATTTTAAAACAATGTATGTTTTTATATAGACATTTTCAAGTAAAACTTGTATACATTTTATGTTTCTATGTTATATGATCATTTTATGTTACATTATGTAACATTTTGATATATGTGCATATGTTTATGCTTTTACACAATTGAGCTAAGTACAGAAATCTTGTGTTTAAATTTTTTGATTTCCAAACTCATTCAGCTTTTCATTAAAGGTGAAAAACTACTGTACTCTGAAAAAAGAAATTTCATTGAGCAGGTAGCACCAAGGATCCTCATCATTCGGGTCTTACAGTATAGATTCCAAAGGCAGAATTCATAGACATACAAGTACTCTAGAAATAACTCCTCACTCTCTGCTTTATACCATCTATGTGATCACTTTCCAAATTTAATCTTATATAATCAACATTTTTACATAGGTTCTGTTTCACAACTTAAACTATAGCCCTCCACACTGACATAGCAGTATATGTAAATAAGCCTTGAAAATGCCACCATCCTCAGTAAAATTTATAAAGTCAGAACATAATATTTTAATTGTTTCAGGAAATCAAAACTTATTAAGGCAAGCTCTCTTCCAAACTAGATTTCAAGTAATTTTTTGGCTTAAACTGCCTTATTTTGTTTTCTTTGTAAGTATACACAGCTAAATTAGAGCATATTTGAGTAAACATCTGGATAAATGTCATGGTTTCCCAAATAGCTCTATATGGGCAGAAAAGGGCTCTATTATTAGTATATTTGACAATAATAAAGTCATATGTGGTTTTAAACAGCAGTTAGGTGGAAATAAGCTTATCATAAGAGGATCATGTATGTTACTCTAATGCTTGGCCAGCATATATTCAGATACCACAGTTAAATAAGTTCTAGTAGCTCCTCATGAGAGTACGTTCTCCTGAGATGAATAGAGAAAAGAAGAATTGAGTGATAACAAAGTATTAGTTATTTTTCTTCCTCTTAAAATTTGTGCATACTGCATAGACTGTTGCTGTTTGTTGTCGACATCTGTTGGGGATTTGATGACAGTAAGGAAGTCACTGGTTTATATGATGCTTCGCATATATTCTTTTTTTTTTTTTTTTTTTTTTGACAGGCAGAGTGGATAGTGAGAGAGAGAGAGAGACAGAGAGAAAGGTCTTCCTTTTTGCCGTTGGTTCACCCTCCAATGGCTGCTGCGGCCGGCACATCGCGCTGATCCGAAGCTTGGAGCCAGGTGCTTCTCCTGGTCTCCCATGGGGTGCAGGGCCCAAGGATTTGGGCCATCCTCCACTGCCTTCCCGGGCCACAGCAGAGAGCTGGCCTGGAGGAGGTGCAACCGGGACAGAATCCGGCGCCCCAACTGGGACTAGAACCCGGTGTGCCGGCGCCGCAAGGCGGAGGATTAGCCTGTTGAGCCACGGCGCTGGCCGCTTCTCATATGTTCTTATGTTCTAATCTTCTGGGGAGGGAGAAAGAGAAGTTAAAGGGAATTCAGAATCTCTTCCTGTTAGTCACTGCCCCATAAAACAACCTGCTAGAATGGAGAAGACAAAGTCAGTCGGTCCACATTGGGGTTCTGGCTCTTATTACTGACTGAACACCATTAAGCACATATTCAAGTATTCTGAACCTCACCAATCTCACGACTACAATCATAAATATTCCCTAGTACAGAAGAAAATTTTGGAAAAGTATAGAAAACGTTTTCCACAGTCTGACTTCTATAAGATCATAAATTACATTTTTCTTTTTTCACTTTCTGATAATGTAACAAGAGAATGGCTATTCAGGGAAGAAGTAAATCATTTAACAGTTATTTACAGTTATTTTTTTCTAGATTAAATGCTATAATTTTTTTTTGACAGGTAGAGTTATAGACAATGAGAGAGAGAGAGAGAGAGAGAGACAGAGAGAAAGGTCTTCCTTCCATTGGTTCATCCCCCAAATGGCCACTATGGCCGGCGCTGCACCGATCCGAAGCCAGGAGCCAGGTGCTTCCTCCTGGTCTCCCATGCAGGTGCAGGGGCCCAAGCACTTGGGCCATCCTCCACTGCCTTTCCTGGGCCACAGCAGAGAGCTGGACTGGAAGTGGAGCAACCGGGACTAGAACCCGACGTCCATATTGGATGCCAGCGCCACAGGCGGAGGATTAAGTGAGCCATGGTGTCGGCCCCTAAAATCTATAATTTTATGAATGTATGAATTTAACAGTTTTTAAGATGATTTTCCAGCACAATTCCTATATCTTAGAAGTTTTTGGGTTTTTTTCAGTTTTATCTTTTTGAACTTCATGTATGTATCTAGGGATTTATTAGTTTTTAGCAGATTTTAATATATTTTATAGATACAATTTATTTATTTATTTATTTATTTATTTATTTATTTATTTATTTTTTTGACAGGCAGAGTGGATAGTGAGAGAGACAGAGAGAAAGGTCTTCCTTTTGCCGTTGGTTCACCCTCCAATGGCCGCTGCGGCCGGCGCATCGCGCTGATCCGAAGCCAGGAGCCAAGTGCTTCTCCTGGTCTCCCATGCGGGTGCAGGGCCCAAGCACTTGGGCCTTCCCAGGCCATAGCAGAGAGCTGGCCTGGAAGAGGGGCAACGGGGACAGAATCCGGCGCCCCAACCGGGACTAGAACCCGGTGTGCTGGCGCCGCAAGGCGGAGGATTAGCCTGTTAAGCCACGGCGCCAGCAATATATTTTATAGATACAATTCTAAGAGTATATTTATTGATTTTCCCTCCCCTTCTCTCTCCCTCCTTCTTCTTTCTTTCTTTTTCTCCTTCCTTCCTTCCTCCCTTCCTTCCTCCCTCCCTCCCTCCCTCCCTTCCTTCCAGTCTCTTTCTTTCCATCTCCTTTTCTTTCTTTCATTTGATGTTTTCATTTTAATTATAAGAATGATGGGCGTACTGGGATAACCTCCACCAATGGCGCTGGCATCCCTTATGGGTATCAGTTCATGTCCTGGCTGCTCCACTTTTGATCAAGCTCTTTCCTGTGGCCTGAGAAAACAGGAGAATATGGTCCAAGTGTTTGGCCCATGTGGGAGACCTGAAGCTCCTGGCTCCTGGCTTCAGACTTGCCTAGCTCCAGTTTTGTGGCCATATGGGAAGTGAACCAGCAGATGAAAGACTTTCTCTCTGTCTCTCCCTCTCTGTCTGTAACTCTCAGATAAATAAATAAAATGTTAAAAAATTAAATAAAAATATTTAGAAAAATTAAAAAATTCATTTCTATATCATTTTTGTGGTACAATTTGAGCAATGGAAGTTGCATGAAAATGGTATAAAATTAGGAGCCAAAAATTCACAAGTCTTAATAATATAGCTATATGGAAAAAGACATGAAATTAATATAACTGTACATTCAGATTATTTTAGCAAAAGCAATGAAAATGTGTGGATTTTGAGCTAGTCTCTATGTTAAGCCTTGTGTACCTATTATGTCCTCTTAATTGTTGTGGTAAGCTTTGCCCAAGATTTTATATACATTCATAGGACCTGATCAATTTTCACCAATCTCTGCTATCATCACGGTTCAAGTCACCATCACATTTTGCCTTATTTACAGTAGCAGTCTCCCAGATAGTCAATACTTCCATCATTATTCCCAATACTACAAAAAGTGTGCTGCTTTTAAAATATTACTGAGAGATCCTATAACTCCTCAGTTCACAATCTGCCAGGACTCTTTTTCAGGCAAAATTAAGTCCATATCCCTAATACGTTACAGACTCTGCTTCCCTCTCATTAGCAGCTCTCTTACTTCAGCTCCTATAAGATTCCTCTTGACCCATTTTTCCATCAACCCTCTGGACTTTTCTTCCCCCTCAGGTATGATGACTACTCATACTTCAGAAAATTTGTTCTAGCCGTTCTTTCTGCCTAGAACTCTTTTCCCTTGCGTTATCTGCAAGACTAACCCACTCGTAGCCTTTAAGTGTTCCCTCAACACTACCTTCTCAGTAAGATCTATCCTTTCTACTCTTTCTCCATACTGTAGATTCCATTCACCTTGCGTGACATGTATTATACACATTACATTGTTTATTATCAATTGTTTCATGAGGGCAATGGCGTTTTAAACTGCTTACTTATGTATCATCTGCATGTTGTAAATGTTCAATGAATGTTTCTAGAATAAAGAAGTGAGTTTTCTTCTTGGCATAGCTATGCTGTCCTAAATCTAGGACAATTCTTTCACAATGAAAATACTGAAATACAGAAGCAAAACAAAATAATCATTTTCTTTCTATCTTCTTATTTGGTTCATATTCATTCTCCCCCTCTCTCTTTCTCTCTCTCTCTCATCCCCCCTTCTCTTCCCTCCCTGCCCCCACACACAAACACAGACACATATTCAGGCATGTGCACACACACACACACACATGCAGGAACACAGTGAAGAGGGGGGAAATTTGCTAAGCATTGCCTAAAATGTAAAAGGTTTAATACGGCATGTGGGAGTGAGTTTAAAAAGTCATATGAGGCTGATTATTTCTGATAAAATAAGAAGTAGAATAAGGTTCCAAGCAGCCGCACAAATTGTGCTGTATGTTTTCATTGCTATTCAAACACAATTGTTCTTACACACAAAGAAAGAAATACCTAAACAATCATGTTACAGGAGAATATTTTTATTTTATTTTTGTAGATTCTTTCAGTACCTAATGAATGATACCACTAACTTGCCTCAGAGTTCTCTTAAAATATATTTTCAGAACTTATACTATATTGTGATACTTGGGTGAATAATGAAAGGAATTCTAATTTAATGGTGCATTATAGCATTCTTCCTTTTTTTTACCCCACCATATGTTTCTTATCCCATCTAAGAGCTAATGCAAGTTTGGAATTTCCTAAAGGCCATAGGTTATTACAAAAGCCACTGTATTCTCTTCAAAGTCCTTAATTAGCAACCATGTTCTATACATGATAAAGGTGATAAATTGTATCTCCTTGAACATATAAAATATTTATGTTAAATTATTTTGAAGTCAGTTAACCTACAACACAAAAACATTTTCAGGACAATGTCTACTGTTTTGTGGCTACCAACTTGGGTTTCAAAGTTAGGGATAAAGTTGGAAAAATCAGGGTATTGAATCTCCCTGCGTTTAACATAAAGTACATGTAAACAGAAAGCTACCCCTATTGTCAAATGGTGTTTTCCTTTGAGCTAATTTTTCTTGGGCTGTACGTTGCTAAACTCTTTAGACACCACTAATATTCCAGGCTAGAAGGAAACAAATGTAACCTGGTTGTGAATTTGTTTATTTGCTTCAATGTAGCCAGTATTAGTTAAATTAATAAAAACCTAAATGGAATGTCTTGGATGTTGTGTCCAGCTGTGTGGCCTGGAGGGAATAAACCATAGGCTAGAGAACTACAAAGCAGTTGATATAGTATCATTGCTTGGAAAAGAAAATAGAGATTTATGTAATAAAAATACTTCCCTTTCACACACATGCTGTGGCTGTGTTTCTCTCTAACCCCACTTTCCCCTCTCTCTCTCAAATATGAAGCATGTGCATTAGCAATGGGGATAAACACACAGGCAGCTTGGCCCCCATGTGAGGTGCTGACAATGAAGCATGGTGGAATTCTGTGGCCAATTTCCAGAAGGCTAATATAGGCAATTTCTGTCCTCCTAAAAAACAAAATACAATAGGATTCAAGGAAATGAAGTTGGCTAGGATGAAACAAATGGCTTTAATGATTGAGACAACCACCAAGTCAAAAAAAATTTTTAAAAATCAAAATATTTTAATGCTGTTGGATATTTAATGTGTTCATGTACTTGTTTGCTTTCTGACCATTAGAAATACAGAGAAAATCAGTTAAATTCACAAAATAGTGTTTGTAATCATGGGTATTGAGCTAGATGGAGTTAAATTACTGTCCTAGAATGCCACTTTTTATCCTAGTGTTTTTAGAAGATCATTTTAACCTTCTAAGATGTAATACTTCATTTGTTAAACAAACATAATGAGAATTCATTTCTGATAGTCTGGCTGAGTGGATAATACTTATAAGGATCATATCATACTGCCTGGGATATAGTATCTAAGAAATATCATCTGTTTTGATTTTGAAAGTTAATAATAATTTCTTCCTAGGTATTTTGACTGAGTTAGTTAGAAAATGAGACAGATCTGTTTGCTTTATTGGGCATTCTCAGTAGTTTTCATTAAAGGTAAATAGGCATATTAAGGACATATTCTGAAATTAGTCATCTCATTATAAAGTTTGTTTTCTATGTGAGTTATCTAGGCAGGTATTTTTTTTTTTTCAAAATAAGTCACCTAGTAATTCTTTCTAAATAAGTCAGAGTCGAAGTTTATTTCATTTCTAATCATGAGAGCCTGCATCTGGAGCCCAGTAACATTCTGATACTTTATAAGTAATCACAAACATCCAGCAGTTTCTGAGAGTTGAGGCTATTAAGATAGAAAATTTCCTCTTTTTCTTCTAAGAAGAAAGTCTATTATACATAGATTTTTTTTTATTTAGCTCAATAAAATATTCATTACTAAGGTGAAATATATGAAATCACCAGTGATTGTCAAAAATAATCAAATACCAGCAATTTCAACTTTCAAACTGTTTATTAACTGTGTTTGTGCAAGTAATGTCAGCTGTGTTCCTCCTTGGTGAGTGCTAATTCTTTTACCATGCCTTGTGTAAGCCCTTTATTTGTCCATGTCAAATCTAAGTGATCAAGGCTTAACCCCAGTGTGTATGTAGCCAGGTGTTATGTGAATGGGATGTTGGCTATAAGTGGCAGAAACCATGTTATTTAAGAAGAAAAGGAATTCTCTGGACAGGGACAATCATAGAACAGGAAGGGTATTAGAAAATGAGATTTATACAGGATATATAGAGGAAAACCAAGATTCTAATACTTGTCAACATAGGACACTCTGCAACTTGAGACCCTCTGCCACTGTTGAGACTGTTGTAGCTGGTGTAGTAGCTACTTCACCTTACCTGGTAAAAAAAAAAAAAAAAAAAAAAAAAAGCTTAGCTGGACCCTGCACTTTTTCCCTCACTCTCTAATGACTTGAGTCTCTGGAAGGGAGTATCTGATTAGTTGACATAACATCACTTTACTGTACCTTCCAGAAATGTGACAACTTATTTAGCCTTTTGAATTGAAGACAGAATATGTATATATTCATACATACAAGCATATATATTCCCTGTATAAAAATGCATATGTGCATATCTAAATAAAAATATGAATTCTAACCTTCAAAGTTTGGCAGCTCAGAGTAGCCCCATATTTATTTGGCTTTCTCTCCATTGAACTATCAGTGTCAATTGATGTTACATAAAGAGTGAAACAAAACTAATACAAAGAATAAATCTGCTGTTTTATTGTGTAAAATTTACTCAAGAAAGTGTAACCAGGGATAAATTTCACACATTGTAGAAGTCACACATTTAATCCTCATGTAGAAGTCGTGAAGACCATCAGTTTAACAAAAGGGAAACAAAAACCAATTTTCACTCAATTCACTTTTGTGATTTTAATCAAAATTGAAAAGTAAATAAACCTACTGGCTGATGGTTAGGTTTTTGGCAGTGGGTTAAAAAAAAAATGTTTTCATTGTTGGTAAATTAAATAATCTTCAACAAGATCTGAATTTATCCTTTTCCATGGCAAAGAATTTACTTCAGGTTAGCTTTAAAATTATGTGCTATAGGAGATGTTAACACCTTATTAAGATATAACGGATGTATTTATTCATGATTATTTCACACGGGGAATGCAACGGATTGATCCTACCATCCTATCTTTTACATGATGTTTTAGTTCTATGAAAGACTTCTAGGACCTCGGAGGCAATGCATTTTTTCTATATGCACTTCTTAGCACATTATGTTCCCCAGTAACAATGATCTCTCCCCGTACTCATTTAAAATAAGTCTGAAAAAATTTAGTTCTTAGAACTCACATTAAAAAATGTAATCTGGGGGCCAGCATTGTGGCATAGTGGGTAAAGGTGACACCTGAGATGCCTGGGTCCCAAATGGCTATCAGTTTGAGTCCTGGCTGCTCCACTTCTGATCCAGCTCCCTGGTAACACACTTGGGAAAGCAGTGAAAGATGGCCCAAATCCTTGGGCCCCTGCTGCATGTGGAGACCTGGAAGAAGCTCCTATTTCCTGGCTTTGGTGTGACCCAGCCCTGGCCATTGCGACCATTTAGGGAGTGAAAGACTGGAAGGAAGATCTCTCTCTCACTCTCCCTCCCTCTCTCTCTCTCTCTCTCTCTGTAACTCTGCCTTTCAATTAAATAAAATAAGTCTTTAAAAAAGTGACCTAGTCTTTCTATTGAATTAACAAATTGAAATCACTTTACTTCTTTCTCTTCTAAATTTAGCTGTTTGTGAATACTTTATTCTTTTCTATAGAGAGTTGGGAGATTCTTCTCTTTTTTTTTAACTTTTATTTAATGAATATAAATTTCCAAAGTATAGCTTATGGATTACAATGGCTCCCCCCCCCCACAACTTCCCTCCCACCCACAACCCTCCCCTTTCCCACTCACTCTCCCCTTCCATTCCCGTCAAGATTCATTTTCAATTCTCTCTATATACAGAAGATCAGTTTAGCACATATCAAGCAAAGATTTCAACAGTTTGCCCCCACATAGCAACACAAAGTGAAAAAACGCTGTTGAAGTACTAGTTATAGCATTAAATAACAGTGTACAGCACATTAAAGACAGAGATCCCACATGATATATTTTTTAAAATTTAATTAATTTTCTATGCAATTTCCAATTTAATACCAGGTTTTTTTATTTTCAATTATCTTTTTATACAGAAGATCAATTCAGTATATACTAAGTAAAGATTTCATCAGTTTGTACCCACACAGAAACACAAAGTGTAAAAATACTGTTTTAGTACTAGTTACAGCATCACTTCACATTGGACAACACATTAAGGACAGATCCCACATGAGATGTAAGTACACAGTGACTCCTGTTGTTGACTTAAATTTTAACATCTGATACTCTTTTTTTTTTTTTTCATTTTCAACTTTGTTTAAGGAATACGACTTTATGTATTTAAAATGTACAGATTTGGGAACATGAATATTCCCCCCCCTCCCACCCATACTCCTGCCTTTCTTCCTACCCCCTCTTCTTTTCCTATTCTTTTTTTTTTTTTACACAGGTCATTTTTAAGTTAATTGTTATAAGATTAGAAAGGTTCTCTTTAATCTCTTTCTTTAGGGGAGTAGATAGAGTTTTGAAAGAGAATATATTTTTGATGTTAATGGGAAAATGTTTTTGATAGAAAACTGATAAGAGAGTAAGAATGCATTCAGCAAACATAGTTGCAATATAGCAATTGTATATATAAAAAAAAACACTGGTAGTGCTTTAAGGCTCTATTCAAAGCAGAGTCTTTTTCATTTAGACAATGAGAAAAATATATTAAAGAAAGTAATTCTACTGGCCAGACACCTTTTCTATAATTGAGATGATTTTAACTGAATTATCAACAGTTTGGTTAAAGGCATTCATCTGAAGATGGCTAGATGGTAATGTTGGGTGTTATTTTTTTCATCATAAAACAGAAAACAGCAAAGGGCCTGTGTTGAGTACTTATTTCTGACCTTGGTACAACGACCTTGATGTTCAGTCATTCTGGGCTGTTTATTCCCATGTAATGCTTCAATGATGCTATACAAATTAGATACTGGCACCCCATGTCTGTGAGGAGGAAAGAACTTTTTCTTAGGAAAGCCAAAAATTAAGTTTGGAGATTTTTGATTTGTCTTCATTCTTTCTCCTGGGAGCGTCATGTCACATACACCAGACACATTTCTGTGCATCACCAGAGACAATAATTTTGGATTATTATAATTCCATGAATAACACAATATTTTTCTAGAGCACGAGCAGAAATCTATAATATTTTCCTAACAGAAATCTTGGTTGAAAAGAAAACTTTCAATGTGGTTCCTAGTTTAGTTACTAAATAACCCATGTTATTTTTCATAAAGAGCACATTAGCAAAGCAGAGTAAAAAGATACTCAAGTGGATAATAAAAGTGAAACTTTGTATGCATTTTTGATTTTATCTTTAGGTAAATTTTCTATGGAAATACATGTCTGTGACAGATATTTAGAGGGAGATAGAGAGATACAGAGATAGAGAGAGAAATAGGGAGAGTTCCATCTACTCATCTGCTGATTTAGTCCTCAAATGATTGTAATAACTGGAGCTGGGCCAGGCTGAAATCAGGAGCTGAAAATGAAAACTCAATCCAGGTCTCCCAGAGGGGTGGAAGGGACTCAACTATTCAGGCCATCATCACTTTCAGGGTGCGTATCAGCAGGAAGCTGGATTGAAAGTGGAACATGAACCTGAACCCAGGCACTCTGATATTGCATGTGGGCATCCCAAGTGGCATTTTAGCTGCTACAACAAACACCTGCCGTGCATATGTATTCTAAATGATTCCTTTTGAGTAAGAGAAATTTGGAGCAACTACTGATCCTCCCTAAGACAACAATATGTGACAGTTGAGTTGAATATTGGGGAGATAGATTTTAAAAAGAAAAAAAGAAAAAACAAATACCTACACAGGCAAATAAAAAGGCAAAACATAAGACATTTGCCCTATCCCTTTTACCTCTTTTTTTAAATCTCCATTCTCAACTCCAAAACCATCCTTTTTACCTCTGAATGGAAGTGAGTGGCAAAAATGTATGATGTCAACTCATGAGTAATCTGTGCTTGGTCCACGGCTCTGAATCCTTGCCTGCAGTGTCCTGTACAAGAGGAAAAGTGAAAAGGTTCACACAGTCTCTGGCATCAGACATTCAAGGGCAGTCCTTTTACTCTCTCACCTGATTCCACTCACTAGGACCATGGGAAGCAAGTGCTGCTTGTTTGTTTGTTTATGATCTCTCGGATAGGCAAGATAACAATTATTGGCTCAGTTACTATATAATAGAGGTATGAAGTTTAATGAATTCTGAAAATAGAATTCTATTTCCAGTGAGCTGTTAGTGACAGTTCAAAATTATCCAAGTCATTTGCTCAAAATAGTACCTTCTATTGAAAACTTATGCAAACTGACTTTTATTTCTTTTCCATGGTGAGAACATTATAAGAATAATATAAAGGAAAATAAATTTTCAAGCAACATGTATTTATAGCTCATCTTTTCCCAAAATAAACCAGTCTATGAATAGTGATAATTGCCTGAAAATAGTAATAAAACATTTCTCGGTTTCTTTCCACTATCCATAATGTTTGAGGAGTTTCAGCTCTTCTGAGACTTCTGTGACAGATTTCAAGTTGTCCCAAAGTGAATACCAAAATCAGACCACGGGTGACATGTACAGAGTACAACACCCTATTGCATAGTCTCCTGCCTTACCCAGAGTCCTTCACTTCTGTTTTCTATTCCAGCCGCTGTGAGGAAATGTCTTCATGAGCATAATTCCCGTAGTATGACTTTCCAGTCCTGATACAGTTCTTTTCTGTACATAGGGGCTGGATTAGTTTGCAACTTCAGTAATTTCATCACAGACATCTGAATCCTGGAAAGTTCTGCATTTTGCTATGTAGGCTATTGACTGTGATCAGTTTTTCCATGTTTACAGAGATTTTGGGGAACCAATCCCTTTTTAATTTATTTCAAAAAATTATTTATTTGAGATAGAGAGCAAGCGAGCAAGCTAGAGCAATCTCGCACCTGCTGAATCACTCCCACTTGATTCAGTCTCCCATGTGGATAACGGAAGCCAATTACTTTAGCCCTTACTACTGCTTCCCATGGTCTACATTCACAGAAATCTGTAGCCAGGAACCAAACCAGGTATTAAACCAAGACTTTCTGGTATGCAACACAGCCATATTAACTGCTGACCCAAATGCCCACTTCACCCCTCAAGTTTCTGCTACACATCTTTGAGAAAATGTGTAACATCTGATCAATAGCCGAAGTTTTCCATTTACTCTTGTTACATAAAATAAACCTTTGTATCTACTCTCTTTTTCCAAGTAATTTGTTCTTTCAAAAAGTAAGTTCATTAGTCCTTTATGCAACCAGAATCTGTGTAATATATTTAAACAAATTCATTACATTTGTTCCAACATATTTGAATCCTAAAAAGAATTCAAGCTAATCTCTTAAGCTAAGACCCTTCATTCATATACCTGCATTGATAATATTCTATTTTATTTTATTTTTTAGATTTATTTATTCATTTATTTGAAAGTCAGAATTATAGAGACAAAGGGAGAGATGGAAAGCAAAATCTTCCAGCTGCCATTTCAGGTGGCTGAAATGGCCAAGGCTGAGCCTGGCCAATAGCCAATACCAGAAGCCAAAAGCTTCATCCGTGTCTCCCACATGGGTGCCAGAGGCCCAAGCACTTGAGCCATCCTATGCTGCTTTTCCCAGTCCATTAGCAAGGAGCTGGATGAAAAGTGAAGCAGCTGGGACTCGAATCAGCATCATGTGTGATGCCTGTGCTGCATGTGACATCCTTACCTGCTGTGTCATAATGCCAGCTCCAATAGTATTCCATTTTAGAACAAGCTATCTCCCTCATTGCTTTAAACTATAATAGTAAATGTAATCCAGGTAAGTTATTCTATTGGGTTCTCCTTGATCTGTCACAGTTTGTATTTGGGACTGACACATCTTTTTAATAGAGGAACTAGGAGAGAATTACCTCCTGAGATCTTGGGTTGCATGGTATGAGGGTCACTGATGGAGTTTTCTGTAGCGAATCAGTGCCATTCCCCCAAGTAACCAGATTGGCCCTTTTGAAGGACTCTTGGGAGACTGAAGAACCAAGAGCACAACTTTGAGTCTGTGATGTATTCACATGAACACCTGTCTAAGGGATTATTGTTTTTTCGTTGTAATAGGCCTTAGTCCAGCTTTTCAGATTCAGTTACTCCTAATCTTTATGCATAAAGGAATGGTCATTCTTACATATTTTCATAACACATGGGTAGTACCTAGTCATTCTTACATATTTTATAAAAAATATGTAAGATAAACTAGGCTTAGTAAGAAATTGTAACCAGAAGGACATGGCTTTCAAAAAGTTAATTAGAAATAATAATAGTGTTGGGTTTCCTAAGATATGACTGGGAGTGTAAGAAGTTTGGAGACATTTCCTTTGGTATTCACTGAATATTGGCAAGGAGTCCATCCTCATTGTAGATGACCAAGCAAAGTGACCACCATCTGAGTGAATTCCTAAATGGAGGAGATTCCAGAGCCCTGGTCGTTAAGCTTCCTAAGGAGGATATTTACTTATACCTCGTTCCAAAAAGAGTTTTACTTTCAGCTTGTGTTAGTGTAGTGCAAATTCTTTATGATTTAGGTGTTAGAATAATCAATTTTGTAAATTGTCAAAACTTTTCCTTGTGAAGCCTACTTATCTGTCACACAAATAAAGATTCTGACCACAAATAAAAAAGGATAGTGATATATGATTTCTATAATATTTATTTTGTTTATTCTT
Organism: Lepus europaeus; assembly: GCF_033115175.1. Classification (NCBI taxonomy): domain Eukaryota; kingdom Metazoa; phylum Chordata; class Mammalia; order Lagomorpha; family Leporidae; genus Lepus; species Lepus europaeus. Next base: position 134,676,062 of record NC_084828.1, read on the forward strand.
AACTGAATATTAATCAAATTTATTACAAGAATGAGACCAGCTTCTGCATCACTGTTTCTTAAAATATCAAATTTAGGGCTTTATCTTTATACTCTGACTTTAAACTCAGAAATGGCAAAAGGCACTCCTTATACTTGTCTACAGGTGGGATAAAATAAAGGACAAAATAGCACGAGAAGTTTTGAGGAATTTCATGTCTATCATTCTTTGAACCTACTTCCTGACAGAAGGAGTTCCATACAATACAGACGATTCTCGAACTCCCAAAGTCTTCACACACCAGGGCAGAAATGTCACCTCAAAGTTTAACACAGAGGAAGCTGATTCATAAAACTAAAGAGGATAAAATGATGGTTATCTCTGAGGAAAAAAGAAAATATCCCTATTGAAAAATGTCTAGGATAGAGCAAGGAAGAAAAAGGGACAGCCAGAAGGAAAACCTGTAAAAGATATCTCTGAGAAAGGTCACTTCAATTGATGTAGGTTTTTCTGTTCCGAATTCCTTTTTATGTGCTTAGCTGTTAAATGTTAAATCTCCCATTGTAAAATGGACTTCAGTTTCACCATAGAATCAGACCCTAACCCCTGCAAATGATGGTCAGTCTCTACATATGTATTTCATTTTATGTATGTGCTCTTTGCTCATGCTTTCTATTTTTCTTATTTGGTCCCCTGATACAAGGGCACTTATCTGTCTGAAATGTCATTGTGTGAATGTGTATTGATATCCTCTTGTGCAAGTGCCTCAGGGACATTCTTTTCTGATGGATGTTGCAGATGTCAGAGTTTACACCTGTTCCCAAGTGTAAAATGTATATGTTAACCAACAAAAATAAAGTTTTATAAGACTAATGTGATGTTAAAATGAGAAGCTCATGTAAATGGATATAGCAAGGTGCAGAAAATAAAATATCTCATATTTGTTTGAAGAATAGATAATTGGTAGAAGAAATGACATTTCAAGGCAAGGTCTGGATTAAGTACCATATATTTAAGTGACTAAATTGAAGAGCTTATGTGAATGGTTTCCTTGTTCCCACAGGAGCATAATTTTTCTCTTTGCTCTGTCATCAAATTATAGATGGTTTGGGGAAAGAAGAAAAGAAAAAATAAAAATTAACAATTTTAATATGAAATGTCAATCCTTGGATATAGAATATACCAGCTTTATGAGTTTTTTATATTTAATGTAATCAACAATGCAATTCGTGGTGGTGCAGGAATTAATAGAGAGAAGCTTAGATTATATTCTCTACTTTAGCACTTATTAGATATCCATTCAGCTATTATTTCTAAGTGCTTATAATGTGATTTGCAGTGTTCTTGGAAATCACTTTAACATCTCTGGGTCCCTGCTGCCTTATCTGTAAAATGGATAAAAATGTTCACCAACTTAGTGAAAATAGGGGCTAAGTGAGGTGATCTCTTGAACTTAAATTACAGATAGATAATTTTACTATTCAGACTATAATTTCCTTTTTGCTTCTTATTTTTCCTTCCTTCCTTTGTCTGTTTCTCTCATTCTCTCTCCATCTCTGTCTCTCATAAAAATTTAAAACAGAGATGAAAGTAAAGTAACAAAATACTATAACCTAGAGGAGTCACTTTTACAGAAACACAGATTCTTTAGATGAAGAAATTAAATGTTGCTTCAGATGACCAGTGGAAGAGGAAAGACAATTCTGTGAATAACGGCAAAGAATAACAGTCAGTAAAGCCTTTGACTTTAAGAATTACTCACCCACAGTGCTTATAACTTTAGGTTCCTATCTTTTTATTTTCTCCCTCACGTACAACAACAACAAAGAGCAAAGGAAATTGAGGAACCGCTGAAAAAGAAAGGAAAACTGTTACATAACATAATTTTAGCAAATGAATAAAAATTTACATTTTTATTGTCTAAGATGAAAGTTTAGTAATATGACATATAATTCCATTATATAATGAAATTAAGCTAGATATTCAGGCAACCCTTTTTTGAGAAGGTTAACTTTTGCCAAGGAAGTGTTTTGATTTCATTGTTGGATTAATTCATAGTAATTTTTAATAGATACGTTTGTAAAAAGTCAGGGTCCTTTAAAACTGCAAAATTAAAATATTTGTGATTATTTATTTTATGCTATCTAAAGATCTGTAATATCTGACTTTTTGTGAATAACTTGCACTCATTTTTACCTGACAGTTACTCCACTTACATTAAAATAGTTTCAGATGGTTAGGCCACTAATATGTTTTCAAATTCCTTGCAATAGAAAAATAAATGACTGATGTATAATCAAATCAACCATTACCAAATTTTTATATTCATTGAGAACTGTAGCAATAGAAGCATTTACGGCCAGCGCCATGGCTTAACAGGCTAATCCTCCGCCTTGCGGTGCCAGCACACCGGGTTCTAGTCCCGGTTGGGGCGCCGGATTCTATCCCTGTTGCCCCTCTTCCAGGCCAGCTCTCTGCTATGGCCCGGGAAGGCAGTGGAGGATGGCCCAAGTGCTTGGGCCCTGCACCCGCATGGGAGACCAGGAGAAGCACCTGGCTCCTGGCTCTGCATCAGCGAGATGCGCTGGCCGCAGTAGCCATTGGAGGGTGAACCAATGGCAAAAAGGAAGACCTTTCTCTCTGTCTCTCTCTCACTATCCACTCTGCCTGTCAAAAAAAAAAAAAAAAAAAAAAAAGGGAAGCGGAGCCGAGTGCGGCGGGGGCCAGCCGTGTGCGGCGGAAGCGGAGCCGAGTGCGGCGGGGGCCAGCCGTGTGCGGCGGAAGCGGAGCCGAGTGCGGCGGGGGCCAGCCGTGTGCGGCGGAAGCGGAGCCGAGTGCGGCGGGGGCCAGCCGTGTGCGGCGGAAGCGGAGCCGAGTGCGGCGGGGGCCAGCCGTGTGCGGCGGAAGCGGAGCCGAGTGCGGCGGGGGCCAGCCGTGTGCGGCGGAAGCGGAGCCGAGTGCGGCGGGGGCCAGCCGTGTGCGGCGGAAGCGGAGCCGAGTGCGGCGGGGGCCAGCCGTGTGCGGCGGAAGCGGAGCCGAGTGCGGCGGGGGCCAGCCGTGTGCGGCGGAAGCGGAGCCGAGTGCGGCGGGGGCCAGCCGTGTGCGGCGGAAGCGGAGCCGAGTGCGGCGGGGGCCAGCCGTGTGCGGCGGAAGCGGAGCCGAGTGCGGCGGGGGCCAGCCGAGTGCGGCGGGAGCCGAGTGCGGCGGGAGCCGAGTGACAGAATCTCACCAGCGCGGGAACCAACGGAGGAGGGTAAGACCTCAGAAACCCAAGACATTGAGGGGGGAGGGAAACAGAGGCCTCACCCTTCACTCAACAAGCAAAACAAAGAGCACTGCGATCTTACATATCTAAAGTGCAGCCAAACTCAATAACTTTAGCAAAACTGGAGAACACATTGAGGGCTGAATAAACTCTTGGTGTGGTCCCAGAGGTAGATCAAACGAATACTCACAGAGGCCAGATTTCAACTACCCTCAACTCCACTCCCAACTGAGTCAAAAAAAAAAAAAAAAAAAAACCATAAATTATCTCCAACATGCCAAACAATAAACATAGAAGCCGAGGTAACAAAAGCAAGGAAGACACTATGACGCCCCCAAAGGAGAAAGACACGCCAAAGCAAGATTATGAAGATGAAGAGATAGAGGAAATGCAAGAAGCAGATCTCAAAAAAGTGATAGGAACATTAAGAAATTCTCAAAAACAAATTCTTGAACTACAGAAATCCTTAATGGACAAGATAGAAAATCTCTCCCGTGAAAATGAAATATTAAGGAGAAATCAAAATGAAATGAAAAAACTAGTAGAACATAAAATTGAGATACTGACAAAAAACCTCAATGAAATGAAGAACTCAATGGATCAAATGGCAAACACACTAGAGAGCCTTAAAAACAGAATGGGTGAAGCAGAAGAGAGAATATCGGAATTAGAAGACAGAGAACAGGAAAGGAAACAGGCAAATCAAAGAAAAGAAGAAGAAATCAGAAATCTAAAAAACACTGTCAGGAATCTACAGGATACTATTAAAAAACCCAACATTCGGGTTCTAGGAGTTCCTGAAGGCATGGAAAGGGAGAAAGGATTAGAAGGCCTTTTTAGTGAGATACTAGCAGAAAATTTCCCAGGTTTGGAGAAAGACAGAGGCATCCTAGTACAGGAAGCTCATAGAACCCCTAATAAACATGACCAAAAGAGAACCTCACCACGTCACGTCATAATCAAATTCACCACAGTGAAACACAAAGAAAAGATCCTAAAATGTGCAAGAGAGAAACGCCAGATTACTCTCAGAGGATCTCCAATTAGACTTACAGCTGACTTCTCATCAGAAACCCTACAAGCCAGGAGAGAATGGCAAGATATAGCCCAGGTACTAAGAGAGAAAAACTGCCAGCCCAGAATATTATATCCTGCAAAGCTCTCATTTGTGAATGAAGGTGAAATAAAGACCTTTCACAGCAAACAGAAACTGAAAGAATTTGTCGCCACTCGTCCAGCCCTGCAAAAGATGCTTAAAGATGTATTACATACAGAAACACAGAAACACAGTAGCCAATATGAAGGAAGGTAAAGGAAGGAAACCTCACAACAAAAGAACACAGGAATCTCAAACCAGATATCAGAAAATATCTTTGGTAAATGGCAGGGCAAAGTTACTCCTTCTCAATAGTAACATTGAATGTTAATGGCTTGAACTGTCCAGTTAAAAGACACCGATTGGCGGATTGGGTTAAGGAACAAAACCCATCTTTTTGCTGCTTACAAGAAACTCATCTTTCCAACAATGATCCATACAGACTGAAAGTGAAAGGCTGGAAAAAGATATACCATGCCAACAGAAATGAAAAAAGAGCAGGTGTAGCCATCTTAATATCGGACAACATAAACTTTACCATAAAAACTGTCAGGAGAGACAAAGAGGGACACTATTTAATGATTAAGGGATCCATTCAACAGGAAGATATAACAATTATCAATGTATATGCACCGAATCACAGGGCACCAGCTTATTTAAAAGACTTGTTAAGGGACTTAAAGGGAGACTTAGACCCCAATACAATAGTACTGGGGGACTTCAATACTCCACTCTCAGAGATAGACAGATCATCAGGACAGAAGATCAACAAGGAGACAGCAGATTTAAATGACACTATAGCTCAAATGGATCTAACAGATATCTACAGAACATTTCATCCTACATCTAAGGACTTTACATTCTTCTCAGCAGTATATGGAACCTTCTCTAGGATTGACCACATACTAGGCCATAAAGCAAGTCTCAGCAAATTCAAAAGAATTAGAATCATACCATGCAGCTTCTCAGACCACAAAGGAATCAAATTGGAAATTAGCAACTCGGGAATCCCCAGAGCACGTGCAAACACATGGAGATTGAACAACATGCTCCTGAATGAACAATGGGTCATAGAAGAAATTAAAAGAGAAATCAAAAATTTTCTGGAAGTAAATGAGGATAACAACACAACATACCAAAACCTATGGGATACAACAAAAGCAGTGTTAAGAGGAAAGTTTATATCAATAGGTGCCTACATCAAGAAATTGGAGAGGCACCAAATAGAAGAGCTTTCAAGTCATCTCAAGGATCTAGAAAATCTGCAGCAAACCAAACCCAAACCCAGTAGAAGAAGGGAAATAATTAAAATCAAAGAAGAAATCAACAAGATTGAATCCAAAAAAACATTACAAAAAATCAGCCAAACGAGGAGCTGGTTTTTTGAAAAAATAAACAAAATTGACACCCCATTGGCCCAACTCACTAAAAAAAGAAGAGAAAAGACCCAAATCAATAGGATCAGAGATGAAAAAGGAAACATAACAACAGACACAACAGAAATAAAAAGAATCATCAGAAATTACTACAAGGACTTGTATGCCAGCAAACAGGGAAATCTATCAGAAATGGACAGATTCTTGGACACATACAACCTACCTAAATTGAGCCAGGAAGACATAGGAAACCTAAACAGACCCATAACAGACACAGAAATAGAAACAGTAATAAAGGCCCTCCCAACAAAGAAAAGCCCAGGACCAGATGGATTCACCGCTGAGTTCTACCAGACATTTAGAGAAGAACTAACTCCAATGCTTCTCAAACTATTCAGAGCAATCGAAAAAGAAGGAATTCTCCCAAATTCTTTCTATGAAGCCAGCATCACCTTAATTCCTAAGCCGGAAAAAGATGCAGCATTGAAAGAGAATTACAGACCAATATCCCTGATGAACATAGATGCAAAAATCCTCAATAAAATTCTGGCCAATAGAATGCAACAACACATCAGAAAGATCATCCACCCAGACCAAGTGGGATTTATCCCTGGTATGCAAGGATGGTTCAACGTCCGCAAAACAATCAACGTAATACACCACATTAACAGACTGCAGAAGAAAAACCATATGATTCTCTCAATAGACGCAGAGAAAGCATTTGATAAAATACAACACCCTTTCATGATGAAAACTCTAAGCAAACTGGGTATGGAAGGAACATTCCTCAATACAATCAAAGCAATATATGAAAAACCCACGGCCAACATCCTATTGAATGGGGAAAAGTTGGAAGCATTTCCGCTGAGATCTGGTACCAGACAGGGATGCCCACTCTCACCACTGCTATTCAATATAGTTCTGGAAGTTTTAGCTAGAGCTATTAGGCAAGAAAAAGAAATTAAAGGGATACAAATCGGGAAGGAAGAAGTCAAACTATCCCTCTTTGCAGATGATATGATTCTTTATTTAGGGGACCCAAAGAACTCTACTAAGAGACTATTGGAACTCATCGAAGAGTTTGGCAAAGTAGCAGGATATAAAATCAATCCACAAAAATCAACAGCCTTTGTATACACAGGCAATGCCAAGGCTGAGGAAGAACTTCTAAAATCAATCCCATTCACAATAGCCACAAAAACAATCAAATACCTTGGAATAAACTTAACCAAGGACGTTAAAGAACTCTATGATGAAAACTACAAAACCTTAAAGAAAGAAATAGAAGAGGATACCAAAAAATGGAGAAATCTTCCATGCTCATGGATTGGAAGAATCAATATCATCAAAATGTCTATTCTCCCAAAAGCAATTTATACATTCAATGCAATACCAATCAAGATACCGAAGACATTCTTCTCAGATCTGGAAAAAATGATACTGAAATTCATATGGAGACACAGAAGACCTCGAATAGCCAAAGCAATCTTGTACAACAAAAACAAAGCCGGAGGCATCACAATACCTGATTTTAGGACATACTACAGGGCAGTTGTTATCAAAACAGCATGGTACTGGTACAGAAACAGATGGATAGACCAATGGAACAGAATAGAAACACCAGAAATCAATCCAAACATCTACAGCCAACTTATATTTGATCAAAGATCCAAAACTAATCCCTGGAATAAGGACAGTCTATTCAATAAATGGTGCTGGGAAAACTGGATTTCCATATGCAGAAGCTTAAAGCAAGACCCATACCTTTCACCTTACACAAAAATTCACTCAACGTGGATTAAAGACTTAAATCTACGGCCCGAAACCATCAAATTATTAGAGAGCATTGGAGAAACCCTGCAAGATATAGGTACAGGCAAAGACTTTTTGGAAAAGACCCCAGGAGCACAGGCAGTCAAAACCAAAATTAACATTTGGGATTGCATCAAATTGAGAAGTTTCTGTACTTCGAAAGAAATAATCAGGAAAGTGAAGAGGCAACCGACAGAATGGGAGAAAATATTTGCAAACTATACTACAGATAAAGGGTTGATAACCAGAATCTACAAAGAAATCAAGAAATTCCACAACAACAGAACAAACAACCCACTGAAGAGATGGGCCAAGGACCTCAATAGACACTTTTCAAAAGAAGAAATCCAAATGGCCAACAGACACATGAAAAAATGTTCAAGATCACTAGCAATCAGAGAAATGCAAATCAAAACCACAATGAGGTTTCACCTCACCCCGGTGAGAATGGCTCACATCCAGAAATCTACCAACAATAGATGCTGGAGAGGATGTGGGGAAAAAGGGACACTAACCCACTGTTGGTGGGAATGCAAACTGGTTAAGCCATTATGGAAGTCAGTCTGGAGATTCCTCAGAAACCTGAACATAACCCTACCATACAACCCAGCCATCCCACTCCTTGGAATTTACCCAAAGGAAATTAATTTGGCTAATAAAAAAGCCATCTGCACATTAATGTTTATTGCAGCTCAATTCACAATAGCTAAGACCTGGAACCAACCCAAATGCCCATCAACAGTAGACTGGATAAAGAAATTATGGGACATGTACTCCATAGAATACTATACAGCAGTAAGGAACAATGAAACCCAGTCATTTGAAACAAGATGGAGGGATCTGGAAAACATCATGCTGAGTGAATTAAGCCAGTCCCAAAGAGACAAATATCATTTCTTTTCCCTGATCGGCGACAACTAACTGAGCACCAAAGGGGAAACCTACGGAAATGAAATGGACACTATAAGAAACAATGACCTGATCAGCTTAGGTCCTGACTCTAGATATAGAATGTAATACTTTATCCTTATACTTTGCGTTTCTGTGTGGGCACAAACTGATGAGCTCTTTACTAATGATATACTGAAGTGATCCTCTGTATATAAAGAGAATTGGAAATGAAAAAAAAAAAATAACAACCTGGTATTGAAGGGGAAATGGCATAGAAAGTTAATTAATTTGAAAAAAAAAATCATGTGGGTTCTCTGTCTTTAATGTGCTGTACATTGCTATTTGATGCTATAATTAGTAATCCAATGGTAGTTTTTTTCACTTTGTAGTGCTATATGGGCAAAATGTTGAAAACTTTACCTAATATATACTAAGCTGATCTTCTGTATACAAAGAGAATTGAAAATGAATCCTTACATGAATGGAAGGGGAGAGGGAGCGGGAGAGGGGAGGGTTGCGGGCGGGAGGGAATTTACGGGAGGGGGGAAGCCATTGTAACCCATAAGCTGTACTTTGGAAATTTATATTCATTAAATAAAAGTTAAAAAAAAAAAAAAAAAAAAAAAAAAAAAAAAAAAGGAAGCATTTACAACAATGATGGGACTAGATTAGTTGATTTCTTCTATGTTATGGCTATTTCACAACGGCAAAAGTAGGTTAACTACAATTTGGTTACTTTTGGTTGTACCAGAACTCTACCCATGGCAGCTTTTTTTGTTTGTTTGTTTGTTTTTAAATTTATTTGCTTACTTGAAATGCAGAGTTATAGAGCAAGAGGGAGAAAGTAGGGAGTTCTTCCATCTGCTAGTTCACCATCCAAATGGCCTCAATGGCTGGGGCTGGGCCAGGATGAAACCAGGAGCCAGAAGCAAGAAGCAAGAATCAGGTCTCTCTTGTCAGTGATAGGGGCTCAAGTACTTGCACCGTCTTCTGCTGCTTTCCCAGGTGCATTAGTAGGGAGCTAGACCAGAAGTGGAGGAGCCCAGACTCAAATTGGAACCCACGTGGGATGCTGTTTAACACAGTACACCACAATGGTGGCCCCCAGTGGCAACTTTTGAAGCTCTGAACAGAAGGGTCTCTGAGCTCAGCACACGTTTATAACGTGGCTGTCTTCATAATTTAAAATGACTGCTACATTCTTACTGATTATATTGATTATTGTCTAAAAGTTTTCCATCTTGCCGCCTACCCCCTTCCTGATGGAGAGCACACCTTTGTCCTAAGTTTTTTTGGTTGTCCTCAATGGCATTAAAGGGTTACCATCTTCTTCAGCTGAGGTGTAAGAAACTAAAACAAAACCAAGCAAAGTCACCATGTTCCTTCACTGAATCCCAGACAGGAATTGCCAGTCAGGCTGCCTTCTCTCATCTTTCAGTCTCCTTATGTTTGCTTCATTTGCAATGTCCGGAGTCAGCATTTGACCTTCATGGGAGAAATAAGGTAGAGAATGCCTACTCTATCTTCCCCAAAGTGGAAGTTCCAAAAGACTTTAAGAAGTAATTAGTGTATCAACTGGTATAGCTTGCAGTAAATTTCAGTAATGGCTAAAAATTCATCCAAATAATCCTGGACAATAAAGTTAATTATTCTCTTCAGTTCTTTGTATCACTTAAACCATAATGATTATCCTAAAATATCTGAATTAAAGTATCCTGAGATATCACTTAATCCTTTAAATCACACATTTAACAGCAGCTGTATGATTAGAAGCCAGATTCTTAACACCATGTTTAATGTTATCACTCTAATACCCTATCAACTTTCTTAGCTATAGTGTAGCAAACCTTAAAATTTAGTAAACACTAAATTCTCACTTAAAGTTACAAGAAGGTGTTATGAGTGCAATTCATGGTTAAATTTTCAAACTTGACCTTTGTGTTGCAACTATTCTGTTAGCTTTTTATTAAAAATTAGAATATGAAAATGCATATGGCTTTACCTGTCTTAGACTCATTTGTTTTAAAACAATTCATACAAAGAATATTAAAAACTACTATTTAGGAAATGAGAAATTTAATACCCCAGATAAGTGAGTTTTGAGCTTAACTAATTATATCTATCTACATCTATATTTATTACTGATATGCAGATAACTTACAGTATTCACTATTTCTATTACTGAAAAGTAAATAAAAGTAGTTGAATATATGCTTAGCTGGTACCAGATATCTGGCTTTCCTCATTATGGTCCATTTATATACAGAGTATATAAAAAATGCAAATCAGATTATATTACATCACTCTTACTCAGAACTCTCCATCGTTTAAATTTAGATTTAAAATAAAATATATATTTCTTACATTCCCTTAACGTTACTCTATCTGGCATTTGCCCTGTTTCAAAATGTCACTCCCTACCCTCATCTCCCCTCATTGTTACTACATTTCACCCATGTTTGTCTTCTCTCTGTTATTTAATATATCTAAACTATTTCCACTTAGTGGATTTCACGTAAACTTTTATCTCTCATGCATGTATCAGATCAAATGTCACTTCTTCTGTCACATCACTCTATTGTATTTTTTGAAAAGATTTATTTTATTTATTTAAAAGGTGGAGTTAGAGAGAGAGGGAGACACACACAGAGAGAGTTCTTCCATCCACTGGTTTATTCCACAAATGGTCACAACAGCCAGGACTGGGCCAGGCCAAAGCCAGGAGCCAGGAGCTTCATCCAGGTCTCCCATGTGGGTGCAGGGATTCAAGCATTTGGGCCATTTTTTGCTATTTTCCCTAGACCATTAGCAGTGAGCTAGATCAGAAGTGGAGCAGCTGGGGTTCTATCAGTGCTAGGACTCCAATCAGCTCTGGGACTTGAACCAGCATCCCTATGGGATGAGTGTTGCAGGGGGAGTTGCTTAATCCACTGTGCCACAATGCTGTCCCCATTCTAATATTTTTTGGCACTTAACACTATCTGAAAGTATCTTCTGTATCGCTTTACCTGTTTACTTTCTCCTTCCATGATTAAAATGTAACCTCCATGAGAATATTATCAGCAAGTTATAACTTGTCTTAAAGTCATTGTAATTAGCTGCACTAGATAGTTAACATATGCTGAGAAAATGTAGTTAAATTAATTTGTTAAATGAAATATTTGAATTTATTTTATTGATTGAAGACTGTCACACTGATGGGCAGATGGGAGTGCCTCAGATCAGACTCAGAAATGTAACAGAGCTTTCCTGACAGATGAAATCATTCAGAATAAATGCAGTTGTTCTTTTTATGGGAGATGACATAAAAATTCATGTATGAGGGGCCAGCACTCTGAAACAGTAGGCTAAGACTCTGCTTTTGGCACTGGCATCCCACATGGACACCGGTTCATGTCCCTGCTGCTCCACTTCCTATCCAGCTCCCTGCTAATGGCCAGGGAAAGCAGTGGAAGATGGCCCTTGTGGAAGACCCAGAAGAATCTCCTGGCTCCTGGCTTTGGATTGACCCAGCTCCCAGTCTTGCAGCCATTTGGGAGTGAACCACTGGATGGAAGCCCTTTCTTTCTGTCTCTTCCTCTCTCTGTGGCTCTACCTCTCAAATAAATAAATAATAAATAAAATCTTTTTTAAAATTCATGTGTGAATAGCAGAAAAAAGATTGTTATTTCAAACCAGAATGAAGAGTCAGTCTTCTGTCCCCTTGGAAAACTGCTATAATTCACATCAATGGTGGAATATATCTCCATACAGCTTCATTCTATTGGCTAAGGTCTAAGGGGAGACACAAAAGTTAGTAAGTGGAGCAGATATTTATGAGGACAGATTATGTGTATTTGGTTATAAAAAGCTATATTTAAAGATGTATATGGCCTAAAGTTAAATTATTCTGCATAATCAAGTGAAAGTATACATGTTTCAGTTGGAAGTTCTGAGGGCAATGTCCCCTTTCTAAGGAAAAGTAGTCTTGTGGTGTGAGAGAAAAGAGTCCAAACCACAAGGGTAAAGACTTTTAAAAACAGAAGCATTTATCATTTACTTTTTGCTTATTTTTATGAGACACTCTGAAACAACTTCCCTCTATCACTCAAAAATTTCATTCAACTTTCACATTCAAATTCCTTGCACAAGTGGTGCTTGGAGAGAAATCAAAGGAAAGAGGCTTTGCCGTATGTCACTGAAGACAAACAGGGAATGCAAGACAACATGTGAAGGACTGCAAGCTGACCTATTGCCTGAATGTGTTCAGAGAAAAGGAAGTTCAAAGTCAGAAAAGAATAAGCAAAGAAATAACAACAAAAATCAAGCTCCTCAAGCATTATCTTCTAGGAACTCTGGAGATTATATGTGGTTGTAAAATACTCAGGATTCAGAATTCAATGGCATGTAGTATGGGAAAGGAATAGAGGCAATTTCATTTAAATCCATAAATAGGGGGCTTCTTGGCTAAAGTCTGGGCTATGAGAATAAACAAATTTTATAATTTTTGACATCAAATTTCACTGATATATACTTTTTTTTACCTAATACTGACATTCCTTTAGAAGCATAATTCTGGATCCTGTTTTTGCAAGTGAGAACAGAAATCTGAGTTCCAAACAGTAATCTGAAACATTTCTTTCAAAAATACCCTGATACTACTTAATGCGCTCTGTCTTCTTTAAGTTATTTGCTTGCAAGAATGCTTACCTTTATTTGATATCATAGTCATATCAAAAGGATATAAAGTCCTTAAATCGTATTACTGCCTTTGCCAGAAAAGTACAATCAGTATAAAAAGAACAACAACAACAACAAAAAGCTTGGTTATCATGTGTTAGATAGTGAATGAGTACTATCATCTTTGCTTCTTTATTTTCAATCCTCTATTGTTATCAATTATCTATCATAAGCCATAAGAGACATGTTTACTGAAATGTGTGAAGCTACAGAACATAACTGAAGATAAATGCTAAATTATATATAATGTAATCTGCCTGCATAGGAAAACGACCTTGTAGATTACATTTTCAGCAATTCTACACACTTATCATCAACAGAAAACAACAGAGTTAGCCATGGAGTTAAACCAGCTCATGCCAATTTTGTGATTTCATGTGCTGCTCTCAAAGCAATGGCTCTGGAAGAAATCCAAATGGGAATCCAATTCGATAGCACTCTATTCCAAAGGGTTTGTGATGGGACCAGAAGTATAACAAATGTGACTTGAGGGCACAATGTTCCAAGCAGAAAAAAATGACATAATTCACGTAAAAGATGAACTGACTATAAGTAGTGGGGGGCAAATTATAGTGTGTTCATGGATACTCTAATAATAAGAAAACCGAAACATTATAGCAACATAAAAAATAAACTCTAAACTTGAAGATTCACTAGCTAATTTAATTTCAGCTAACATTTTGTTTGTACGTTAAATTTTACTGCCACTAATATCACAACTTGTTGCTTTATTTTCTCTTCCTTAGCGGACTTTTGTTTCCTTTCCAAGTATTATAAACAAAATTAAGTCATGTGCTGGCAAATAATAAGTACAGAAAACAATATTTATTTGTACACAGAAGTACAAAAATTTCTTAAGCAAAAATGATCATTTTGCTCTGAGGTATTGTATTATGTCATTTATTTAGCTGGAACCTGTTCATTTATATTATGTTAAATATGAGACAAAAATCATCAGTTTTTTTAATGATTTGAATATGAGACAGGCACAAGCTGATAATTTTAGGGTAATCTCCCAATTCAATTGCTAGATTTACTAGAAAGATGTCAGTAGGTGTTATTCAAGTGTGTGTGTGTGTGTGTGTATGCAGTACTCAAGCCATCTTCCTTTTCTTCACTCTGAAATTTTCATTTTGTGATACAAATTCAGTAGAGATACAACATATGTAAATGGGAAGAAGGGTTAAGTTTGTTTTCTTCTAAATTACGTTTAAGACTTGTCATAAAAGTTGCATTAGTATTTTACTTTATGACCAAAATACAAATATTGAGTTGGCTAAGCTTTCAAGAGTACAAAACGAAGCAGATTGCCTTTCTTCCTACTCCACAGCCTTCTAATCTTCACTCTCACTTCCACTGAATACAACTTAAGCATGTCTCATGGATCTCCAATAACTTTTTGGTACATCCCAATGTACATCAAAAGATTAACGTTTTCCTTTTAAATTTTTTTATTTATATAAAGTCAACAAATTTCATATATACATATTTAGGATTTAGGAGCATGATGCTTCCCACCCTACACTCCTTGCCACCCACTTTTCCAATCTTCCTTTTTTTTTTACAATTATTTTATAATCACAAGCTTATCCCTCCACTAAATAGACAATTAAACAAGGAGTATGTACAGAAACCACTGTTCCTTAAGAGTATAGAAAAGGGCTGTAAAAATAATCAAATATTGAAATGTCAATTTCACTCATATTTTTTGAACTCTGTATATTTGTTACCACAAATCAGGAAAAACACATGATGTTTGTCTTTTGGGGACTGGCTTATTTCACTAAGCATAATGGTTTCCATTTGCATCAATTTTGTTGCAAAAGATTGTGTTTCATTTGTTTTTATGGCTGAATAGTATTCCACAGTGTATATATATATCATATTTTCTTTATCCAGTCACAAGCTAATAGACACCTGGATTGATTCCTTATCTAGCTGATGTGAATTGAGCTGCAATGAGCATAAGGGTACTGATATGTCTTTTGTATGTTTATTTCATTTCCTTTGAGTAAATTCCCAGGAATAGGATTTCTAGGTGATATTATAGATTATTTTCAAATTTCTGAGGAATTTCCATACTGTCTTCCACAGTGGTTGTACTATTCCACATTCATACCAACAGTGTATTGGGTATCTTTTACCCTACATCCACACCAGCATTTATTTTTTGATGTTTGAGTGATAGCCATTCTCACTGTAGTGAGGTGAAACCTCATTGTGGTTTTGATTCCCTTCAGCTATTTGGGGTTTCTTGTGTTTTCATATGAATTCTAGCATCATTTTTTCTATATCTGAGAAGAATATCATTGGTATTTTGATTGGGATCACATTGAATCTTTAAATCACTTTGGAGAGTATGACACTTTGATATTAATTCTTCCAATCCATGAACATGGAAGATTTTTTTTTTTATTTTTTATGTCTTCTTCTATTTCTTCCTTTAATGTTTTGTAGTTTTCATCATAGAGATCTTTTACCTCATAAAAATTTTTGTAGCTATTATGAATGGTACTGATGTTACAAGTTCTTTCTCAGCAACGGCATATTCTGTGTATGTAAACAAAGGCTATTAGTTTTTATGTGTTGATTTTATATCCTGTAACTTTACCAAACTCTCTTATGAGTTCCAATAGACTCTTACTGGAGTCTTGGTTTACCATTATATAGGATCATGTCATCTGCAAATAGGGATCGTTTGACTTCCTCCTTTCCAATTTGTATCCCTTTGATTTTCTATTCTGACCTAATAGCTCTGGCTAAAACACTCAGAATGATATTGAATAGCAGTGGTGAATAAAGGCATGCTTGTCTTGTTCCATTTTTTAATCTAAATACCCGCAACCTCATATCACCCATGTCCAAGCAATTAGCAATAAGGAAAAGAATATATGTGGTCCATTATTTCACTTTTTCCCCCTACCTAGGTTTTTAGAGATTTATTTATTTGAAAGGCAGAATTACAGAAAGGCAGAGAGAGAGAGAGAGAGAGAGAGAGAGAGAGAGAGAGAGAGGTCTTCCATCCGCTGTTTCATTCCCCAGAAGGCTGTAACGGCCGGAGCTGTGCCAATCTGAAGCCAGGAGCCAGGAGCTTCTTCCGGGTCTCCCAGGCGGGTGTAGGGACCAAAGGATTTGGGCCATCTTCTACTGCTTTGCCAGGCCATAGCAGAGAGCTAGATCAAAAGTGGAGCAGCTGGGACTTGAACCAGAGCCCGTATGGGATGCCAGCGCTGCAGGCTGGCAGTTTTACCCACTGTGCCACAGCGCCAACCACCCCCTCCCCACCTAGGTTTTATAGATTAAATATTACACAATACAGGGAGAATAAGCCCTTTTATGAAAATAAAATTTCTACAAATATATTGACTACAAAATTTGGCCCAAATTTTGATACAAAATTTGTATCCCCACGAGCCTGTGCAAATAAGGTTGCTCTGAAGTTTGAATTTCATTTGCTTCCTGGTAAATCTACCCTGCCTTTGCCTTGCATTTCTATTCTTCCTCCTCATCTTCCTTTTCTTCCAAGGATGAGTGTGTAGTGAAGAAAGTCAAAGCAGAAAGGAGAAAAGGTCTTTTTATTAGTGAGACTACTGACAATTCTTTTCTAAAATTGTTCAGTTATTGCTTTATGTCATGGAAGACATCCTAGGATTTTTGTGAAATATAGTTTTGGATTCTTTATGGACTACTCTTCCCTGTTGACACCGCGGCAGGGAATTATATATTCTCCAGTTTAATCCTGAGCTTTTTAAATGTTCTCAAAACACTTAATGAGAAAAATGATATGTATGTTAGATAATGC
Organism: Lepus europaeus; assembly: GCF_033115175.1. Classification (NCBI taxonomy): domain Eukaryota; kingdom Metazoa; phylum Chordata; class Mammalia; order Lagomorpha; family Leporidae; genus Lepus; species Lepus europaeus. The sequence continues at coordinate 134,693,002 of NC_084828.1, forward strand.
ATATGTTATTTATCTTCAGTGAACCATTCCAGAATCCTCATATATAATTAAAAACATCAGGTTACACACACACACACACACAAATATATATGCAGTTTTATTTGAAAATATAATAAAGCTTTCATAATTTCAAAAACACATTTTCTTCTCAAACTCCCTAAAAATCTTTTAGCAGCTGTTTTTGTCTATTGGGTGAAGTCCAGCTTTATTCACTTGATTATTTGTCTTTCATTATTAAAACTAAAACTTCTTTATATTCTTATTTTATTTTTTTTCAAAATTATTCATTCATTCTAGATAATCTATCACTTGGATACTTCTCTAGTATTTTATTTATATGTTCTTTATACTAGGCATTTATCCTCTTCCCATTCTATCTAATCTCTATGCATTCTCCAATAATGTATTCCCTATTACATCAACACAGAATAGGAGATATTAATTGAGAACTACTAAAAAGTCTTCTTTTCTTCTTACAATCAGAACTAGTTGGGTATATATTATTTTATCTTTTTGTTTTATTTTTCAGTCACTACTATTGGACCATTACTCTATTAAGAACACATATAATACATTTTCTTCCCAATTTGGTATAATATCCTTTAATAATTTTCCTTATATATATAGAATGATCTGTTGTAATGCAGTAGGCACTTATTAAATCTTGCATTTCTATCAAGTAACATGACAAAAACTGATGTGAAGTCAAGGAAAGAGATTTTTCTGTAACCAAATAAAAAATGAAATAACTGAATTTTAATAATAGAATCAGGTCTTTTCTTTCTTTTATGAAGGTTGTACATAAATAATTAAAAAAAAGATCTGAGGAGAATAACGCATCAAAGAAATTACAACCAGTGTCTGGTGTTGTGGTATAGAAATTTAAGCTGCTGTATCAGATGCTGATACTGCATGTCAGAGTGCCAGTTCAAGTTCCGGCTTCTGTGTTTCTTATCAAGCTCCCTACTAACAAATCTGGGAAACTAGTGGAAGATAGATTGAATGCTTGAGCCTCTGCTACGTATGTGGGAGATCCAGATGGGGTTCCTGGCTCCTGGGTTTGGCCTGGCTAAGTGCCAGCTATTGTGGCCATTTGTGGGAGTGAACTAGAAGATGGAAGTTTATCTCTGTCACTCTGCCTTCCAAATAAATAATTGTTAAAGTTCTAACAACTTGCTATAACTGCTTTCTACCATCAACTCTGTTCAGTTTGGGATAAGTGGAACCCTTGGGTCAGCACAATGGGTGTTAAAGAAAATTCTTTTATTTCCTCTCATTTGGATCATCTTCCTCTTATTTCTTCTCTATTTACTTCTTCATTAACTCATATCTATTTAGGTCACACTGTGCAATGATTAGTTAGCATCACCATCCTTTTCCAAGGCTGTAGAGTAACTGGCTAACTTAATGTTTGCTTTTGTGCTATTGGCTAGACAGAAGATTAACGGGGATCCTATACAGTTACCTCCAGAACTCATCATAACCACTAAAGTACACCAGCTTAAATCTCCATAATGCTGTGATTGTTTCGCTTGCTGCTGTCCTTGCTCCCCTTCTGTTAATTTTAAATTCAGAAGCTGGTGTGAGGCTTTAGAACATAATTCATGTTTCTTGTTTAAATTTTATAATAATCAACCATATTAGATAGATAAAACCAGTGTTCTTACAATTAACCCGAAAGTACTATATGAATGTACTATATGAACTTCTGTAATCCTGCCTACCCTGTAATTTCACTTCTCGTCCTTTCTCTTTTACCTTCATCAGCCCCTTCATAGGGCCTTCACATTTGTTAGCCCAACATCCTGTAATGTCCTTCCTCCAAATGTAAAATTACTTTTTTGTCCTACTTTCTTCAAGTTCCCTATTACCTTAAATGTCATCTTCCCTAGATCCTAGACACTTCATTCATAGTTATATACCACCTCCTTCAATTTTTAAATACCATCCCCAGGTTTATTTTCTTCTGATTAGTATGATTTTTTTTGCAACAGAATATATACCATAGGAGCACAGGTGTGTTCTCTAGCATCTCACACAGCTCCTGATATCAAGCAGGAGCTCAGTGAGTATTTGTTGAATGAACTAATGAGCATCTATATGAATGATACAGTACTAAGGCAGCTAGAGAGTGCAAAATATGTAAAACTTGGACTTCATGATCAAGGATCCTGCAGTATGTCAGAGGAGACCAATAGGTACATTAAAAAAGTACAAAATATTTTGCTACAAAAATGATTATGAGGGCTGGCGCCGTGGCTTAACAGGCTAATCCTCCGCCTTGTGGCACTGGCACACCGGGTTCTAGTCCCGGTCGGGGCTCCGGATTCTGTCCCCGTTGCCCCTCTTCCAGGCCAGCTCTCTGCTATGGCCCAGGAAGGCAGTGGAGGATGGCCCAAGTCCTTGGGCCCTGCACCCGCATGGGAGACCAGGAGAAGCACCTGGCTCCTGGCTTTGGATCAGCACGATGCGCTGGCCGCTGTGGCCATTGGAGGGTGAACCAATGGCAAAAAGGAAGACCTTTCTCTCTGTTTCTCTCTCATTATCCACTCTGCCTATCAAAAAAAAAAAAAAAGATTATGACTCATTTCATTGACTGTGAGTGGGACAACAGTAATAATCATGATTAATCCTGCTTGAAGATTGGAATACATAAAAAGGGAAGAAAAATAAAATACTGGCTAATAATAAGGCATAGGAAAAAATGACTGGTAGAGATATTTGAGTACATTGCATATTCAGGTAGGTCAATAATGTAGGTTGATGGGAACATGGAGTGTGAGAAAATCGGGTGATAGAAAGTTTAGAGTAGTGCCTGGTCAGAGAAGTCCTGAATGAAAGATGGAAGAGTGAATCATACCTTGTGAGCAGCAAGAAACCTTGTAAGACTTTTGAGCAGGGCATGTTGAGAAGGGCATGTTTTCAGGGAAGTCAATGAGAGAACAAGAACGGGCAGTGAAAACGGAGACTAGTCAGGGAATTATTGACCTGCTTGAGAAGAACAATAAAAGTAAAGCAGGTAGTGGCAGTAAGAAACAGAAATGGAAGAATGGATTTCAGAGACAATGGTGAGTAGAATGCAAAGAACTTAGTGGTAGATTTGATGTTTATTATAAAAATGCTATCCTTTCTCTGTGTAGGTAATGTCTCCACTCAACTACTAATAAGAATGCTAATTATTAACATTTTTTTGAAAGAGAGAGATAGACAAGATTTTCCATCCCTCTGATTCACTCCCCAGATGACTGCAATAGGTGGGGTTAAGCCAAGCCAAAGCCAGGAGCTGGGAACTCCATCTAGGTCTCCCATGTGTGTTGTAGGGATCCAATCACTTGAAATATCACTTGATGCCTCCGGAGTACACATCAGCGGAAATCGAATTAAGAGCAGAGACGGGACTTGAACTCAGGCATTCTGAAAAGGGGTGCAGTGCTCTCAAGTGATGTTTTAATCACAAAACCAAACACCCACCACAAATAGATCAATCATATCATTTTACTTTAAGTTTTGATATCTTACAGATTCTACTGTATGAAAATATTTGTCAAAGCATAATGTATAATGATCCCATCTTTTTTATAGTACTAACATTTTGTGTGGAATGAAAATCGACCATTAATTTCTTAGTGATACTAGAAGCTCAGAGTGAGACTGATTTGTGCTACCCAGGCCTATAACCATCAGATTCAAACAATGGTCTGGCACATATGGGAAGCCAGTCATCTTCATTGCCTCAATTCCACTAGGGAATGATAAAAGACAAAAAAATATTCTTAACAGGAAACAATCCATGCTTGCAAAATGATGATGAATAAGTCTTTAGATGAGAATAAAAGCTTTAAAAATCTCCCAAATTAAGTAGAAGATGTGTAAAGTAGAAAACACAACAAACAAACAAAGGTGATCAAAACATGCTTAGAATAGACTTGCAGCAAACAAAGAGAAAGGGTTATTTTGGGGACACGGCAACATAATTGGATTCCTCTGCCAACCCTGGTAATTAAAATGGAGACACTCAGTACCTTAGTTGCTCTGCAATCCCATAATATGCTTGAGATTAACAACCTCTGAATCTTGTTTTTACTGTTATATTGTTTGAATATATAATATGTATCTCTTGTCATTTTCTGAACACACTTATAGAGGTTTCTACGAGGGCCCTGTAGATTTAGAAGCAGCTCACAAGAAAGCCTGACTTGGCTCTCCAATCACACTTCCCTTGCTGCCATTGACATTTGGGGTACATTTAAACAGAAACCAAAGCAAAAAAAGGAGAAAGCAAGCTTTGCAGAGATTTAAAGCTCTGCTTGTTTATTTAAGAGAAAATCCAAGCTGCTGCTCTGTAGTTTTGCATAGTCACGTCTGTTTTGCCAGCATTATTATTATTATTTTTAGATCTCGCCAGTGCCTTGTAAAAATGAAAGACATAAAATGCATTGTTGGCTTGCGCTGCCTGGAGAGGACTCAGTAATGTGTGAAGATCCATTATCTTCACTGATAGTGTCCTACACTCCTTGACCCTTCCGTGTCTCAGATCTGTCTGTACATCCGTCTGTGGAAGGGGCATGGGGACCTGAGTCTCTTATTGACATGTGGCTTGGCCTGACAGATGCCCACAGGTAATGCACAGCCAGTGTGCAGGTGACTGTGCATAAACAAAGGGCCCCTCTGCTGCTGAAAGGCTTGTCTGGCTCTGTAGATGGCAGTTTCAGCCGCATTGCTGCTTGCAGAGTGATGAGAGCTCCGACAGCTTTAGTGGAGGGGTTGTCAAGTACTAGATACAGACACTACAAAGGGAACAGGAAGTACATGCCAGTGATTAATATTATATCTCATACCTAAAGGTGTCCCTGGTCCCTTTATATGTTAGTTGATGGATCTTCCAACTCCTCTGAGAGCCACTGATGAAGTGAAAATAAACACAGAGTTTTATATCTAATTTCAGTTATTAAAGGGGGGAGAGAACAAACATGCAGAGAGAGCAGGTTGGTAGCGCTTGAGAAAAAACGCCAGTGATGCTCTTGAGTGGAGAGTCAGGAACCTGGATTTTCTGGCCGAGGGAAGTTGTTTCTAGAAGGCCTGCTCATGATGAAAAGGGTATTATAAATAACCCGGAGAGAAGGCACAGTGAAAAGCACAAAGAAAGAGTCAAAAGGCTCTGCAGTATTCTACTTCCATTCTATTTAGGGATGTATACCTTTTACAAAACAAAACCATGCCAACAAAAGCTCAGTACTAGTTCAGCCTATATGGTAGGAAATAGAAGCCAGCTCATTTCTCACTGGCTGAGTTAGTGAGAGAGGAGGCGAGTGGAGGATCACATGTAAATCAGGGTTATTCCTAGCACAGGGAAGACAGCTTTCCATCTTCACAGGGTCTGGGCTGTTGTGAGTGGACAAGCGGAAACACTCACTTGAAAAAAAATGACTCAAATTATACATCCATCACAATCTGACATTAAAATAGGAGGCACTCGTAAAGTAAAGGTCTAGTCTAAGCATGTAAAAATTCTATAATTCCTTCTCTTTTAATCTTCCATGTATTCAATAGTTGTTACATTCCTTGTTGCTGCCCTGGTCAGCTGGGTTATACAAGTGATTTTCACTGTTCTCAGAGGTCTTATAGCATGGACGATCAAGTTGGATAATGCTTGAGAAAAATAGTAGATTATAAACAGATGTGAATTGAATTGGGTCAATAAAACATTCGAACTATTGACTGGAGGGAACAAAGGTAGACTTCCAGTCATCAAGTTGGACCTCTCCCTCCTCCCACCACACAATCTCCTATGTGAAATTTAGGCAATTTTTCAAGGACTAAGTCAGATTATAGTGGTGAGGGAGCCCCGCCACTCTGTGTATACTGACTCTGAATACAATATGATCTGCCTGGAAAGAGTCAAAACAACCACTGGAATCCGATGATTGCATTAGCTTCTAAGAGAAAATTCCATCTTATCTTCATGATTTAGTTTGGTTAAAAAATTCTGATTTATGACTGACTGGATTATCTTCAAATATTTCAAGGGGATCATGGCACCCTTTGATCCTACATGGCCAAATATTTTTAATTCATATAAATAAGGATAAAACAAGACATGCTTAGCAATGAAGATAAAGGGAAAGCATTAAAAATAAAATAGTGAAGTGTCATATTTCCCTCAAAGTGGGCAATCTTTGTATTCAATTTTACTTCATAAAATAAGGTTCCACTTCTTTACCACTTATCAGAAAAATTAATTTTTTTTCTGTTAGTATATCACACTAACCTCTTTTAACAATTTCTGTCGGTGTAAGAATACCCTTCAAGGAAAAAAAAAAAAAAGAACACCATTTCTTCTGAATTTGTGGTGTCCCAATGGCTGTGAGTTTGAGGATTAGCTTTCAAGCATCAGAATTTTAGAGGCTGAGAATTTTAGGGGAAAAATGTTCAAGTCTGCCCCTCATGTGCAGCAAGCTTACACTTCACAGCAGGTGCTCCAAGGAGAGATGCAGCTGTGGAGAGGAGCAACCTCTGCTCAGGGACACTGTTCCACACTGCAAGGCTCGGCTGTGGTGAATCTGGGAGCCACACTGCATTATGGCGGTGCTGTGGTTCAGTTGTTATTCATGGGTGTCATTGTGCCCTGATTGCAAGCACTCAAGTGTTCAGAGGAAGAATCAAGGCTACCAAACGGAAAAAACAGTACACAGGAGCCCAATATCTTTAAGTGAGTAAATTATCTTTTCCTTGAGAAAGCAGAAAATGTTAATAGCTAAGTCTACCATGTCATTTCATAATAGAAGTAAATAAAGAAACAAAAGATTGTTTCTGTACCTTTGTGTGCAATGAAAGCTGTGTTTCTGTATCCTTAATGGATATGCGATATACTTGCTGTTGTAAATATATGGTTATGTCATAAGATGTGCAACTTGACTTGATGTTTGCCTTTACAAAAGAAACTTTGAATGACTGAGGATATTTCACTTGGAAAGTAATATTTGACATCTCACATTTACACTGTATTAATAGGGAGTAAGCTAATTATCTTTTCTTCCCACCTACCTTTTCTATTTTCCCGCATTGCAAATAGGCTGTTTTGCCATTGAGCCTAAATTTTGCCGACCAAAATTTCCTTAGTTCTATCAAGTGTTGGAAACCTCAGGTCAAAGGCACTAAAAGGCTTGGGAAACCATTTGGTATGGCCCTGCCAAGGCAAGGCATGCAAGACTTGAAATTCAATAAATCTGTAGAAGGCTGGTTTTTAAGTTGATAATTTTGTCTGGCCAATAGTTGATGTTATAAATATCCTTGGTTTTAAGAAAGTTTCCCTATCCCTAAAGCTAGATGATAAAATGTTGGTTTATACAATTAGATGATTTAGAAACAAGCAGGGTCTGTAAAAAAAAAAAAAAAGGCATTGTTGGAAACAACAGAACAGAGCAGGCTGGACTGAGCAGTGCTGCCTCAGTTTTACTGCACAGTTCCTCTGGCTTTTACCTAGGGAAAGTTAAAGTCTGCTTTCACTTTGGGTTACTTAAGGGCATGCTCATAAAGAGAACTGGATTTCTTATCCTGGAACAGCTCTTGTGCCAAATTACCCCATAGGTAAAGTGATAAGAAGCAATAAGCAGAAGTTACCTCTCTGCAGTCATGTTGGGTTGATGTGATTGCCAAAATAATCTCCTAAGTATCCTTTTCTCGAGCATCCCAGAATTGACAAATCGATTTAGAGAAGCAAATCTATCAGGTTCCCCAGGTGAGATGACATGGCAGAACAGAGCAATCTTATGATTTGTTGACAAAACTCTGGGCTTCATGTTCAGATGCCATCATTCACCAATTGTGAAAGACAAGTCTTTCAACATCCCTAATCCTCAAAACCCAACTACAGGAAAAAAAATTCCTCTACCATCAAATTTATAATGATTGTAAGGCAACCAATGGCATGCATATATGTGAGCATATTATAAACCCCAAAACAGCAGATTCTCAATATGAACATATTAATAAATGACTCAGTGTAAATAAGGCAAAATGACCACAATGGGCCCTGACAGAAAAATTAAGTAAAATGTGAATTGTACAACCTTTTGGAAAATCATTTTGGTACTAGCATTGTGGTGTTGCTGGTAGATACCACCCGTGGTACCGTCATCCCTTATGGGCGCCAGTTTGTGTCCCAGCTGCTCCACTTCAGATCCAGCTCCCTGTTATTGGTCTGGGAAAACAGTAGACTATGGCCCAAGTGCTTGGGTTCCTGCCACCCATGTGGAAGACTAAGCTGAAGCTGCAAACTCCTGGCTGTGGCCTGGTCCAACCATGACCTTTGTGGCCATCTAGGGAGTTAACCAGTATGGAAGGTCTCTCTGTGTCTTTGCTCCCTACCCCACTCTGATTTTCAAATAAGTAAGTAAACTTTAAAAAAGAAAGAAAATCACTTTGTGATTATCTGCTAATAATGAAGAATATTTTTCATGTTCTACTCCTATGAATATACCCAAAAGAAGTTATTGTCATTATTTATGAAAAGGCACATACAAGGTCCATAACACTATTATTTGTGATAGTATGAGACTGGAAAATATGTAGACATTCATCAACAGTAAAGTAAATAAATATCTGTTGATGTGTTTATCCACTGGGATTCAATACAGCAACAAGAATAAATGTACTACAACTACATATAAAAACATTAGTGAAATTTTTTTCCAAAAACAAAAATTTTTCATTATGGACACTTTCAGGTTTAGACTACAGTAGACAGACTAATACAAAGGATAGCCATGATCCACAAACATTAATTGGGACCAGCATTGTGGTACAGCAGATTAAGCCACCACCTATGACAATGACTTCTTGTTTCAGAGTGCCAGTTTGAGTCATGGCTTCTTAGCTTCTGATTCAGTTCTTGTTAATGTGCCTGGAAGGCAGGGGAGGATGGTCCAAATGCTTGGGCCCCTGACACCTACATGGGAGACCAGGATGGAGTTTCTAGTTCCTGGCTCCTGGTTTCATTATGGCTCAGTCCTGTATTAAGCATCAAATGGAAGATTCTCTCTCTCTCTCTCTCTCTCTCTCTCTCTCTCTGTCTGTCTCTGTTACTGTGGCTTTCAAATAAATAAATCTTTAAAAAAATAAATTAAGCAGCAATAAACATGGGAGTACATATAATTCTTTCATATGCTGATTTCATTTCCCTTGGGTTAATTCCCAGGAGTTGGATGGCCCAGTCATATGGTAGTTCTGTATTCAGATTTCAGAGGTATCTCCATACTGTCTTCCATAGTGGCTTTACCAGTTTGCATTCCCACCAACAGTACATTAGAGCACCTTTTCCCCTATGTTCTTGCCAGCATTTGTTTTTTGTTGATTTCTGTATGAAAACCATTCTAACCGGGGTGAGGTGAAATCTCATTGTGGTTTTGATTTGCATTTCCCTGATGGCTAGTGATCCTGAGCATTTTTTCATGTGTCTGTTGTCCATTTGGATTTCCTCTTTTAAAAAATGTCTGTTTAAGTCCTTTGCCATTTCTTAACTCGGTTTGTTGTTGTTCTTGTTAAGTTACTTGATCTCTTTGTATATTCTGGTTATTAATCCTTTATCAGTGGTATAGTTTGCAAATAATTTCCCATATTCTGTCAGTTGCCTCTACACTTTCCTGAATGTTTCTTTTGTAGTACAGAATCTTCTAATTTGATGTAATCCCATTTGTTAATTTTGGTTTGATTGCTTGTGTAACTGAGGTCTTTTTCAAGAACTATTTGCCTGTGCCAATATCTTGCAGGGTTTCCCCAATGTTCTCTAATAATTCGATGGTATCAGTTAATAGATTTAGGTCTTTAAACCATTTTGAGTGGATTTCTTTGTTTAAGGTGTAAGGTAATGTTCTTGCTTCATACTTCTGCATGTGGAAATCCACTTTCCCCAGCACCATTTGTTGAAGAGACTGTCCTTGCTCCACGGATTGTTTTTAGCTCCTTGGTCAAATATAAGTTGTTTATCAATGCTTGGATTGATTTCTGGCATTTTTATTCTCTTCCATTGGGCTACCCATCTGTTTTTGTACCAGTACTAGGCTGTTTTGATTATAATTGTCCTGTAGTATGTCTTGGAATCTGTTATTGTGATGCGTCTGGCTTTGTTTTTGTTATATAAGATTGCTTTAGCTATTCAAGGACTCCTGGGTTTCCATGTGAATTTTAGCATCATTTTTTCTATATCTGAAAAGAATGTCCTTAGTATTTTGATTGATATCACATTAAATCTGTAATTTGCTTTTGGAAGTATGGACATTTTCATGATACTGATTCTTACAATCCATGACCATTGAAGATTTTTCCATTTTTTGGCATCTTCTATTCCTTCCTTTAATGTTTTCTAATTCTTATTGTATAGATCTTTGACATCCTTAGTTAAATTTATTCCAAAGTATTTAATTTCTTTTTAGCTATTGTGAATGGGATTGATCTTAGAAGTTCTTTCTCAGCCATGGCATTGTCTGTGTATACAAAGGCTGTTGATTTTTGTGCATTGATTTTATAACCTGCTACTTTACCAAACTCTTCTATGAGATCCAATATCAACCCAAATGCCTGTCAACTGAAGATTGGATAAAGAAATTATGGGATCTGTATACCATGGAACACTACACAGCCATAAAAATGAAATCCAGTCATTAGCAACAAAATGAATAAATCTGGGAAACATCATACTTAGTGAAATAAGCCAATCCAAAAGGGACAAATACCATATGTTCTCCCTGACCTGTGATAACTACTAGAGCATTTAAAAGACAATCTGTAAGAGTGTGAAATTGACATTTTGAGAAGCAATGACTTGAACAGCTCTTGTCTTGACTGTTGAGGAATAGTTTTTTGTTTTGTTTTGTTTTGTTTTTTTTCATACTATTTGTTGAATTCCTAGCATGGAATTAAGCATATGTGTAAAAAGTCAATTGAAAATACATCTTAGTAAAAAATGACAGTGGGAATAAGAGATGGAGGTGGAAGAGAGGTGGGAGTATGGCTGGGAGGGTGGGAATGGTGGGAAGTATCACCATGTGCCTAGAGTTGTAATTATGAAGTGTATGATGTTTGTAACTGTAAAGCTGTGTAGTTCTGCATACATTTCTATGGACTTACTTCTAAGGGTACATTTTAAAAACTTGCTGTGGGACTCCAAATCCCCTTAAGTTGGGTGGTAAAAATACCATCTTAAGTGTTAAAGTGATCATATGGATAGGAGTAACTGGTAATAACAATAGGTAGAATTATAAAGGAGTGAATGCTCCAACATGGAAAGCAGTCCACACAACAGATGCCTAGAATGACACAGCTTTAAGTAGCATTCTGATTTCAGAATCAGCCCTTAAGGCATTCTGGTATGGCTGAAAATCCCATAAGAGCATTTCAGGCATGGAAAGCCAAGACATTGTGGCAAAAAAGTCCTACAAGAAAGACCTCAGTGGGTGAGACCCCAGTGGAAAGAAGTGGTCATCAAAGAAGGAGGTACTTTTCTCTGAAGGGAGGATAGAACTTTTACTTTCTTTTGGCCTTGTCTAAACACTGACAGAGTTTGTGTATTCAAAGGGCTTGTAGAGCCTAGGCAGCTGATGTAAAGAGCCTTGGGTTATCACTGACATCATACCTAAGACTTAATTGTTAAATTAATAACAGGAGTCACTGTACACTAACTTTCCATACAAGACATTTGCCCTCAAAGAGTTATATTATAATTATGTTTACAATCTCCCAAAAGATGTATCATTCTTTGGTGCTTCTTTAAAGTTAATTAAGTTTCTTAAAAAAAAAAATGCAGGGGGATGAAACTGACTTTGAGATGCAATGACTTTGAATAGCCCTTGTCTCGACTGTTGAGGGACAGATTGTTTATTAATTGGTAAACTGATAGATATGTTTGAGGTCTATTTGAGGCAAAAAGTAAAAGATTGCATCAGAAAACCCAATTTGAAAATTTCTGACAAAATTAGGAACATTCTAATGCAAATCTTCCAGTAAAGGAGCAGCCTTCAGCAACCTTACAGAAGAAAGCCAGAGCTTGAAGCAATCATTCAAGAAGTGCTGAATTACCAGGAATTCTTATGGTTTAAAAGATGTATTGTAGGGAACCCATTGGTACTGACCTCTCTGAGTCAAAAGGAGCTTCAGAAAGTTAGATTATGGGGCCAGTGCTGTGGCACAGCAGGTTAAAGCCCTGGCCTAAAGTACCGGCATCCCATATGGGCACAGGTTATAGCCCCAGCTGCTCCTCTTCCAATCCAGCTCTCTGCTTGGCCTGGGAAAGCAGTAGAAGATGGCCCAAGTCCTTGGGCCACTGCACCCATGTGAGAGACCCAGAAGAAGCTTCTGGCTCTTTGCTTGGATTGGCACAGCTCCAGCTGTTGTGGCCATCTGGAGAGTGAACCAGCAGATGGAAGACTTCTCTGCCTCTCTCTGTAACTTTGTCTTTCAAATAAATAAAATACATCTTAAAAAAAAAAGAAAGTTAGATTCTGAATGTGAACAGGTTAGGAATATATATATTCATTTACTTAATTGCAAATTTGCTTTCTACATATGCACAAGATTGAGAAATGGCAAAGTTCTTTGAATATCTCTGAAAGAACTTTTTTTTATAAATTATACCATTTGCCTTTTTTAAGATTTATTTTATTTATTTGAGAGTCAAAGTTACATGGAGAGAAAACGAGAGGCAAAGAGAGAGAGGTCTACCATCCGCTGGTTCACTCCCCAGTTGTCCACAATGGCTAGAGCTGCGCTGATCTGAAGCCAGGAAACTGGACCTTCTTCCAGGTATCCCACATAGGTGCAGGGGCCCAATGACTTGGGCCATCATTTACTGATTTCCCAGGCCATAGAAGAGAGCTGTATTGGAAGTGGAGCAGCTGGGACTTAAACTGGCACACGTATGGGTGTGGGAAGTTGGCACTGCAGAAAGCGGCTTTACCCACTATGCCACTGTGTCGGCCCCTGAAAGAGTTTTAAAAATTTTTCTTGTATGTGATGAGAGAGAGAGAGAGAGAGAGAGAGAGCGAGCTCCAATCTGCTGGTTCATTCCTCAAATGTCCTCAGTGGCCTGGTGGCTGCACCAGTGGCCCAATCCAGGAGCTCGGAATGCAATCCAGGTTGTCCATGTGCACAGCATGAACCCAATTACTTAACCATCATTGCTGCCACCCTGGGTCTGCATTTGCAATAAGCTGAATCAGGAGCTGGAAGTTGAACTCGGGCACTCAGATGTGAGATCCAGAAATTCTAATCAGCATTTTAATTGTTGAGCAGACACTTGTCCCTGAAGAGCTTTTTAATAAAACAAAAATTATAAAAGGTCTAAAACATTGTGCCATAGCTTAATTTGCATCACATTTTCTTTCCTAGTCTTACCACATAAAATACATGTTACCATTAACAGTGTTATGACTTCAATGAATTATGCTACCTATTTAAGATATGAATGAAATGATATGACCAGAGCATAAAGAGAGAATCAGACCTTCTTCAAGAGGTCAAAGGAAACTCCCCTGAGGAGTTTGGTTTTGTCTAAACTCTGAAAAAAGGGCAGATAGGGAAGATAGATATATAGATGTTGAGGAGATTTAAAGGATGGAGGGTGTCTCTCAGACACAAAGAAAAAGATATACAAGGACTGTGTGGCAAGGGTGTCCTTGCACCCAGCAAGGTGTGACTAAGAGGAAAGTGGTCACATCACAATCTCTTTTCAATGCATCTTCCAGATTTAGTTTCCTGTAAGTTGAAAGCAAATTTCCTTTAGACATCCTGAATATCTACCTAATCATTTAAATTCTCATCCTCTTTTGTGTCTTTCCTTTGCATGACATTTCATTTTTATTTTTCATGAATAAAGGAAAATCAGCATTCACTGGAGAGAAAGACACTTTGCACATGAAGTCTTCCCAGGCCAATTTAATCTTTGCTATTGGGTGTTTATTCAATATGATTTTGTAATGACAGCTTATATAAAATTGAACAAATACTATTTGATTATAAATATAATATAATTAACCCAACTACAAATAAGAAAACTGATTGAATCACTGTACAACATGAGTTAAATCATAATGAAATAATTTGAATTTAATTTGAATGTAATAACCCATTACATCTTCACATTTTTTTCCTCTTTTTTAATATAGTGAGCTAATTACCTTCTAAAAACCTTTATGTAATAACATTTATAAGAGCAAGAAAAATATCCTGCTCTATGAACTCCAAAACTACCCATAATGAAAATATACATCAAATAAATTCAAGAAAATGTGTATAAAGAATTATTTTAATGTGCTCCTCTGTAATATTATAGTGTTTTTTCTTTTTCTTTTCAAATTTTCCAGTCATTAACCTTCATTTTAATATTTTCTTCAAATACAAATAAATTTTTATGTATTTATATTATTTTTAAAATTTTATTTATTTTTTGTGTTTTGTTTCTTTTATCTTTTATTTATTTTCCATTTTCTGGCTATTTGAAAAGTAAATAGTCCACTTTAACTCTTGTAGCATTAACTTTTACAACATAAAAACACAGTTCATTCTCTATATTATAAAGTTCACTTACAGAAATATTTTTTTAAAGACTTACACAGAGATAGAAGGACAGGCAGAGAGAGAGAGAGAGAGAGAGAAAGGTCTTCCTCTCTCATCCTTCACTCCCAAGATGGCTGCAAAAGCAGGAGCTGAGCCAATCTGAAGTCAGGAGCCAGGAGCTTCTTCAGGGTCTCCCATGTGGGTGCAGGGACTCAAGGACTTGGGCCATCTTCCACTGTTTTCCCAGGCCATAGAAGAAAGCTGGGTCGGTATTGGAGCAGCTGGGACTAGAACTGGCACCCATATGTGATACCAGCACTACAAGTGGCGGCTTTACCCACTACACCAGAGCGCCGGCCCCTTGGCTATTTGAAAAGTGAATAGTCCGCTTTAATTCTTGTAGAGTTGACTTTCACAATATAAAAACATAGCTCATTTTCTATACTATAAAGTTTACTTGCAGAAAATTTTAGTAATACATATAGAAAAAGTAACAAAAGAAGTAAATATCCATTGATAATTTTGATGGCAACAAGAAGTTTAATCATAGGCTACTTGTTATATGCAATAAACATTTTATCATAGACAAGATGAATTTCAGGAAAGTTTTTGTCAGGCAATTGGTTGTGCTAAACAGTCTCAGTAATTAAATTCTACTTAAAATTTGTAGACATGATGATTTTTCTGCAAATTAGCAAGAACAGTTACAAATATGAATTTCAGTCATTTGATATAGTTTTAGTTTCATGAGCCCTTGTCATTTGTGTTGCTGCAATATTTCCTCTGTGCAGCAGAATTTCACATTATACCAGTGTTATTTTTAAAAAGTCCAACTACCTCCTCCTTGACTTTCTTTTTTTCCATCTTTCCAAGGTTTTCCCTCTTACTGATTAGTACTGGTGCTACCCCAAGAGTCCCTTGATTACTCCTGTTAAATTCATGTTGACGGATCTGTTTCTCTTCAAGAATGACTTTGAACGTTTGATTTGTTAAATGATAGCTTTCTGTTTTTTTTTTTTTTTTTTGGAGTCATGTCTTGTTATAATCCAAATTTTTCTATTCCTTATTTTGGTTCATCTAATGATTCAACTTTATGTTTTACGAATTTTTAATTTGGTAGCATAGTGGTATAATTTCTAAGTTGTTATATACGAAGTCTTCTTTTCATTAATTTCCCATGACAATGGAAAGCTAGCTATATGGAATTTTGAATCCTGTCTTTTTGTTTACTAATAATTCTATAGAAATGACAAATATTCTAGAAATTTGGTTTTGGAATAAAGATCTGAAGCTAATTTGTTGTGTGAGTATTAAGACAAGTTATTTTTCTACTATAGTGCATTAGCTTTATTTTTAATATATTAATTTCAAAACTTAGATGACAGGAAGGCTAAATTATGTTAACTCAAAAGCAGCCTATGCTGTATCATTTATTTATACCATTAATATTTCACAGTGAATTGAAATTTTCTGTATATTTGTCTTCTGGCCTCACAGGACTTTATCTCCTTGGCCACATTTACAGTGTCTTATTTTGTGCAGTGCTTGGTGCAACACAGCTCTCAATATTTATTGAGGGAATGAGTAAACAAGCAAGTATGATACTTTCCTTCAAATTCCAGAATTCAATTGCATTTTTCTACCTGAAGTTCAGTGCGAGTCAAGAGACAAACAAATGGAGAAATAATAATTAAGAGCTTATATATATATATATATGTAAATTTTGAGAAAAAATTAAAATATTGGCACAAACATTAAAGATACTGTTGCAGACAACACACTGAGCATCAGCTGTTATGACTGAATTCCTGTTGCCTTGTCTTTGTTGCACCTGTTGACTTTCATAGATGTTTACTTCGTTAGGGAATTATTTGCCAATTTTTATGGTATGATGATTTTCCACGGGCATTGCCTTTCCTAGGAGTACCTTGTGTTTTGGATATAAGAACATGCATGTTTTCAAGTTTGTCCCTGAGAAGAGGCAAAATTCATCCTCAGCACACTGTGGTTAAGAAATTCTAATTTAGCTGACTGCGTGTACATTTAGATTCCAAATTCTGACAGGCCATGGTTTCCCCAGTAGAGCTGTGCAAAGATAGAAACGTTGCATGCTACATCCTGGGAGACTGAACAGAGTGTCTCCATGTTACTGAGCTTCTGCTTTAAACCTTGTCTAGGCATAAAACTCATGCTTTAATCCTATGAAATTTAAATCTGTGTTGGAAAGCCTTCAAAGGCACACCTTGACCTTGGTTCTGGTCTACTACACTGACTTTGTCTTCCTGCTTCATTTCTAGCACATGGTGTGAGGATTTTTTTGTTTTTTTATTTTATTTAACTCAGCCATGCAATATTTAGTCGTTTTCATTTGCAGAGCATTCCTATGTATTTGAGAAGTTCACTTCTACACTCATACACACATGCATACATCACACACAGATACTTCATATGTATATGATTTATTTGAAAGGTGGGGGAGAGAGAGAGAGAGATTCTACCTACTGTTTCACTCCCCAAATACCTGCAAAAGCCAAGCAGGGCTGGGGCAGACTGAAGCCATGATACAGGAGGTCCATACAGGTCTTCCACATGAGTGACAGGAACCAAACTACTTGGACCATCTCTACTGCCTTCCCAGGTGCATTAGCAGGAAGCTGCTTAGAAGCAGAGTACCAAGGACTCAAGCAGGCATTTCAAAATGGGATGCAGGCTACTCAATCAGCAACTTTACCTTTTGTACCACACTACCTGCCTTTCAATGTGCCATATTAACAGGACATATATTCATTGTTGCTTTTCCAATGCCTTTTAAGTCTGTGGACCATAGTTGCTCCACAATCATTCATTGAATTAATTATTTAATGAATAAATAAAGGAGACATGCATGCCCTATGAAAGCCACAAGGCATATGTTCATTGACAGTGTGGAGAAGAGGCATGAAAGTGGCCTGTGACATGAGATCAGTGCCAGCACAATAGAAAGGAATCATGGGGAAATGACAGTATCGAAGGCAGACAATAGAACATAAAGGATTAATTTCCATGACTTGTGAAATCTGTCTGAGACTGACATATGCAGGGATGTAAAAAACAATTCACCATTGTAACTCTAGTTTTGAAATGTTGTTACTTCCCTGACTTTACATCAAAATTCTGTAACTCTTCACTAACTACACACTATATAATTTTTGCCAAAAACAAAAGAAGATGCTACTGAAAATAAATAGGGAAAATACCATCTAATGCAAATTTCTGGTGGCAGATTCCTCTCTGTGATACTCCAAGCTTGAAAAATTTGAATCATACTGCAGATGGATAATTTTTTTGGCAATAATGCCATTTTTCTCACAAACAAAAACTATGTGCTCACCGCTTTCCAGATGTACAACTCCCTCTGGTTAATTCTTACAAAAACAGCTTTCGTTGTTCAAAACAACAACAACAACAAAACAACAAAAACCAATTTGAACAAGTTTTTTTGTGTCTTTATTGTTTCATTTCATAAAAGACAGTTTATCTATCCAGAACATACATTGCATTCTCAGAGTACCTTGTGGCAACATAGCTTTTTTATTTTTTTTAATCTGCATTTGCTAAATTTAGTATGAACGGCAGGATAATCCTTGCTAGGAAAGTGGATTATAAAGATAAAAGAAAGAAGCATTAAGTTCTTTCCCCAACCAGTTCCAAATGTGCCTTTATGCCTATAATATCTCATAAACACCAGGGCAACTGCACCAGCTGCTCTTGACTCTCGGAGGGCGTGATATTTCCTCTCATTCTGGCACCAGCCATCACCCCAAAGGGAAGAAAATCTCACAAGCCAGAAGTAGACAGGCAGAGCTCTCACCGGTGCTGTGGATAAACATTAGGACCTGATAGCTCTCTGCTGACAGTGAGTTCCTATAAAAATAAAAAAGTTAAATATAAAAAGACACTAAATCCAGACATTAAAAACAGGCGTTGGATATTTTTTCATTATATTCTTCTGATATTTTATAAATGTGATATCTGTGACTCTTGGCAATGGTGTATTAATTGGGAATGAGAAAGAGAAAAGGGGGGATTTAACTCCCTAGATGGACTGATTAATACATGGCTTACTCACTTCCATTAGTAAGAGCACTTTATTTTGCGGCATTACATTTTTGTATAACTAAAAGCGCCGTTTTGGCTTGTGTTAAAACCAGAAACAGCATTCAAGTGCCATTCAAATATGAGGTGTACATCACACTTGATTTTATGATTTTATTTTATTCTGTCAAATGGTGAGATTAGAAATTTTCTTAGTTTTAAAACAAACACAGAGAAAAACTACATTCCCAGGAAAGGCTGAGAAGTGCTGCCCTGAGCATCGTTATCCCAACGCTCTTGAACACTGGCCACAAATTACTATGTTACTGTCTGACAGGGAAACACACACAAGAAAACAAAAACAACAAGGATATATTATTCCAGGATTGTTGGACTACTAGATGATGATTGCCCAAAGGGCCTCTCTATCTGTGGCAACTCCTTCTTCCTTCACACATACTCAATTCAACTCTTTGTTAAATTCTCATTATCAGCATGTACCTCTACCTCGTTTTGCAATGGGGAGATAGAACTGGCAAAGTGTTGATGAAGGGCAAGAAAATCGCAACCCATAGAGTCCTGTCCAGTATAAATCTGCTGGCTGGCACCTATTGACTTCTTTTTGTTTGTTTGAAAGACGGAGTTGGGGGAGGAAGGTGAGAGTAAGAGCAAGAGCGAGTGAGACAGAGATAGATCTTCTATGCCCTGGTTCATTCTCCAAATAGCAGCAATGGCCAGGGCTGGGCCAGATGGAAGCCAGGAGCCAAAACTCCATGTAGAGGACAGGGGCCCAACCCCCTGGTCCATCGTTTGCTCTCAGGTGCATCAGTGGGGAGCTGAATCAGAAGTGGAGCAGCCAGATTCCTGTATGGGATACCTGTGTCACAGGCAGCAGCTGAAACCTCTGTACCAGGCTCCTGGCCTCACCTATTGACCTCTTGAAAGTAGAAGAAATTTCAGAAAAATTTCAGATGAAACCCCAGATTCAAATCTTGTTACTGACACTTTGGAGACTGATGCTGGTTGTTTAATGTTTAAAAACACCTTTGTTTCTTCATCTGCCACTCCTTTGCAATAATAATCTATGTGAAAGCCTGAACTTGCTTACAGAAGTAAGATTATCTTATTTTTGGAAGGTTTCTATTTGGTATATACAGCTGTTGGCATAATTTCCTATGTGCCACACAGTGCCCTATCTGATTTAAGTATTTGATTCATTTAATCTCTAACCATCGTATGAAGTAGAAGTGATGAGCATCCTCATTTAACAGATGAGTACCTGAAACACTAAGAGTCTAACTCATCCATACTGTTATTCCCTCTGCTATACCAAAGTTCAATGGATCCCAGTGATGGAACCAGTGCCATACATATTAGATCAATAATTGGTTCACCTATAAAATTATGATGAGAGATGCCAGATACAAGTCTCCAAAATACAGTATAAGTCAATCTTCTAACATTAAAGGACAGTGTGGTCCTAATGGAAGCGATAAACTCTATCCACAGAGGGACAAAGGTTAAAGATAATGACTTGCTGCTGAGTAGCCTATAATTATGTGAGGTGGGTCCTTCAGTCATCACAACCTGTTTAGTATCATTATCATAGTCCATGTATGCAACAGCTAGGAAAAGATGACAAAGTGGAATTTGAGATATAATAAATTCTACAGTAGACAGTAACATGAAGAGAAGAAAATCCTACAAAAGTGAACTGAGCAAGAGAAGGCTGGGAATAGGAAGAAATAGATGTTAGTAAGTTTTTCTGATAACCTAGAAAGAGAAATCAAAGAATGCATTAAAATCACTTTACCCATGATATAGTGCTTTTTGACAGGCAGAGTGGACATTGAGAGAGAGAGAGACAGAGAGAAAGGTCTTCCTTTTGCCGTTGGTTCACCCTCCAATGGCCGCCGTGGCTGGCGCAATGTGGCCGGCGCACCGCACTGATCCGAAGCCAGGAGCTAGGTGCTTACTCCTGGTCTCCCATGCAGGTGCAGGGCCCAAGAACCTGGGTCATCCTCCACTGCACTCCCTGGCCACAGCAGAGAGCTGGCCTGTAAGGGGGGCAACCGGGACAGAATCTGGTGCCCTGACCAGGACTAGAACCTGGTGTGCCGGCGCCGCAAGGCGGAGGATTAGCCTATTGAGCTGCGGTGCTGGACACAATATAGTTTTTGATTAAAAGCCCAGTCCTTAACATCCTGCTATGATGCAATGACATCAAGAAGAATTTAATGAGGAAGACAGTACTTTGGGTGCATTCACAGGCTGTGTCATGGGGTCACTGTGAGGACCCTTAAGGTAATTTCTTTCTCTTTTTCTTACTACTTTTTTAGAGGATCTATAGTTGTTTCCCACTTTCCAGTTACCTTATCAGAAAACATTAGGTTCCCTCATATACCGCAGTTGGGAGAGAAACATATCATTTATTTATTTATTGTGTCCATAGATATTTGTTATGGTTTGTTGAGTAACAAATTACACTAAAACATAATGATTTAAAAATCAACATTTATTAGCTCATGGTTTATGTGGATCAGGAATCTGGGCACACTTAGCTGGGTAAGTCTGGCTTGGGGTTTCTCATGGGATTGCAATCAAAATGCCAGACAGGGCTTCAACCATTTTAAAGCTCAAATGGGGAAGGGTCCACTTCCAAACTCACTCACATAGCTGGCGGCAGGATTTAGTTCTTTGTGGGGTTTCTGGCTGACAACTTGTTTCCTCACTGGCTGTTAGCAGAAGGCGGCCCTCAGTTCATTCTTCTGTGGAGCTCTATCATGCAGCCTAAAAGTGACAGGAATGAGTTTGGACATGGCCAGGGCAGAGTGGGGTGGGGTGTTGCACGATGATGGGTGGGGGCACAGATGATGCTCTATGTTCGGACTTCCACAGGTGAGAAACAGAAGCAAGGTAGTTTAAGATATTGTTAAAGTAAAAGGAAAAACATGGAGAATGTGGTTGAACTTAAGTGTAGGTAGAAGTCTTGAGAGACTAAAAGGTCCAGGAACTGGGATTTACCTGTTTGGTGAATCTTTTAGGTGAATGTGATATGGGATAAGGAAAGTTGTGGATGATACAACCCCCCACCACACCTCACCCTATGTAATCCTATCCACCTATCTGTCATTCAAATGATCCCTTTCCCAAAGTATATCTCCTTTACCTGGGACCTGGGGGAGGTGCCATGCAACCACTCCCCTTCCAACCTCATAAAAAAGGCTGGCAACTGGGAGGAGCTCTCTCTTTCTCTGAAGATAAGGATGAGACTGGGTGCTGAGGCCTTGTCTCTCTACTTCCCTCCCATCGTTTTCACCTTCTGGCCCACTCTTCTCCTGAATTATGCCTGTGTGTGTGTGTGTGCTTTCTCACCTCTTAAATAAACTTCACCAGTTTGCGCATCATATATGTACCTCTACTCAGAATGTTTTTCTAGGTAGGAGGCAAGAACCTAAGATAGGAATCTAGAACTCCACCTCTCCCACAACAAATGTAGAAGTCGTAATTGCTGACAGGATTGAAGTAAACAGAAAGATTGTGAGAATTAAACAGAAGGTGTCATAGGTTCAATTCCACTGATACAATGGAATTAAAATAATTCTTTGAATACTGACAATAATTTCCACAAAACAAAGCTTCTACTAAAAAAAAAAGATAAGCAAACAAACTCAGAATTGTTTTTTCAGGTAAACTCAAATCTCATGATCTTAGAAAATAATAATAAAATAAATAAGTTCTTTCCTGCCACAAAAATCAAGACTCTTCCATAAACTGCAATAAAATTCGTAATATTCCCTTTCGCTTGGGTGTATCTTTAAAAAACCAAAGACATTATTGCTTTAACCCCAATTAAGCTATTTTTTTTTTCATGAAGCTTCCCAGAGTTTAATTGTAACATACTTCCTTCTCAGAAAATGTTGTACAATTAATGACTATGCATCCAGACAAATTTAGATTAGACATCTCCTGGTCATGTTTTAGATTTGCTTTGCTGTTCGCATTGCTGGGGCTGAATTCACTGTAGGGGGGCTGAGCAATTGAGGAAAACAGAGAGAAGAGGGCCAATACATCAGAGCTGTTTCCCCACTTCAAATGCCCGGATTCTGAGCTTTCCCACCGGCTCAAGGTCCTCTGAGGTGGAATGCTTAGCATCCAAACAACGTGCAAATGCATACTGTGAAACAATAAGCTTTCTCCTTACAGTAAACACCACTGGGCAGAAAAAAAGAGAGTTCTTCTATGTTGGCAAATGACTTTGGTACAAAGGATATGTGAAAGCAAAGGAATTTTTCCCCCCTGGCCTTCATCACTGCAAATATGTGCTGTCATGTAGAACAGATCTCAGGCCTACAGTGTAAGACCCTCTGAGAGACCTGCTATATGGAGGAAGTACAAAAGGGGAGAGGCATTGAAAGTCTTTTTTACATGGCCTATTTAAATACATATTAGTTTTTGGTTTTGTTTTGTTTTGTTTTAAAAAAATAGCCACCACCTTTTATTATTTTTTTTCTGTGTAGTTATTCCAAAGGAAATTTGAATGTGGAGTTGGCTTAGTTCGTTTATTCTACACACAAACAATACCAAATTTTGGATGTTTTCATATTTGACCCTCTTTTGTTCTCTTTGTAAAATATTTTCCCTGCTTCGTTAACGATTTATCTTTCTTTCGAAATTCTGACATGACTAATTTCAATGTCATGAAGCTACCCTCAGAACTTAATATGTGAATGAGTGATACAAGTCCTGTTGTGTTTTTCTTCAT